>NC_133408.1:138901875-140122500 GCF_049350105.2 Macaca mulatta | reverse complement strand
ATATGCTATTTAGACCAAAAGTTTTCCAAATGAAGCCTGAGAGTCCTTTTCATCACAATCAACTATTGAATGGCTAAGTTGTGTATCTAGGAAAACATGAGGGATAACAGAGACAGTATACTAGAGTTACACAGGGAATGAGAACCCCAGGAATTAGCAGAAATCCTAGGGAAAGCTTTGAACTTTCCCGAGACAGAAACTGCCAAGGGTCTAAATCAATTATCCCTCAGAAAAAACCCCACCCAGGAAAGACTCAGATGATACTCATTTGCAGCATAGTTTTGACTTCCCTTCAGATCAATCAAGTCCTTTGCAACATGAGTGGGTTAGTTTCATTTTTTAGAGCCAAACAATTTTTGAATTAACTTCTTTCAGATGACTAGGGAAAAAAATCATTTCCACTTACCACTGAATTTAAAGAGTACTACTTGACTTTTAAAATGCCTATTGTAAAATCTGTTAGTCACCTAAGCCACAAAATAGGAAGTGCTACCCCATCATCACCATTTCTGTGGTGGTCTACTTCTGAAGGCCAAATATTTTTAAGACCATTTTTTAATAAAAGTATAAGAGGAAAGCATTCATGTGTGAGCTGAAACACTTAAAAATGCCCAACTTTAGCTCAGGTATAATTCTGGGTCTTTTTAAAGAACAAATGGAAACCATTTCTGAGCATCTCTACTGTAAAGTGTAGTTCCTACACTTCAAATAAAGGGCTTGAGAGCAGGCTTTAGATAAGTACCTAAAACTTAGAAAATAACTTCGTATGAGGTCCCAGTGGATAAAGACAAGAGCATTGTTTTTATGTGTTTGGCAATTCTATTGCATGTACCTAATTCTTCTTTCTTTACTCCATTTCTACAGGTTGTTCTGCAGGCAAGTCTTTCACATTTTTCCATAGCAATACCCCAGATGAAACCACTCAATTTACTCAACTAACCAAGGAATATACATGATTCACTCAATGTAGACAGATGTAAAGGCTTTTTACATTTTTGCTGCATCCACACATTTGACGTCCAGTCAGGAAAGCTCAGCTGAAGTTAATATAAAAACCTATTGTAGAGAATGCAAGAAGCTCCCCTGATGCTACCAGGATAAATGAAGATGGCAGCAGGTATTGAAACTTGCATTTATTGTATCCTTATCTCAAATCTATTTTCCCAGGCTTGTAGAACTTGAGCACAGCTTAAAATTGGAAATCTATCATATGTGATAAAGGGTGAGATTGTTGTGTGGGTTGTTTTCAGTGGTGCATGTAGAATAAGTAATATACATGCAGATCGATACATATATGTGTTTATTGCTTTTAAGGTGTTTGTAAAATTTAAAAGAGTATTAATACATCATCCATTACCAGAATTAACAGTTAATTATATTTGTGTTTTATAAATAAAGATGAGAAAACATCATAGATACATTTGAAGTTTTACTCTATTTCTATTCCTACTCCCCTCTCCCATTCCAAGAGGCAAATTCTATAGTAAATTTAGTATATCATACCTAAAGGTATTTTTATATTTCTTTATATTCATATATTATGTCTCTTTCTCTGTAGCTACATTTTTGCTTTTCTTTTTCCTAAATAAGGTATGTATGAATACAAATCACTCTTTTTAGTGGTAATCATAATACAATTACACAGGGATAGATGTGAGACCTAAATAATTTTCATCTAGTTCTAAGTTAGATATTTATACTTTATATGTTTTTATTTATTCTGCTAAAAATCCCTAAACATTTTATCATATATATGTCCAAATAGATATTGAAAAATATATACAAAATATAATTATTAAATATTTTTACCACTAGCATTTTCTCATACTTTCATGCCCTTACTTGTGAAAGTATTGAATACCTTACTGTATTAGATAATCTTATTACAGTTTACTAAGGATAAATGAATTGCTTATATACTCTTTGTGTAGACTCACAGAAATAGAAAAACCTAACATACTGCTTTGGAAAGCATCTAATTCCTTTTAGCACAATGTAAGTAACAAAAAAATGCATGTCTTACTAATTTTGAATCATCACACATCAATAGGGTTACAATGTTTCCATCATAAGTAAGGAAAAGTAAAGGATCAATTTACACAAAAAATGGAATCATTTTGGGGATACTGGAAACAATGGATCAGCCAGGTTTCATGTTTCAGAAAGAACTAAATTGCTCATTTGGGGGGCTCCATTAGTTCTTTTTTAATGAACTAATTAAACTGTTTCCTTTTTAATGAACTAATGCAACCATTATAGAAAAGATAGATGGATAAAAAACCCGGACTCTGCTTTGCTTGAGCCTTAACAGAATTACCCCAATCTTCACGCTATTGCCTCAAATTAGAAGGCGTAATATATCAGTGGTAAAGTTCCTAACAGAAACACAGCACTCCCCTTAAACATTTCTCTTTCACTTCTGAAGAACGGTTATAAAGGCCAAAATAAAATGAAATTACTTGGTTCATGGGCATTTTTTTCTCACTCTTGAATCCAGTTTTTCAGGGATCTCATGGCTTCCAGATAATACAGATATTATTGTCTAGTCTAATCAATAAATACTGGAGTAAGAAATTAAAAAAAAAGAAACATGATGCTTTTATCATATTTCTACCAATGTCTAATGATATTCCAATTTTTTAAAGAAGTCGTCCCTGATCACTCCGGAGAGAGTAATATTTTCTTCTTCTAAAATCCCATAACATTTTATCTATTCCTCTACATTTTTTTTACTTAGGAATTTTAAATTAATTTTCATGTCTAGTCTCCAAATTAAAGTACAAAAACTATCTTAACATTTTAGAATCTGCAATAAATAGAAAAGTGCATTTAAGTTAGTAAATGTTTAAAAATATTTTCAAAAATAAATGAATTATCGGAGTAATACTCTAACTTACATCAACATACTTTATTCTTAAAGAATTGCATTACTAAAAGGAAAAATAACTTATAATAACACAATCCTGAGCCACATGACATGCCTGTTAACTACATTTATGATAGTGGTCTCATAAGATTATATTACAGTGTTTTTACTGTAACTTGTCTATGTTTAGACATGTTTATACATTCATGTATTTACCATTGTGTTACAATTATCTGTAGCATTTAATATAGTAATATGCTGTACAAGTTTGTAGCATAGAAACAATAGGCTACGTCATATATAATCGCCTAGGTATGTAGTAGACAACACCATCTAGGTTTGTGTAAGTACATTCTATGATGTTTGTACAATTTCAAAATTGCTTAAAGACATTTCTCAGAACATAGCCTGTCATTAAGCAAGGCATGACTATATGAGTTTTTAGAATTTTTGAGTGCTTATAGATAGTTCTCAAACTTTAGCTTTCATAATAGTCACTTAGATAACCACTACAAATGCAATTTTAGCTCATATTTCCAGTGAATTTAATTTAACATGCAGCAGCCAAGAATCTACTTTGTTACAAGCACCCAGGGTATTCTGATACAGGTAGCCCTGAGGCACTCTTTGAGGACCATTATACCGAATATTAAGTTGCATGCTTTACAGGCATTACATTACTTAATATTCCATTACAGAGCAACCCTACGAGGTAGCTAATAGTGTATCATTCTATTTTATGGGTAAAAAACTGAGGTCTAACTAAAGAATCAAAATCTGCATTGCCTTCTTCCACTCTCTTGTACTTAATCTGTAGTGTTTTCTTGGTGAAAAGATTAGCAGACCAATGCATGAGAGATTTTGGGGGCAGGGCCAAAGCCCTGTCAAATATGGAGAGGGTTAGTGTTCTGTCTTCACTGGAGTATCATTCTAGAGGGACGGTTATCACAGTCACAATTCAAGGAATGAAACTATCCCAGGAGATGTAAGATTATTCAGGTAGCTAATAGGAGGATTTGACAGGAAGGGATGTAAAGAATAATAAAGTCTGGTAATGGGATGAAAGAGAAATAAAACACAATCCGCTAGAAAGTTGTAAATTACAGTTATTGAATATGTAGTCAAATAGACTAGACTTAGAGTAGAACAGACTTGGAGAAGACATTTTAGAATGTAAACTTCATGATAACAGGGATTTTTATTTATTATGTTGATTGCTGTACCTCATTGCCTAGAACAAAGGCTGGCATGTAGTAGGCATTCAACAAGTACTTGCTGAATCAATTAATGAATAATTATGGAAGGTTATTTCGGAATATATCAGAAAATACATTGTAACACCCAATTTTCAGTAATTCCTGGGTCACTGACCATCCTCTCCTCAGCAATTCCTCACTTTACTTCCCTGACCAGTAACTTCTTTTTATTTTGACTATAACTAAATATAGACTTCTGTTGGAGGAAGTACTGTTTAGTCAAGACTCAAAGAAAATAGAATAGCCTTTTTCCAGTCTCACTATGAGCAGCTTCACTGAAGTCTCTAAATACATTTGAAGTCATTCTATATGGAATTCAGAAACCACTCTGCTTTGGGGAAGTTTAGAAATGCTTAAAAAAATCAAATGCTTAAAATATCAAACTCTTCTGGTTGAAGAGTTTGAAGAGATTGAAGAGCTATCTACAGTTGCTATAAGTGAGTGATAGAGTACTTTATTTCAAATTAAATGATTCAAGTCAACAGGAGAGAGTAATTTTTGGTTAATTGCTAAATTTGCAACTGAAATATTATCATTTGGTAATCTTAAAAAATCCTATCTGTAACCATCAAGCGAATTGCAGACATTATATTTGCTTTTTTTTTTTTTTTAAGTAAGTGGTACTAATATTATTACAGGGTAGTAACTCACATGCTACATTAATGTTATGTTTATTTTTATACGTACATCTTTAATCATTGAATAAAGATTAATTAAAATATTGGAATTTCTCATTATTGGCAAAATCTCTAGGAAGAAGAAATCAAATGGGTAAGGTGAAAGAAGAAACACAATAGCCTGATTTTCTCTCTTCTACTAAAAGAATTCCCTTCTGAAAATTGTTAAGTACACCCAGGGGAATGGATCACAGTTCAAACTTGTCTGTTACAATTCCTGCATTTTATCAGTTAAAAAAAAAATCTATAGAGTATAAACAACTGGAGATAAGAAAATGTTGGTGAAATAGATTCTAATTTTTCCATATCATAAATAATAACTATTATTCAATAGCATTATTTTATTTCCTATAATTAAGCAGAAGGTTAATTTTACCTACTAATTAATTAAAATATAACTACTACTAATTAAAATATAACTATCACTCAGAATATAATCTCTAGTACAATGATAAAGAGGCAGCTTTTTGTGATGGACAGTGTCACAGTCTGAGTCAGAACACACCTACATTTGGGTTATTATGACAATTGTCAGTTTTGTAACCTTGAAAAAATTAGTCATTCCCAATTTTTTATCTATAAAATAAAAATAATATATCAGTCCCATTTCTCTTTTAAGTTTTCTTTGAAGAATAAATAAGTTAATGGCCAAGAAAGGATATGAAGATATTATCTTTATGCAAGAGTAGGTTTAAATTAATACATTTTTAATTCAATGGCACCCGTCTATTGATTAGAACATTATAATCTAATTACTGAACAAATATATGTACATAAAATTATAGACCAAGATAGAATGAGGAAAGAGACAGGAATGGATACATTGCAATGTGTACCTAAAGTAGGATGAACATCTTATGATTGTGTTGTTAGGGGGCTGAGGTTGACTCAGAACTCAGCTATAATGATACTGATATCATTAAAAACAATATTCCACTATAATAACAATATTGGTATATGAACATGCCTAATAAATTTTTAGGGATACATGCTTAATAAATGTTTTAGGATACATCAAAACTTGTTAAAGCATCAATTCCAGAAAATGTGCAATAGTGAAAGTGAAAAACTCAAAGATAACTTTTTTGATGATCCACAATTTTCACATTTGCTTTAATTCATTACCCAAAAAGAATCACTTATCTATTTACACATCTACTATGGCATCTATCTGTGTTTCCAAAACTAAGCCTATATTCTTAAATATCCTATAATTTAATATCAAGTCTTCTGTTAAAAATAATTATGTATAAGAAGAATTATCTATTAAATTTGTATTAAAGTATGAGCAATATTCACTTAATGTATTATCTAGCACAAAATAAGCACTCAATATATATTAGCCAGCATGATTATTACTTCACATTTAAGTAAATTTTATTCCCAAATAAAAATATCCCAATTATAATTTGTGGTTTAATAAATGAAAACCCAATAGGTAAACATAAAATTTAAAAATCAGGACTTTATTTACAGAAAAGAGTGACAAGTTTTAAAATTTTAATTTGCTAATTTCAGGTATTACTAAAGATACCAGGAAATAATACACTCATACACCGCTGGTGGAAATAACATTGACCTGAAAGATTAGAGGTCAGTTTGATTATGGGCGTTCAGATGTAAAATGTGAATTGACTATGACCTAAAAATTCTACTGCTTGAAGAAGTCTGTTGTGCTGTTCACTGTAAAAGCAAATAACATCAAAAATTTTAAAAATTAATCGATAGGACAATTTCTTAATAGTAATCTTATGCCTTATTATAATATTATGCACCAGTGTAAAATAATAAATTTAAGCTATATCTACTAACTGGAAAACTCCTCAAAACATATGACTGGGTGAAAAAACAAGTTATGGAAGCACAGAATATGATACAGTATGCAAACACACCTACGTACCAAACAATGCCATTTAGTTACATAGATACATTGGGAAATACGTATGTGAGTACTTGGGTTGAATCACTTCTCTCAAAAGCAGTAACCCCAAGACCTCAGGATGTGGCTCTTTTTGGAAACAGGATCTTTACAAGGTAACGAAGTTAAAATGAGGTCATTAGGATGGACTCTAATCTGTTATGACTGGTAGCCTTATCAAAGCGGAAATTTGGACACACACACACACACACACACACACACACACACACACACACGACAATGTAAAAATACACAGGGAGAAGATGGCCATGTACAAGTCAAGGAACACCTGAGGCTAGCAGAAGCTGATAGAGAGGCCTGGAAAAGAGCCCTCACTCTGTTTTCAATGGGAGCGTGGCCCTGCCAACCCCTTGCTTTCGGACTTCTAGTCTCCAGAACTGTGAGACAATGAATTTATGCTTCAGCCATTTAGTTAATGGTACTTTTATGGCAGCCCTAGAAAATAAATACAGCAAGTCATAGAAAATAATCTTTTATACAATATGCAAGTAATATAATGGCAACTTATGGGAAATGGACTGAATTCAGATATTTTGTTTAAAGAAGAAATGCACACTTTTATCACAATAATGTATTACCTGTATATTTACAAATAAAAAATTAGACACATTTCTTTATGGGCAAAAAGAGTCTATACTGTGACAACTCAGACGCAGATTTAGCCTACATAAAATTGTGGTGTTAGGAAAGTTTTCACTTAATCTTTTGAAGCTCCCTCTTTGCATTCTTATCTTGCTGGTACTCACGGGCATCACTACTGACTTTGGTTGCCCAGGGTCACCGGTTATCTACCTACTATTTGCAAAACACTCATCAAATGGCCATGTGTGCTGAGTGGGCACTCAAAAGCTGGTTCCTTTCTTTCTGTTTTCTTCCTCCTTGCCCAGGACTCAAACATTCCAAACTCACCTCTCTTTAAATTTCTACCTATTCATAATATTCTCACTTCTTAAAAGATTATTAAAAAGGAAACAAAGACATTTTGAATAGTTGAGAACTTTCTTACTGTTTGTGTTGCTGGCAAATAAAAATATTTCAGGAAAGCCAAATACATATGGATTGAGTATAATTTCATTCTGTATGAAAAAATGAACTGTAGCACCTAGAGTCGCATCAGAAAGATTTTGGCATAAAGCCTCTAGATTGTGTATTCAGCATGTAAACCTGTTTCTACCAATAAGGAGTTCATTGAGCAAGGCATTTAAAATGTGTTTGTAACTGATAACACTCCTGACTTCAGAGCTGAGAGCTCTCTTCAAAAAAACACTCTTCCTACTGTGCATATAGTTAGAAAACCTAAAGTAAGACCAGTAGGAATAAGATACAAATAATTTTTTTCATCAAAATAGTCTAATGACTTAGTTTATCCTTTATATGATTTAAAAACAATGCCCAAATATATATAGCATTTTAGCTGTAACAGTATAAGTTTACACACAGTAGCCCATTTGATCTTCAGGAATATCTTCTGAAGCAGGTTAGACAGATCTAATTGTCCTAGTGCCTGGGGCTTGATAATTCAGATGAACTTCAATTAACACTGCACTGACTACAAGAAACATTGAGGAATACAGAAAGTGATTAAAAGATGAATAATATAGGGATTTATATCATATGGGAAGAGGCCCATCTAAATAATAGAGAGGTTTGATTTATCAAATTATAGAACATTTAAAGAGATAGGCTTGAATTATTGGTATTTAAAATGTTAAATATCTTTTTTTTCAAATTAATTGAAGACTGCTTCTAAGCAATGATTGGTCCTATCAGATATATGCTTTAAATGGCCAGAAAAAATTAATGCATAACAATCATACTGTTGGTTTAATTTTTTTTTCTTAAATGATTCTTTTGTATAGGTTTACATGATTAGTTTACCTAGGAAAAACCTTTTTTCATTTTTGGTCCAAAGTATACTTTTGTGATAATTCTCACATATTTTAGATGAGCAACCTACCAGTGAATTAATCTTAGCTGTATACATTTATATGGTAGTTCCCCTTATCTTTGGGAAATATGTTGGAAGCTCCCCAGTGAACACCTGAAGCAGAATCCTATATATACCATGTTTTTCCTATACATACATACCTATGATAAGTCTAGTCTATAAATTAGACACAGTAGGAGATCAACAACTAACAATAAGATAGAACAATTACAACAATATACTGTAAGAAAAGTTACATGAATATGGTTCCTTTCTCAAAATATCTCATTCTGCTGTACTCAACCTTCTTTTTTGTGATGATTTGAGATAATAAAATGCCTACATGATAAGATGAAGTGAGATGAATGACAGAGGCATTACAACATAGCATTAGGCTTCTATTGATCCTCTGACAACATGTCAGAAAGGATTATCTGCTTCGGGTAATCCTAGATCATCAAGCCATGAAGATGTTGATGGTTGGATTTCAGGAGAAGGTGATGTCAATGACTAATGGGCGGGTAGCGTCTATAATGTAGATACTCGGGACAAGGGATGATCCACATCCTAGGTGGAACAGAGCAGGGTCATGCGAAATTTCATCATGCTACTCAGTACAGCCCGAAATGTAAAAGTTATTTGTTTCAAATAAGTGAATTTATTTCTGGAATTTTCCATTTAATATTTATGTAGTTGACTGTGGATAACTGAAACCACAGAAAGTGAAACCACAGATAAGAGAGGATTATTGTGTGTGTGTGTGTGTGTGTGTGTATGTGTGTATGGTGTGTACATTCAACACAAGAGAAACAACAAATAGTTATTCACCACCCATGTGCAGCTTCCTGTGTATGTGCTTTGGGAAATGCAAATATTAATAAGAAAATAATCTTCTGCTTGGTAGAGTCTACTAGGAGGGAAGAATCACAAATAAGATAAAAATTATAAAAAGTAAAATAAAACACTATAGAGGTTTAGGGAGCTTTTCCAAATCTAAAGTTAAGATTTTAAAAATATTTTATGTGTTTTACATTTTAGACTCATAAAAATACACTTCTTAATAACTAACAACTACACCTTTAAAAAGTCAGATATATTAGGGCTGGTCTTTGAAATGGGAGTTATTTCATCCTCTAAAGCAAAATTACAAATGAAGTCCACTCAACTATTAAATTATCACAGGGATGACACTGTACCAAACTGAAGAAAAATGTGCGTGATTCAGCACAATAGGAAACTTGAAAAATTGTAGCACAACAAGCCTCCAGCTCAAACTACACAGTAGTCTTGTGAAATGATGGCCTCCCAAGGAGCTCTAATGGCCAGAGAGTTAGACTCATTTTTAAAAGCATTTTCAGCCGGAGGACAAGATTCATTGCCATCCATTATCAAACAGCATCAATATCAAAATCAATAATGATACTTCTGAATACTATTAAAATATTGGCAATGAAGCCAAGTTCTTACATTTCAGGGAGTAAAACAAATGAAAAATAAGAAAAGAATGCCAAAACAGCTGTTACATGATGAAGTGAGGAACGCAATCAAGCACAAGATGGACAGCCAAAAAGCTTCAAGGGCAAACTAAAGTATAATTTGAACCAATGTAACATCAACATCAATTGCTTCAGAACAGCAGCGGCAGACAGGCATCACTGGAGGGAACAATTAGTGACAGTGACTTGATTGTGGAAAAATGAGTGCCTACACCAAAAGCAGGAGATAACGGACACACCAACAAAAAACTAAAGGAGGAATAGCTTTAATCATCCTCATCAAAATAATAGTATATGTAGGTCGAATACAGGTCACTTTTAGCTTTCCTCATCCTCACAGAAAACAGCACCAGGAGATAATATTAATGAATACACAAAGTTCTAATGTGTGTCAAAAAATACAGTTCATTAAGCTGAACAGTGAGTGATTCAGACTAGACATGTTTTCACAGATAATTAAGAAATCTTGGTTAAACAGATGGAAAAGACAGATGCTGTTCCTTCTAAGTTTTTGAATTTTGGGGGTCAAGCTATCCCGTGATTTCTCTTAGCCAGCTGTGATGTAAATATGGAAAACACATCTGATTTGGTGGATGCTGCTCAGGCTATTATAAAATCTAATATAGTAACAACACTTTGATATAATTATCTGAAACTGGAAGACAACAGGAAAAGGTCATTTTGAAATTAACACAAGTTTCAATAATATCAAGGACTTATAGAACACTAACAATGTTCCAGTCACTTGTCTAAGTGTTTCCCAATATTAACTCATTTAATCCTCGTAAAACTTCTGTGAGGTACAGGTAAGCTACTTTTCAGATGAGGACACTGAGATACTGGGTGGACAGATGACTTGACCAAAGTCATACAACTAATAAGCAGCTGTACTTTAGAAAATAAAGAACTCCTGTATGACTATGGGAAGAAATTTAAGGGATAGATGATTTCACTGTCTGGCAAGTTTTTTTTAATGAAAGAATCATTTTATTTACATCCATAAGATTTCACAGGAAAAACTATCAAGGATATAACAAATTAACACCAATTTTTCTACATATTCTCTAACCATTAAATTCATAATTCCTTCAAATTATAGGAGGATCAAGCTCTTTGGGCAATCACAAAGTATATTCTTAATGCAGTTGACAAATTATTTCAATATACATTTTTTACGTACCTTTACAATCTGCAAAATATGGAAGAATATGGAAAAGAACAGTACGACTGAGGCATCTAGGGCTGACTGCCTGCATGAACACCCCACATTGCTGCATGATCCCAGTGAGGTTTCATTCTTTCTCCTTCTCAAAAATTTCTTGTTACCCCTTCACATCTTCTTAAGTCCTTCACAACTTTGCCTTCTTTTGATCACCGTTTTCCTCCTCTTTCTTTTCTTTTCTTTTTTTTTTTTTGAGACGGAGTCTTGCTCTGTCGCCCAGGCTGGAGTGCAGTGGCCGGATCTCAGCTCACTGCAAGCTCCGCCTCCCGGGTTCATGCCATTCTCCTGCCTCAGCCTCCTGAGTAGCTGGGACTACAGGCGCCCGCCACCTCGCCCGGCTAGTTTTTTGTATTTTTTAGTAGAGACGGGGTTTCACCGTGTTAGCCAGGATGGTCTCGATCTCCTGACCTCGTGATCCGCCCGTCTCGGCCTCCCAAAGTGCTGGGATTACAGGCTTGAGCCACAGCGCCCGGCCCCTCTTTCACTTCCCTTTGTGCTTCCTCTCTGCTCTGTAACAACAAAGCTGCACAGTCCTCGCTAGCTGAATAGAACATTCTCTCTGTTCAGCAAAAAACGATGCACATTACAGAATGGCTGCACTTGCTCTTGCCCATTAGTTCTTGAATTCAACGTGTAGCACTTCCAAGCTTGTTGCCCCACTGGACAGCTGAGGGCAGGAAAGGGTTATTGTTATCATCCTAGTGATTTGGAATAACAGCTGAATTTGAAGCCTAGTTCTGATCTTCTATCATTACTATTTTGGATTTGCAAATAATGTGACTCTAAATTCTTTGTTTAATTTTTTAAAAATCCACTACAATTTTATCTGAATTGTCTTGTTTGTCACTAAATGAGAAGTTGCATCAGTAAAGTATACACAGGAAGCAGAATTCAGAAACTCAGTTTAAGAGACGTGGCTGCTGTTTGGCTTATGTAAGAAAATACACTTCTTTAAAGTATTTCAAAGTAACTATTTGCATGCTATTAGCAGAATACTCATTTAAAATGATGGCAGTAAACATTGTTTTAAAGTAATTAATTTTTGTACACACCTAGTATGTAATTTTTCTATATAATTGGTAACAATGGGCTATTCTCTTTTGCAAAAAATTGATAGTTTAGACCATGCCACTGAACAAATCTGAATTAGTGATGCCTCCCAGTTTTAACTCTTCACAAACTTCTGTCCATGAATCTCAAATCATCAGTTTGGTTCAGTGTCTCAGGTCTAAGGACTCAATGCTATATCGGTGCTGCTCAGCTAAATCGATCTTAAATCCCCCTTTTTTTTTTTTTTTGCTTACTGCCTGGATGTAAAGCAGACATTCTTTCTCCTTTATAATCTTTCTTCTCTATATCAACACCTTTTCCTTGGTTTTCTAAAAGGAAATCTATAATATTCTCTTTTATTATCAATCTCAGATCCTACTTACCACTTTCTGGAGAACTCAGTTCATATGCTATAGGTTTTGCTATATAATAAAAGGTTTGCTTATGTTTAGATTTTATAAATAGAGACATTTCTAGTTCTTTTATACTTAAATATTTTCCTGCAAGGACTAAAATGTACCAATCTTCAAGAATATATATTAGAACTGTGATTTCCTCTATGTAGCATCTATTAATGCAACCTACATAATGACCCATAAAAATCAGCAAATGATTAACAATGCTGGTGGAAATAGCTGTAATCAACCAGATTTGAAATTAGGAAGAACTGAGTTTGAGCTCAGATTCTTTTCACTGACGCTCCATAAACTCTGTAAAATGAGGCTAGAGGTAAAGACTAAACAAGATAATAAGGGGAAGATTTTGACCAAGTACAGTGCCATGTGCTCAATAGAAACATAACTACACAGATATAGCCTTTCTCTTTTAGTTTCAAATATTTCCCTTGCAAATATATCATTATATTATAAACATGTTATTAATAACCTTAGTTATAACAAAGCACATTTCCAAATATTACTATTAAACTGAAATAGAAATTTACATAATATTTGTCTGAACTCCTCACTCATTAGTTATTTTCTAAAAGTACAGTTTAAGTGTTCCATCATGCCAACATTGGAGCTGGTCCTGATACTGCTGGGGAATAGGGAGAAGCGGTATTTCTTTTATTCCACCCTCTGTAACAGTCTAACAGCTTTTGGCAAGCGGAGGAAGAAATAATTCCCAGTCTCCCCTTAAGTCTTGAATCTAAATCTTTCATTTTTATGCTCAACTGTAAGTTATTTATCTAGACAGGGATCTCACTGTCTCTCACATTCATTTTATGATGAATGCTATACTTGGAAAAAAAAGAATTTCTTTGAATTATAATCCAGTGGGAATTATATTATAGTTCAAGTTCACTATTGAGAAGAATGCATCAAAGCAGGTTTATTAACAGCATATATTTCTTCTTATATTCCCCTGGAAATATAATAAATTTCTACAATTTAATTATCATTATTAGAATCTCAGGATAGAAATCTCATTGCATCATAACATCTAGGTTACATGTTACCAGACATACAGTACCCAACTTGGGGTTAAGCCTACAGTATCTGGAGTCAATGCTTGGGACCTAAATGACAGCTCTAATCTCTTACCAGCTGGGTAATCTGGGGTAACTATTTAATATACCTGTGCCTCAGCTTCCCATTTGTATAAGGGGAAAGCAATAGTGCTCCTCAAATGGGTTTTTGTAAGGTTTAAATGACATGTAAAGAGGTACCTGGCACATAGTCACTGCTAAATAAATATTACATATTATGTTAAATAAACACACATTGACAATATAAAAACTCTATGTTGGAATAGGTTTTTTCATTTTAGGACAGTTATTATGCAATGCGTGAATGTATAACTCATGCTGACCCCTTGATCCTTAGGTCTTCACAGATTATAAATCTTTGAGAGATATCTCCACTTCTTCAATACTATCTTTTAAAAAGTGTCATACATTATGAAAGATCTGAAAAACAAATCTTTGTAATTTGCTACCCATCTTTAGCAACAATAGCAATATAAAATAATTTCTCGGCCGGGCACGGTGGCTCAAGCCTGTAATCCCAGCACTTTGGGAGGCCGAGACGGGCGGATCACGAGGTCAGGAGATCGAGACCATCCTGGCTAACACGGTGAAACTCCGTCTCTATTAAGAAATACAAAAAACTAGCCGGGCGAGGTGGCGGGCCCCTGTAGTCCCAGCTACTCGGGAGGCTGAGGCCGGAGAATGGCGTAAACCCGGGAGGCGGAGCTTGCAGTGAGCTGAGATCCGGCCACTGCACTCCAGCCTGGGTGACAGAGCGAGACTCCGTCTCAAAAAAAAAAAAAAAAATAATAATAATAATAATAATTTCTCAATTGTTTGCAAAAGATCTAAAAAAGATCAGAAACTTGTTTCTTAAAGATGACAGGACTGAAAGAAGATACTGAAAATATTTGTTTTTCTACATTTAAATTCTAATGAGCATATTAAAAACAAAAATGAAGACAAAACATGGTAGGTCTAGGACCATTGGTGGCTGTTCCTCTTTGCCTCAGAGTATCGTCCTGTAAATCCATTATTTTTATCATTCTGGCTTATAACGGGCCTGTGAAGTTGTTTTGGCCTACTGTTTCTCAAGAAGGAATGTCCAGGATGCTTTACTTCACTCTCTTTGAAATTACATTGCATATTAGCCCTTTGTCAGATGAGTAGATAAAGAACTCAAACAAATTTACAAGAAAAAAACAAACAACCCCATCAAAAAGTGGGCAAAGGATATGAACAGACATTTCTCAAAAGAAGACATTCATACAGCCAACAGACACATGAAAAAATGCTCATCATCACTGGCCATCAGAGAAATGCAAATCAAAACCACAATGAGATACCATCTCACACCAGTTAGAATGGCGATCATTAAAAAGTCAGGAAACAACAGGTGCTGGAGAGGATGTGGAGAAATAGGAACACTTTTACACTGTTGGTGGGATTGTAAACTAGTTCAACCATTATGGAAAACAGTATGGCGATTCCTCAAGGATCTAGAACTAGATGTACCATATGACCCAGCCATCCCATTACTGGGTATATACCCAAAGGATTATAAATTATGCTGCTATAAAGACACATGCACACGTATGTTTATTGTGGCACTATTCACAATAGCAAAGACTTGGAATCAACCCAAATGTCCATCAGTGACAGATTGGATTAAGAAAATGTGGCACATATACACCATGGAATACTATGCAGCCATCAAAAAGGATGAGTTTGTGTCCTTTGTAGGGACATGGATGCAGCTGGAAACCATCATTCTTAGCAAACTATCACAAGAACAGAAAACCAAACACCGCATGTTCTCACCCATAGGTGGGAACTGAACAATGAGATCACTCGGACTCAGGAAGGGGAACATCATACACCGGGGCCTATCATGGGGAGGGGGGAGGGGGGAGGGATTGCATTGGGAGTTATACCTGATGTAAATGACGAGTTGATGGGTGCAGCACACCAACAAGGCACAAGTATACATATGTAACAAACCTGCACGTTATGCACATGTACCCTACAACTTAAAGTATAATAATAATAAATAAATTAAAAAAAAAAAGAAATTACATTGCAAAAGCAATAATGATAGAATGTCTCCTCCTTATTTATTTGAACCTAGAATTGTTAGAAATACCATAGACATGACTAGTAAAAACATTCACAAGAAAAGTTTAAGAAGGGTTCAATAGTATTAAAATGTAGTTAATACAGGTATAAAATGAGATTTTAAAATACCTAGTCATATGGATAAAGACAAAAATATTCTTTTGTGATACATGGTCTATGAATTATTTTAGTGAATTTTTGTGATTTGATGTTTTTCTTGTATAGTTATCTCTGAGAATGATAAAAAGTTTTAAAAATATTTAAAATGTAATGTTCACATACCACAAATTCAAAATTGTATTTATTAATATTAGTGTCATATTTATGTTGTTAATATAAACAATATACCATGATCATGAATTCAAAGGCAGTTTAATATTAGGAAATCTGTTAATAGTAAAATTCAACATCAATAAGCCAAAAGAAAAAATACATCTTTATTTTGTCAGATAGCAAAATAACCATCTGACTAGCAAAGGAGGAATACAAGGATACTTCCCTAACATGATACAGCAACCTTAAAGTTGACATAATTTCAAATAAAGAAATACTACAAGGATTTCCATTAATGATAATAATAAGGCAAGAGTAATATTTTAGATATACAAGACAGTATATATTCAAAAAATGAATAAAAGTTATAAATATATTCTAGGAAGAGACAAGTGTGTATCAATACATAAGTTACCATAAAGTCATTCAAAAGAGTAGTGAAGGAATGGAGTCTTTATTTAATGGTTTGGGGGTAAACAATGCATTTAAAAGAGAAACTCAATGTATTCACCTAACATTATATGTGAAGATTAATTACAGATACATTAAAAGAAAATTATCAAAACATCAAAACTCATGGCAAGAGAAAACCAAAGATGAGTATTTATGCAAACACAAGCTAAGAAAATCATTTCTATAAAATATAAAAGAAAGAAATGATGTTAGAGAATATTGATAAATATGACCATATAAAATTTATGGTTACAAAGATGGGTTCAATTGACCAATTAGCTTCTTGGAAAATATGAAAACTTGAATGCTTCTTGAAAGCACTAGAAGAAAGTCTGTTCTGTGATCTATTTTTTTAAGTGAACTCCTAGGAAAAAAAGGATATACTTTTACAAAAATAGTAAAAACCATATATTAAGTGAAATAACAATAACTGTTAGATCATTTGTTATACAACTAAGTTTTTCCATTGATTTTCTTTGAAAATGTAAGCAATTTGTTATAAAATAGCTTAAATACGAGCATTCAGTAAAATTTCCAGGGTATTAAGAATAAATAACATACTATGGTTTTCTCCATAGCTATTGAACTTCACTTGTGGTGATGGTTTCACAGGTATATATTTGCAAACTTACCAACTTGTATACATTAAATAGGTACTTTTTTTGCATGACAATCATACCTCCATAAAGTACTTTAAAAATTGCATCCAAAATGTTTTCAAACATTCAATGAACAATAAATGAAACTTTTAGGACACTTTGTGTTTTTGTAATATGTGGAATGAAATGTTTTTATCTGTATGACTATGGAAACTTCAAAGTTGGAGGAGCAAACTGAATATTTTTATATAGATGGAAATCTCATTTTTCCACAAATATCTTGGCAGTATACTATTTCACAGATAGTTTCTGTTAGACTTTGTGACGATGTACATTCTTAAAGGTAGAGTTGTATTAATATAGTAATTAGCATGAAAAAAATTCCATGGAAGCTTAAAGAAAAATGGGGGTTTCAACCAAACCAACAGCACCTTTATTTTCTTTATAGTATTATAGACAGAAGGTTTAAAGCATCTTTAAAAAGATCTGAGCATACTAAAATTTTCATAGTAGTACAAAACAGAGCATGTACATAAACTGTAATAAATGGAATATTGTAATGGACTAGAAGTCGGTAAGGTGATTATGGAAGCTATCATGTGCAAACTCGCATAAATGTAAGGCTGTAATAAAAATATAAGGGGACGGTTTCTGAACCTGGAGTACTATTTAACAACATTAGTAAATTTGGATTATACACCTTCAGGACCAGGAATGGAATAATGGTTGAATATCATAAAATTGTTTTAAGATAACATGACTTTAAATTCGAGCTAGTGTTTGAATTTTAAAATATTTTTTCTCCACAATTTTATTATAGAAACAGTGATGGTAGAACAATACTTTCAGTTCTAAGAATCATAATAGTACTCTCTCATCACACATTGTAGCAGAAAAATCTATTTTCCTTACCCATTTTTGACCTTATAAAAGTACTTTTATAAAAAAAATTCCACATATAAGTGAGATCATGCCATATTTTTCTTTCTGTGTCTGCACATAGAAAAAGAAAATGAAAGCGTGGTTATCACAGGTGGTGAGGCAGGGAAGGAAATGCGGAGATGTACGTCAAAGGATACAAAAGAGTGGATATGTAGGATGACAACTCTAGAGATCTAACATACAACATGAGGACTACAGTTAATACAATTCTATTGTATTAAGGATCTTTGTTAAATAAGTAGATTTTAGCTGCTCTTGTCACGAAGAAAGTAACTGAGAGATAATAGATGTTAATATGCTTCACGATAGCAACCATTTTACTGTCTCTATGTATCCCATAACATTATGTTGTAAACCTTAAATATACACAATAAAATGTATATTTTTAAGGACATTTTATTGTCTTTTAAAATATATCCTTCTCTGGAAAAGAGGGATTCTGATAACATTAAAATTACTTTAACTGTATTTTAAAGCTACAAGAAATAATAAAAATGTTTAATATAGAACAAAAAAACCCCTTATATAATGTTTCCTCAACAACTCTGGGATCTCAACACCATTAATAATTTATACTAATGGTGACAATCTAAATAATTTTTAATATAAAACTTATTAATAAAATGGTTATCTGTAGGTACATCAAAATTGACAATATCTGAAAGGTATTACATAGATATGCATTTAACAAATCAGTGTTGGGAAGCTGTCAGAATTTATGCCTAGTCATTTCTGGTGGATAAAAGAATATTCCATTCAGATTCAAAATTCTGAAATAAAATATCTGTCTTAACAGCTGAATATGAAATTTCAGAGTATCAAATCAAATTGTGTGCACTGGGATTAAAAACGGAGACGTTTTGGCTGTGATTGACAGCAAAAGCTAAAGCAACAAGAATCATTATGATAACTAAAAAAAAAAAATATTGATACTTAGTTACTGTTCTTAACTAACAGTTGGGGCTGATACTCTAAATCAGCCAATAAGATGGAATAGCCCAGCTATAGTTACTCTAAGTTGTCAAGGTAACACATCCATCCTTGAGATTTTCTCATTATTTTCCTCTCATGCTTAGATTTATGAAATACCACCAGGGACAATTCCACTCCTTCACTACCCGGCTGCTATGATCTGAATGTGGGCCTTCAAATTCAAATTGAAAACTATCTCCATTGTGGTGGTATTAAGAGGTGGCGCCTTTGGGGAGATGACTAAGTAATAAAGGCTCTGCCCTCATGATGGGATCAGTGCCCTTATATGAGAGACTGTTTTGGCCCTTCTACCATGTTGAGGACACAGCAACAAGGAGCCTTTCTGAAGCAGAGAGCAAGCCCTCACCAGACACTGAGTCTGGGGCACCTCGACCTTTGGCTTCTCAGGATATATGTATTTACATGGATATATGTATATACACACATACACATGTTAGATATAAATAGTGAAAAGTTCATATGTCTCTTCAAAATTTATTTACTTCAACAGAGATGACTCACAAATTTTTATGCGTGCGTGTGTGTGTGTGTGTGTGTGTGTTAACATTAACTTAGAGGACATTTGCTTCTGCATTCAGCTCTCAGCTGTTTGGAGCCTCTGGGTATGATGCAAGTCTTAGAATTGGCAGGGAATTCTCTCCTATCGTTTTTACATCAGTAGGATTTCCATTTGCTTGCTTTGGAATTGTTTACTTTTCTACTTTTCTCTTGCTTTTCTGGGTAGACCATAGTTACTTCCTCCACCTCTGGTTCTTCCCAAGGCTTTTCATTACCACTTAGATGTTCAGCTTTTAACCTCTTTTATCATATCCCTGTATTCCAACTTGTTACACTATTTTCTAATTCTAAAAAATCAACACTACCACGAAAGTAACACTTTATCATCAATGGCTCAAATGTGAAAACTATTGATTTTATTTTAAAAATGAGGGTTTTTTTCCTGAAATTATTATGACTCCTATTTATACATCTGCAATTTTTGTCCCTACTCTCTGTTATTCCAACCTTGTTATTTTTTATATTCTCTTTTTAGTCATAATCATATGATGTGCTCAATTTAACTACTGACTTTCAATAATTTAATTATCAGCTTACACTTTTCCCTTTAGTACTTACCTGTATAAGCATTTAAAACAATGGTAATGTGTTCTAGAAAAATATATTCTAATTTTATAGTAGGTTTAGATGTCTTCCTCTCTTTCCTTCTTTATTTCTTCTTTTTTAAAATTTGAAACATGATGGAAATTTTAATACATTTTTCAAAAAACAAACTATAGAAATAATCAACAGTCAAATATTTAAATTTTTATTGATTTAAAAGGCTGGATTTAAAATTTTTGAACACTTTTAAATGAATAATTTACATTATTTAATCTCAAAATCATAAAAACCATTTTGTAGATAGTAACTAATGATAATATTTCCCCAAATTAAAATAATAATATTCCCACTTGCTTGATGATTATATACATAGAAAACCTGCAATTTGAAATTCACCTGAGATTAGCATCTAGTCTAGTTTCATTTTTAAATTCAGACCATAATTATAGTTTTTTCTTTAGCTCTGGTATAATTCTCTTCTATTAAGACCATTCATTTTTCTTAATATAACATTCAGTTTGCTAAAATATTCAGACATGCCTTTTAAATCTCTGACCCTTATTGTTGATAAATACCTAATGTATCTATTGCACTCATTGAAATCTATCCTAAGCTTATTCATTTTTAATTCAGACTACAGTGACACCTCTGTATATACAAGTACCTATCAATATAGCCAATCAGAGTTCAACATATACCAATACTTAGAAAACTGTAAACTGGGTTTATTTTATTTAACAATGATATCTATAAAACATGATGAGACTTTTTAAAATTATACTTTATGTTCTGGGGTACATGTGCACAATATGCAGGTTTGTTACACGTGTATACATGTGCCATGTTGGTGTGCTGCACTCATTAACTCATCATTCACATTAGGTATATCTCCTAATGCTATCCCTCCCCCCTCCCCCCACCCCACAACAGTCCCTGGTGTGTGATGTTCCTCTTCCTGTGTCCAAGTGTTCTCATTGTTCAATTCCCACCTATGAGTGAGAACATGTGGTGTTTGGTTTTCTGTTCTTGTGATAGTTTGCTGAGAATGATGGCTTCCAGCTGCATCCATGTCCCTACAAAGGACATGAACTCATCCTTTTTTATGGCTGCATAGTATTCCATGGTGTATATGTGCCACATTTTCTTAATCCAGTCTGTCATTGATGGACATTTGGGTTGGTTCCAAGTCTTTGCTATTGTGAATAGTGCCGCAATAAACATACGTGTGCATGTGTCTTTATAGCAACAAGATTTATAATCCTTTGGGTATATACCCAGTAATGTGATGGCTGGGTCAAACGGTATTTCTAGTTCCAGATCCTTGAAGAATCGTCACAGTGTCTTCCACAATGGTTGAACTAGTTTACAGTCCCACCAACAGTGTAAAAGTATTCCTATTTCTCCACATCCTCTCCATCACCTGTTATTTTCTGACTTTTTAATGATCGCCATTCTAACTGGTGTGAGATGGTATCTCATTGTGGTTTTGATTTGCATTTCTCTGATTGCTAGTGATGATAAGCATTTTTTCTTGTGTCTGTTGGCTGCATAAATGTCTTCTTTGGAGAAATGTCTGTTCATATACTTTGCCCACTTTTTGATGGGGTTGTTTTTTTCTTGTAAAGTTGTTTGAGTTCTTTGTAGGTTCTGGATATTAGCCCTTTGTCAGATGAGTAGATTGCAAAAATTTTCTCCCATTCTGTAGGTTGCCTGTTCACTCTGATGGTAGTTTCTTTTGCTGCGTGGAACCTCTTTAGTTTAATGAGATCCCATTTGTCAATTTTGGTCTTTGTTGCCAATGCTTTTGGTGTTTTAGACATGAAGTCTTTGCCCATGCCTATGTCCTGGATGGTATTGCATAGGTTTTCTTCTAGGGTTTTTATGGTATTAGGTCTAACATTTAAGTCTCTAATCCACCTTGAATTAATTTTTGTATAAGGTGGAAGAAAGGGATCAGTTTCAGCTTTCTACTTATGGCTAGCCAGTTTTCCCAGCACCATTTATTAAATAGGGAATCCTTTCCCCATTTCTTGTTTTTCTCAGGTTTGTCAAAGATCAGATGGTTGTAGATATGTGGTATTATTTCTGAGGGCTCTGTTCTGTTCCACTGGTCTATATATCTGTTTTGGTACCAGTACCATGCTGTTTTTTGTTACTTTAGCCTTGTAGTATAGTTTGAAGTCAGGTAGTGTGATGCCTCCCACTTTGTTCTTTTGGCTTAGGATTGTCTTGGTAATGCGGGCTCTTTTTTGGTTCCATATCAACTTTCAAGTAGTTTTTTTTCCCAATTCTGTGAAGAAAGTCATTGGTAGCTTAATGGGGATGGCATGGAATCTATAAATTACCTTGGGCAGTATGGCCATTTTCATGATATTGATTCTTCCTATCCATGAGCATGGAATGTTCTTCCATTTGTTTGTGTCCTCTTTTATTTCACTGATCAGTGGTTTGTAGTTCTCCTTGAAGAGGTCCTTCACATTCCTTGTAAGTTGGATTCCCAGGTGTTTTATTCTCTTGGAAGCCATTGTGAATGGGTGTTCATTCATGATTTGGCTCTTTGTTTGTCTGTTATTGGTGTATAAGAATGCTTGTGATTTTTGCACATTAATTTTGTATCCTGAGACTTTGCTGAAGTTGCTTATCGCTTAAGGAGATTTTGGGCTGAGATGATGGGGTTTTCTAAATATATAAACATGTCATCTGAAAACAGGGACAATTTGACTTCCTCTTTTCCTAATTGAATACCGTTTATTTCTTTCTGTTGCCTGATTGCCCTGGTCAGAACTTCCAACACTATGTTGATTAGGAGTGGTGAAAGAGGGCTTACCTGTCTTGTGCCAGTTTTCAAGGGGAACGCTTCCAGTTTTTGCCCATTCAGTATGATATTGGCTGTGGATTTGTCATAAATAGCTCTTAATATTTTGAGTTACATTCCATCAATACTGAATTTATTGTGAGTTTTTAGCATGAAGGGCTGTTGAATTTTGTCAAAGGCCTTTTCTGCATCTATTGAGATAATCATGTGGTTTTTGTCTTTGGTTCTGTTTATATGCTGGATTACATTTATTGATTTGCGTATGTTGAACCAGTCTTGCATTCTAGGGATGAAGCCCACTTGATCATAGTGGATAAGCTTTTTGATGTGCTGCTGGATTCAGTTTGCCAATATTTTATTGAGGTTTTTGGCATCGATGTTCATCAGGGATATTGGTCTAAAATTTTCTTTTTTGTTGTTTCTCTGCCAGGCTTTGGTATCAGGATGATGTTGGCCTCATAAAATGAGCTAGGGAGGATTCTCCCTTTTTCTATTGATTGTAATAATTTCAGAAGGAATGGTACCAGCTCCTCCTTGTACCTCTAGTAGAATTTAGCTGTGAATCTGTCTGGTCCTGGACTTTTTTTGGTTGGTAGGCTATTAATTATTGCCTCAGTTTCAGAGCCTGTTATTGGTCTATTCAGGGATTCAACTTCTTCCTGGTTTAGTCTTGGGAGAGTGTATGTATCCAGAATTTATCCATTTCTTCTAGGTTTTCTAGTTTATTTGCGTAGAGGTGTTTATAGTATTCTCTGATGGTAGTTTGTATTTCTGTGGGGTTGGTGGTGATATCCCCTTTATCATTTTTTATTGCATGTATTTGATTCTTCTCTCTTTTCTTCTTTATTAGTCTTCCACAGTGCAATCAAACTAGAACTTAGGATTAAGAAACTCAATCAAAACCACTCAACTACATGAAAACTGAGCAACCTGCTCCTGAATGACTACTGGGTACATAATGAAGTGAAGGCAGAAATAAAGATGTTCTTTGAAACCAATGAAAACAAAGATACCACATACTAGAATCTCTGGGACACATTTAAAGCAGTGTGTAGAGGGAAATGCATAGCACTAAATGCCTACAAGAGAAAGCAGGCGAGATCTAAAATTGACACCCTAACATGATGAGACTTTTATCACGTAAGTTATTCTTAGTTCATAGACAGTCAGTTGAGACTTACATGGACACTGAATGGGCAACTTATTTTAAGGTAAAGAATGTTAAAATTATGGTAAGTAAAGTATATAAATGTACTCCAAATTATTTTCATTTTATAATAAGAAGAATATTTAGAGAGTTTGCCTCACCCTTTGACTCAATAATGAATCTTACAGAAAGGCAAATGATTTCACAGAGTGGGAGGTCATGTAGTTCACATTGTACATTCTACATTTAATGAGAAAGGTGAAAAAGAAAAAATAATAATCAAGCTAAATCAGAGACTTAACCAAAAAGGTAATTTTCAATATATGTCTTGAAATCAAATCAGACTCAACTTTATGAACCACATATATCTAGTCATTATGACAAGAAAACAGTCTTGACCCTAAGTTAGGTATGAGTAAATAATAATTTCAAAAGAGAATCACAGCAATGGAGCATTATTAAAATAAGTATGTAATTGTCCAATAATTTAGTATATTTTAGGATGCTTATTAGAAGTTCAGAAACTTTAGAGTTTTACTGTGCATACTGGAGAAAGAGTTTTTATAAAATACCTAAATCACTTCATTTTTTTAAACAAAGAGTTGATCTTAAGATTTCTTGAGATGTTGTGGCATAATTGTATTGATTAAGTAAGGTACCTAATGTGTTAACAAATAAAATGCATATCTTCTATCCACATATCCTTAATTAATAAAGATAATCTGTATTTTTATTTTTAACATTGACTGATATGAAGGACAATTTCAAATTTGTGTTATTTCATGAACACTATGGTCAGTATGCCATAAAAGAAATTACATATGATGATAAGTATCTCAAAATTTCTTATGGAATAGCTAAATTGCAAAATTCCTAGGAAATAAAATTAAATTTCTGAGATGTCAACTAAAAATAAAATATACTTGAAAGAGGGAAGACTAACTTATCAATGTGCTGTAATTATTTTGCATCATACTGGCCTTTATGGTGCTTGCCTTTTCTGTCTTTGACTCTATTAACTGTATTAACTGCTTAGTAGCAAATGCTACATCATAAGGGATGTCTTAAAATAATGCCTATATAAATAGCATTATTCTATTTTTAAAGTTACATGTATCAGAAATTTTTTCTTTTCAAATCATTTTGAGAAAAATTATAAGTTTTTCCCAGATTTTAAGATATTTATTTCTAGCCAACCTGGAAATAAATCATTATATTTGACTTAAAAGTTGCAATAGATTCTATGAGAATAAAAGGAATCCTAGTGTATATAATGGGGTAGGGAAAGGGGAGAAATGGTTTGCTGTCTGAATCCCCTTTTACTCACTAGAAGACTAGGGCTGGCTGAGACCAATTTGGGTTTCCTGAGTCTAGAGTTATGCCCATGGTTCCAGTAGCTTAGACAAGTTGAAGACCAAGCAGCGAGCCAGGGGAGACTCCTATGTGAAACTGAGATTCAAATGCTATGAAGAGTTCATTAATTGCACAAATATATATGGGTGCCTTTTAAGTAATGGAAACTATAGGGTTTTTATGAAATTTATATTTTAATGCAATCAGTATATATTCCATGCCCAATAGTCGAGAAGAACACTGAACATAAGATTACACAGTTTCAAATTCAGACCTGTGTTCAGAGAAGATAGCAGGTAGGAATAAATGAGGAGATTCCCATATGGCTACCAGTCACCTTGGCCTGATGAAATTTCCCTTTATAAGTCTGGGTTTGCATGGCTCCTAAAAATGTCTGAATGACTAGAAGAACTAGAAACTCAGGACACAATTCCACTCTGGATGGAAGGAGCAGAGCAGAACAAAATCTTCAGGTACAGTATTCTATTCTTGAAGACAGGACAACTCTGTATGGCTTTACCCAAGTATAATCTTCTCCATTTGGAAAGTTTTAGAATTTTGTTGACAAAATAGCCTGAACATTTCAAAAAAAGGGTAGACACTAAATAAAGGGTAGACATTAAAGCAAATTATATAGCAGTGGAAATACAGCAGCAATCCTATTTTATTTAGAAGTCAGTTATAAATGACATTCACAAATTATATCAAGGTTTTATTTTCTGTATGAGATAATGGAGGAAGGGGTATAGAAGAGACTGTCAAGAAAAGGTAGAGTGGTGAGTTTCCAGAGGAGGTGAAGAAATTGTCTTTCTGCAATTAAAGTATGTGGGAATAGCTGAATCTAATCACCATCTGTAACGATTTTGATCCCACGGCGGAGTTCTGTGCATGCAATCCCCTCTTCCTATTCTTCCAAGCATGGATTTTATGAATTCAAGTCACATTTCAGGGCAAGAAAGTTTTGGTAGAGAGCAAAAGCTTGGGAAGAGCAACATTCAGACCAAGGGATGCATTTCAGGAGAGATGGGTACTTCCAACATTTCCTCTTTGAATTAGCAAATAGAGCCTACAGTACGCTGTGTGACAACCTCCCTCTTTTGAGTCTCCAGCCCTCATCTATGTAGAGACTCATGACCCAGAATAAACAGCCCAATTCATAGTATCCTAAATCTGTCAAATATCTTACTCTGAGAGTGAGGAAAGCATGGAACTGAATACGCGAAATGTAGCTACAGAAATTATGATATATTGATACTCTATCCCAGGGCTCGGTTTATCCCTGACAGTTTTTATACAAAGAACTTTGAGAAATCTCAGAACAGCCAGAACCTAAGATGTCTAAGTTGACTTCCTGAATGAATGAATGAAAAAATGAATGAAGACAACAAATTAAAGCCTAAATGTCTCAGATACTTTGGAAAATGAGTAGAAAAAGGCTCTTTTTTGTACTTAGAAGAAACAGGGAGAGCTGGTTTAATAAAATAATTCATAAATTTTGCAAATGTAGATTAAGTAATATAAGAAAATGAACTCTCATAATAACACAGATTCAAAACAAACTAAAAGGTAAAAAATATATATAGAGAAAATGACTCCATTCTGGCTTTAGACTCCATTCTTCTTACGGACAACTTAGGATTGTTGTAAAATTTTTGGAAAAGAAATGGTTAAAAGAAGGACAAAATCTACTCTAAAAGCAAGTACCATATATATATATATATTTGCTATATATATACACACACACACACAAACATATATATTTGTTTATTTATTTTACTGTAAGTTCCAGGATACATGTGCAGAGTGCACAGGTTTATGACATAGGTATATATGTGTGCTACAGTGGTTTGCTGCACCTTTCGACCTGTCATCTAGGTGTTTTTTGTTTGTTTGCTTGTTTGATTTTTTGAGACGGAGTCGTGCTCTGTCACCCAGGCTGGAGTGCAATGGCGCGATCTCGGCTCACTGCAAGCTCCGCCTCCCGGGTTCACGCCATTCTCCTGCCTCCTGCCTCAGTCTCCCCAGCAACTGGGACTACAGGCACATGCCACCACGCCCAGATAATTTTTAAAAACATATTTTTAGTAGAGATGGGGTTTCACCATGATAGCCAGACCTCCTGATCTCCTGACCTCGTGATCCGCCCACCTCGGCCTCCCAACGTCATCTAGGTTTTAAGCCCTGCATGCATTAGAAATTTGTCCTAATTCTCTCCCTCCACTTGACCCCTACCCTCTGACAGGCCCTGGTGTGTGATATTCCCTTCCCTGTTTCCATGTGTTTTCATTGTTCAACTACCACTTATGAGTAAGAACATCCAGTGCTCGGCTTTCTGTTCCTGTGTTAGTTTGCTGAGAATGATGGCTTCCAGCTTCATCCATGTCTCTGCAAAGGACATGATGTCATTCTTTTTCATGGCTGCATAGTATTCCATGGTGTATATGTGCCACATTTTCTTTATCCAGTCTATGATTGATGGGCATTTTTGTTACTTCCATGTCTTTGCTATTGTAGACAGTGCTGCAATAAACATACGTGTGCATGTGTCTTCATAGAATGATTTATATTCCTTTGGGTATATACCCAGTAATGGCATTGCTGGGTCAAATGGTATTTCTGGTTCTAAATCCTCAAAGAATCACCACACCATCCTCCACAGTGGTTGAACTAATTAACAATCCCACCAACTGTGGAAAAGCATTCCTATTTCTCCATAGACTCACCAGCATCTTTTGTTTCCTGACTTTCTAATAATCGTCATTCTTACTGCTGTGAGATGGAATCTCATTGTAGTTTTGAGTTGCATTTCTCTAATGATCAGTGATGATGAGCTTTTTTTCATATGTTTGTTGGCAGCATAAATGTCTTCTTTTGGGAAGTGTCTGTTCATATCCTTTGTCCACTTTTTGATGGGGTTATTTGCTTTTTTCTTGACCCTTACTCAATTTTAAGTGGTATTTTAAAACCAACCTTATGAGGGCCTAATTCCAATTTTCCCAATTTAAAAGGCACCCCCTTTTTTCACTTATAGTAAATACTTTGCCAAGGCAGGAATGAGAGCTACCCTGAGAGTTCTCCCAGGACGAGCTAAGCAACCATTCACCAATATGTACTACAGGTGATGGAAGAACAAAAATGATTTTAACACTCACGTATTTTACTAGTATTTGATGATAATTGTCTTTCCTCCACTCTCAAAAATTCCAACACAGAGCTAAAGTAGAAAAATGATCATGAACTAAAGTAGAAAAATGATTTATACTCATCAGAAAACAGTACTTCAGCCTTTATTCTCCAGTAGTATCCATTTTCAGTATTGCTTGGTTAGGAAACTTGACCATAATCTTTAAATTACTGTGTGTTGGTAGTTGAAATCTGTTTCATTAAATGGCTGCAAAGGTGTATTTTCCCATTTTCTGATTTATTGTAAAGACATAAATGGCAGAATCCTATAATAATAGACTCCAGCAACAACAGTTTAAGAACTTTACATCAGACAGGCTGTATAACTAAAAGGGTAATTACTAAATATAGCACCCAAAATTTAAGGGGCAAAACAAGCTTCTTATAAAGATGTTTTAAAATTAGATATTTTATTTCTCTACTTTTCATGCAATGATTCATCTGAGTAAAACAAAATCAATTCCTAATCTGAAAAATAGAAAAAATAGAATTCTATAACATTTTAATTATTATTTGATATGATTATTCTGGGATGCTAAACCAATGCTACAACTTAAGTTTGATAGAAAATTAACATATAGCTGAACAAAGCCAGAAAAATAATTCTCATTCTTAGTTGCATAAACTTCATTAACACTGATTTCAGTATATTAACATTTGGAAGCAAATTTCTTGCCACATGTGAAACTTTGTTTCCTTTTATTGGAAACCCAACAGATATTACTTGTTTTATATGAATAAATAATTTACCTTCTAAGAGCAATTTAGTGGCACATTGTTATGTGAACCTTCCTAATTCTCCTCCTCCAATAAGTTGAATATGTGAAAGTATTTTACCTGGCCATATTTTACTATTTTAACTGCAAAAACACAGTCAGTTCCCACTTCCCTAAGATGACCCAGATGTCAAAAATACAATTTTTAGGCTCTGCTCTGCTTAAAGCCCAAGAAACACAGAGCAAGGTCTGGGTGTCTGTAGAGCTGCTAGGGAGCCTAGCCTTAAGATGGAATTGTTTTTGTGTCTAGCTTGAAGAGTTAATGATCATCAGCTCATCAACATCAACTCATCATGTACTGTTTGAATTGCTGCCAAGTCACTGGTATACAAGAGCTCCTCTAAGACTTGGAGCCACAAGCTTGTCTCCCAATTCAGGACCCTAGATGGAGGGAGCCCGGCACCTCACCTGGTTCTGTGCAGACGCTAACCCTGGTATATTAGGCCTGAGACTCTAGACCTTGATTCTGACATGTCTTGGGCAACTGAAGTGAACTCTCCTGAACATGTGATATAACAATGTGAGCCCCTATACTCAGAGCCCATGAATATATGCCAGTCTCGACTAGAAAAAGAGGTTGGGCTATTTGTTACCCCTGTGAAGACATATGTACCTAAAAATAAGAGTAAAGGGTTAGGCAGCCATTTGTCCCAATTACTTCCACTGATTGTGCCAATTCCTGTTTATTCCCATTGGTTGTCATATCCAGGTGGGATGTTCTTGCATACTGTATTTCTGATAATTTTACACAAATGTGGTATACCATGAATAAAATCCTGCCCCAAGATACATAATTACAGCACAGGGAGCAAACGGTTCTCATTGTACAATGAGATTATAAAGTAGGTGTTTCAAACAGCGGACTAGAATGTCTCATATATGCAGCCAACCCCAGGCATGGCCTCCTTCCTAAGGCTGTGCCATGCTTCTTTTCTTCATTCTACAAACAGTAATCATGTTGTTCCTGTTGAGATAGAACTGCTTAAAATGATGCTATTTCTTTTTAATGAACCTGTTTGTTTTCATGTTTTAATGTTTCACTATATACTTTCAAAGCAAGTCTTTCTCACTTGCCATTGATTTTATTTTTCTGGAATGAAAGCAAACAGAATTTCTAGGTCTCCAGATAAAAATTAAAACATAAAAATTCTTTCAAAGACTATAAATATCAGTCCTTTGGAGAACAAATGTGCTCTGAACAATTTATGCCTTTAGTTTTTTGCACTTCAATTTTCTGAATAGATACAGAAATGTGAAATTCTGAGAAAAAATTCAGTCAGAGCTGTAGTACTCTAAGAGGCATACACATTATATGCGTGAGGATAGTTCATTGAAAAAATGTCATTGAACTCAATTGGCCCATCTTCTCTTAATGGGTTATAAAAATAAGCCCAAAGTTTAAAGAAAGGAGAGGAAAGTCCCATTAGAAAAGATCATATTTTCTTACAAATAAATGTAAAAGTGAAATATTTAAAGCTCTTACCTTATATAAAGGAATATAGCATTGCTGTTAAACAGAAACCATGTAATTATACAATGAACACAAAATTGTAGTTGTGAGAAATGATATAATCAAAGGAAAATGTAAAATTATAACAGAAAATGTGTTAATAGTTATGAAACTACAGAATGCTGGTTTTCAGAAAGCATATGATTGGTATCTGAAAACAGGCAGGTTCCTGAGCATGGAAAAGTGTCATCATCTCATAATGTGATGTAAGAGGATATAAGCAGGATATAAGCAAATAATGTGATATAAGAGGATATAAGAGGATATAAGCAAATTCTTGTAACCGTGTCTAGTGGTTTGACTTCTCCATAGCTTCCAGAGAGCCCCAGAGAGGTCTGCGGTGGGACTGTACAGTGACTCAAATTATTCTACATGTTTAGAATGTCAGCTCCCATGTTCATCTCTAAAAGACTATGTTCTACGATACTATCAATTTACACTGAACCATTTTTATTAAGATCATTCTGATATATCATAATCATTACATTATTTCCAACTTCTGCAGAACATATAGACACAAACCTCAATGTAAAATCGTGTATGTGATTTTATGACACCTGCAGCTAGACCCTGTTTGTTTCATGCATATGTTTGTTTTTCTCACTCCTTTAGTCAGATACTCTAGAATAGCTATGCCTCTAGAATATTCAATGTAAAGATATGCAGACTATTCAATGTAAAGAGAATGCTGGATGAATGAGTGAATTGACAAAGGAGACTGTCTAAATTAGACTAAAACATGAATATATAGACATTGCTCTTAGAGTAGAAGAACATGTACATTGAGGTATCTATTGAGTTTTTAAATTAAAATTATATGTGTGTCACTTTCTCTGTCCTGTGAGGCTGGGGATTTCTTGAGCCTATGGAATCTTGAATCATTCAGCTATGTTATCCCATCATTTAGCCCAGCGACTGGTATAATAGACTGCTAGCATTCACCAAAAATCTATTTTCTTTCTTTCTTGGGCGCATAACTAGATTGCATTTGCCAGCATCTTTTGCAGTTAGGTCCAGCCATAGGACTTGTTCTCAGCAGCAAATGTGTCTTTTCCAGGGTATGCTCTGAGGGCATGCCTGCCCATTCTATGTTCTCTTTTTCCTTTCACCTGGTGGATACAGAAGACAATGAATCCCCAAGGGTGGCAGAGCCATAGAACAGAAGGGTATCAGTCCCAGAATCAGCTGGGAAGAACTGCCCCCACTGGCCAGGAATATCTGCCTGGTGAGGGAGAGCCAAGAGATGCACTTAAGGAATAAAATGTAAGGAGGTACTTTCTCTCCAGTTTACTTTTCCTGAGTTCACTTCTTTAAACAACATTTTTAACATAATATGGTTATTGAGAAAGATTCCTACTGAGAAACAAGAGGCTCTGAACCATTTCATGAAGTTTCCAGCAGCCATATACAGCTCCAATTTGAAGTTGAGAATTAATCTTAATTATGTCAATTTATATCCTGCGGGTTTGCAGAGTGTGTGCTACCATAATTACCACTGCATAGGTAGAAAACTAAACTCTCTGACACTTAGAGTTCAAAATTCATGGACAGACTGTGGAATAAAAGAAGTGGCTACTTTAGGGTCTAATATATATTACTTTTAAAAGACTTATTGTTTGATGTAAACATTTACATGATCCATATACATTTTACTTCTTAAAACTGGTAACATTGACCTGGAAGACAGTCACATTTCACATATATTAAGTGGAACATCTTGAAGCTTAGTAGCTTGAAATGCATCTTGAAAATAAAAGTTTTTAAGTGTAAGAATGTTAAAAAAAAGATAAAAATTAGGATGTAAATTAAAATTTTTTCTTTATATCTCTACTAAAAATGCAAACATTTTTTCTTACTTTTCCAATAATGTTTACCTTTATTTTGTGATTAGAAAGGTTTTACATATATATGTTTTTTAAAATATGAAAATCATAGAATAAACTGATCCACAGGATTCACCGATTCACTTTTTAGGAGTTATTCATTATTTATATTTTATATATGTTTTATTTTAGTATATATAAAGACATAGATTGTATATGTATATGTACATCTGTATATTTATGTTAAAAATAAAATTGGCATCAGACTTATTAGCATAGATTTGATTATCTTTTCACATTTAATTATAATAGCAACACTTTTCCATGTCCTTAAATAAACTACACAATTATTATTTTAATAGTTGCCTAAAATTCCGTTTGATATTCCCTCCCATTTAGTTCCTCTCCTGTTAAAATTTACATTATCAGTTTTTACTGTAATAAAGTAAATATTTATATATATTTCTGATTATTTCTACAGGTAAGCATTCTAGATTTGGAGTTAATGGGTCACAAAATGTGACTATCTCTAAGCTAATTTCTAAAAATTATCTTATATTCCCTCAAGTACTGCGTAAGTGTACTGTTCTCACCATACCCTAATCCACTTTTTGTATTAACATTTCTTGATATTTGTTAGTTTGATAGGTAATAATTATCTCATATACTTGTTTTTGTTAGCAATTCTTTGTTTATTAACCTGAAAAAAATTATTTTGCTTTTATAAATTGCTTCTTCATACCATTTGCTCATTTTGCCTCCCCCACCCCTTTTCTTTATTGGGATGTATTCCTTTTGTGCAATTGAAAAGTACTCATTGTATATTAAATGAACTAGCTTTTAAGATATCATATATATTTCAATTATCTTATTTCAGGATGTCACTTATTTTATCATATAGTTTCAAATTTTTGGATAATTATATTTATTTGAACTTTCCTCCCTATTTTCTTGTTTTTATGTTTAGAATGTCCTTCTCTAATGTAACATAATTATTTATTCTCATATATTTAGTCCATGTACCTTTTAATTTTCTTTTGTTTTCCTTTAGCTTTTAAAATACATGTATTTTAGTATAAGAACTGGTCATGTAAATCTTCATGCTTGCAAGTCACTTGTCATATGTATTTTCCAAGCTCTTCTGCTTTCTGGTAGAGACACAGTGACCAGCACGACTAATTGAACATGGCAGCAACATGTGGTCTCAATGCAGTGAAATTAGGTCATCAGGAGTCATCTATTTTTACGCCAAAATCTTTTTTTTCTTAGAAGCTTAGTATAGAGCACTATCCATTGAGCCTATGTCTCATTTCCCTTGTTTTGTTCCTTCAGTCTTTGTCTTAAGGCCCAGATTTTCCTTTTGCGATTTACTGGCTGAAAAGAAGGCTGCAATCTTCTCATATTCAGTGGGCTCATGATGTTTGTGAGAGGCATGTCCTGAGACAAATCCCCAAATCTGTCAATGTCACTGTAGCCTGTGATTTCCTGGATAAAAAGCAGCCAAGAGTAATTTAACAGTGTAAGCTTTGGAGAAGTATTCCGTAATACTGTTTTTCATCAGTGATGAATTCATTTGGACAGGAAGTTGTTTTCCCTAAACCTAAACCAATTACTTTCATACCAGTAAAATCCTTTCTAGCACCAGCAAAATCCCACCCATGGAAAATTCATGTTCATTATCTGCCTTCAAATGGTTGAGAAATTTAAATGTAGGCTTTCTATTAGTTCATTTAAACTGTTAATCTAAAATACTGAGATTATCTAGTTTTTTTTTTTCTTTAATTATTCTTTGATTCAGTGCACACAGTATTATGGAAACTACAAGTAAAAAAAGAATTGATTATAGCAAACTACAGATGTGAGGAGATAAAACACTTTATGAATATAGCTTACTTGTTACTCCCTTAGGGCTCAGATTAAATTTCGTTATCTAAGAACCCTAAATCGGCCAAGATATACCATGTTCAAAATATTTCTTTCACTTAATAAAGCTCAAGAAACTGCTGTTTTCCTACCACCTTATTCAGAATAACAAAATCTGGAATCTTCAATTCACTAGTATCATTTTCTTTTGTCTTTTTTTCTTTCTTTTTTTTTTTTTTTTTCTTTTTTCCTGAGATGGAGCCTTGCTCTGTGGCCCAGACTGGAGTGCAGTGGTACGATCTCGGCTCACTGCAAACTCTGCCTCCCCGGTTCAAGAGATTCTCCTGTCTCAGCCTCCTGAGTAGCTGGGATTACAGGCGCATGCCACCATACCTGGAAAATTTTTATATTTTCAGTAGATATATAGTTTCATTATGTTGGCCAGGCTGGTCTCAAACTCCTGACCTCAAGTGATCTGCCAGCCTCAGCCTCACAAAGTGCTGGGATTACTGGCATGAGCCACTGTGCCCACCATAGCTCACTAGTATTATTGCAATTCCTGCAGGAATTACCAGGACTGGGCCTTATTTCCCAGGGGTTGGATTCAGTTGCTTAATTGCCAGGGTTGTGGAGAGCATCCTGCGGCTAGGAAAAGATTAGGTACAATCATTATATTATAGGAAATGCACACCCTAGACACACAACCAAAAAGCTGTAGATGCAAATGTAATGCTTCTAGAAGAGAGCCTATCAGCAGAGGTTTTCCCAGTGTATCTTTGGGGAATTTGTAGATAATACTCTAGTTTAAGAACTCTGAATTATTTAAAGGACCCTAATTCTTGACTGCTGAAACTATGGTTCCTCTATGTGCTCAGAAGTCGTATTTTCAAAATTCATGTACCTAATCCAGTCTTAGAAAAGAAGCTGCATCCAAGTGATCTCATTGTTCAGTTCCCACCTATGAGTGAGAACATGCGGTGTTTGGTTTTCTGTTCTTGTGATAATTTGCTAAGAATGATGGTTTCAAGGGGAACATCACACACCGGGGCCTATCATGGGGAGGGGGGAGGGGGGAAGGATTGCATTGGGAGTTATACCTGATGTAAATGACGAGTTGATGGGTGCAGCACAGCAACATGGCACAAGTATACATATGTAACAAACCTGCACGTTATGCACATGTACCCTACAACTTAAAGTATAATAATAATAAATAAATTAAATATATATATAAATTATCTAATATTAAAAAAAATAAAAAATAAAAAAATAAATAACTCCAAAAACAAAAAAAAAAAAAAGAAAAGAAGCTGCAGCAAATATTAAGCACTTGCCTTAAAAAGATCCTAGGTAAAGATTAGTACATCAGACTGTTCTCCAACTATCATACATCTGGCTGAAGATTGTTCATTTGTGTTAATCATACTTCTGAATAATATTGTATTAGTGTTCAATCTATTTACATATTCAAAGTCTTTAGAAGAATATTTTAGTCCCATATATTTGACCAAATGGAAAATATAGGAAAATATATGTGAGTGCAGCAAAGGCTGTCAGAGAAAATAGAAATTGTGAACTTGTATTCATGGACCACACTGTTTTATCTTAGTAAAAGCCCATTTTTCTCCACCCTTTCCTTTTTTCCAGCTATCCTTCACTTCAATAAACAGAGATGCCTATGAGGAACAGGAAGAAGGTCTCTCACAAAATGATACATATTGCAGAACTACAGAACCACTACGTTACCAATATGTGTAGTATTACAGAATTAGTACAATCATATTTCAACATTCTGTTGTTTGTATATATAAAAAACTTCATAAGGTATACATACACATTAAAATAAATGTTTATATGTAAAAATAAATGCGTTGAAAGAGGAAAATGCTTTGAAGAGTAATCATTCTATTTTTTATCTTTTATCCAAAAATAAACAAGGTCATAGTGCTGACTTTGCATTTTATTTTTAGAGTTACAAAAGCTATCTGCAAAGGCAAGCAATTTACAGCTCACAGTTAACATATACTCCAAGGAATAGATGTATAGAACAGCAGCATAATAAAATCCTTGCCCTGTGGCTTCACTACTGAATTCCCTAAATGCAAATTGCAATGATTAATATAGCATTCCTTAACTGATTTTCAGAAGTAGTACATTTCCTTGTCATGATATACATTGTAACTCCTAGTGCTTTTAAATAAATTTGTTCCTTTGGACTCAAGTAAATTTACCTTACAGTTAAAAATAATTTTAGTAAAATGACACATGAACTATAGTGTACATACTATAATTATATGGTATGTTCTACATACTATAGTTATATGGTATGTTCTACATGCTACAGTTATATAGTATGTTCTACATACATTAGTTATATAGCATGTTCTACATATTATATGTTCTACAAGCACAGCTATCCCAATGTTGAGCAGTTCTTCAGAAGAGCCTGCCTCAATTACACTGGTTACATTCAATGTAATATGAAGTGCCACCTCTCAACATGACAGATCTTGATTTTGATCATGGAGATACACAGGATTAGTTATGGGTATATTTAATGTATTTTTATGTATTTTGTTAAAAGTCACATAATCCTAAGTTGTTTACCTAGGATCATCAGAGCATACTTTTATTATACTTAAGTAGGAATTTTCCAAGATTTTTACATCCATTCTTCACAGAGTATTATGCCATAAGAAATACAAATGTTTAAAACTTACAACACTCTGGCAAATAGTGTTGATTTGTGTATAGGTACACAGGACACATGCAATCTTTTCCATTTGAGCATAGGCCAGCTCTTACTTACACAAACTGGTTCTCAAGTCTATTGTTTTAATAGCACTTGCTATCAACTATGTAGTCTCACAGCAAAATTTATTGAATAAATAATTGGAAGGATATGCTGTTTCTCTCATTCTGGCAATATCACTTTTCAGGCAGAAGATAGGATGTCCAAACTTGAAGAGTGACAAAGAATGTGGGCTTGTTTTCAGCTGTCATTTTCTACCACATTACTGTGTCATATTGCCTGTTTGTTATTTGTTGACTTTTAATTAAGTTGGAAAAAAGGCACATGCCCTCAATCTTTTGACGTTGGTTGGATGCCAGGGTAGCTTTAGGGATAAAAGTCCAAACTTACATACACAGCACAAATAATGACATATCCAAAATAAGAGTAATTAAAAAAAACATGAATGATGACTATATTCGTACTCTATTAAAACATGGATGATTCCTATATTGGTATTCTATTGTAAACACGCTAAGATTTTTTAAAAATTACACCTATATAGAAACAATAACATAAATTTATTACTACAAGTTTACTGATCAGTTTTGGCCTCCACACATGATGAACAGAAAGTCTTTAAAAGTTAAAGACATGAGGAAAGGAATAAAAAATAACTTTTCTAAATACAAAGATGAAAATTTGATAAATGACTTAACTAAATTTAATTAAAGTATGCCTCAACCACACTAAATATCCCCCACCAAATAAAGAAAAAACTTAAATTTTTAAGGAAGATTTAAATTAAGGATAAAATAATATTCATGGTTGCATATATTGTGCACATTAGACATGGCTGTGTTGAAATTTTCAAACACATGATTCTACAAAACTCTGATATACTTTTGGCTGTCCTAGAACTTTGTATTAAGCAGATAATCTTTTTAGTTCTTTTTTTAAGGCTCTATAGTTCTAGGAAAATAACTATAAAAATATAATCTTAAAAATCTAAGATTATGTTTTAATGAAATATTAAATTAGTTGCAATGAACTAATAAATTTTTTAAAGTTGCAATTTTTATAGTAACCATGAAAGTATAGAGATATTAGAAAACTATTATCTCATTTACTCTGTTTCTTCCATTTCTCATTGAAAACTGAGGTTCAGAGACACAGGAGGGACATAGGAAGGCCAAAACTTCTATTTCATGTCTGTCTGTTATACAGATTGTTGTAAAAATAGCTTACACGATATTTGATTTAATCCTCCTACCACTTATTTGAACAATATTACTTTCCATAGTTTAAAAATGAGAAAATTGAAGCTCAGAGAGGATAAGGTAATTTATTCAATGTCACACAGCCATTGGCAAAATTAGGACCAGAATCTTGTATCCTCTAAGTCTGGTGTTTTTTAATAAACCTAGTATTTTAACAGGAAAATGAACTAGTACTATTATTTCCACTGTTCTTTTCATTTAAAAATGTTTTCAGGCTGGGTGCAGTGGCTCACACCTGTAATCCTAGCACTTTGGGAGGCTGAGGCAGGTGGACTGCTTGAGCCCAGGAGTTCAAGACCAGCCTGGACAACAGAGCAAGATCCCATCTCTAAAAAAATGTTTTCAGTATCTGTTGACTTACAATACTCTATAATTCCATAACTTTCCAAGGGCAATATTATAGAGTGACTAAAACAAGAATGGCTGGTTCAAACTTTGGTTCTACCCCAGGCTAGTGTGTGACCTTAGACAAATCACTTAGGTACACTGTGCCTCAGTTTACACATCCATAACATGGAGATAAAAATGCCACCTATTTTATTGGGTATGACGATTAAATGTGATTAACCATATGAAGTGCTTAGAACAGTGCCTCACAGACACACACTCACTCATCTGTTCATCTTATGCACCTGAAAATACTGTCATTGTTTATGTTGCTAGTTCTATCCAATGTATAAAAAAAATTAGAGGAAATTTTAAATAGTGTTAATGCAGTAAAGACTAAATTCCAAAGAATAGTCCAAAAGTTTTTTGTTTTCACGTATTCATTACTTTTATGTTTACTGATTTCTCTCTATGTCAAATTTATTAGTAGTATGTAAAAAAGGAGATCTAGTGCATGTTTTCTTCATATTTAGTGACAATATATCAGCTGTTAGTTTTTTGGATACATGACTATTTTCATATGTAACATGTAAAATACATTTAAAATGTAGACATCTTGAAAAAACCTTTCTTGTTTTTTAAAAAAAAACAGAAAACTTGATAGTAATCCCTTTAAAATTATTTAAAAAGCACTTCTAGATAAAGTGTAGAAATATATATTTTAGGTGCAAAAATATAACCACAGTCAAAATTTTGTGAACTCCTTCCAGAAAGCACAGTATTGAATTCCAGTTAAATTTTTGTTTCAAATAAACATTTTGAAACTAGGCCACATCCTGCACTATGCCTGCCAAAAATGAAAATTTCAAAATCTAAACTGTGTGTTCTACTTCCGAAGCCACACAGAAATCATCTTACATTTAATCTAGTCAACTTAAAAATGACTATTAAGACTTTAAAGAAAAGATATTTTCAAAATATAAAGTAAGTACAAAGTAAATCTGATAAGTCAACATTAAATCCGACAGATGACTGTATTGTATAAAACAAAAGCAGCTGCAATGACATAGAGTAGTGTATGACATGAATTTCCACAAGTGAAAACTGCAATATTAAACATGGAAACCTGCAGCATTTTGGCACCTGCTGGAATTTAGTGACAAGAGGCCAGAGGTATTTTCAAGGACCAAGAAGAGAATGGGAATAGGCTCTGTCTATAGGGATGATAATGTTAATGTTTACATAAAGAACTAATTATAGCCACCTGCTTCTCGAACTGTCTGACAGTCTAGCTCTATGACTACAACAGCTGGAAAAATGACACCTGGCAAGGACACAGCAACCATGAGTTTCATTCTTAATTTTTCTACCTATTATAGGTAGGCTCTTATATAGTCTTATTAATATTTTTATTGATAAACAGAGAACTTTGATCAAGGCAAATAGTAAATAAGACCAAATAGTCTTCCCTGTTCATAGGCTTTTGCATTAATTTATGTCTCAAATATTTCTCTTCTTCTCCTTCTCCTACTTCTTTCTGTTTAGAGACAAGTTCTCATTCTGTCACCCAGGCTAGAGTGCAGTGGCACAATCATAGCTCGCTGCAGCCTTGAACTTCTGGCTTCAAATGGTCCTCCTGCCTCGGCCTCCCAAAGTTCTGGGATTACAGGTGTGAACCATCGTGTTCGGCCTCTAACATTTCTTCTTGAGTTATATGAATACATTTTTCTTTTCAGAAACTACATTGCCATTACTGTCTTCATCACACAAATTTGTATGTTTCCCAAGAGCAATCTCTCATTCTGGAAAACATGTTTTTTAAAAAGTCAGACCACCCTCAGATCCAGGCCCCTGATCTAGGGCCAATGCTGTTCTTTCTCCTATCACAACCTTCCAGGGAGTTAAGAATCCATGGGACCCAGGATACCCAGCCAAAGCTCATATCCCTCTATATAGACTATTCTCCAGGTGCCTGCAACTCCCAAATGCCCTGTCAAATTAACCTGGGCATTACTTTCAAGCATTTTCCTTAGGTCCACCTTCCTGAGGTGAACGTTCTTACCCATATGTATCCTCCTAGGCCCAAGGGAGACCAAAGGAGACATTTTTCAGAGATCTTTAGTATGGCTGGAGACTGATCATGCAGGCGCAGGTGCCCACATGAGTGCATGAGTCTCCTCCTGGTGCTAGATGAAGCCAGGATAGGAAGGGAAAAGGAGCTGGCCATGGACCAAACTTGGGGCAGGAAGGTCATATTACAGCATGAAACTAACTACAAGGTGTCAGAAAATTCTAAATTTGAACCTAGCCTTCCTAGTAATTGGAAAGTTGTATTTGCTAAAACAGGAGACATATCAGATACAATTTTGCAGCTTGTTAGTTTGATTTATAACTTTAAATATTTAAACTTATAGTATCCTTATAGTATCCATTTGTTCTTGACACAGGCCATACAAATGTTAGGGGTTAGCTTGAAGGAGGCCAATGGGTTTAGGTGTTCAAAATGTTATCATTCATAAAGTAAATCAGGGACCCTTGTTCTTCCTTCTCTGCATGTCAAAATTTAACTTTTTCTCTCAGGTTTGAGTGAATATGAAAAGAATAGCTGAGTATTCAGACAGCATTGGCCAAATTCCATAGTGTATAATTCAGAAAAAGAGAGTGATCCTTATTAATACTTACTACTATGAACTTCACCTTTGGAAACAAAAGTTCAAACAGTACCCTAGCTCCACTGTTTACTCTACGGTCCATTGCACATTTTCCTCCATGCCCCAAGAGTGCTAGTATGTTTCTTATTATATTTGTAGGAGATTACCATCGTACCTAGACCTTTAGCAATGCAAGTTCTGAACTTAAATGAGTTCCATGGGACCTGAAGCAAATTAAAAAACAAATTCAATGTCAGGAGTAATTTTAGACTCTAAACTTTTAAGTTCCACATAAATCACTTAAGTAAACTGGGTCAGAGAAAATATCCTTTTCTTGATGATTGACTGAGCTAACATATTTGAGAGCCCAAAATATCTTTTGTTCTGATAAGAGACACATCACATTCCCCTCTAGGAGGCTCCATCCTGTAGCAAAAATGACCTTGTAATCACAATACAAAAAAAAAAAAAAAAAATGGAGCCCTTTGCAATTTATGATAAGATAAGAATAAGCCACCAAATCATGTCGAGGATAAAATATTTCTTTCCTCGGTCCTGTGCATTTGACTCTGTAGAATACTCGAACAAATAATTAAGAGTTTTACAAAGTTAGTAACCTCAAACTTTCCTGTGTAAATTCTATCAATGAGTATATTTTTAAGGAAGCTTTCTGGGTTGATAGTAGGTTTTTTGGTAATCGAAATCCCTATTTAATATATTTAAATAAAGACAAACTACAAATAAGAGACTGCAAATAGTAGCATGTTAGAGTTCAAGAGGATATTGCAGCCAAGATAAGAAGAGACCTGGAAAACATTTCAAATAATGTAAAATATATGAAGGCTTATAATGTACGAGAAGTGTTAATTTTGTATTATTTCAATCATAAATGTAACTAGAGCCTGAGAGGGGCAAGGTACAAGAATGTAGTTCTTTCTTAACTATATTTCAACAAATACAGTTATTGAAAATGAGACTACTATTTTCTAGGCAGTCACTGCCTATCAGTGAAAGAATGGAGATTTGGTGTCATTGTAAATTGTCATACATATTTAGAAAAGAATCTCTTCATATGTTGGAAGGCTGAATCAGGAAACTTTGAGTTTATGTCAATAAACAGATTCTGTGATTGACAGCTAATGAGTTCCTGTAAAAAGGCAATATAATCAATTTTTCACCTTTCAGTGTCTGAATTTTCTACTTTTGAGTTATGTAAGGGTCTCTTATATTCATCTTTATCTTCCCTTGTTCAACAAATATTTATTAAGTGCCAACTATTTGTAAAGCTCTGTGTAAAGGCTGTGAAGAAAACAGAAATGAACTTTATCTAGACTTTTTAATAAAGATGCCCCAAAGAAAGTGCAAAGGAAGTTAAAATTTAAATCAGTTAATACAATTTTCTAGGAGTGCCTCTTAAAGGCAGGACTGATGTGAGGATTTCTGGGATTAAAAAAAAAAAGTAAAATAGAAATCACATGTTAATACCAACTTTCTAAAATACCTATGGTCTCCTAATAGTCCAGACACCCCTCCCCTGTGGCACAGTAGGACAAACATTTTTGAAATAATTTTGCCTCTTGGCTTAGAAAGATGGATTATTAAAGAAAAATATATACATTTTACTAATAAGAACAGGGATAAATTTTTTCTAAACATTTTGAAAATGTAATAACAATGCAAAAAGAACTTGCTTTAGAATCACAATGATGAATTTCACATTTGTAAAACCTTGACCTCATATTCATACCCATGCCTATTCAGAACTGATGACTGGCTAGTAAAGATAAATCCTGGAGTGAAACTGGCATCTGAACTGCCACATTAAAGAAAGCCTTCACATGGCTATTTTTCCAGATCAGTCAAGTGATTCTTACAAACCCTGAAAGATGTATGATCTCAGCTCTTAGCCTTAATCAGTCCCTATGGCTCAATATGAACTTTTCCATTTCCAACATCCAGATTTTTGACAGCCTAAAGACTTTCTGTTGTAAAAACAAGAGTTCCCTCTGAAACATATAAGTTAGCAGGATCATCTGAACTTGTTTGTTCTAACTGGTGCACTGTTGTGAATGTAGGCAAGCCACTTCACATTTCTGGGCTCAGCTTTCTTATCTGTACAAGAGGTTGGTATGATGAACATCTCTATGAGTTTGCATTTTGTGAGAATTTTGGTCAGTTGTAAGGCCTTTCCCAATCAAAATTTAGTTTTGTTAAGAAAATCAAATTCTGTCCAGACTTACAAATATGACCATAATGTGTCATAAGATATGAACTTCAAATAGACCTAAAATCCAAACACATTTCTTATAAGAACAATATATTCTGAGTTAGTTTTGAAAAAAAATAGACACAATACCTACAATTTTGGGTTTTCATTTATACATAGCATAAGAATTATACATACAAGTCTGTTTCTATATTGACATATTTTATATTATTAAACCTTTAAATTCATATGTGCCACCCTAACCATAGATAGTAAATGAAAATGTACTCTTGTAACACTTAGCCCTCAAATGATATTTGTACAATTAAACTTTTTGAGTTTTCCCATGTAACTTATTTACTTTGGTACAGCTTTTCTGAGATAGCTAATATTATGCCCGTTTTAAATGCTATAAATAGAAATGGTCTAGCTTGGAAAGCTTGATTTTACTACAGCTAAATTTTATTACTGCTAAATGTTGTATACTATTAGAATTAAGACAACAGAAACCATTCATGTGCTTTCTCCCTATTTTTTTTATAATAGGTTTCCTAAGGATGATAAAATTATTACTATGAACACTCTAATGAGAAATATTTTATAATTAATTTCATTTGCAAACTGCCTTATAAAATATATTTTAAGAAGTAATATATCAATATAACATCACTAAAATATAGGAAACTAATATTGAACAGAAATCATTGAAATCAAAGTTAGCAAAAAATATCTAGAGTAGAGTCTTCGGAAGGTTACCCAGCACAAACGGTAATTACATAGGTTAGGAGATACTACAGGGACAAAAGAATAAAAGAGAAGCAGGAAAAACCTACGGCCTATTGTTTCCATAAGTGAGGGATTAAATAAATGTCTAAATGGAAATGTGTATATTGAAAAGAATTAATAAATGAAAGGCAATATGTGCATCAAAAGTATGAAACTAGTTAGAAAATTTAGTTAAATAACATTTAACTCAGAGAGGCAAGTAGAAACCAGGAACAAGTTAAATGGAAATTTGCGGCAGGTTTTGGATGGTGTGATTTAGTCTGGGTTAAAAAAAAGGACAGGGGGATCAGTATATCCTTCAAATTCTACATTTTAAACCCATAGGTTATTCATATAAGGGTTTAAGATGATACTGACTCACTTAAAAAGTAAAGATACATCAGTGAACTCTAAAGGTGTGAATTCTAAGGTAAACTCAAATCAATGCCTTGAGCATTATCCAGATACAAATGGAACAATTAATAAAGTACACTAACAAAGGTTTAACACGCACAGAAACGGTATGTCATTCTAAACAGGTGTTGCTACATAGATGGAACTTGATTTATTTCAGACATAAATACAAAAGAACCCTCTGCAGAAATATAGGCTAACAAGTATTCAGACACAAGTTTTAGTGGAGCTTATACAATGTTTTTTCACAGCTACCTGAGGGGAAAAAATACATTCATCAGATATACTAAGAGCAAAAATTAAAACAAGTATTCCTGCAAAGCAGCGCAACTAGGAACTTAGTAGAGGTGCCAAAGTTTTAAAAAAACAAAAACATTTTCAGAGAATGTCAGTAATCAAAATATTCTTTTTAAAATTTCTCTCTCACTCTCTCTCTTTAAGATGGAGTCTCACAAGGTTGCCCATGCTGGTCTTGAACTCCTGGTCTCAAGCCATTCTCCTGCCTCGGCCTCCTGAGTATCTGGGGTTACAGACAAGCATAAGCCACTGTGCTTGGCTTAAAATACCTTTTTTGGCTTAACATTTTTCTATTTTTTTCATTTCCTTTCTTTTCTTCTCATTACATTAAAGTGATTGCTACAACAAATATTCTATTTATTGAAAGCTGAACTGTTATTAAACCAAAGATTGCTATACATACATACATACATGAGTTTGGGGCGTGGGTACATGAATAAAGTGGATTATTTCAGTATGATTTTAACAAAGACTTAAGCAAAACACTTTCATAATGAGTAATATCCTAAGGCAAGTGGCAAAAAGGGTTATATGTCACAATAGATCTCTCCCATTATGTCTAATATAGGATGGAGTAGTCAGATACCTACTTAGTTTTAGTTTTTACAACTGAGATAGCAAGGAAAGTAGAAAGTTTACAAGCATTATCACTTGCCTATATGTCCTAGGTCCATTTAATCATTAATTTAATTTAGTATTTTTTTCTTATGAAAACAAAGAACATTTCCAATAAAATGCTGCTAGCAGTTGAATCAATTTTAGCTGTTTGACCTACATTAGACATGGCCAAATATAAAATACATACTTTCATTTTTTAATATTTGACGGGAAGAATAGAAATCACAATTTTTCAAAGGAAGTACAAATAAATAAAAACACATGTAGGAATTCAGAAGTTATTACATTATCAAAATAATATTGAAGTATCAAGTTTCTACTACTACTACTCTATGTAATGCTTACTCTGTACAGGCAACATTCTAAGTGATTTCCATAGTTTTTCCAGAGTGTTTTCCACCAATTTTGATGAAATTTAGTGTTCATTTAAATTAGAATGAATTTATACCTAGTGAAAGCTGAAAATCTGGTAATGTTAAATTATAGGAGCTGTGATCTTCAGAATTTGAACCATAATTATCTTCGAATCCAGGGCTATGTTTGGCAGGTGAGGGATAATTTAGGAGTGGGAAGAAATTGAAAAGAAAAAAGGTAAAATAAGCATTTATATCCATCCAACAGTGTCTTTCACATTATGTCTACATTGTGGATGCTTAATCCACACAAATATTGAGAAGCCAATGGTGTTTCACTGCCAAAGAATTCTCTCTCGAGTAAAGAATGACATGGGTGAAAGCACATAAGCAACAGGGGTGCCAAGGAGGAGAGCCACCGGCTCAACAGCTGGCAGGACTAATCTCAATGATTTGTCATAATAACCTGTGTAAAGGAGACAACTAACTGACTAGCTTTCCAGAAAAGCAAAAAAAAAAAAAAAAAAAAAAAAAAAAAAAAAAAAAAAAAAAAAAAAGAAAAGAAAAAAAAATTTAGTATTACCTTGTATGCCCACCCAAACAGGTTTGTTTGTCAAATTTGTCAATTTCATAGGCGTTGCATCAGTATATTTGCCAAAAGTAAAATTTTTGAATGCAGATATCAAGGTGTTGAAAGGAAAAAAATGGATATGGTATTTACATAAACTATATTTTGAATCTGGCTATATTTTCAGTTTTATTCAAAATGATTTTTATCTGAATATAGTAGCTGCCTACTACTTATATACTTTCAGGTATATTCTGATGGAATCAGCTCAAATAATTAGTAGTTAACTCATTAACAACATTCAGCACAGACTTAGCTGCTAGGTATCCTTACCTGTAGCAAGGTGAGGGGAAAGTACTGAGTCTCCTTCTATGCATTAGAGAAATATTGCGTACAGCCCACTAATCACACCCACTCCAGCATGAGGATGCAATGATATCCTCAACTACTTGCCATCAAGCGGCAGTAACAGCTTTTCTTCTTAACCTTCTTGAGCTTTGTGCTAGGCAAAATAATGGCTCCCAAAGACATCAAGGTCCTAATCTTCAAAACTTGTGAATATATTTAGGTTACGAAGGAGAACTAAGGTTGCTAATCAGCTGACCTTAAAATTGGGAGATTACCCTACCTGTACAGGTGAGTCCAATTTAATCACAAGGGTCCTTGAAAATGGAAGAGAGACTGAAGACAGAGTCTGAGACATGGCAATGTGAAAACAACAACAACAACAAACTTGCCCTGGTGTTGCTGGTTTGGACGATGGTGGAAGCGGACATGAGGCAAGGCAAACAAATGTCCTCTAGAAGCTGGAAAGGCAAGGAAACTGATTCTCCTCTGGAGCTTTCACAAACGAACATGACCCTGTCAACACCTTGATTTTAGCCCAATAAGACAGATTTCAGACTTGTGATTTCCAGAATTATAAGATAAGTTTGCCTTGTTTTATACCTCAAAGCCTGTGGTAATTTGTTACAGTAGCATTACAAAGCTAACACAACTTCTTGTTCCATGAATAGCAGGTAGGAAAAGAACACCCCTTTCTTTAAAGGGAACAATAGAATCATAATTGAACTCTTTTATTCCCATAACCATTTCTAGCTCTTCAACTGAAAATATATAAATGGTGTATAAATATCTATTAACATGAAAGGAAAAATTAAATACTATATATGTTTATGAATATTTTCAGTTAATCAGGGTCACTTAAAAGTAAGCATAAACATTTATTTTTAAAGTAAAAGGTATCATAAAGCTCACTCATTTCATAACTTAGCTCTGTATTTTTTCTGACCTCACTGAAATATTAACAGTTATAAGAAAATACAGACTTTTGATCACCATTTTTCACTCAACTGAGTTAAAAAGCTGATGTTGTACAGTAGTATTTCCAAGGGTCGTATGGAGCAATTTCACTGCAATGTAAATGTATAAGAATTTAAAATTAGAAATACAGGATGAGAGCTAGAGAGCACTTGTTTTCTACAACAGAATTGAAAGAGCTATCATTAAGCATAAAATCTGCATTACTGTCCTGATGCTGTAGAAATGTAGGGCTATATTTTGCTGTGATGCTAGGTCTCGTTGTGGCGTGGCTAAGTTCTCACACAAGCCTGTCCCCAAGCATCACAGCAGAGACAAGATCTCATTTTTTTGTCCTTCATCTTTCTCAGGTTGTTCTTCCTCCTTGAAACCCCTTTTCTTTGTCCTCTCTTTGTACTCTTGACAGAAGACTGATCCCAAACAAGGTGTGGCAATAGAGGAAAGACTAGTGGTGAGAGTCAAGGGATATGGTACTGGTTTTAGATTTGTAACCCAATAATTTCACATTTGTGTATAACACCTTACCACTCCAGGACTCCGCCTCCTCATCTGTATGTTGAAAATAATGGGTTCAGTGCTTCAGAATCTGAAATGCTATGATTTTCTGAGCTCTAAGATACATACCTAGTTTACCCTTCAGGTGTGTGGCCCTAAGGGGACAGCCAAAACTAAAAGCTTATGTCACTGCTACTTTAGACATGTTCACATCTTATCAAAAGCCTATTGAGTGAGAAAATACATTAAAAACTTCTAATTAATTAATGAGTCCCTAATAAAAGAATGTCAGAATACAGGGTAAGATTTTTGGTAGTTTCTCTCTGAAGTTACCACTTGAAAAATAAGCATAGTGCTGCGTATTGTCAATGGTCATGAACAACTCGGAAGACAAGACAATTTCACTACTGAACAACATGATCTTTCATGCTCATGCAAAGGATGAATATGGATAAGGTTGTTGAGTTATATTTAAAAAATATTTTACAGACAGCTTAGATGTTACATTGCAGCTTTGATCTTATGGCCAATAATGTACAGCCCCACAAAAATAAATCCAGTTCCTCAGAAATTCCTACTCCCTATTCTGTCCTTTAGATAAAGAGGGAGACTTTTCTACATGCTTACTAGCAAGTGCAATGGAAAGTCCTGCCCACGCATATAAAGGTGGCAGGATTTTTGATAGCCAAGTCAAGAAGCACTGTGAATCAGAGGACTTCATTGATTCATCTGAGCCCCTGTTCACCCCACCTTACTATCACAGAAAACAGAACCATACAGTGCCGAGTTCTGCTAGTGGCACAAACACCCCTTTTAACAGCTGAACTGACTCTGGGGACCCACCTCTCCCTTAATTACACCTCAGAAGTGCACATAATGAGAAAAGAGCCAACTGCACTGCCTGAGCCCCTAACATGGGCTGGCTCAGGACCAAGTCCTTTGTGTTTGTTCTTTCTTTCATCCTCTGTCAAAGTGTTGCTATTCTATAAGATTTCCCTGCTTCTGCTTTCTTATTCCTTTTTACATAAATTTCTTCCTACCTGCCCTACTGTTCCTCAGCTAACATCTCTTTGCCAATTTTCTCTGTGTTGAAACACTTCCCTGTCAACATCCATTCTGTTCAATATTTGAAGTACCCCAGGTCTGTATCTATACCACTCTTTTTTCCATTATTCATCTGTTTATTCCATTTGTTGATTTCTGATGTTTTTGCCATTGGTGATACAAAGGCTATAAAATATATGGCTTATAATCAAGGAAACCTGGTGAGAGAAATCCTGTTTGAGAATGCATTAAGATAGAACATGTAAAATATTCCAGGACATCAGAGGAGAGAATGGCTATCATTATTCCAACAGTTGGCAAAGGCATTGGTAGGAGACTACATGATACACTGCCTTAAATAATTTAATTTATGGTACAAATTTCAAATAAATAATAACCTTGTCTTAAAGGTCATGATATCTTCTGCATGATGCCTTGCAAATAATGAATAAATTGTAGGTATTCAATAAACACACATATTTCACTGATGTGCTATGTTCTTATTGCAGAGGCACAGGCTGGCTTTGGTTGCACTTGACCTTCCTCTCTCAAATTGTCCTTTCTCCTTTGAGGTCTCTTTTTTCTTCAAGTACCTATTTTGTTTTTACTGCTTGGCAGAGGGTTTATCTCCACTAAGGTGTGTTATAAAGACGGTAACCGGTGAATTCCATTATTTAGTTCAGACTGTACACAATTTGGTCAAAGTTAGAGTTCATACATGGGATCCCTGTGTTGGTCTCAGCTTTACACTCATAAAGGATCAGAGGTGGCATTTCTGAAACCTTCCAGCCATTTTGCAAATGAATCTAATTGATTTAAAAATATTCCAGATGGCAGAATATGACAATCTCAGGTTCATATTTGGTGCCTTATCATTAAATAAGTACAAAAAACTATACATCCTCTGTCCCATAAGTGAAATAGTTCCTTAATATTTACCTCTTTGGGCATTTATTTATATAAGAGTGTATCTGTTGAACATTTACTACCTTGATAAGAGTTGTGGGGAATACAAAACTGAAGAGTGTCCTTCCCTTTGTTGGGAAAACCTGTTTCTCCTCTTTGCCTCTTTCCATGGAATAGCCCATCCTGCTTACTTCTCTAATATTTCCAATCTAATTTTTAGTAGGGTGATGATTTTGAGATACATCTCCTTTAGTAAACTGCCAGTTCCTTGAAGGGAGGGACCATACTACATTAACTTCTCTCCAAAGCCTGGATTTTACAGTTGAGGAAATAGATCCAGTAAGTTTAAATGATGTGGCCAAGATTTCAAAGACATGAGCTGTGTCTTTTCCTTTTCATAAGGCCCAGATGTGAAGAACAATAGTAAACACATCTACTGAGAATAGGATCAGAGAATATGAATCCAGTTTTGCTCATTCCTCATCTCTAGCCTATATAAGAAAAAGCTATGAATTCATGAGATGTTGTGAAAAAACTGGTAGTGAGTATCTAGTTAGATAGTTTCTGAAGTGCTGCCTCATTCTTTCCTCAACCTAGTCAAAGTTTTCTTCCTGAATTCAGGCTAGTTGTATGTCTCTTAGAGTTGAGGGAGGCTGTACTCCTATGAAGCCCTCTTTATGAGAGTGGCTGGAAGTAGAACAGTTTTGAGACCGGTCTATATCTGGAATGGCTTGCACTTCCACTGATGGACCCAGCAAGCATGTATGTGTTTTCTCATTGGCCTGGTGGATTTCTGAAAAGAGGTGTTCTTGAGAGTTCAAAGGCACTCCTTCCAAGACAGCTGCCTTAGAAAGATAGGAGAGTCCCAACAGAAAGTATTTCTGGGAAGACAAGGGCTGAGAGGAAACTGTAAGTTCCCAGGCAAAGACCTATAGTTGGAAGTTTCCAACGGTGAAAAATCACAGAAAATCCCTCAGAAGGGCTTCAGGAGAGAAATAGCAAGGACTTTGGCATCTGAAACAGAGAAGATGGACACAAGATTAAACAGTACCAGACACACAAAAGCATTCTATTTATAAAGTGGTTCTATCTATATTATTTCTTGTTTCCTACCTCACCACTGGGTCTGAATCTGGAAGATTCAGAAGGAGTAGCTAGTTTGTAAGAGAGAGAAGGTCGAGAAAAAAAGAATAAACTTGCTGGTCTCTTCCACAATACAGGACAGAACTGGCCTGGGTGGGGGAATAGCAGGAGGTAGTGGAAAGGAAAAACTTTAAAACGTAGTAATAAAATAAATTGTATATTCAACTAGATTAGACTATTTGACAGCAAGAAAAAATAGTCTATTTGCTAATACCTAATATTGACTAGAAAACTAGGAGGAATACTAAGCTCTATGGAAGAATGAGTCCATAGAGCTTGCTTCAAGGGGTAACAATGAGAAAGAATCAAGTTGCTAACTGCTTATATCCTACTGAGCCTAACTTTTTTTTTTTTTTGAGACGGAGTCTCGCTCTGTCGCCCAGGCTGGGGTGCAGTGGCCAGATCTCAGCTCACTGCAAGCTCCGCCTCCCGGGTTTACGCCATTCTCCTGCCTCAGCCTCCCGAGTAGCTGGGATTACAGGCGCCCGCCAACTCACCCAGCTAGTTTTTTGTATTTTTTTTTTTTTTTTTTAGTAGAGATGGGGTTTCACCATGTTAGCCAGGATGGTCTCGATCTCCTGACCTCGTGATCCACCCGTCTCGGCCTCCCAAAGTGCTGGGATTCTAACTTGTTAAATAACTGGTTCCACCACCAATATTGGAAGCCAAATTTTCTGACTCAAAGCACACTGTCTACTGCCTTCCCAGGTAAATAAAACTAGAAATACTAATCTGTTCTAAAAGTGAGGGAGGGTAAAAGAGATGTTAGGAACCTATGTAAACACAATTTCTGACTTGTTTTCATCTTGATTCATGAGGAAGGAGGGAGGGAAGGTAGGAAAGAAAGGAGAGAAAAGGAGGAGAGAGAGAGAGGGAAACGGGGGGAAGAAAGGAAGAAAGGAACAAACGTTTGCAAAACATCTTTAAGACAATCAGGGAAATTTGAATATGGACCAAGGATGTGAAATTAAGAAATTACTAATAATTTTTAGGTGATAATGGCAAGCTTATGTTAAAAATGCACTTCTATGTGAGTGCTGTGTACTGAAATATATACGGGAAAATGACATGATGTCTGAGATTTGCTTTAAAGTACTCTAGAGATCAGAGAAAATGTAGTGAAGACAGAAAAAATAAATTGGAAAAATACAGATAATTGTTGAAAGTAGGACACAGAGTACACAGAGGTCCAAGAGGTCCATTGTTCTATTCTTTCTTTCTTTTCTTTTCTTTTTTTCTTTTTTTTTTTTTTGAGATGGAGTCTCGCTCTGTTGCCCAGGCTGGAGTGCAGTGGCACAATGTTGGCTCACTGCAATCTCCACCTCCTATGTTCAAGCTATTCTCCTGCCTCAGCCTCCCAAGTAGCTGGGACTACAGGCAGCCGCCACCATGCCTGACTTTTTTTTTTTAATTTTATTTTTAGTAGAGACGGGTTTTCACCATATTGGCCAGGCTGGTCTCAAACTCCTGATCTTGTGATCCGCCCACCTTAGCCTCCCAAAGTGCTGGAATTACAGGCATGAGCCACTGTGCCCGGCCTGTTCTACTTGTGCATGTGATTAAATGTTCTATAATCAAAAAGTTAAAAATGAATAAAGAAAATTCACAGGCCTATATGTTTTACTTATTCTAACTATACCTGCTCTACAATGTCTGACTTGCATAAATAAGACAGCTTCTCTTGAAGATCACTTCTGTATAAACACAATGCATTATATCTAATTGATTGCATTATAATCCCTTTATGTTTTAGAGCATGGCTTGAAGTCTAATACTGATAGAATTGATTCAAAAGCTATTCTCTATATTGAGAAAACCAGAGTTCTCCTCCATTGATAACATAATAGAGAACTGAATGTTCATAAGTATCTTCTAATATAATGGTTAAGGCTCAATTTACCAAGGTTTTGGGTACGATATCTGTGCATTCATATCTTGAATATCATATCTTTGATGAGGGCATCAGAATTTGTGACAGTCAGAGGAAGCTGTGAAGACCAAAGTTCCTTGGGAAACTGCCTTCACAAGGAAATTTGGGAATAGGAATCGATCATTTTTCAGACACATCTATGTAGGCGATATCTGTATTATCTTAGACTGAACTAATTCAGATTATTCCCAAAAGATACAGTACCATAATTGTTGGCAAATATAACACGCAGACCTTTCACATTTTAATTCCTGTGATCCCGGAGTAGGTGTTGCTTAAATTAATATCATCCAGGCTACAGTTGTGACATAGTTGAATATGTCCACATATGCACAAAAAAATAATTTACAGACTGGAGGTCAGTAATTCAGAAGAAATTTCTAGAAACAAGTTCTTTTTTTAAAATAGAATAAATGCTGCTTCACCACATTCTTGATGTAGAAACAAACAGAAAATAACAACTACCACCCTCCCAAATAACAGATATCAAAAATTCTAGGTAGCAAAGTTACTTAGAAAAGTCATAATCTCATTGTAAAGCAATTTGAGAATATTCCAACCAATTTACCTCATATATATTTTCTTTTTTTCATGTGTACAGGCATTACATATTATGAAATTCACCCAAATTTATACACAATCTGTTTTCAGTAAGTACCAACTGCAAATTCTAAGTGATAAGAAATAATTGTGTCATATTTAATTAGTGCCATTGTTTATCATTCTTAGTGATAGAAAAATCTAATAGTGCACCTTACATCAATGAAACACAGTATCTGAAAATGGAATAAAGTTTATAAAGGCTCAGCAACTTTATGTAGGTTAGATAATAAGATATTAAGGGAAATTACAGATGATGAATACATGTCCTCAATGCTACAAGCTTTCTTTAGAGGAACAGTCATGGTTTTACATCATTATTCTCTAAAACTGGAGACAAACTAATAATGTTGGTAGCTGTTCAACGGGTATAACTCTGGATGTTTAAAAATATTCCTTCCTACTCTCAAGATTGGGAAAACTGGATAATTCAAAGTTATCAACAGAATCACAATCAGTTTAGATAGGAAGATAGATTTCAGATCATTACGATGAAAGACAAACATATGAAATTGTTAGAACACAGGACTTCAGTTACCATTTACCATTTGCCATGCTCTGGGATTGGTCTTTCTACAGGGAAAATGGCTGACTAGAACGATGACCCACCAAACCCCATTTAACTTTATGCTTCTATGTTTCTAAACAAAATCTCCTGAACCTGCAAATGATAAATAAAGATAAATTATATAATTAGACACTCACCTCTAGGTTTATTAGCCGTAACAATGAAAAAAGAAAAGCAAGCTCCAATACACACACACACACACACACACACACACACACAACTGTCAGATAGTCATAAAAAAACTTACAAGCTCATTTTATTTTGTTTGAACTTAGATCTTAAAGAAAAATTAATTAACAATGCTACCCCATCACCATTCTTAGACAGATAAATAATCTAGCTTCCCTCAGAAACTTACTCTTAGGTAAACCTATTATTTTATTTCTAATTCATTTTACTTAATATTGACTCTTGATTCTCCTTCAGTTGTCAATGACTTATGATAATTTTTAAAATATTAAAATGAGACAATGATTCGATTTCCTTTACTAAATAACTCTTGTTTTCTCCTTTGTATTTTTCAGTAAAGATTGTCCTTCATGGAGGAAAATGAATACTGAGATGCTTAGAATATCCAGTTCTTGACATGATCACTATCACGCTTAACCAACAACCAATATGAAAGATGTGGTTGCTGCCATCATAGAATGCAGGCCATCGCTTACCATTTACCAATAGTACTTTAAGAACAGAAGGGAAAAGGTCAATTACAAAATGAAAGACAGTAAGAAAAACGAATATGTGAAGAAGAGAGGAAAGGGAAAGGAGAGAGGACATATGCTTTCCCTTTATTTCCCTAGATGTGCTTAAGTAGGGACAAAATGTGAGAATATGGTAGCTTTAGCTTTGAATCTTCCAAATTATCCCATAGCTGTTTTTGCTCAAATTACAACAGACATCTTTCTGGCATGTCCACAAATCAGCTTTGTTTTTGCATCTATGATTTATCCAATATATAAAGAGGAAACCATTGACAAGACAGTAAGATTATAGAAACTATGTATTAAAAGCCAACTTATTTCCCTATTCCCGTTAAGCATGGTATTCCTGGTTAAACAAAAATTTCTATAATGTTATAAATATTTATCTTATATTGAAGTAGCAAATGCAAAACTTTAAAAAGACTATTTGATTATTATGCTGGAAAACTGATGACTTAAAACATAAATTTAAGCAAAAGGCTCTAAATAATTCCTAGTACTCTTTGGTAGCATGGGAAATAAATTATTTTCCCCCTTGAATAAAATGTCCACCTGCATGTACCTACAGATTTATTGCAAGAAGTTAATCAGCAGCTCATATTGGTCCACAAGGGCATATTATTGGTTACATCAATGCACAGTGGGATGTCTCACTAGAACTAAATATAAGACAGCTTTGATTTCTTTGCTGAGGACCATCTAACCTAATTTTAGATAGCCTGGATCTTTCTGAGTAGAAACTATGCTCTGCTCTGATTCTATTGTCCTGGAAAGCAGAGTAAAATATGCATCAATTGACCTTTCAACAACTGCATTATGAAATAATACAAAGGGGGAATAGGTTGCACATGTTCACACACAAACATGCAACTCTCTCTGTCTCTACTCTTTTCCAGAAAATTAAGTTTAAAATTCTATAAAACTAGATAGATATTGCTGAACAAATAAAACACATGACATTACAATCAGCCCGTTACAAAACCTAGAAACTACTCAAAAGTATGAAGCATTTCTAGTGATGCCCCCAATTCACCACATATATTCAGCTTATTATACAACCCTGCAGGAGTTCTGCTTGCCTTCCTAACCATACTAATTTTTAAGTGTATTTTGTTTCAACCTCACTTTTCTCAATGTCAACATTAGTCATCTTTTCTGTGATCAATGTGGAAGTGAAAAAAAAAAAATAAAGCACTGAGCATTTCAGACCAGGCAATTAAACATGTGGTTTCTCTAGGCACATATTACAGCATCAGCATTTGCAGCTCAAGAAGCCACTGATGAGTCAGGCTAAAATAAAGTCTTCAATGGAGCTGATACTTTATTTTGCATCTACGCCACCAAGATTACATCATCATGGTGAAACTCATGGTCCACTAATATTTAGTTAAGAACTCCAAAGTTCAGGCATTTTTATTCAAACCATAAAAATCCAGAGGATGCCAGCCTTTACTCTGACATCATGTGAACTCGAACATTTCTGTTGCATTATTTCTTCTTACAGCATTAAATTCACATTAACATCAATGTGAATCTGTGAAAACTCAATGCCATGACTTCAAGTTATGAGAAAGCTTCTAAATAAATGAAGGGATGTTTTATCATTCACAATCTCAAGAGTGGCTGTGTGAAGTATTTAATAAAGTCAAATATAATATGCACAAAATCCAATAAAATTAAAACAAAGAACAAAATGTAACACCAGATAGAACAAGAAAAATATTCCTTCGGGTACCATGGACTGTGATAGCACTTTGAGAAATACAAAAGAAATAAATGTCACAATGCAATTACAATAAATCTGTTTGAGATTATTACTGTAATCACAGCTGATTTACAGGCAAATGACTATCTGTTTTGTTTACCTATATATTCTTACCATGTTGCTTGGCTTATAGTTAAGTACCCAATAAATATTTATTAATTGAATCCAGTGTGTTAGTTGGTCTTTACAAGGAGCTTTTACTGTTACTGCTATTATTAATGTTACTCACATTTTATTATCATTTTACTATTTACTATTATCATTAGCCTTCCACAAATAAGACATTAGGGTGTGACAGAATGCCCAACCTTTAGTCCATTCTGTCTGACTCCAAACCTAAGTACTACCTACCAGATCCTTTATTGACAGATAAAATTAATTATTAGGTTAAATACTGAATTTGAGACCTCAAAAATGCTGAATCAGATAAAGTTGTATGAGCATGACAGTTCTATCTTGCTTCTAAAGTAGTACTAGCATGACAATTCTATCTTGCATTGTTCTTAAAATATTTTTATTAATAAAATAATGAAGGAATTAAACTTATGAAAAGTACTGCTTAATGTATCTGACAGGAGCATTTCTTTTATTATCAGCAGTGTCATACTGATCTTTTTCTGCCTACCACATTGTCTACTTTTATAAGTGGCTCTATCTCATTGCAATACAGTTATCTTCACTAACCTGGTGGGCCATTATCTGAAGAATATGATATAAAAGGAAGTTACAGCCATGACTCTGAAAAGAATATCCTTGGAGACATTCACAACACAGACTGCAACATTTATATTGTTTTAATGACTATACACTTGAGTGCCCAAAGATAAAACTAACAACTGTTTTCACATCTAATCAGTACGCATATGTCATTTATAAATTTTCAATATGCTGATTTATCATTTCTAGTCTCTGTATCAGGGTCCTCATATTCTTGTATTTCTTTCTATCTGAACTCATGCAGCTTTCACTGAGATTCAAATAAAGGAGGATGTTTCATTGTTCTAAGGCCTGGTCCATTTGTTTCATTGCAATACGCAAGCCAGCTGTGCTCAAATGCAGCATCTGAAGAATGATATTGAAATAAAGTATGCAGCCTGGCAGGACCAATCATACTAAACAAAATAGCTTTGGGCAATTCTGAAATGGTAACACAACCATAGTATTAGTTGCCTATGCTAATAAATTCTACATGACCCTTTAGGAAATAGAGTGGAATTATTTAAGCCTATATTCTATACTTCCAGCTCAACTCTGTCAAACAAATTAGCTCTCTCCCGTCTTTGCCTAAATCATTTTTTCTGTACTTAGCAGGGAAGGATTTTTGTTTGTTTGTTTTATTTGGGTGTCCTAATCCAAACGCAAATCATGAGATATTCTTTGAAGTAATCATATATATTTCACATATATTTAGCTACAGATACTTTATATTTTATTTTCCCCAAAATCCAGGTACTTTATGAAATTTAATCATAATATCAAACAATATAACAGAAAAAAAACATGTAAAATGACAGAAATACACATTTTCCCATTACAATTAAAAAAGTGATAAACTAAAGCTGTCCTAAACATTTCACATTGACATAAAATTAAATTCAGTCAGATTTATGGCTTCGTGCAATTTCAAACAGTAAAGTATAAATCAATAAACCTGCATTTTTTGTTTGGTATATTTTTTGTGGTTTGTTTTTCACTTGCTTGATTTTATTTAGGAAGGTTTTTCTACTAACAATTTTGTTCAAGGGACTAAGGCCAGGTTCCCAGTGTGCAAAAACACAGCTCGACTCTGGAAGGTTCAGTCAGAAGCCAACCTTGGAACTACCCAATGGCAATAAATACAGAATGCCAAGGGAGATAGAGAAACCTGTATAATGCTGAAACAAAAGGAAGGGTGTTCTTGGCACTCAAAATGATTTTCTCTCATACCAGAGCTGATGTATTTCTAAATTTGAACCACTATAAATAGTGAAAAACAAACACAAGAAAGATAACAGTTAAAAAAATAAAAAGAAATACAGGTAGACAAATTCACAAGATTGTGTTACATGGTTGCCCAATTAAATTATTGCCATAATTTGTATGCCATGTAATAACCATAATGTCTTCCAACATTATAGCACTCTCCTGGAACCAACACAAAAAGGCAAAAATAAATATATGTATTTGTACTTTTTAGTCAGTCTCTTTAAAAGTATTTTGAAATCTTTGTTCACATGACCAATTAAAAAACTATTATTTGTAAACAGATTTTCATTTTAATCTTCAACACCACTAGGAATTAGGCATTAACATCTCTGTTTTAGAGATAAAGATACTGAGAGTCAGCAATTTGAGCCAGATCCAAAATGACCTGATTTCAAAGTTCTCTTTTTATTTAATAATATTAACTGTGATGAAATACATATTATACATTTCACCTATTTAGGAATAATTCAAAGATGTAATACTAAATATCTACTACATATCCAGCCCTCTACTACTATGTCCTAGATTTGGGATATAAGTTAAGTATGGACGTAATCTAAGAGCAGTTTTTGTGAGGAGATGAGTCTTTTAATAAGTAATTAGAAAATAATTTTAAAATATTTAAAATGATTTAGATATGAAGTATATACATTATGCAGGTGATGCCATTTCTTTCAATATCTATTTTGAAGATATCTGATATCTGAATATGGCAGAGCAGAGAAATGAAATGAAGACATATTTTTAGTCATTCAATCAACCAATCTTGGAGTCTGCCCTATCTTTAGATTTCCTGTTATGTAAAATCATAAATATCCTAACAGTTTATGCCTACTTGATTTGGCTTTCAGTAACTTGAGTCTGAAAGTGTTACAACTAATGCATATTATTATATAAAATTCAGAGAAATTAGAAACATCTAGGAAGAGTTAGGAGGAAAGTGAAATGCTTATTTGGTTCATGTAACTTTCACCATGTATGTTTAACTATATATATATTCCTATAAACCATTGTTCCAGGCATTGGGAATGCCAATATGAAACACTGCCTTTCCTCAAGGCTTTGTACGTCAGAGATAACCAATTAATCACAGAATGTTAGAAGTCACATCATCCAGTGATCTGATTTTTCACACAAAGAATCTGAGGTCATGTAGCTAGTGGCCATGTGCAGTAGAAACTTAGACTTTCATATGCTAAACCAGAAATAGTATTTCACTAAACATAATACCTTCAGATTCACCCATGTTGTTGCAAATGGCAGATTTTTCTTCTTTTTTAGTGCCTAATAGTATGGTAAATGAAATAGGACAGGCACAGATCAATACTGCATGATCTTATCCATATATAAAATCTAAAAAAGTTATTTTCGTAGAAATAAAGAGTAGAATGATGGTTATGAGAGGTTGGTGGTTAGTGGGAAAGGGAGGTTGTGGAGACGGTCTAAGGATACATATTTACGGTTAGAAAAAAAGTTCAAGAGATCTGTTGTACAGCATGGTGACTATAGGTAACGACATTATATTCTCAAAAAATGCAAAGACAGTGCATGTTAAGTGTTTTCACCATAAAAAATATGATATCTATGTGAGGTAATGCATTTGTTAATTGGCTGGATTATCTATTCCACAACATATGCATACTTCAAAACATCATATTGTACATAATTACATATTTTTTTTGTCCATTTAAAAAATAAGTTTCAAAAAAAGAAATAATATATTAAAGACTATATAAAGTCACATAGTCTATATTCACTTGGAAGGGAATTTTAAAATAATGCTTCAATATTTGAGTTAGTTCAAGCGAATCATTTTATTCCTCATGCCATAGTCTGAATATCATGTAATGGAAATTAATTATATTATACCTGTATATTTATTTCCATTCACATTCATGCCTTCTAGAATTTTTAATTTTTTAAGCCTCCAAAAATAAAGCCATATTTAACTAGGTACAGTATTGTGACTAAGTTCTGGTCAAAAGGATGTAAATGCAATTAAAAACACAAATAAATTAGCTGGGAGTGGTGACCGGTGTCTGTAATCCCAGCTACTTGGGAGGCTCAGGCATGAGAATTTCTTGAACCCAGGAGGTGGAGGTTCAGTGAGCTGAGATCGCAACAATGCACTCCAGCCTGGGTGACAGAGTGAGACTGTCACAAAACAAAACAAAACAAAACAAAAACAAAACAAAAAGGTAGTCTGATGTGTTCCCCTTCTTTCTCTCATTCCTCCTGCTATTTCAAATGTGCATATAATGGCTCAGCCATTACGATTAAGATCACCCATGAGGATAGAAGAACCAAAAATTAGTAGTATTCTGACTTCTACATAACTTTTGAACTACCACACCAGTCCTGGACCACCTGTGTGCAAGATAAATCAGCTTCCTTTATAAGTCAATATATTTGGGAGTTCTCTAGTACTTCCAGGCAATTATAATACTAACATCCTAAAGCTAACAAATTATATATTAGTTTAGTCAGGACTGTTTTGCAGAAAATAAGGGAGATAGATAGATAGATAGATAGATAGATAGATAGATAGATAGATAGATAGACAGACATAACTACCATTGTCTGAGTCTCAGTTCTGTAACTGAGTTCTCAGTTATGTGACTGAAAATTAACCTGATAATATTTGTTATAGTCTTGTGATATCTGCTTAGCAACATGTTTACGAGTGACACATACAGACAAAATAGAGAGAGAGCAGGTTGGGGGAGGGAGGAAAAGAGGGGGAGAAAGACAAAGAAGCCCTTGGATAAAGGCTTCAATGACCATTTGCCTCTCTACACTATGAAGCATTGTGCAGAGTATTTAGCCACAACAAAAAGCTGCACCAGGAAAACTCAGTGTTTGAACTTGAATAAAAGGCACTGTATAATTTTTTAAAAAGAATCTTTTCAAAGAAATACACAAATGATTGTTCAATCTATTGTGTTTAACAGAATCTAATTGGATGGTCTTCGCAACATTATACACATTTGTCTTGATCCCAAACTGAGAACGTATTCATGGATCCATAAGAACTAATGTTTTAGATTTTAGTGTGGAGCTGTCTGTAATACTCCTGTGCTATACTCTAAATCTAACCACAATCTCAGAATGTCAGGCTGGGAATTATTAGATTAATTGAGCATTCAGACAATTTGGTTGATTGAACACTTTCCAAAGATGAATGCATAGATCGTTAGATCAGAAACATGTTCTGGACTAAATCACACTTCCTCCCTATCTTCCTTTTCTCCTTCCTTTTCTTTTCTCCTTCTCCTATGTGTTTTCTTTCTTCGCATTTTCATCAAAGAACTTCTCAGATCTGCATAGAGACATACGAAAATTGTCATTGTAATATATTACACTATCCCAATTCAAAGATAAAAAGAATTTTCTGTATCTCTAATAGAAATTACAAAACAAAGAAACTTCTCATTTTTCTCACAGCTTCCAACTATCTTCTCTCCTGAGGAGTTAAATCAAAGATATTGGTTATTTATATGCTGAGGTATACTGATTTAGGTAAGTTACTGCATATATAACTAGAATCATCAAAGAACATTGGGCATTTACATCCTATCTCTATAAATATGTCAAATTAACCAGGGACGCACAATGTCAGAGATGAACTTTTTACACTTTAGTTTCGAAGCCAGTTCCCCTTAGAATTTACTCTTTGCAAAGAAATTACTTTTGCACTACAGATGCAAACATCAGGAGTTTACATCAGTGATACCTTGGGTGGCAAATGTAGTAAATCTATTCTGTACCTTGATCAGAACTGCCTTCCTACCTTCACCCCTATTCAAATGACATAATTGTGTTATTAAGTACTTTTGAAAATTAGGTCACTTCAACCTGTCTGCCTGGATGGTTCTGCAGTTAGTTTTAATACTGAAAAAAGAAAAAAAGTCTTTACTTCCACCAACTTTACTATCTTCTGATTGCAGGGCTTTATTACAAAGCACTAAAATTTAAAATATTATTATGACTTGAAGTTGGATATAAATGTATTGCACATAATCTAGACTTTAACTGGCAGTTTGTGGACACAAACTTTCATTCACACCTTGAAACAAGTATCTTCTTCATTCAATAAATATTTATGAGTACTTACTCTGTGAAGTTAGTAAGGGAAGGGACTAAGAAGATACGGAAGCTTGAATATCTAAACTTGAAGATTCTATGGAACAGTAGAAAAGATGCAGGACTTAAAACCTAGATGATGGGTTAACAGGTGTAGCAAATCACCATGGCACATGTATACATATGTAACAAACCCACACATTCTGTACATGTATCTCAGAACTTAAAGTAAAATAAAAAAATTAAATTAATTTTTTGAAAAAAGATGTCATCTATCAAAATGATTTTTCAAGGTGTCATGCAATAAGTGATCTAAAACAGAGACAAATAAAAGAATGTAGATATCACTTCTAATAGAGCAATCATGGGATGATATGAGAAGGAGATGGCATTAGAGTCCAGCAGAATTTTCAGCAGGCAAAACTCAGACAATATTCTTGGTTGAGGAAGGGAGAGAAGGATAGAGATAAAATCCACATTGTCCAGCATGGCTGAGATCCAATGCGTATGTAGGAAAATGGCATCAAATACGCGTAGAAAGTTGAGTTGGGGTTTTATTATGGCAAGTTCTTGTCAGGGTAAATACTTAGAGGCTGTGCAGTAAGGGAAAAAAAAGAGTAGAAACAGATGTATCATGCTGAGGGCCATTTTAGGCAGGTGAATTTGGTAGTCACTTGCTGGATGGATTGGGCAAGGGAAAGACTGTCAGCAGGAAAACTGTTAAAAGCTATGGTATTAATATGGACAGGACAAATGAAGGGATGCATGTACAGTATTAACAGATGAAAGGGAAAATCAAAGAACAAGTACAATAATTATTACCAAGACCTAACAGAATTAAACTGATTAAGGAGTCAGAAGAAAAGAGAAGAGACAGCATGAATTTCCAAATTCTTAGTGTATTGAATTAGAGAACAATGGGGTGGGATCCCTAAAAGAAACTGGGAAATCAAACGGTAGAGCTTACTAAAATGATAAGTAAGTTGACTTTTATGTTTTTAAAGGAAGAAGTAGGGTATACATGTGGAAATGTCCAGAGAGCAGTTGGAAACCTTGACTAGTGCCAGAGAGGATTGGATACAAACTTGGCTGTTATCAGATTAGAAGTTGGGTCTGAACATATAAGACTGTGTAAATGTATTAACAGCAATCAGAGAAGTATTGCTTTATAAATAATAAACATTTTCTTCAGAGAAAAATATGATCATTTGCATATCTTTAGAGACAGAGTTGAGGTTAAAATGAGGCAGTAGTTCTACAAGCAATTCCAGCTTAAAGAAACTTTAACTGTGTTACAGTCCCACAATAATAACTTGTACTACCCATGACCACTGTTGAGAATGACCATCTTGCCATGCTGATATTTATTTGGTAGGATGGATCAAATGCTTTGGACTATGATTATTCATTAACAGGCTGGTCTGTCGTTATGGTTAACAAGGTTAATATAGAACAAAAACAAGGAATGTCTACATTTGTCACTAAATGTAAAATTTTTTTAATTTCAAAAGCTATTATAATCATGACCATTATATGTTTTCTGATGATACAGGAACAACCAGGAGAGTCTTCAGCAATTGGATACTAATAAAAATGAGAGCAGGCAACTATAAATACACCTATATTGCCTTTCCTCATCAGATTATATTGGATGACAAATCAGCTGAGTTAATAGCCTACTGAAAATGTATAATTGTTCATTGTTCATTGTTCTCATTCACTGAAGCTATTCCTTTGGAAGGCTTTTATTTCTAAGAACACAAATACATCTACCTGTCAGTTTTCCAATAGACAATTTTTTAGATAGCACTTTGGATTTGTTTTATGTAAAACTCTTTTAAATACACCTTGATTATCAAGTATAAAAACAATAATACAGATAGACTATATGTTAATATATAACAGAAACAGCCTGTAAATAACTTCCATATACTCTAGAAGTATATGTATATCCCTGAAACCAATCCCACATCTACAATGCTTCATAAATTAAGGAAGTATTTTTCCATTCACAAAAGTATTTCTCCACCTTTTATTAAAAAAAATTATTCAACAGAACAGCTTTTGATCTTTTCCATTTGTTTGAATAAAATCCAATTTTTTAACATATAATAAATCTTGAACAAAAGCATTAAACTATAAGCCTTATTGACAAGTCAATAAATGAAAAAGCAATTTTTAAATTCTATTCTTTTTTTTGAGACAGAGTCTCACTCTGTCACCCAGGCTGGAGTGCAGTGGCATGTTCTCAGGTCACTGCAACCTCTGCTTCTCAGGTTCAAGTGATTCTCATCTCAGCCTCCCAAGTAGCTGGGATTTCAGGTGTGTGCCACCAAGCCAGGCTAACTCTTTTATATTTTCAGTAGAGACGGGGTTTCAACATGTTGGCGAGGCTGGTCTCAAACTCCTGACCTCAAGTGATCTGCCTGCTTTGGCCTCACCAAGTGCTGGGATTAGAGGCATGAGCCACCACGTCCAGCCAATTCCTATATATTCCTTAATAAAATGTATAAAGTTGTTTTAAAAATTGATCTTTCCTACTTTCAATATAGTTTTGTGCTATTTTGTTTCAGAAAGAAGCAAAAAAGGCAAAAGTAATTGGAAAAAATCTTTTGCATAAGTTTATTAGAGAATCTTCATTTTTCAGACATTAAAATTGACTCTTTTCTAATAAAAAAGTTGACTTTACAAGTTATAGTCAAGTTTTTATAATAGGAGTTATAACTTAAAATAAAAATTGCAGCCACTTAAAAGCTTTAAAAAAAAAATAAGATGGTGCTAATCAATGAAAAATGTTCCCATCAATGACTACTATTCAGAAGATTAGAAAAAACATGCCTTGTATTTAAGCTAATGGATTCAAAATGGAAAAACATAATATTCTGAAGAGGAATGCATGATGTAATTATTGCAAAGAATACATATGCCATTGACATAAATTAGTGTTTGCTAAATAGGAAATTTCCAGATTTTATTTTTTAAATATTCTATAAAATTTTGAAAATCTACACCAACAACTCAATCTCTTATATTCAGTTATTTATTTACTTTATTGTGATAAAATAAGGCTTTGTAGGATTTTTAGTTACCCTTCACAATTATAGCTACATGGGAAAAAATGACAAAAGAGGCAACTTCACAAAGTCAGCTTCTAATTTAATGCCTTTAGTCCCGGATTCCCTCTCCTTCTGAATCCTCAAGTTTACATAAAAACCTCAGAGAAAATTTATTCGAATGAGTTAAATCCTTAGAAGTTCTTATCAAGTCCTTTGTGTACTTAGTAACAGAGAAAAAGCTGTCTTCTGCCATAAAGTTACTAAAGAAACATGGAGAAACAAGGCAACTTAAGTGCACGTGTTTCTTGACTCCTTCTCAATTGCCAGTTCCACAACCCCCACATTCTGGGAGCACCAAGCACAGATTACATAAAAATCACCTAACCATCTCCAAGACTATCCCAGATATGTAACCAGCCATCTAACTATAAACACTGCTGGTATTGTAACATATACGTGTTTATAACCTCTACTTTTTCATATATTACATGTGCATGGAATATCACAGAACCCACCAAATATATCTCTATAGCTTCTCTAATAGAGGAGGACAATGGCTTAATCTATCAGAGCCAATGAAAAACATCTGCCTTCCAAACTATGCCATAGTGTTAAATAGTGTCTTGAATACACTTGGGTTTTTGTCTGCAATGCCAAAGAAGACCAAAATCCATATTAAATTGCTAACTTCAAGTATTAAAAGATGCCTTCTGCCGTTAAATAAAGACTGATAAGGTTGAATGTTAGCTTGAGAGAATAACCTATTCTTTTCTTTTCCTTTCTATATTTGCTTTTGCCAAACTTCACTCAGGCTGGAAATAATCATAATAATTGGAACCAGCAGAAAGAAATAGCTGATGCTGCTAGGCAAGATGAAATAAATATGCAACTCAAGTAATACTAAATATAAGCTCCACATGAGCATACTAGAATGAAACACCTGAGATAAGACAGCTCTTTGGAACCAAATCCCCAAGTTTACATTTTACAAGTAGATATTTTAGAAATGCAATATTTATAATGTACCTGGATTTCATTGAGTATAAACAAATAGTAGATTTATATCAACCATAGCAGTAAGACATTTCCTAAGGGAAAGAAAGAAGACAAAAATTTAATTTCTAAGAAAAATGTTCATATAAAGTGATAATATAATAAACTTTTAAGTTCTCAAAATAATATTTGTTCTAAAAATTCAGAAAGCAAAGACACATTGTTAGGGGATTTTTTTAACCTTTGGTATTTGTAGTATTTTATATTTCTTGTATTTTAATGCAGTTCTACTATAGTATTTTTATGGTTACCAATGGTGTACATGACACAATACTGAAAAGCAGAATAAAAAATGTTGTAACTCTTCTAAATGCTTATGATTTCAGCATGAAAATGAGCAATTAGTCTTGAAACATTTGAATCACTCTAAGATGGGAAGAAGGATAAGAAATGAATTCCATTTCTATCAGAAAATTTGAAGCTTTGAAAAGGGAAACTGAACTAGGAATGTGACATATTTGGGTACTATAACTGTCTGTGTTGCAGTTTGTGGTACCTATCTAGGGAATTGGTTCATTAATCCTTTAGACTCTGCGCTATTCTGTTTTAGCAATATAGCAAAGTGGTTAAGAGTGTAGACTTTTAAGTCAGGCAGCCACTTAGTACTGAGTGACCTCAAGCAATCTGTGTGACCTTAGGCAAGTAATGAACCTCTTTCTCCATAAGCTTCCTCATGTTTAACTAATATGATTTTAAAAATGCCTTACTCATAGAGTTAATGTGAGCCTTAAATGAGTGTAATTCCATGTGAAGTGGGACTTTTCCTGTTTTCCTGGAATGTAGCTAAGGCTTCAAAGCTGAAGACAATGGAAAACAAGCAAGTTACTAATCATATCCCTGGGCAAACCAGTTCAAAGACCATCACTCTCATCAGCCAAGGTAGAGAGACAAATGATCTGAAAAGGGGTTTTATGAAAAAGATGCCTTAAAATAATTGTAATAGCCAATGGAGTCTCATCTCACTTTTCCTCTTAGAAGAGAGGAACGTGTTGCATGCACAGAAGTGATCACTCAAAAAGCATCACTCCCACACTAACTGTTTGTTGAATTCTTGAAAGAATATAGTTGCCCCATGCTGATACCCACAAGCAAAGTGTGAGAGAGTTCTTGTAGAATTTGACAGCTTTTTCCATGAGCCTGAGGAATGTTCATAAGGATGGGGATTTATGCCTACTTCTTGGCAGAAGAATTCTGAAGGTGGGAACCTGAGTGGAGCTGCTCATGATATTTGGGAAAGAAGTGAGATGGCTGCATTTCCACTACATGGTAGGTCAGGGATGCCTGAGCTTTTCCTTGCTTTTCAGGAAAAACTAATACAAGTTCTCTTGAAGGGATGCTGCCCAAGAGGGTTGCCTGTTGGGTTAAGGGGACAGCCTCAGAAAGACCCTGGAGGTATAATGCAGTGGGAAGGAAATGAATTATAAGTGGTCAGGTTTAGTCTATTCACCTGTCAGAAAATGCTGCAATAGGCAGAGTGGGGTGTGCAAAGGTGATGAGAAAGGTGGAGTGTCTTTGAAGAACATACAAATATCATCCATAACAGAAAAGCAGCATCTGGATGCGTGACATAACAGAGGACACACATGGGAAGATTAAAGACAAATGGAGGAAGAAGCTTTTCCTTCTTTATTCTTATACCTCCTCATTCCTTGCCCTGACCTCAAGAGGAGACAGAAGAAGGTGAGGTTGGGAGAAGGTAGAGCAAATGGCAAAGAAACAGACCACACTAATCTCCCTTTTCACTGGTTTCTAGAGTTCAAAAGATGAGAGAATCTTTAAATTGAATGCAAGGTTAAAGTTTGTCTTCAGAATGGACTACATTTTTGTTTCATACCTAAAATTGAGACTATTCTGATACATGAAAGAAACAAATAGTTATGAGTTGGGCCAGCGATGCTGTCTAGAGGTAGGGCGATGGGGTCTGACAGGGTACATTTCAAGGCAGGAGTAGGTGAGAGAAAAATAATTATTTCTTATTTGCATCCTTTGAGCCAACCTGCTTAATAAACTGGTTACATGAGACAGTACATGTGACTAGAACATAATAAATGATCAGTGCAGTCTAGCTGGTATTACCATTATTAGATATTTCAGAATTGTTGTCCCTAAGTAAATTCAGCAATGTTTGCATTGCAGGGCTAAGTTAGACACGGACTCTCAAGTTCAGCATTAAAAAATGCAGAGATTCTCACATGAATAAATAAAATATAAGAAAATCAACTGATTTGTCTATCAACCAAACATATCAAAATATCAAGTATAACAAAAAAGGAAACAACATATTCCTAATACAAAAATGTATACTGTGATTTTTCTTGATGTAATAAACTTGTTTCTGACTACTCAGACAATCTAAAGGTATTTTTTAAGACGGATAGCACATGAATTCCATTTCATCACCAATTTACGATGAACTACTTAATCTATCACTTCTATATTTTCCTTAGTTCCCAAATAGAACAATTTTATTTTTCTAAAGCCTGAAACAAATCTTATACTAGATGAAAACCTCTCTTTCAGAGCTAAAAAAAGCCAGCTGAAGTCTCCCAATAAAGAAAATCTCTTATTCTAAGTAAATTTCTAAGGGGTCTTTTGATAGTGGAGATCTATGGTAATGTCATCCTGCCTCCATCATTAGTAGCCAAACTCTCTTAGATGAGATGTCGACGAGTAATTGACTCAGCATCCTAGCTTTCCACAGAGCTCATACTCTTTTGAATCACAGAAAGTATAGATTACACTTTCATCCATCATTAGTAGCCAAACTCTCTTAGATGAGATGTCGACAAGGAATTGACTCAGCATCCTAGCTTTCCACAGAGGTCATACTCTTTTGAATCACAAAAAGTGTAGATTACACACTGCTAAAGTATTTACCATGTAACTTTAAAATTAAACAGAAACAGATACTTTTTCACAACAGTTTCAGTGTAAGGACAAAAATGATATTTAAAAAACTAGGAAATATAATTTAGATGAGTTATGACCAAAAATGCATTTCAGAACAAAGTAGGGCATCATTATGCCCTATTTTGGGGAAAAAAAATCTTTATGCAAACTAAGTCTCACAATAGATGAGGTAAGCAGTGATCGCATTGCCAAAAATCTACCACAGCATAATACAGTGAACTTTCTGTAGTTTATTCAGAAAAATTATTTCAATTTTTTTAAAGTATTTTTTCAAGGATGGATGAGGTGTAGGTAAAAATGACTCTACTTATAATGTTTATAAGTTATGGAAAGAGGTTATTAAAGTGTGCGACGGTTAATCTTACTTGACTGGGCCATGGGGTCCCCAGCTATTTGGTCAAGCATTATTCTGGGTGTTTCTGCAAAAAAATTAACATTTAAATTGATATACTGAATAAAGCAAGTTGCTCTCCTTAATGTGGTGGGCCTCATTCAATTAGTAGAAAGTCTAAATAGAATTAAAATGACCTACTTCAAAAAAGGGAGACTTCCTCCTGCCTGCTTGCCTTCAAACTGGAAGATTGTTTTTTCTGCACGCAGACTCGAATTGAAGCATCAGCTCTTCCTGGCTCTCAAGCTTCCTGGTCTTTGGACTGGAACATAACATCAGTGTTCCTGGGTCTCCACATTGTTAACTTATACTGCAGATCTTAGGACATAATAGCTTTCAGAACTGTATGAGTAAATTCCTTATAACTATCAGTTAATCCTAGTTTCCTGGTAGTTTTGTTTCTTTGCAGAACCTTAATGTGTCTCAAATAAGTCAAGTGTTACAGAGAAAGAGAACTTTTGACATTTATTCATTCAATGAATGTTTTCAAAGACATTCTACATATTTTAAGGCATTATGCCAGGTATTAGAGAAACAAATATGAATTAAATGCTGCCTGTCCTTGATGAGTTCCAGGTCTAGTTTAAATGACATGTTTGAAAACTTCATTGGCAAATCATTGTTATGTACAAAATAAGTGCATAATTTGTTGGGATATGAAGAATTAGGAGAATCTGGATCTAATTCTTACATACCAATTCTGGATAAAATAACTGAACTTTCAGACACTGGGTTATAAATGCCATTCTTTTAATTTATAGCACAATTTGTAGGACATACAGTTTAAAATACTCCACACTTCATTTCTGGGACTTTGAACTGAGAAGGTACCTATAAAAAGTTTTTTATTCCATGCTCATGAATTCGCAGAAATAATGTAATTAAAATATGCATACCAACAAGAGCAATCTACAGATTCAATGCTATTCCTATCAAACTACCAACATCATTTTTCTCATAATTAGAAAAAAATCATCTTAAAATTCATCTGAAACCAAAAAGGAGCCTGAATAGCCAAAGCAATCCTAAGCCAAAAGAACAAAGCCAGAGGCATCACCATTACCTGATTTCAAACTACACTATAAGACTACAGTAATCCAAACAGCATAGATTTGCTATGTGTCTAGAAACAGACACACAGACCAATGGAAAATAGTAAAGAACCCAGAAATAAAGCTTCACACCTATACCCAACTGATCTTCAACAAGGTTGACAAAAATAAGCACTGGGGAAAGGACTCCCTATTCAATAAATGGTGCTGAGATATTGGCTATCTATACATGATAGAATGAAAATGGACCCCTATATATTATCATATACAAAAATTCAGTCAAGATGAATTAAAGATTTAGATGTAAAGTCTGAAACACGGAGGTTGCAGTGAGCCGAGATCACGCCACTACACTCCACCTCGGGTGACAGAGCAAGACTCCGCCTCAAAAAAAAAAAAAAAAAAAAAAAGTCCTTGAAGGAAAGCTAATAAATATGCTTCTGGACACGAGCCTTGACAACGAATTTATGACTAAGTCCTCAAAGGCAATCACAACAAAAACAAAAATTGTCAAGTGGGACCTAAGTCAACTAAAGAGCTTTTGCACAGCAAAAGGAACTATCAACAGAGTAAACAGACAACCTAAAGAATAGGAGAAAATATTTGCAAACTATGTATCTGACAAAGGACTAATATCCAGAACCCATAAGGAACTTGAACAACTCAACAAGCAATAAACAAATAACCCCATTAGAAACTGGGCAAAAGACATGAACAGGCATTTCTCAAAAATAAACAAGTGGCCAAAAAACGTATTAAAAATACTGAGCAGGACTAATCTTCAGAGAAATGCAAATAAAACCACAATGATATATCATTTCACACCAATAAGAATGGTTACTATTAAAAAGTAAAAAAATAACAGATGCTGGCGAGGTTGTGGAGAAAAGGAAATATTCACATACTGTTGGTGGGATTGTAAATTAGTTCAATCCCCATGGAAAGCAGTTTGGAGAATTCTCAAAGTACTAACAATAGAATTTCCATTCAACCCAGTCATCCCATCATGGGTATACACCTAACAAAAATAAATTGTTCTATCAAAAAGATACCTGAATGCATATGTTCACTGCAGCACTAAACACAATAGCAAAGCCATGGAATCAACCTATATTCCCATCAATGGTGAACTGGATAAAGAAAATGTGGTACATATACACCATGGATTACTATGCAGACATGAAAAAGAACAAAATAATGTCCTCTGCAGCAACATGGATGCATGGAGGCCATTATCCTAAGAAAATTAATGCAGAAACAGAAAACCAAATACCACATATTCTCACTTATAACTGGAAGCTAGACATTGGTACACATGGACATAAACATGGGAACAATAGACACTGGGGACTACCAGAGGCAGGAGTGGGAGAGGGGACAAGGGTTGAGAAACTACCTGTTGGGTACTATGCTAACTACCTGAGTGATGGGTTCAATAGTACCTCAAACCTCAGCATCACACAACATATCCTTGTAACAAACCTGTAGCAGAATCTAAAATAAAATTTGAATTTTTTTAAATAAGACATTTTTCTTTTTAAAAAAATTGAAATTACATATCTTTAAGGTGTACAGGATGGTTATATATATATATATACACACACACACACATATACACACATACATATATTAGTAAACTAAGCTTTCAAAAAGATATATAGTCTCACTATTGCCATATAAAAATAACTGAATAATTTTGTATGTCAGAGGAAAGTAACTCATTACCAACATAGTACTCAATGAGGAATTCTTAGTACAACCTAGAGAAGAGATTGTTTCAAAATTTGCTCCAAGTATAGCCTAGAATGTCACAGCAATGGGCAAGAAGGTTGTTCTCAAATTAGCACTTTACAGAATCAAAAACTGGGGTATTGTTCAGGTTTTGTGGCCTTTAAGATTGAAACCATATAACTGATAAAAGCAGCATTGTCCAAGACAGAATTCTTACTATTATCGTTTGTATCTGACTTGCTAATAAAGTAAAAATGTTATCTTTAGTGTTTATAAATGATAAATTAATAGTCTGTATATATGATGAATCAATTCCATATGCTACACATTCAGAAGAACTCGATTTAAGAAGATTGGTTTGTATGTTATTATAAATGTATGTCCTCCTCTTTCCCTATTAGAAATACTAAGTAAAAAAGAATATATGTGCAGGCATGTTAAATATAGGCATCCCTCAAATTTCCACTCTTGGTCTCTTCTCATTTTCAATGCTCTTCTAATGGACTACAGCCCTTTGCCAGCTATTAAAGCTGTTTTACAGCTATTATTGTAAAAACAATGAATCTGAACTCTCTATACTGAAGGTCCAAAAATCCTGTGAGCTCTAGATATATGTGACCAACAATGTTTGCCAATGAGAAACATGCCATCTGCCAGGCACCTCAAACACATTATACGAGCAGGCACTCGTTATTCTCCACGCACTGTGTTCTTTAATACCAACTGGAGCAAAATGAAATAAGAAAATCTCCTAAAAATATAAAATAGGCCATTTCTAACTTAATTTTGTTAACTCACCATCTTTAATTCCAATGCCTAATCTAAATTGTTTTAAGTAAAATATCGGTTATAACTATCTTATGAATAGTTATGTGCATATATTACTTATGCACTAAGAACCACAATATTCTGAAATATTGTGGAAATAGCGTGCTACTACTTCTGCAGTTCTCAGAGATAACAATTTTCTTTTTCTAGAACAGCTAAAGCCATTTCTCCTGTACATTAAATTTTAATCTTTGCAGTTAATGGCATCTTCATCTCCTTCACACACCTAGCCCTAAGTCAGAAACCTGAAAGTCATTTTTGCCTAGTGCCTCCCCTTCACCACTACCTCCCATTCCAATGAATATAAATTTTACTCATACCATTCTTAAATATGTTTCAAGCTCACCTCCTCCCTCCGTTCCTAGTACTGATGCCAAAACTTAAGCGTTGCTCTCAGTTTCTTCTCCCATCCATAAATAACTGAAATCAAATTTTCTCCCTTTCCCAATCCCTCCCATGAAACAAAACAAAAAACAGAAACCCCACCACTTTATGTTTCTCCTTTGCCTAAACACCTTCAGTGGTTTTAACTACCTACTTATAATGTCCATAATGTTCAGGTTTCTAAGTAAGGCCTTCCTTGATATGGCTCCAAGTTTCCTTTCTGGAAAAATTCTCGGTTGCCTCCAGAAGTGCTCAGTTACCGCTTTCCTTGGCCTCATTGGTCTATATTTATTTTCCTACCCAGAGCAGATCATCTTTTCCCTCTCCCACCTTGGGTCACGCTCTTCTCTCTGCTTCCCACACCTCCCTTCTTTAATCCCTACTCAAGCTTTAGAGACAATCTCAAAGATATCTTATTCTATGCAGCACTCCCCAGCTCCACTTGCTGTCTTCCATCTCTAAACAATGTTTTCAATAGAATTGCAGTAAGCATTTTACAAAACATTCCACCTGTCCTATCTTCTTGGATTCTAATAACCACCCTCTAACATGAGGAGACTGAGGCTCAGAAAATGTTGGTCCCATCATAAGGAAGTGATAGCAATGGACTTGGAGCTGAAATTCAATTAAGTCTTCAGACTCCAAGATCCACACTCTCTATATTATACCCCTCTGCTTCCTCCTGTCCCTCCTATGTGCTGTAAAGGTAGTAATGTTTACTTCTGTACCATCACACTGAGCACAGTGTTTTAAGGTTTGCTTTGTATATTTTTGCCTCTCCTTCTACTCTGCATTCTTAGAGGGTAGAATCTGATCCTTATTAACATTTTAATGCCAGGACCCAGCTTTAGCATGACATAAAACAAAAAATAATGAATTATTTATTCAATTAATCAAAGGATCTTAATTTGCTAGAATATTTTTATCTTGATGGAAGAAAGTAAATTTGTGAGACAAATACAGAAATTAAAGTTCAAGTCTCTTCCATCATAACACACATACAAGCACACACAACTCCTACCCCTCCTAACCATGTATCTTCTTACAGAACAATTATCCATTACCCCATACTACTAAGCAAGTTTCTTGAAGGAGTGGTATGCATATATGATTTCCAGTTTTTTCCTTCCTATTCATTCTTCAACCCTGTGACATGTGGCCATCCACTCCCCTGAAATAGCACCAATAAAGATGATCTTCATTTTTGCCAAATGCAATGGAAACATTTCAGAGCTCATCTTTCTAACCATTTCTGCTTTGCTTGGCAGTACTGACCACTCACTCGACATTAAGAATGCTCTTAGTTCAGTCTTAGTTTCCTTCCTGGGATCCCCTGGCTTCTCCTCAAACTTAGATATCACAGCATTTCTTTGTTCTTTTTTTTTTTTCTTCTTTATATGCTCTTACTGGAGAGTCTCATAATAAGTTAATGGATTCTAGCCCTGGAAAAATGGAGTTAGAACACTTTGATGAGTCAGTTTATAGTTACATGCACTCCTGGGTCAATAGCACAGACATTTGTAAACACTGTATAATTTCAAAAATATTTCAAGTTGGATTTTGCATGCATTGTTGGTATATTTTTGTGGCTGGTTTGCTTTCTTGATTATGTTCTATTTTGGATAATTTTAAAATGAATTTGTGTTCCTACATATTACTTCAGAATGGTAAAAAATTTCTTGAGTCCTACCAGAGCAAAATTCAGTGAGGTAATGGAGACATGCCTAGAATTTGACTGAGCTTATGTAGCTGGAAAATACATCATGATGTATTCTCCAAGATTACTCCTTATCTTGGTAAAGATGCTCCTTATATTGGTAAAGAAGATCTTTACCAATATCTCCAAAACAATAAAATAGGAATAAAACATATTTTTCCATTCCTATAATTCATAGTTATATAAATAGGTTTGTATAAGTAAAAATTATTTTGACTGTAAGTAACAGAAAACCAAATGTAAATGGCTTAAACATCTTGTCTACTGTATTATTCTCTCAATAACAAGGAGATCAGAGATAGTGCTAGTCCTAGCTTCATTATTTCAGCAGTTCTTAAGGAGCCAGTAGCTTTTCCTCATTCTGTTCTGCCATCCTCCACCTTTCGGCTAGCTCTCTTCACGATCGCAACATGACTACTCTGGCTTCAGTCATCACCGCCATGTGGAGCAACTTTTGTAGGCAGAAAAGTAAATAGTCTTTTGTTGAATTTTATCTGAAGAACTAAGAAATTTCTCAGAAAGTCCACAAGGGAATTTACTTTTCCTTACTTAGAATTGGGTTATAAGCCATTTCCTAAACTAATAACTGGTGAAGAGACGGAATTACCTTGCTTGATTTAATCTAGTTCCTTCCCGTGGTATGGGGTCATTCTGATATGAAACACTTACCAGTGTTATCAACATGTGGATAGTTGAACAAAACTGGCGTTTTGATACTAAGAAAGTAGGGGAGGAGGAGAAGAAATTCATTCCAGGTAGACAACCAACAATTTCTTTAGTAACTAAATTTGTGTTTTTCTAAGTTCTATCTGAAAAGATACTCAACTGAAGCAAAGCATCTCCCTAGTCAATGTTAAAAGTGTCAATTTCCCCAATCATACAAGGCATCATGGATTTTATATCAGTCAATGAAGACTTTCCAGTTAATTTTAAAAGGGAGATTTGAGATAAGAATATACAAAGGCATTTTATTGATTCAGTTTAGCATACTGTTTGGGCTAGCAAATATATTAAATTTATACAGTTTTATATTTCATTTATAGTATATATGTATTTTACAAATTCCTTTTTTCAAGCCAGATACACAGACAGTATTTTGCACATTCATATATAGTATGTACTCCATAATGAATCTGACATAAGGAAAATGATGTTAAATTTAAAACATTAATGTAATTCAAAATATTATATTCTTCATTTTATAGCAAAATCTTGTGGGATCCTTTCCACTTAAACTTAGTTTTAGTTTTTCTTTACATTTTTGATTTCTCACCAAAGCAATGCCAGTACTTGTGCTTTAGTTAAACACTTATAAATTAGACATCATTTAACTTATTTTTAATAATTATTTTAATAATTTCAATATACCATATATTCATATTATTGAATGCAGGTCTCTCATTTTACTCTGAGGCATTTAAACAAATAAAAATGTAAACCATTCTGCAAATGTGTTATCCAGTTCATGAATAAGTATGTACCTTGTCCCTGCCTCTTCTTTTGTAACATTAATATAAGGTTATTATCCTGCGCATTGTAACATTAATATTAGGATATTATCCTGTACATTGCAACATCAGCACATTAGTTTGTACATTATGTGGTCCACCAGCCACTTTGCAATATAAATAAAAATGACCAAAATCCAAACTTTTAAATCTGACTTCTTTTTATCCCTTATCAACAACTAATATATACAACACATAGAAATCATTTAGGTGCTTTATTTCATTATGTCTTCATGGACTCTCATTATCAGAGTTAATGAGTTAAAAATATCACTCACAATTGAAAATTGATGGGTGACTATGCAAGCTTTTCAGATTGATTTGTCACATATGGAATAGTTTAATGTAACTGCTTTCCCTAAAATAAGGCTATATCCTCACATACATAAGTGCCTTTCTGAGACTAACTATTTAAAAGCTGGCACTGAACCTTAGTGTTTGAAGTGTATGTGTGTGTGTGTGTGTGTGTGTGTGTGTGTGTGTGTGTGTGTGTGTGTTGTATTCCATGTATCCAAAGATGCGGAACAAATTTGTTGTTCACTAGGGTGACTCCCACACTAGACTGAAGAAGAGCAAAGCATAGGAACTTCCAACTAAAGAGAAAAAGGAGATCCAACTATAGATACTGTTTCAGAAGAAACACTAAGAAAGAGGAATTGAGAATTTTAACTGCTAGTAGGTAATAGCATCTTTGATAAAGCTTTTGCTTTCCAGAAGAGGGAAACACTTTTCTTCTGATTATTCAGCCTTCACTCTTCACACAAACAAAATGTCTACTCCCTAAGTATATGACTTGCTAGAATGGTAAGATTACCATCATCTATGTTCAGGGTGTTTTTAGAAATAAGCCAAGACTTTTGGAAGATTTTAGTGACCCTCCAAGCCTAAATACTTGCTATGTTTTGAAGAAACTTTGTCTAGCAAAGAGTTCAACATCTTTACATCATAGACTGTGAAAGAAAAAAAAGGAAATTAGGTATTGCAGATCAGAATGCTTCACAAGGCTGGGCACGGTGGCTCACACCTGTAATCCCAGCACTTTGGGAGGCAGAGGTGGGCAGATCACTTGAGGTCAGGAGTTCAAGACCAGCCTGGCCAACATGGTAAAACTCCGTCTCTAGTAAAAATACAAAAATTAGCCAGTGTGATGGTGGGTGCCTGTAGTCCCAGCTACCTGGGATGCCGAGGCAGGAGAATTACTTGAACCCAGGAGGCAGAGGTCTCAGTGAGCAGAGATGGTGCCACACTATACTCCAACCTGAACCTTAGTGTTTGAAGTGTGTGTGTGTGTGTGTGTGTGTGTGTGTGTGTGTGTATTCCATGTACCTAAAGATGCAGAAAAAATCTGTTGTTCACTAGGGTGACTCCCACACTAGACTGAAGAAGAGCAAAGTGAGACTCCTCAACAAACAAATAAAACAACAACAAAAAACTTCACAAAAAGCAACAATGGACATTTCATATTTCTGAAACTTATTGGTGTTTACAAAATCCAGCTAATCAGATTTGACAAGTTTAAGGTATGTCACTAGATTAAGCTGTGAGTTTCTATAGCACTTATTATCCTCTGCCTAGCAACACAAAATATTCATATAAGCAACAATACTCACTTGTAAAATGCAAAATGTTAAAAATGTATGTAATTGTTTTTGTATTATTTTTACTCAGACATTCTCTGTGATCTATTAAGTGACAATGTAAAGTATAAACAGTTTTTGTGCTACTCTTGGTCCATGGCATTATAAATAATTCAATTTATATTGGTATTGGGAAACTTACTTTTTAACAAACATCTTCAAACACAATGTAATATAAAAATAGATTTTTAAATATACATTTTGATTTTTAATAAAATAGTTATGTTTCTTTCTACTTCATTTCACAAAGTCACTTAATAAAATCCATGGTATTTACAGAAAAATTCCTGATGTTATATGCATGTGTTTTACTATAAGGCAGTTATGAGGTTGATAAAATTTCTTCCACAAATTTTTTCATTAGAAAATTCAACACAGACAAAATCTCTTTTACTTTGTACTATAAAGGTTTATTTTTTTCTTCTGTAACATATCTGTGAATGATATATCCGAAGTATGTATTTAGGCTTAAACTGCCATGGTTTTGACAGTGATTTTTTTTTTTTTTAAGTAAGCCACAATAAATAAAAATGGCACAAAACCTCATAAGGATTCATGTAACGATTACATGGAGAAATTATTTTCCCAGGTAGAGCAAGCCATCTAATTATTTCAAATATTGAAACAAATCTAGTCATTCATATAAATCATCTACTCATTAGCCTAATGGATCTTTGAAAGTATATCAATGGGCGTCAGTCACGGTGGCTCACTCCTGTAATCCTAGCACTTTGGGAGGCTGAGGTGGTGGATCATGACCTCAGGAGATCAAGACCATCCTGGCTAACACGGTGAAACCCTCTCTTTACTAAAAATACAAAAACATTAGCTGGGCGTGGTGGTGGGTGCTTGGAGTCCCAGCTACTTGGGAGACTGAGGCAGGAGAATGGCGTGAAACTGGGAGGCGGAGCTTGCAGTGAGCCCAGATGGTGCCACTGCACTCAAGCCTGGGCGACAGAGCAAGACTCCATCTCAAAAAAAAAAAAAAAAAAAAAAAAAAAAAAAAAAAAAAAAGTATATCATTGGGATGCAATTGGGTTAATATTCAATAACTTATCAAAGAAGGAAACTTTTATTGTTTCTTCCAGACCACTCAAAACAGTCAACAACATATATTAAACTTAACACAAATTTTAACTTTAAAAAAAATTCTCAATATGAAGTTCTTTTACAGAGTTGACAAAGATGTCAGTAAGATGTAATAATAAAAGCAATTTGTATTAATTATCTATGATGATATGGACATTGTACTATATTTTTTAGCAGAAGTATGTCCCTATGCAAGTCTTTAATTAACAATGTAAATTCAGCAATTATGATCTTATTAGTAAGTTTTCTACATAAGATGATTTACTTTTATTAAAGGAAATATAACAAATACTAGAGACAGAAGAGAGCTGAGAATAGAATGGAGTAAGTAATAATAAAGTCACAATACTAAGAAAGTTATATGTTTGTTGTCATAATATACAGCCAGATTATCGCTAGGAGAGATTTTTAGAAATTAATATTGAACCCTGGAGCTTCAAGGTAGATGTTTCCATTGAATCATAAAATAGGATTAATTCAACTAAAAATCATGGGGGAGCTAGCAGTGGAAGTATTGTTGGCTTGTAACAGTATTAATACAGAGACTTATTTGACTTATTTATATTGCATTACTTTCATACCAAGTATAGAAATACTATAAAATAGTATTTTAATAGTACTATAGTACTTTAATAGGATTTAAATAGTATTTAATGGTATTTTAACAGTAGCATAAGATACTACAAAATAGTATAGTATAAAATACTATAAAATGCAGTACAAATTGCATTTTTACTTATTTACATTGCAATACTAACAAATGCAAAGTATTCTTTTTGCTGAATTTGATGCATTTCTTCATTATACATTGTTGACTGTGAACACTTATGAATTAACTGTTTTATTATTGTTATCTTTATGAGGTGCTTAATTTCTAGCTGAGAAGTAAAAGTTCAACAGTATGATACTTACTCTCAACTACAATGATGTATTAATATAAGAAGTATAAACTCTTAAACTTAAATTAATAAATTCTAATAGGATTTCTATGTTGTCAAGTTTAGAGTAAATAATTCAATATATTCACCAATTCTTTGGGAGTAAACACATGGGGTATGAAGAAAATAAATTACTATGTAAAAATAAACTATGTCTAAAGTATAAAATAAATACAAAATAGCAGATGTTTACATGGAAAGGCAGGATCAGTGGGAGTTATTTTTAAAAGGTGAAAATATGTTCCATTGTATTTATTGATATTATCCTTCAAATAAATTCTTTTCAAATAAAATATTTATTTCATTATGCATAAAAACCTTAAAATACAACTTGCAAATTACTCTGTATTAGTCAATCATTTCATATTTTTCAGTTAATGTGAATTGAGTAAAATATCTTGAAAATTAAAAACACCTCATAATGTCACTAGCTCAAAATGACCAATATGTTTGCAATAGCATTTACTAAAATCTACATAATGCTTGTCACCTGCCAGACACTATACGATTTAAATACATAACTTATCTAATATTCTTAAGGTACCATTACTACCCCAGGTTAGTTATCTTGTTCATATAGCTAGCACTAACTGACATACTCAGGAATCAAAACTAGGTGGTCTACTTAGGAGAGTGTACCTTTAACCATTGCTCTACCCCACCTTCTGAGGAAAATGATTCTGCCAGGGTCTGCTATATATTTGAAAATCATTACTTAAACTATAATCAATCAGAGATGTCAAGTGTGAATATGCTTTTCTCATTATGAAAGTGAATTTGTGAGTTACAAGCAATGAAAAGGAAAGTGAGCATAATAAACGTGCCAAAAGATTAAACAGTTCAAATGTCAAGAACAGAGATAGTACAGATAAAAAGCAAATAATCATATTTAACATTTGAGGTCATACCATTTAAGTTATCTACACCTACCAAAAAACTACATTGATATCACTTATAAATTATGCTCCAAGAGAACTGTCTCATTAACCTTGTTAAAAACATTAATGGTACTTTATTTGTAAAATAATAAACTCATCAAAATGTTTAAACAATGTTATTGTTTATTAAACAATACTATTCATATATCTCACATTTTTATGGAAAAAAGTCAATCTTTACAGAAAATTTGACATAATTTGTTTTTACCTTTTCAAATACAAAGAAGTATAGAGATTTGACTCTATTATTTTAGCCTGAAGTCAGTCAAGAAGAAAGTATGACTCTTAATAAATGTGGATCTACTTTCCTTTGAAGGTATCTTTGAAAGGAGCAGTAGGAGGGAGAGCAATGTAGATCTTCTCTAAAACTGAATTTCAAAGGATTTATTTGGCCCATCTTCCACATGGGAAGAATTAGAATTTTTTTTTTTTTTTTTTTTTTTTTTTTTTTTTTTTTTTTGCCTTTTATTTCCCATTGTGAGATCCTAAATGGGAAAATAAGTCCAGGTTATGTAGGTCTTTATGCGGTATTACAGGCATTAGCAGCCATAGTGCAAGGAATGTAGGACACAAAGGCCTGTGTAACTGGCTGCTGTGAACTTTAGTGGCAAACCTTAAAAAAGGGAAAAGAAAAAGGAAAGAAGACCTTTAGCACTTCCATATAGATCTCAACATCACTCAAAAAACTTTCTTCAACTGGGTCTGATGCATTAATGAGATCATAGAATTACTGCTAATTTAGCATTACATCCTTTGGTGCAGAAAGTTTATTATTATAAATAAAATGCCATCATTCATAAAAAGTAATTGGGTGTGACAATAAGCCATATTTTAATATGTGGTTTATTACTGTGTGGATTAAAAGCAGAAAGCTTAAATTAAAAAGAGAATTCCTTGAATTTAATTAAACAGTTTTAAAAATTGTTTTGCAGGTATTTAAACAGTGTAGAAACACTATGATATATATATATATACTATGTAATATGTCTTAAAATCCCAACAACTCACCTCCTTTTAAAATTATGACAGATTAAAATTATGATAACTGTAATGTAAAATTAGGCAAACAAGTGAATAAAAATTGAGTAAATAATGCAATTTTACCTGGTGCACTTAGTAACAATATTCTTATTATTCAAATATTATCTTTTCTTTATAAAATCTTCCTTAAACTATGATATGCATGTAGTTTCTGTATAATACCCAATGTTGGAATGAATATTCAAAAATCAATCTCATTAATGTTTTAAAAATGCAACTGCTAAACAAACATGGTTAAGTTTTTCAGCTATGCTAGTTTTTTGCCTCTCTCAAAATATAACTACTGGGCCAAGAATTTCTAAATGATTTTCCAGTAAAAGACATCTGTATTGAAACCTAAGACACACAGGCACTATAGTAAAGCTTCTGAAATTTTCATTTTATAATCATAAATAAAATTAATCTATGATTTAACAAGGAAAAGATTAGAATAGCAATATGAATCATATTTAAAAGAAAGTACAAGAGAATTACTTAGTCCACACAAGGTAAAAGGAACTTTTTTTTGTTTTGTTTTTTGTCAATAGTGATTCAGGAGATGAATCGGGTTCCTATGGGTTTCTGTGAATATCATTATACAAATTTATCATCAATGAACCAGTGAAGCACGAAATAGGGTTAATATAGAATGAAAAGAGAGTTTCTCCTCAATATATCACTTTATAAGCATATATTCTAGTTTTAAAAGCAATAATCTTCCACATAAAATTCAATACAAGAGTGATCACAGACCACATTAGATCGAATTATGGCAGGATTCAAATAATATCGAATCCAGGTCCTCATCTTATATAGGAATCCGTGGCATATGATCATTTCAGCTTCTTCATGGATACCCACAATGATGGGAACTTCATCACAGGGTGCTCACAAATTGTTGGAAAACTCTGTTAGAAAGCTCATGATTTAATCAAAGTAAAGCGGCTTCATCCTTTAAAATTTCTCATAGATTTATCACCATTTTGTCCTGTGGGCTATCACAGGATAGTCAGAATTCCTTTTCTTACCTGATAGCTTTTCGCTATTTAATGATAGCTTTTATTCTCACTTCTCCAAGTTAAGTCCACTGCGTTTCATAGAATACATCTATAATACACAATAATCTTTCTTTCTCTTTTGAATTTACTCTTTGCTAATGTGAGTTTGCCAACATCCTCCTCAACCAGGCGTGCTCAGAATTGAACACAACATTTAAGATGTGGTGATCATTGCAAACTATAATAGGGCATCCCTTTGTAGGACTCTATTAAGTCCAATTTAATAACACTTAACTTTTGCAGCCATGTTCCACGACAAATACCAAGCATTTGGCCAACAAAACGATGCTCATTAGTTGCGTAGTGGACTTTTTGTACCCAAAGATCTTAACATTTATATCTATTCCTATAAGGTATTATTTTCACGTCGAACATGTTAACATGAAGCTTTGTATTTGAACCTTAGGTATCTTATCTTCAAAAATATCAAGATACTCTATTTTCTTTTCTACCAAACTCATATCCCTTCAGTGTTGTATAGTATGGAGCTACGTTGACTTATAATAGCTATCTCAATTAATTAATACTCTTAATACTCAAGAATCCCCAAGAAAAACATTTTCTTGTATGGCAATTTACATTTGAGAAATTTTGTCCAAGACTCCTTTTTCTCTTGTTTACTTTAAAACAAGTTTTTTAGAGAATAATTTTACAGTGCAGTACATCTCCGTAAGAGCGTTTCTTGGTAGTTGATCACGATTAAGTGGCAAAATGCAGGTAATGACATGCTCAATTCCACCTTTGAGTAAGGACAAACAGTGTAACATCGACGACAACAACAACAACAAACCCTTAGGCTGATATGCCTGTGCCACAAATATCCATACATACCGCACATGAATTGTGCAGTGAGGAAAAAAAAAAAAAAAAAAAAAAAAGCTACTACTTTATTCTACTTAAAGTTGTCCTCTATTCAAACTTTTATCTCACTCTTCTCTCCTTCTGCACCATAATTTTCTTTCAAGCAAAGACAGAGAGTTCTGGATGATTCCAGTCTCTCCAAATCTACATCACAGCCTCCAATCGAGGTTCTTTAAAGTCAGGTTGGAGCTGAGGGAGCCTGGGCTGGAACCAGCAAGGGTTTCATCCAGCTCCTCCTCCAAAACACGCCCCCCAAATCGGAGCCAGAGGAGAGCCCAACCACAGAGAACTTCCACTCTATGAGGGCAACCTCTGAGTAAAGTCCTGCCTACAACCATTCATCTCCTCCGACCCCCGCCCAGCACTAGACCGCGCTCCTAGCACCGCGCCTTCTTCCGGAGCCTCCTCCGCTGGGCTGGCTAGGGGTGAGCGCAGGGGTTAGTCAGTGCGCACGTGACGCGCGATGCCCACATGACAAGACCGTGGGCGGGGGAGGGGGACAGCGGAGCGAAGAAGGGGAAAAGTTACAGAAGACCCGTCAAATCGCCCAAAGCAATTTGTCTCTTCCCTTCCTCGCCAGCAGTGGCTCACGGATCCCTAAGGGACAGCTGGGAACCCAGGCGTCTCCAGCCCAGCCCCAGAAACGCTGGACGCAGTTCTCCGCTCACCCCACCACCCTCTCTTCCCAGACCCGCTGGTGATGCCGCTGCACCCTAAAGTTGCTCCTTCCTTCTTTCTCTCCCTTCCTCCCTTTCCTTGTTTCTTTCTTTCCTTCCTTCATTCCCCAAAAGCTCTTCATCCACTTAGGGTGATGCCACTGACGCACATTCAATTTGCCCCAGGATCTCTGAGGAGGTCAGACCAGGCCGAGCACCTTCCAAAGGGGAGGGTCTAACTGAGCAAACAAAGTTGCACGCCACACCGCAACCTGCCCCTCCCCTCCCTTTAGCCCCCAAGTGGAATCCCCGGCGAAACTCATTTGCACTGCGGGTCCCCTCTGGCCCCTACCCCATCATCGCGCAACACACCCCTTTCAACATGCGCGCCCACCCTTTCATTGCCCTGCGCCCCGAGCGGTCCCACCGCCCGGCAAAACACTGAGCAAGCCGCTGCGCTCACCTTGCTTGACACACTTGAGCCGGAGGGGGTCCTTGCAGTGTTTGATCACGGCCAGCACGTCCCTGATGGTGAGCCCCGCCACGGGGGTCTCGTTCACCTCCAGCAGCAGCTCCTCCGACACCAACTTGCTGCCGCTCTCATAGGCCACCTTTCCGGGCTTCACCTCCCCCAGGTAGGGGAACTGTCCATTCTCGGCGCCCCCCTTCAGTTCAAAGCCCAGCTGGCCCTCCGGGTTCCTGCCAATGACACTCTCATGGACTTTGCTAGTCCAGTGGCTTTTCTTTTTCAAGCTTTTGGACATGGCAGTGGGGTGAGTCGCCTCAGTTCCTGGGGCTCCTTGGGGTTAGGGGGGTTGGTGGTGAGAGAATGAGGATGGAGGAGCAAGGGGGCCCAGGGGGAAGAACAGCAGACTTTGCCTTCTCCCCCCTCTATTCGGTGCTTTCCCTCTTCTTTGGATGGAGTGTGGACGAGGAAGGGGGAGGATGAGAGGGACGGCTGGGCAGAGGTAGGAGAGCTTGGGTGAGGTTGTGCTGTCCCTTGAATGACACTCAAGGCTGTGGCCCCGCAGCAGAGGAAGCGGTGGTGGTGGCGTCGGCGGCGGCGGCGGCGGCAGCGGGAGCTAGCAGTAACCGAGCTGGTGAGCGGGTGCGGTGGGGGTGGGGAAGGAGGGTAGGGATGCCGGGGGCCACTCCTGCGTGGTGCGAGTGGGAACGCGCGCGCGCGCCTGGGTGTGTGTTGTTAGCTGATATCCATGGCAGCTGCAGTGGCAGGGTGCGTGTGCGTGTGTGTGTACTAGTTGTACTGTACTGGCATAGGGGAGGAGGCAGGGGAGGAGGGGCGCGCGCGCCGGGTGGGGAGCCAGGGAGGGCTTCGCCGCTGCCTCCCTCCCTCCCTCCGCAGCTTGACCCGGTAGTGAAGGCAGAGAGAGAGGCAGGCTGGGTCCGCCTGGCAGCCTACGGGAGGAGGCGGGAGCCGGGAAGGAGGGGAGCCGAGGCCCGGCGTGGGGAGGCCGGCAGGAAGGGCCTCGAGCCAGTGCGGACCTTTCTTCAGCCTCTGTGCCGCCGAGCCGCGCGCCAGGCTGCTGTGCGAGGAGGACGCGCTGACTTCCTCCGACCTGGGCTCCTATGGAGCAGAACTAGCGGGACCTGGACTTTGGCGCTCCTGGTGCCACATCTTGGGCTCTGCGAGCCTCCTGGCGCGGGATCCTGCCGTGAGAAGGAACTGGGGCGGGGGACCCGGCGGGGCATTGCGGGAGAAGGCCTGGGAGCCCTGGGAGACTTGTGGCCTGGGGGAGTTCACTGTGTAGAGAGGTTTCATGTCTTCCTCTATACAGTCACTTATTTGTCTCAAAGTTCTCGAAATTCCCTCTTAGAGAAGGAGAAAGTTAGAGAACTGGAGGCTGCGTACCCTGATTGCGCAGAGGGGAAGCAGCCTCGCGTTCCCCCGGGCAGGCCCCCTCCCGCGCGTCCCGCCAGTAGGGGAATTTCGCGGAGGGTTGCGGTAGTCTAGTGAAAGGCTATCCAAGGGTAAGGGGCTTCGCTTTTCCCAAGCAGGGGAAACAGAAAGGGTCTACAGGGCTAGGGGTGGAGGTAACGGATGCAATGAGCAGCCTCCGCAGAGAAAATGGACAATTTAACTAGGGACCTGCGGCCGAGAGAAGGCAGAGGCGCTCCCCTGCCCATGAAAGCCACCAGAGTCGGCTTGTACCTGGGGAAGAAACCTTAAGACGATCTGGCCCAACACTCCTTTAGTCACAGAGAAAGGGGAGAAGGCTCCCGAGAGTGAAAATGGCACAGTCGGAGCTGGAACTCAGCTCGCTGACCCCAACCAGTGTTCCCTTCTTTTCGCCAGGTTTGCATCCAGGAGAGGGGAGGATAGGGGCAAAAAAGGATGCAGGGAGGCTGCTGATTTCCACAGGAGAGCTATTTTCTGTGAGACATTAACAGTGATTTTTTTTTTTAATTCCTGTAACTGGTAAATGAATTTCATTTGCTTAACTTTTAAATGATATGTTTCAGACAAAAAAAAAGTTGCACACCCACTTATCTCTTTAAGGCAGAGGATGAAAAGCACTGAACAGGTAGGATTCTTAATGTCTGAGATGAAGGTGATGTCGGAGGCAAACAGTACAGTTAAAAATGTTGAGTCGACACAAACAGAAACACCAGGTTTCAATCCAAACTCTACTGCTTACTGAGAATGTGATCTTGAGTAAACTGACTTTCCTGAGCCTCAGCTTTCTTAGTTGTTAAATGGACTTTAAAAATACTAATCTGTTAAGACTGTGATGAGAATGAAATCAGGGAAAGCAGGCACAGCAGTGCTCTCCTGGCACAGGTGAGTAGGCGTCCGAAATGATAATTCCCTTCCTCTTTCCCTCAGGTATAACTTACTACTTGGGGATGAGGGGGATCAAATGTAGTCAGAACTGGAAGAGATCTTAAAGATGATTTGTTTAACCTTGTGTCTTTTTTCACTTGAGAAAACAGATCCTCCATAAGTTGGCTGCACTAGTGAAGCTTATTCAGTAAGCCAGGGGCAGTGCCAGGATCTGAAGCCAGATCTGCAAGCAATGCCCAGGAGTAGGCAAGACTTGATAGCAAAGCCTAATCTCACCCAGAGAAGTTGAGTGTTAGCATTATGAGGCATAGTTCTAAATAGAAACTCATTATGAGAACCGAATATTTATATTGTAAAACCAAATGGCAAGCTACCATTCATGGAAGATACTAATATTTATTAGGTTCTAACTACATGCTAGATGTTGTTCTATAGGCTTTACACATAATACTTCATTTCTCCTGACATTTTGATAAAGTAGGTACTGTTATCTCCTTTTACAGGTAAGGAAACTGAGGTATACAAGGATGAACTTTTGCAAGGCTACAAATCTAGTTAATGGTGAAGGTAACATTCAGACCCAAGTGGTTCAGCTCTAGACTTTGTCTCAGTTACTGAATTGAACTCTCTGTTCACTTACCATGTGTCATACCAGCTCTCAGTATGTAGTGTCCCAAAAGATTGGGCCTGCACTTTCTTTCAGGGGGCAATTAGGAAAAAAGTAAACAAATGGAGCAGGATTTGGGCATAACAGCATGCTTCTCCCATCCCCCAAATCCCAGAAGTGTCACTGGGGTGTGTGCCAGTTAATTTAGCACTCTTCAACTTCACAGCCACCCTTCTTTGCCCTAAATTGTGACATTAGAGTTGAAATCTGTAAACGTCTTTATGGTCAGTTGGCACAATGTTTAGGTTTGTCAATAGAAGGTGCTAAGGAAACACTGCAGAAAGAAAGGGGCTCCTTTTCTTGGTTCCAGTGCTTTCCTGCTTGCTCCTACGGTGTGGTGGCCAGTGAGTGACTTTCTGACCAGTGGTGTGCAGGAAGGCCATGTTACATAATCTTCAGTAAATTTGGCCAGTTCCCTAGTGTGTGTCTTTCTATGGAGTGCTGCTGGCATGTCAGTGGAATGGCTTCCTAGCAAGTTTTACTGAAAACACAGCTGATGGTTTCCTCAGCAGCCCAGTGTGTGACACCTTAAATTTCTGGATCATTAAGTGGACCACAGCCATATTATTTCCAATGAGGTCCTACTCTCAGGCTTAGTAGGGTGGCGGGTGGGTAGGGGGAAGTTCTTCTTAGTTATTCTCTCTTTGGGTACTCTCCTGTAGCCTGACAGATAGTGACTATTCCCAACAATCACTATTGCTGTGTTCTTTAGTGGGCTTTTTCCCTCTCCTAATAGTTAACACGCTTTGACTGGATCTTGATTGATAAAAGTTGAACCCTGAGGAAAGCACTATCCTTGGAGTCAGAAATTGGGATCAGACTATATTTTTTCTCTCTATTTTGGTATTCCTCACATTCACTTTATTTACCCTTTTTGGATTTTATGCTATGTCAAGAAAAAATTATTTCATCACTAAGCACTCCAAGTGTAGAGCAGAACGCTAAATATTGCATACTATTCCAGAAGAAAAATAGTTTAGGAATCCTAAAAGCCAAAGAAAGAAAGATATGAATGCATTCAGTTCTTAGAAGAGTTCTATGGGATAGATGCTTGTGGCAGACATGGTCTCCACCCAAATCTCCTAGGATCCCTTTGGTTGAACTGAGTATCCTTCCTCTAGCTTCTGCATTCTTTTGCTTCTTGCAGGCTTCCCCGAGACTCTCTTTGGAGGAATGCCCAAACACTACTAGACCCACTTTGTCTACTGACTCAGAGAGCCAGACAAAACCACCTGCAAGTTTACTTCTTTCCCAAGATGCCCTTTGCCAAGGACTTTCCTATAGAGTATAAAAGACCAGCCCTCTTGCCTCTAGTAGCAAGAAAACCTGAGGTGTAATTTACACTCTGAGACTCCCCTGTAGAATTATATTGATGTTAGGATTTTGCCTGAAACCTCCTTCCCTATCTTGCTTACTGTGGTACATGATTAGTTTTTCCCGATAGCATTTCTATAATAAATCACTTGCAGAAACAATCTTCATCTCAGAGTTTGATCCTGGCGATCCTGACTTAAGACATTGCTATTCTTTCTTTGTTTCTTTTTTTTTTTTTTTTTTTTCTTTTACAGATGAGGAAACTGAGGATCAGGGCTTTTAAATTGCCGCAAATCACACTACCAATAGGAGGTAGAGTTGTGGTACCTTTTTTAGAGGGACCATTATTTTGCTGACTACAGTACTGTAGGGCATACAGTGTCTTATCCACACTGTTTCTGAGTCCAGTCTGTCAATATCAGTACTCCACGATTATTGTGTTTGTTTTTCTTTCTCCCTTTTATCTCAAAAATCTCTATTGTGATGCAAGAGACCTTTCTGAAACCTCTCCTTTTTTCTGTGTTTAAAACCGCCCAGTGCCGCCCAATAAATACACAGCAAAGTCCAAACTCCTTATCCTCCTTGGATCCTCCTTCCCACACTTTTTAACTGTTCAGCCATATTTCTGCATGTACTCTGAGACTGGAATCCAGGGCAACAAAGCTAATGTGGGTTCTCCAAGATTAACACAAATGAAAGGAGGCCCCTTTATGCCATCTATTCTAGGTTCCTTGGAATATAATTAAAACAGGAATTTCAACATTGAAATGTAATTATGTTCAGATAAGGACAGTAAGGTACAGTGGCTTGAGCCAATCTCCCACCATGTCTGGGGACTGGGACAGCTGACCCAGGTGTCCTACCTAAGGCTCAGGCCTGTGTCTTCACTTCTCCTTTCAACCCTTTACTTCTTCCAAAGCTGAACGCCTTACTTTCCTTGGCTCACTAGGCCATTTCATGGTTTGTGTTTGCCCGAAATGCAACCCTTTCCCTGCCTGCTCACCCTCAAAGAAATACCTCTGGGCCCACTTTCTTTCTTGGAAGCATTTTATGATTCTCATTTCTGTTACCAACACAGCTTTTATTTATGTCTCCATGTATCCTTTGCAGAAACACAACTTTCCAGGTTCTATGTTTTATTTGCATTCTTAGTGTCTGGCACATTGTCTGACACAGTGTAAAAGCTCAGTAGAATTTTGCCTGATAGCAGATGTGTCTAAAGTGAGGGTGTCCAAAATTTCATTAAATGACCACTGCTTTAATATGAATTCTTGGTTAAGGCAGGAGAATCGCTTGAACCTGGGAGGCAGAGGTTGTGGTCAGCTGAGATCTCACCACTGCAATCCAGCCTGGTGACAAAGGGAGACTCTGTCTAAAAAAAAGAAAAAAAAAAGAAAAAAAAAAGAAAGAATATATATATATATATATATACACATATTTTCTTTCTATAAAAATATATATATGAATTCTTACTGATAGTATTAAACGATTATCTCTTTACACTCATAGTAATGTCTTACAATAACAGAATGCAGGAGAGCACATATCAATGAAGAAAAGACAAAATATACTTATCCATGAAACTGAGGTTAAGAAACCAGTGTCTTCAAGAGCTGGGGACAGCTCTGCATAAACACTGGGTCTATGCAGACTTGAGAGATAGTGATGACATGGTGAGACACAAACTCGATCTATTTCATAGTTCGTCTGTGATCATTCCTATTAATAAACTTATTTTCACAACTGTTTCAATATTCACACAAAAATGTTAACCCAATCTGCAATTATACCCCTTGAATGTAAAATAAAACAAAAGCCCACAAAAAAAAAAAATGAATCCACACTTAAAAGGTGGATTTATTTAGCACAGTATGGAGTTTCTTAGACTTCTCTGCCACTGTCTCTAACAATGACATACTCAACCCCACAAAAGTAGCTTTATTTTGTCTCTAGTTTTCATCTGCAAATTCATGTGGATTTTAAATTCTACCCTTTTGTAGGTTTGTATTTGTACTATTATAAAATGTGACTCTCTTTCCAAACTTTGCCTAAATTGCAGAATGATTTTTCCTGTTTATTCAGTGGTTTCCAGCTTTCCTGGCCCAGTCCTGGATTCTGCTCTTTTGCAGGTTTGTATTTATACTATGATAAAATGTGACTCTCTCTCCAAACTTTGTCTAAATTACAGAATAATTTTTCATGTTTGTGCAGTGGTTTTCAGCATTCCTGGCCCAGTCCAGGGACACTGTGAGTGTGTCCAGCTTAAGTCCAGTAACTGGAAATACAAGCCCAAGTTCTGGAGAGTTCGAGCTGCAGAGATATATATGGGGACACTTTCAACCTTGACTCGTTGGCCATAACCAGCAGAGTGGAAAATAGAAGAAGAGGAAAAACATTGAACTGCAATGTTATAACATCCTTTACTAGGCAGAGAAAAGAGGAAAGACCAGGAAAGAAAACTGTATTACAATGTGAAAATGTAATGTTGAGAAATTCAGGCATCTTGGGGTTAGTGAGAAGTTTTAGGGGCTTGGACTCTTCAAATCACATGTACAGAAATGTGTATTTTATCTGATATCAAATGACATTTATAGTGCTAATCTTTATCTCAAGACTTCACATCTTTTGGTGATTGCATCTTTTAGGTTTATAGCAGTTAAGTTTGCATGAAAGCACCAGGGCTGTTTCATTTCAGTCAAGAATAATGTTCATTGATTGTGCTTCTGCATTTCATACAACTATTTTAGAACTTGTTTTAGTTTTATGAAGGAATAATTGGTCCAACTTCTATGTAACTCAGGAATTTACTCTCAAACAACACTGTCAATTAGTTACCTATCTCTCTGCAAATGATCTGGGAACATTGAGAGGAAAGGAAGGAAGAGGCAAAATCTGACCACTTAAATCTAAGCATATTAGATCATTTTGGTTGTTAGAAAGTCCTGAATGATGTGACTTACGTTCTTGTAAAGCATCTCTTTGCATAGATTCATGGCCCAAACAATATATAAAGAGTGGAGAAGGAACCGCACTTGCAAATAGTTCAAATCATTGCTCCATCTTAACTCTGCAGTTCACAAAGTGTGAAGAAATTTGATCATCTCAAAAAAGATAACAGGAAAAAAAATAATGTTTTGTTCTGTGACTTTAAAGTTTTGCAATATTTTACGTACATGATAACGGGTACTTTAACAAGAACCCTTGATACTTTTGTTATTGTATTCAATATATGCTTATAATACAACAGGATCGTATTGTTTGGGATTTGGAAATATATTCTTTCTTATGCAATCTTATGCAGTGATACTGCTTGAATATAATTACATGAATTTATCTTTCTTTTTTGTTGTTGTTGTTTTGCACTCTACTTATTTGGTGCCTGTCAGTCTTTTATCATCAGTTTATATTCTACTAAACTCAAAAAGACAATCTCATACCTTTTGTAATTATAGGCATTCCTTACTAGATTTTTAAATAGACTTCAAAAATTCAAGTACTTTGATTTAATGCCATCAAGTAGCTGGATCTATCCCCCCCCCCCACCCCCCGCTTTTAAATGTTAGTGAGTAGTTCAATTTCTGTCACTTTCTAGTTTGTGAATTCTAAATCTTTTAAAACAATCTTGCCATTTTTCATGCACTTATCCTTGTGGAAAACTCTATGAAACACTACTTATCTCTTACTTTTATGTTTTAAACTACTTTTTTATGTTACTATTCCCTCTGCTTTCTAAATACACATATTAATGTATTCTTTTTATTCTCTGTAGCTCTTCTCAGTATATGAATTCAGTTTCCCATCAATCCCCATACAATTTTAAAAAATAAATGTTAAGTATTCTGTTATTTTAGTATGATATCTAGTGCCCATATTCTAATTCTGCCTCTTATTTTTAAAATAATTGTATTATTGATTTAAAATGACAACAGTTTCAATTTCAAGAAAGTGAAAGGAAACAAAGGAATAATATTATGGGTTTAATTTTTATCAGTGAACTTGTAGGTGAAGAAAAGGTTTTGGGAAGGAAATGAACATATTTTACTGCAAAATAGTAAGGAACAATCAGATGTGTTTTCTAGTTTCTGGAAAAGCATGTTTCAAGAAATTCAACGACAAATTCATCATGCTTGCTTAGATTGTTGAGAAGCAAAAGTGCTGATGAGCACTAGGAAGCAATGAGAATGTAATTCTAATCATACTGTTTTAATACTTTTGCAGAACTCTCCAAACGCCGCTCTGTGTGGATGTCTTTCAGAATTTGATGAATACTAGGGGTATTATTCTGCCCTTTTCTCTCTACCACAATATATACATTGTATCACACACATATATACACAGTATTTTGTGTGTGTGTATATATATAGTATTACATGTATTGCACACACATACACATTTTCCAAATATTACATATAATTTCACGTAATTTATAGACCTATTAAGGCCCAACCATTTTCTTGGATAGGGGATTCTTTGGAAGTCCAGCTTAAATAAAGCCCTTATAGAACTTTTTTTTTAATTTATACATAATCACCTACAGTAACATTATCTACTGAACTCTTAGTACATGCTACCTGAACCTTTTATCACGTTTCTTCCTGGCTTGTATTACAAAACTGTTGACATATCTCAGCCTCACTTCTAGGCTTCTTTGAGAGCATGACTCATGTTTGTATTCCTCACTGAGGTTGAATGAATAAGAGAAACTACAGTAGTAGGAAAAAAAACTGCACATGTAGATATCAGTGAATATGAAAGGGTCAAATGAATCTATTATAGTAAGCACAAAATCAACTGACACCAACAAAGTAAACCCCAAAATTTTAATGGTATTTTAATAGATCAAGAGGAACAAGCAGATTGCTATCTGGGAAGTTGGTAAAGTTTTGAGACAATTGTCTCCTACTTTCTCTATCATGGGGAGTAATTTCAAAAGAAAAATGGAGGGTAAGTTTCTCTGAGAGAAAATTGTAGCTTAAAACAGGTCATGGGATAATTAGAAATAATTTAATTGCTTTAGAGGATTTTAATCTTTCAACTGCTCTCAATTAGATCCTAAGGCAATAAAAGAATCAGGAGGTTTGGAAAACCATTGTCTGTAATCTCTGAAGAAAAGTGGACATTAGGGGAGTCAGTTGAAAAGCGAAGCTATCACCATTTTCTAAAGAGGAAAAAGGTGAACCTCACAAACTATAGACAAATAGGACTATCGAGAGAAAGAAATAGGACATCGAGAGAAAGAATATGAAGCTCACATAGGTTCACAAAGAATGAGTCAAATCAAACAACATACATTTTTATTTATAAAGCATGACTTGTTCATTGTCAATTCATGTTAGCTTAATAATTAGGCATTAATGCCATCACTGCAATGCATATGTCAGCAATGAATAATCAAAGGCCAGGCTTCCATCATTCTGTTTAATATCTTCGAGTAATGCTTATGTTTGCAAATGCTCTTTTAACACATTCTCCATATGCAGCCTGTCCAGCACTGCACACAATAGACCTGTTACTTCCCCCTCACAAGCACTCCTAATATTTCATGTGTTTATCCAATTGACTTCTCCCACTGGTGCCTCATATCGAATTTGTAGAATCACACCTGCTCCTTTTTCAAAACTCTTCTGAGTTTTTTCTTAAATAATTCACTGACTCAAAAGCTGTCAGATATTTGAAGACTAGTTGCAAAATTTTAATATTATAAATGTATAATGTAAATGTAATCAAGATTTGTATAATGTACAATGTACGGTGGTAAATAAAAGTATGCTGTGAATAAATACATATACAATTCAAAATTTTACATAAATATATGATACAATGTAGCTCATATTCTTTTTTTTTTTTTTTTTTTTTTTTGGTGGGGGGGTACGGAGTCTCACTCTTTCACACCCAGGCTGGAGTGCAGCGGCACAATCTCGGCTCACTGCAACCTCTACCTCCTGGGTTCAAGCAATTCTTCTGCCTCAGCCACCTGAGTAGCTGGGATTACGGTGCTCCGGTGATTACTGGTCCACCACCGTGCCCAGCTAATTTTTTTTTTCTATTTTTGTTGTTTTTAGTAGAGATGGGGTTGGTCAGGCTGGTCTTGAACTCCTGACCTCAGATAATCCACATGCCTCGGCTTCCCAAAGTGCTGGGATTACAGGCGTGAGCCACCGTGCCAAGCCTAGTTCATATTCTTTAAGGACGATTGTGAATATTTTTATGTCCAGTTAATTTTCATTAAGATATTGATCAGTTAATAGCTATATATGTTCTATAAATCCTATCTAGTTTCAACCTTAAATTGTTTGCATATATTTTATAGTGTAGAGATTAGGCATTTTAATAAAGTTTTAAAATTTCCAGGACATAGTGCTAATGACTATGCTTCCTACTATAGGCCACAATTTTTTTTTCTATTGTCAACAATATTTTGATAAGGATAATAAGGAAATAAGGAAATGTGTCCTTCATTTGTTAACAATAGGTGTTCAAGAATTTTAAAATGAAAATTGAAGAAGTAAAAGACACCATACATTGAGTTTGTTTGATTTCATGGCTTCAAGAGTTCAATAATTTATTGAAATATTTTACAGACCAAAGGAACAACAGATATATTGCATTTGTAAGTCCCCACATATTTTAAAGGATAATGGTTTATATATGAAAATTCCCTAAAGTTTACATTTCATCAGGAAAAGCTAAATAAAAGAAGTTTACATTTTCCTAGGACTAATAATAAGATTTATTTCCCAATCCTCTTCTCTGGAGACAAATGTAGGTCTCTCTTGAAAAGCAGAAAGATTTGCATATGAGGTATGATTTAGAGGGCTAGAAACATCTTTTCCAGTCTCCCCAAAATGTTTCACTATGTTTTATCATGCTATCTGATAATTTTGCACTGAAGTTTTCTTTCTGAGATAAGAAAATGCAAATATCTCTGAATGGGTCTCTTTGCTTTAGTCATACTCATATGGCTACTACTGAACAAAATATGTTCATTACAGGATGAAGGGAATGTTGCCAGCCAGCAAATCCCTAGAGTCTGCACCACACCAAACGTTGCTTAGCAATTTCCACGATGTTCTGTCTAATTTGCAAGGATCAAGGAGATGTTTGTGTATGTTACATAAAGCTGTAAAATTGGTATTTATTGTATGTTTCTGTATTGAAAGCTTTACAAACAAAGGAAATGGAAAGTTAACAGGTGGATATGATAGTGTGGTGCTACTTTAGCTGGATGGTAAGGGAGGGCTTCTCTTAGGAAGTGTTTCAGGCCAGGACTTGAATAATGAATAGTATCCAGTCATACAAAAATCTGGGGGAAAGACTTTTCAGGCCCAGGAGAAATGAACTTCTTTTCATGCATACAAGAATGAAAGTGAACATTACCTACTCTATGTCCTGAAGTGGGAAGTTGGCTTGCCAGAGAGTAGGTAATTTTCACTTTGATTATTTTATGCATTCAATTATACTACTACTTAGGTTGATTCATAAGGGCCTCCACAATTTGGTTCCTACTTAAAATTTAAAACTTTCCTAACCCATTCCCACCATATATTGAGCTAATCCATGCATTTGTGACTTTGCGTATGCTGTTTTCATTGTTTAATATTCTTCTCATGCATTCTTTCTTTCCTGATAACGAACTCATCTTTGAAAGTCCCCTTCAAGCATCTTCTCCTTTAGGAGGCCGCTTCTCACTGTCTCCTGCCTGTGACCCACTGAATTGTTCAGTTTTTAAGCTGCCATTGTCTTGTGCATTTGACACATTGCTTTGCAATTACTGATTTACATGTCTGCTTTTATCACTGGTGAGGTTCTTTAGGAGAGAGACATTATTAATTCATCTCTGGGCACATGTGGTCCAACATATTAAAAGTACTACAGAGTGCTATTACTATGTAGTATTTAGTATTAGTAGCAGTTACTCAACAAATCATTTTTAAATAAGTGAATATAATATATTTTTGTTATTATGATTTAACATAAGATAGAATTTATCTTCAGAAGTTTCCATGATATATCTGTTCTAGTTAAAAGCCAATAGCCATTAGAATAATACCATCATTTAATGTAAAACAATAAAATATTAAATACGATAGTTCATATTTAATGTGAACTAAGCTCATGGAAATATTGTGTAAAGATTGAGTAATTATTGACATACAATTTTAAATTCAACTTTTCATATAGTATACCTTATGATACATTTTCAGCCTACTTTTAAATATATTGGCATTGAGAGCCAGTTACTAATTCGTTGAATTCATTATTTCTTTTTAAGTTATAGAAGTAGAATTATGTTTGAGACATTCATTATTTTTAGTAGAGACAGGGTTTCACCAGGTTGATCAGGCTGGTCTCGATCTCCTGACCTCAAATGATCCACTGCCTCGGCTTCCCAAAGTGCTGGGATTACAGGCGTGAACTGCCACACCCAGCCACCCCTCTTATTCTTTAAGTACTTCCTTGTTTTCTAATGTACAAGATGTTCCATATTATTTTGTTATTTCTCTTCCCCAGCTCTGGAATCTGCCTTTCCTTCAAGGAGCCTTGGTTCTTTCTAGTGACAAATTATATTTAGAAACCAATATCTGGATATTTGACTTGAGATTGCTATTGGCCATTGTTTCTAGTCTCTTTCAGTAGACAGAACTAAGAAATGTAAGACGAAATATTTGAATGTATGTATATGTAATATATTAAGTACATTTAAACATATTAAATTAATGAGTTCATACTAATACTTTCAATAAACCACAATTCCCTTTTCATGTTTTTGAAGGAAAAATATACATTGTCTGTATACAGTGGACATAGATAGTAATAATACTGATCTAGAAAAGAGCAATCTTAAATAGATCCCATTAATAAAGATAACATATCTTGGAATTCTAGATATTAGAGAGATTATCTAGAGCTGTGTTCTAGATATTTTATAGTAGATCTTTGCTGTGCTGTTTTGGATTTGTGTTGGAGTAGAACAATCGGATGACAAAAGCTCATCCCACATGGAAAAATCAAAGCATTCATTACAGAGAGAATTTTGAAATAAATGCATATATATGTACACACACATATATATATGTATATGGGGGTTATAAACAATGAAGGAAATAGTGACACTATCTATGTGGGAACAATACTAGTATCCTCCCTTTGGGTGAATCCAGTAGCTACAGATGCAATTCTGGGGACTCTGTTTAGCAATAGCTTAACTATTGCTTGGCTACAAGCATGGATAACTTGTTCAAAGATAATGAGGAGTTGTGAATATCTAAATAAACAAGATTTGCAACATAAAAAGCTTTGTGACTATGTGTCTGAATTCTTAGAGTTTTCTCCCAGCAAGACATTGGACGTGGCAGACTTTTCTGTAATGGTCCATCTCGCCCTATTTCATGAAAAGCCAGAGCTTCTCTACTTCGTTTACTAACCCCAAATATATAAATTTAATAGAAATAGTAGCCTGTTTTTACTGGTTTATTTGCTTTATCTAAAAAAAAAAGGCATAAAGTCTGTTTTGGATAGCATAACAAAACAAAGGTTCTTATTTTAATAATGCATCATATATATACTTGGTAACTATTGCATAGTAATAATTTAATAACTTGAAAAATATGCATGTATATTGGAAGAGGCCACAATTATTATAAAAAAATAATTTGACCAGTATTGAACAGTGCAAATAATAATTATTTAGAAGCTTTTGTGCAACAGATGCCATATGTGTTACATTTTATTTGATCATCAAAACAAGAAAATAGTCATATATAATATTATCCCCATTTCATAGAAGAAACTGAGATTACATAATTTGTTCAACTTGACCAACTTCTTATAACTAATACATAGCAGAGAGAAGGTTCAAACCTCGTTGGGTTTGACTCCAGACCCCAGCCTCTCTTGAGTGCATCATAAAAGCCTTTGGTCTGCCCGTGGCCAGTAACAACTTTTACTAAATTGATTTGTATTTGTAAAAGGAAGTTATTTGCCTATTTTGCTTTTTATTTGTAAAAGGAAGTTATTTGCCTATTTTGATGATCCCCAGTGTTTTTAACATCAGTAAGTGTGTCCACCACACATGATAGTTTTTGATCGTTTTTAATGTTTTGTTTCCATGATTACAAGATTAAAAAACTATTAATTAGTGATACTTTAAATTTTGATTTTATTAATTAAAACACATCTGTCTCCACCGGAAGAAGAGCACTTGTGACTATAGCATAGACGGCTTCATTTTGAGGAGTAAATTACAATGGAACGTGAACCAAAGATATATAGAGAAGGCATGGACCACACAAATGTGATTGAAATCTGGCCTGGAGTCATCCTAAATTGACTTTTTCCTACAGGGCCCCTAAAAGAGAGTAGAATCCCAACAGATAGAGTCTATGGAGAGATAGACTGCTGAGACCCACATCAGTGAAATGCAGGCAAGGAAGGGATCCCTAGCAAAGAATGGGGAGAGGAATGGATGGTCTGAAGAATGCTGAAGGAACTGAAACACTCTGCAAGGCAAAGAAGATCCAGTATTAACTTTGACCCCTGCCAAACCCAGGCAGCAACAACGGCGGCTCACAAAGCACCAGCACGAACGCGCTTTCTTGTGCCCCCACATCTCTTCCCTTCACCATCTTGAACCCTGGTGTCATCATAAACCATGTAAGTTAACAACTGAGGAGGTGAAGAATGATACATTGAGAAAATATAAAAGTATCTGTCTAGACCCTACTTTCATACTGTAGGTCAGCCTTCTGTAGCATGGCAGATGAGGCAAGTGCAGAGGCCTTAATTGTGAGTGAAAGTTGGAGTTTTTATTCTGCTCTGGCTATACCTATCAGTTTCAAAACTGGAGTAGTTTAAGTGACTACAGTACCAGGAAGATGTTATTACTTATTATAGCTATGGAGAACTGACCAAGATTTTACCTAGGGGGAGGAGTATCACCCTACAGAGCAGATTTGAAGGGACATTATGAGAGAAAACAGTTACTTAGGGTTTAATGTTGCCAATTATGTTCTTTAGAATACCTTCATATATTTATATGCCTATATATCATATAACTAAAATATACATTTATCCGTATGTGTGTGTATCATATGGAGCACATTGTCTTTTGCAGGGTTTCTTTGTTTTAAATGTCTATTTGGTTATTTTCTTGATTGAATCTCTGTATGCTTTTCTCTTCAATGCTGTAGCTGTAAGCAAATAAGGTAAGGACTTTATATGCAATATTCTACATGTTTTCTTTCATAATTAGAGAATATCTTATTTTATCTAAACCTCATGTATCACGTGATATATGTGACACCCTGTCATATATCATACTTGCATGCAAATGTTTATGAAACACAAATCATCTCAAATCAACAGAATCAAAATTATATTTGAAAAATGTATTCAATAAGATATGTAAGATGAGATAGAATTAATTCTAATTGAATTCACAGAGGATTTGAAATTGGATGTAAATCTGTAATAACAAATTACATTACATATGAATTACTATTAGATTTGCATTCAGGAAATTGTACTGTGTTCACATAAGAGTATCACTTAAAGAGAACATTAGAACAGATACCCTATTTTTACTTTCTCGTCTCTTTTCCTGCTCTTTTTCTTCCTCTTTTCAATAACCTAAATGTCATTGAAAAATCTCACCATCTTAATTATCAATATTAAGACTGATTTTGAGAAATGTAGAGAACCTAGGATTTGCATTTTAGTGGAATATAGAATATAATAAATATTTTTGTAAGTGTGTAAAATATTCAAGAGGTAACAATTTTAAGATCTTAAAAGTCATCTATCGAATACTGAATTTTAGATGTTAAGGCTAGGAGAGATATTCAAAAACAGCTTCTTTACAGTTAGCTTAGAGATTCAGTGTTCTATTGTCAGCATGTGGGCATTAAAAAAAAGTCATTTGATACATATGCATACCTGTGCCATGTTGGCGTGCTGCACCCATCAACTCGTCAGCACCCATCAACTCGTCATTTACATCAGGTTTAACTCCCAATGCAATCCCTCCCCCATCCCCCCTCCCCGTGATAGGCCCCGGTGTGTGATGTTCCCCTTCCCGAGTCCAAGTGATCTCATTGTTCAGTTCCCACCTATGAGTGAGAACATGCGGTGTTTGGTTTTCTGTTCTTGCGATAGTTTGCTGAGAATGATGGTTTCCAGCTGCATCCATGTCCCTACAAAGGACACAAACTCATCCTTTTTTATGGCTGCATAGTATTCCATGGTGTATATGTGCCACATTTTCTTAATCCAGTCTGTCACTGATGGACATTTGGGTTGATTCCAAGTCTTTGCTATTGTGAATAGTGCTGCAGTAAACATACGTGTGCATGTGTCTTTATAGCAGCATGATTTATAATCCTTTGGGTATATACCCAGTAATGGGATGGCTGGGTCATATGGTACATCTAGTTCTAGATCCTTGAGGAATCGCCACACTGTTTTTCATAATGGTTGAACTAGTTTACAATCCCACCAACAGTGTAAAAGTGTTCCTATTTCTCCACATCCTCTCCAGCACCTGTTGTTTCCTGCACGTTATCCACATGTACCCTAGAACTTAAAGTATAATAAAAAAAATTTAAAAATAAATAAATAAATAAATAAATAAATAAAATCCATCACAAGAGAATATATACAATCACTACGATTCTTTTTTAAAGAGAGGGACAACGTAGGTAGAATTGTCTTCTTGGTTATCAAATTATCCTATAAAGCTATGGCAATGGTAGTATTGGTATATAAATAGACAAATAGAACTGACTAATGTATAAATGGAAATTCAGTGTATGATAAAGGAGCACTTCAAAATGGTAGGAAAAGGGGCAGGGTGCAGTGGCTCACACCTGTATGTAATCCCAGCTCTTTGGGAGGCCGAGGTGGGCCGATCACCTGAGGTCAGGAGTTCAAGACCAGCCTAGCCAACAAGGTGATACCCTGTCTCTATAAAAATACAAAAATTAGCCAGGCATGGTGGTACATGCCTGTAGTCCCAGCTACTTGGCAGACTGAGGCAGGGAAAAAAAAATAAAAAAAAGTCATTTGAAACTGATACAGGTAATTCACTCAAAACATTCTTAGATTTTGGGCATACGTGCTGCAACTTAGAATTTAAGTGTTGTCCAAAAGAGATTAGTATTGGTCATAACATGGACTGTAAAGCCACCATTTAAATGAAGCATGTAAGAAAGAATATTCTAGTACACAAAAGTTATTAATGGCCTAGAATGACCTCCTTCTCACTCATATGATGAAAAGAATAAAGTACATAAAAATGTTTGTTGCAACAGCTATCCATAAAAAAAGAAAACCCTCCAAAATAGCAAAATTGAATAGGTATCTACAGTCAACTTTATCCTGAAAATGCCTAGAAATACTGACTGTGGTTATATAGCATTCTGAGACCAATGAATCTTTAGACAGTACTAATTTCCTACCCCAAAACTATTCTCTACTTCCTTCTTAGTGACAGAGCTCCTTTCTGCTCAAATTTTATACCAGATAAAATATTCACCTACTGAGACTCCCTGGCACCAGGCGTGCTCATGTAATAATATAAGCATAGGCAGTGAGACTAGGTATGGACCCATTAGGGGCTTCTTAGAATGTCTTTGCTTTTCTAATATAGACAACCCTTTGTCTCTTTCTGTTTCTCCAGCCTATAGCACAGCTGATGAAAGAGAAGCCATCTTGCTGCTATTTGACAAACATGAAGATAAAAGCTTTCCTTTAAAGATGGTGGAGCAAAAAGATAGAAGGGGCCTAGACTCCCTACCTTCACATTTCCTCCTATGAAAGCATTGCTATTATTATAAGGTTAATCTGCCAAAACAGACTTCCATGTCATATGCTTAAATGCATCAAAATTCATACAATATACACTAAATTGGTAAAAGTATCCATTTTAAAGGATTAATCTGAGGGACCCACAGATACTTAACATAATCAACTCTCAGAAAAAAGAAAATCACTTATTTCATTGTGATTTTGAAGCTGATCTTTTATGATCTTTTAGTTATCAAACTGTTAAATACATTTTAACTTTCAAATTTTATGAATAAAGGAGATGAATCCTGTTATTTTCTCAGTGTTACAGTGATGATGTTTGTCATGTGTTCGTATGTATGCACACAAATGTACTCAAGGAGCCTGAAGGGGACCATGACTTTCTGGGCACCCAATGCTACTTATCTCTAACTCCTCCTTTAAATCCAAGAAGCCAAGCAATGACCTTCTTTCTCACTCTTGGACTGCTGCTCTAGCTGTCAGCCACTCTGAATATTGAGAACAATTAATAGCCAGTGATCTTTAATTTGGGAGGGAGAGTAATATAACCATTTCACATATTAGTAATTTAAGCCCTAAAGTGCCATTTTTGTACAAAGTCAATGCAGATGCTGTCTGCCTTGATAATAAAAATGGTCACTTTAAACATCACGTAAGCCACCCGATCACATCCTCTCATTGAAATGAAGGAAGATGAAAAGTTACTGAGTTAGAACAATACTTGAAAAGAAGGAAAACAACTTCTCAAAGTCTGGATGCTGTTTCTATGGGAACTGGCTGGACTGACAAATAATTGGAGGCCTTTGCATATCTTGCCCCTCAAATGTGAGCAGCACTTGGGAGGAAGAAGGCTGAACAAGGCTGCATTTTTGACCCACTACCCATCCCTATTATAGAGATTTAGGGATTTTGCCAATCACAAATTCAAACAGCTACCCATTTGCTGAAACATAATTTAATTTTAGTGGTAGCTAGGAACATTGCCTCCTTAGATTTACTACCCTCTGTTAACCATCAAACACACAGAAAATGTGGTTCCTTGTAAAACAATATGAATAAAGAGGGGTTGGGAAAAATGTTACATGGAAACTTGCAATGTGATATCAACTGTAGGCAAGGACAGTACTTATAAGCAATGCTTGTGAGGTATATAAGATTCTCAAATACTGTTTCGGGGGGTGGGGGGAAGAAATTTAAAGACAACAATCTGAATGATCCAGAAATAAAGTATCATCCTAGAAGACAGAAGCTGGCAACAGATTAGGATTCCTTTTCACTATAGTCAAGCATACTTAAAGCTAGAAATTGTTCAGAAAGTTACGTGCATTAATCTGCCTTCTGCTTTAAGAATACAAGGAGGCTTCTGTCAACACTTAAGTAGGCAGTGAGAGATACCTACAGAAGCCTATATCCCTTTTTTTTTTTCATTTCAACTTTTAGTTACAGGGAGTACACGTGTAGATTTGTGACATGGGAATATTATGTGACGCTAAGGTTTGGAGTATGGATCCTATCATCCAGGTAGTGAACATAGTACCCAATAGCTAGTGTTTTTAACCCACTCACCATTCTCTCTACCCTCTAGTAGTCCACAGTGTCTAGTTGTTCCCATACTTATGTCCATGTTTTCAGCTCCCACTTACAAGTAGGGACATGAAGTATTTGTTTTTCTATTTCTGCATCAATTTGTTTAGGATTATGACCTCCAGCTCCATCCATGTTGCTGCAAAAACATGATTTCATTCATTTTTAATGCATGTGTAGTGTTCCATTGTGTATATGTACCACATATCCTTTATCCAGTCTACTGTTGATGGGCATCTGGGTTGATTCCCTGTCTTTGCTATTGTGAATAGTGTAACAATGAACATACGAGTGCCTGTGTTTTTCTGGTAGAATGATTAATTTTCTTTTGGGTGTATACCCAGTGATGGGATTGCTGGATCAAATGGTAGCTCTGTTTTAAGTTCTTTGAGAAATCTCCAGAGTGTTTTCCACAGCAGCTGGACTAATTCATATTCCTTCAACTGTGTATAAGCATTCTCTTTTTGCCACATCTGTAGTTTTTTGACTTTTTAGTAATAGCCATTCCAACTGATGTGAGATGGTATCTCACTGTGGTTATGATTTCCATTTCTCTGATGATTAATCATGATGAGCATTTTTTCATCACTTGTATTTATTTGTTGGCCACTTGCATGTATTCTTTTGAATAGTGTCTGTTCATGTTCTTTGCCCGTTTTTTTCATAGGGGTTATTTGGCTTTTGCTTGTTTATTTGTTTAAGTTCCCTACATATTCTGGGTATTAGGCCTTTGTCAGATCCATAGTTTGCAAATATCTCCCCCACTTCTATAGGTTGTCTGTTTACTTTGTTGATATTTTCTTTTCCTATGCAGAAACTCTTTAGTTTAATTAGTTCCTACTTGTCTATTTTTGTTTTCGTTGCAATTGCTTTTGGAGACTTAGCCAGAAAATTTTCACCATGGCCTATGTTGAGAATATTTCCTAGGTTGTCTTCCTGAATTTTTATAGTTTGAGAAATATTTAATCTATTTTGAGTTAATTTTTGTTTTGGTGAAACGTAGGGGTACAGCTTCAATCTTCTGCATATGGCTAACCAGTTATCCCAGCATCATTTGTTAAATAAAGATTCCTTTTTCCATTGCCTGTTTTTGCTGGACTTGTTGAAGCTCGGATGGTTGTAGGTATATGGCTTTATACCAGTACCAACCTTTTTTAGTTACTGTGGCTTTACAGTATAGTTTGAAGTTGGGTAACGTGATGCCTCTGGTTTTGTTCTTTTTGCTTAGCATTGCTTTGGTTATTTGGGCTCTTTTTTAAAAGAATTTTAAAATGCTCTTTTCTAATTCTGTAAAGAATGATGCTGGTAGTTTGATAGAAATAGCATTGAATCTGTAAATTGCTTTGGGCAGTAGGACGTTTTAAAAATATTGATTTTTCCAACTCATGAGCATGAAGTTTTTCCATTTATTTGTATCATCTCTGATTTATTTGAGCAGTGTTTTGTAGTTCTTGTATAGATCTTTCAGCTCTTTGGTTAACTATATTCCCAAATATTTCACTATCTTTGTGGATATTACCAGGCCTATTAAGTAGGAGTGAGCAATCTTTATTCAAGGATGAACACACAGAACAATATACAAGTGAATAAACAACACCTGTCTTGAATAAGGAAAGCAGATGCAAACAAACTGTGACCTATGGATGAAATTCTTCATCTTAAGAGAAGGAGAGAATTATCCTAAAACACTTCCTGAAATGGTTTTGCTATAAGAAGCAGAATAAATTGTTTTAAAACATGCAGAACTGAAGCAGGCAATCTAATTAAAATTATTTAGTAACACATATCCTGATAAACTTTTAGAAATGTTACGAACAAATAAATTATTAAAACCTGGGTTTCCAAATATATAGGTTACCTAGAAACCAGAAAAAAATACAAGAAAACTAACATACATTCCAGGCTGGCTTTAAAATTTAACCTTTGCAACACCAAATACAAAAAGTTAATAGAAGGTGTTTCATGAGATTTTTATTTTCCTTTTCCTTTTTCTGCAGGGTGACAAGGCCAAGTAGCAAGTGGCAACTGATTCTTTTTTTTTTATTTTCTGATATGCAGTGGTTCATAAATTATAGCACTAACATAGACCCCTGAAAAGTTTACTCAAGCAAATAATCCAGGCGACTAAAAGTTAATTAAAATTGAGAAAAACCAGAAAATTTGGTATAAATGTTCTTATGGTGAGCATTGATATGAGTGAATTCAATTAATTTCTGTACAAATGTTAGCATAATTTAATATAATGTAATAAATGTCACTTGAGAAAGAATATAATTTTAAAAAATAATTAAAGCTTAATAAGCTATACCTCTAACCTATAATCTATACCCCATAATAAATTAAGAAAGATCTGTAAGTGCAGAGATGGGTCACTAAAAGCACATTACATTTCTTGTTTTACATAGATAGAGGTTAAAATTACATTTCTGTGTTACATTTGAAGCTGAAAAAATACATAATCTAGAATTGTATTAAATATATAAAGAAGCCCACAGCAAAATTTTAAAATGCTCCATTCTTTTAAAACTACTACTGATTACAGTAGCAAGCAAAGCGTAGTACAGATTGCAAATTACTGAACACAAAGATTAGAGAAAAATAGTTCAAAGTATACCACTCGATGAGAAGTTAATGTAAATTCAGTTATTACAGCTAACATAGTTTAAATATCAATAGATAAATGTCATCAGCGCTAATTACAAAAAATGCAATTATGCACTCTTTTCTGAAATAATCAGAATTTTAAAAAATTGAATATGTAAGTGTCACATTATATCTTTTGGCTTCATCTGTCTGTGGACATTTGCCCACTTGTTTCAGACTGCTAACTTAAAAAAATTATAAATTCAAAAAAAGAAGAGGCTTTATTTGTTATAAAGAGTTGTAGTCTGCAAGGTGGCCATTCTGACAGGCTAGGAAACACAGCCTCTAGACAGAACCAGAAACAGATACTGCTAGAGAGAGGCAAAGGGAATAGGAATTTATGCTGAGCAAGGTGGCCAAATACATATATTCAATAAGCTAGAGAAGGAGTCATGAATATTTATCAAAGGAGAAACATACAGAGGTGCAACTGAGCTTCATCCTTATCCATGCTCAGAAAATAGCAGCTATTTGAGGGTGGAGGTTTCAGCCCTCTGATATCAAATATGAAGCAGAGGACACACAAACTCTTTAATGTACATTGTCCATAGACTGGTCAGAAGCACTCCATGGTCATTGGTCTCTTATTAGGTAAAAAAGGAGGGGTAGCATCTTGCCACCTGTCCTAGATTTTCATGTTGATGCTGAGGTATGAAGTGTACTAGTATCTTCCTGGCCCCCTCATTTATGTGCAAACCCTGTGTGCGAGGGAATCAATTTCCCATGAAGTCTAACTTAAATTAACAGGAGACGAGAGAGATTGGATGAATTCTTTACCTTCTCTTTTCCAGGTAAAAGACCCTAATATTCAGTCATTTATGTAGATTCTGGAAAAATAATGCAACATGAATGAGCTAACAATCATATTACAAAGTAGTGGCGAGCATGGAAACCTTTCCTTGTATTGGCTTTTCTCCCTTGCTCCCTCTCTTTTCCCCTCACTCCTATACCCTGGAAATGCATTTTCTAACAAGGTAATGATAGTTAAGTCTTTGTCTTAGGCTTTGTTTTCCAGAGCTAAGGGCAAGACAATCGATACTAGGAATATTCTTAGAAAGTAGGCCATAAGATGGGATTTTAGAACTGGACTACTCACTGGCCTGCTAGCAATGAGGATTTCAGTGCTAGTGGTAAATAGGATAGTGAAAATTCCTGGTTAGCAGTGGTACCATAATTATGGAAGTTTTAACCTTTGTTGAATTGGAATGAAATGCAGGTGAAAGGAAAAGCACTAGAATATATGAAAGTTGTGATGTTTTAAAAGTATGAGGTCAGCAATCATTATAAAGATTGTGCAGATTGGCTTCTCTTTAAGCATTATAGATGCTGAAAAAATAAAATGCTCAGCTCAGGTCAGCCAAATGCCATAACACGGAACAATGTGAAATCTGAAGAACTTCCAGGGAAGTTTTTAGGGAGATTCTCCTCTCCTGTGGCATCATGGAAGAATGTGCTGAAAATCAGGCTCAGGATTTACTGAAAGAGTGGCAGAGCCTCGATGTATCCTGAATGCAAAGACTCAAGAGGCCCCTATACTAAAGTCAGTGGCTTCATTGGAAAGAATGGAATGTTGAGAGAGACCTGAAACAGGGTAATTTGGGTGAACAAGCGTGAAAATATTGAACTCACAAGTTCTACTGAACTTCCAGGATGGCAGAAGAAGCCCTCTTCTCCAAGCCTCAGATTTTACAATGACATAATCTGAGGCGAGTGCCTCTCCAAATAATGCTTTCCCTCATGGTCTACCCACCTCCCTTTATTGCCTCTAGTCAGTAGCTAGGGTTAGGCCTCAGCACTGGCAGAGGAGAAAAGTATGATCCATCTTCAGGAGAAAATAGTTTACATCAAAGGAATTGACATACCTGACTAATAAATACTGTCAGCAACCTGAGAAGCAAACGTCAGAATAAAGCTTCAGATTTATACCTGAAGAGGTGCAATATTAGGCTGGGTATGGGAGAATTTATTGAATAGAGGCAATCACAAAAGGCTTCGAATTTGATAATCTAGAAATGACACTGATGTCTACCCCAAAATATTCTTCTGGGATACCTCTTTGAGGCTTCAGTATAGCAAATACAATGAAAAATCTGGAACATCCTAATATGGTATTGAGGAAGGAGTGAGAAAAATTGAAGATATGGGAATGTTAGAATGGATTTACTATGTACGATCTGAGTACGCACACCCTGATTAAGATTCTTGTGTGGCCCAGACAACACTCCATAAGTAACAAAGTTTTGAGAGGGTACCGACATCTTGCTGGCAGTTATGCCCTGCTAGCTGTGGTTGATGGTAGGAGTTGTTGCTGTTGAACTGGACCCAGCTGATACAACACTCAATCATCAGAGGCAAGGCAGGTGAAATTACTAGACTTGCCATCAATTTGCCTTGGCCTTCACACCTGTGGTAATAGTTAATAGACCATGGTGTTCTTAGTCATGAGATAGATAGACAAGAGAATGAGAGAATGAAGAGATGATGGGCAGAAGACTGACATCACCTGCTAAATTGGAAAACTGTGGTTCCATACCCAATTTCCAAATGTAATTTGGTTGTCAAATGTGGACTTAATTGATTGAAGAGAATGGTTCCCTTGAGAAAAAAAAAAAGAACCTGCAATGTCACCTGAAGTATATACAGTAAATATTCCCTTGATTATTCTCCAAGGGGATCTGAAACCATTTCCAGGGTAACAGCGCTGGGGAATGGGACAACACAGACATTTCTAGGACATTTAGATATAAGTTCTGAGCTGACACTGATGTCACGGGATCTGAAACACAATTGCAGTACTCTGGTTAAATGGGAGTTTACAGAGACTAGATAGAGTTTGACCCAAGTCCATTTCACAGTATATCCATGTATATTTGGACTTAACCTGTGGCTATTTCGCTGGTCCTCACGTGCAGCATGCAAAGAGAAATACTTAGCAGCTGGCAGAACCCATACATTATGGTCTGTGGAATAAAAGCTACTAGGGCATCAAGAGCCAAGTAGCAGACCCAGAAACCACACTTCCATCCTGAGGAAAATTATAAATCAGAGGTAACATTATATCACGGTAAGAAATGCTGAGATTAGTATCACTATCAAAGATGTAGAGGATGTAGGGGTGATGGCCCACATCATATTTCTATTTAATTCACCTGTATGTACCCTACAAAAATGAAATGGATCGTGGTAGATGACAGTACATTACTATAAATTTATCCAATTGGCAGTCCCGATCACAGCTTCACAGCTGCTATATTATACCATCTGCCACAGAAGCTGCTATTGGAGCTACCACTCAGTTAAGTGACAGTAGATTAACACAGGCTTTGGCACTTGCTATAAGACTATTGATCTTGCATATATATTTTTTCTCCAATTCTCTTTAATAAAGAGAACCAAGTTCTGTTTTTATTCACATGGTAAAAACAGCAGTACCCATTGACTCTCAAGTCCAGGGATATGCAAACTGTCCTGCTTTCTTTCACAGTAGAGAATGCAGATATCTTGATTATCTTGCCAATCTCTAGAATATAACACAAGTCAGTAAACTGATAACCTTATGATAATCAGACTCGGTGAGCAGGACATGAGAAGTATAGTAGTTATCAGAGGTGTCAGAGGATGAGAGATAAGCCTTATGAAGATTCAAGGAATGGCCACAGTTTTGGAGGTCCAGTGGTTAGTGACATGGCACAATATCCCTTGTAAAACTAAAGATAAATTTTTGCACTTTTCAGCTGACACTTATCTGAAAGATACACAGAGTTTAATAGTCCTCTTTTGATTTTGGAGGTGGACTGAACATTATATCACTACTCTGACTCATGTATTATTTGGAGACTTGGAAGCTGTTAATTTTCAGAGAGTCTTAATGGAAGAGAGAGGTCTGCAGAAGATCCAGCCTGAGGTGTCTAGCCACTTAGGCCTTATAACAGAGCAGATTGGCTTGAGGTAGAGATATCTGTGGAAAGAGACTGCTATGAGTTTGAGAAGTTTCTAGGGTTTTACAGAAAGATAATTCTTTCTCTATAAAAGAACTATTCTCAATTTGAATAAACATTCGTGTCATTATACTGGATCCTACTAGAAACTGATGGCCTGACTACAGGATGCTAAGTGACTATGCCACTGGGTTTAATTATCTGAACTGAGTATAATCAGGTCTATCATTTTTTATATTGGGCAGATGCAGAAATGATATTTAAGTTTCAGCCTGAGCACCAGAATACACTGGTAAATCATAAATTGTGTGACCTAGACAACCACATCACTTACCTCTGCTGTACAGACACTCCTACCTCAGCTTACACATTTGGCCTCAGGTGGTACTCCCAGTAGTCAACCAACCTAGAAGAAAAGAACTTAGGCTAGTGCAAAGGCAGACTGATATGATATGTTAATGCAAAAGCAAACAAGACTGATGCCAATCCTCATGCTGGGGGACCAGCAAGCAAAGAAAGAAGTTACAATGTCAGTGGGAGTAATCAATCCTAATTACCATGATAGTCTACAGCTGTTACATAATGAGGACCCAGAGGATGTTGTCTAGAACCCACTGAATTTATGAACTTTTATGACCATGGTAACTGTAAATGGATAACTACAGCAACAATGGTTAGAAAAGTGTATGTATGTATGTATGTGTGTGTGTGTGTGTATGTGTGTGTGTGTGTGTGTATATATATATCTCTCTCTGTAAAATTTAGTGGATTAAGATTAAAACAATAATTTGTTTCGTTTATAATGTATAATTTGTGCAGAGCTCAGCAGGAACATCTTATCTTTGCTATATGAGCTGTCTGGGTTCTCAGTTGGGATGACTTGAAGGCATGGGGCTGGAGCATTTGGGGACTGTCCATGCATCTCTTCCTCTTTATGTAGTCTCAGGCACTCATATGATTCAGGGCTTCTGAATAGGGTCTCTCTAGCATATTATCCTCAAGGCAGATGGATATCTTATATGGTAGCCCAGAGAGCCAGGAGTGCGTCTTCCAAGAGACCAAGGCATAAGTTGCAACGCCTTTTATAACCTAGCCTCAGAAGTCGTGCATGATCACATCTGCCATATTCTGTCAGTCATGCAGGGACAGATATTATTTAATGCATGAGGGCACTACACCAGAGCCTCAATACTGGGAGATGGGCATCACTGGGGGTCCATCTGTAATACAGCTGCCACACAAGGACATGGACACTAAATGATAAAGTTCCGACTCACAACGTGTAAAGTTCTGAGTCTCCCTGCCAAGCAAGCCACTCAGACCAGCCAACAAGATGGCCAAAGGTAGAACAAATGCAAAATGGGTGGTGAAGGAGAAAGGTGATGAATATCAGTTTTGGCTTGGGCACTAGTCACAGAAGTGGGCACCTTTGTTTGTTTCACTAACCATCTTCCCTTAAATAAAGCCATTTGGTGCTTGAATCTGGCAACCATTATGAGGCCAACTCTGACAGATTGGTCTTTTACGTCCTTTCTTGGGGAAAAAATGAAGAGATGCTATAATAAAGACCATTTTCTTGAATCACAGTAAAATAAAACTGAAAATGAATTGTTAATATAACAATGTATATAGAGAGTAACAAATGTAAAAATAATTTAAGTGGTAAAATATTGCAATGCAAATTATGAAATATTTAGAAAGGAATAACTGAAGGTATCACATATCAAATCTTGTGGGGTGCATTTAAAGGGATTAATTAGAGACACATCATCTTAACTGCATTTATTAAATTATAAGACAGATTTTAAATTAATGAACTCAAATCTAGGATAAAATAGAACAAGCCTCAAGAAAATAGAAGAAAGTAAAAAAGAGAACACGAATACAAAAACAAACAAACAAACAAACAAAAAACGAAGAAACGATAGATATAGTTAATAAAATAACCATCACAAAATTTTTTGAGAAACATAAATAGACAAACTTCAATAGTTTTTATAAAGTCATAAAGGTACAAATAAACATTAGAACACAAAAGGTGATATCTCTGTAATTATTATAAAGATTTACACAAATAAAATGCCACACATAATCTTTTGCTAATAATTTGAAAGCAGATAAAATAGGCAAAATCCTACAAAATTATATACTAGTAAAACCAATTCGAGGAGAAACAGAAAATCTTAACATATTTAAAACAGTTTAACAAATTGACTTTTTAAAGTCAAAACTCTTAGTCCTCAATGCAGAAAGTCAATACAGATTTCTCCCCCCAACCCCTTCCTTATAAGGATTTCAAATACACAAAATGAAATCAAATACATTTCTCGATACTTGCCTTGCTAAATTCCATGTCATATACAAAGTCTTTTATTGTCCTCATGTTCATTTCTTTAAAATTACTTTTCTTTTGTATGCCTATTCAATTTCTGTCTTCTTCCCATTTACATGCATCCAGTATTTTGTGTTTAATGTGTGTCCTTTCTCTTGATCTTTAATCATGTCTGCTGCTGAGTCCATTTGATTTATCTTAAACATTCTAATAATTGATACATATGTACAAAAAAGTATAAACTATTATTTTTGTCAATTTTTTCCCCATGTTATACACTGTTATCCCAAAGTTCTTATCTGATAGCTCCAATATCTGGATAATCTTGAGTTCTGCTTCTCTTGACTATTTTTAAACACTATTCCTCTTACATTTTCTTATTTCTTTGCCAGTCTAGACTTTGTATATAATTTATATGGACGTTCTATTAACTTTGTCAAAACATGAGTTTTGTTCTGGCAGGCAGTTAAATTACCTGTGGACCCCTTGAATCTTCAAAACTTGCTGTTAGATTTTGTTAGGACAGATCTATATCAATTGTATTTCTACTTCTAGTATACAGCCACTATTCCTAGAATATGTTCTTAATGTTAGAGTGTGGACTTTCTTGGATTTTAATTAAATATATGGTTTGTTCACTGAAGTCTCTCTGCTCTGCCTGGGCCTACACTCCAGTCTCTCCATACTGCTACTCTACCTCTGAAATCTCTGTTCATCTCTTAGCCTCCTAGAAGTTGGTCTTCACTACCCCTCCCAGAGCCTCATTCTATGCATGAGTAGCTTAGAAGTTGGCCAAGAACTGGAGAGAAAAAAGTTCTATAAATCTCTTGGACAACCGTTGCTAGATTAATTCCTAGGCAATTGGTAGTTTTTGTTGTTATCGTAAAGTGGATCTGTTTTCCATTTCATTTATTTAAGTTACTTATTGCATTGAAGAAAACTTGTTGAATATACTTAAAGAATGATTTATCGAACTGGAAGGTAAGGTTGAAGAAGTCTCTCAAAACGCAGTAGCAGGAAATAAAGAGATAGAATAAAAAAGAAATCAAAATATATGGAGAATAATAATAGAAATTGCAGTGCCCATCTAGGATGAAAGGCAAGGTATACACATAGAGAAAATATTGGAAGAAAAAAATTACTGATAAGTTGTTAAAATTAATGAGAGATATAAGACTTAATATTAAAAGGGCACATCAAGAACTGAATAGGAGAGATAAGTAGGAAAAAATCCTCATTTAGATTTATTACAGTGACATTTAAAATTATTAAAGACAAAGAGAAACTCTTAAGATTTTCCAAGAGAATAATTAGATTATCCACAGGAAACTAAAATTCAGTACTTTAATTAGACTTGACAACAACAACACTGAATGCCAGAAGGTTTTCAGGAAAAAGAATTTAAACCTGATATTGCATTCAGTGAAGCTATTATTTCAATGTTCAAGCAAATATAAGATTAGTTTTCAGAGAGTCTAGCAACATGAAGAATCACTGAAAGAATTCTGAGAGGTTTAGCTTTTGAAAGGAAGCAATTGATTTTGTAAGCAAAATTACTATGGAAGGGAAGCATATGTAAAAAGCAGAGTAGAATTTATCCAAATAAACAATAATTTAAACATTTGTGTAAGGATAAAAATCCAATACTAATACTTCAACTGCTACTAATGTTGTGAAAGTTTTGGGGAGAAGAGACAAAGGTGGGGAGGGAATTGTGTTAACACTTGGTTCTGTTCGGGGAAAAACAGCTATCTATAAGGTCACAGACACGATATAGAAACATAAACAAAATATCAATCTGTTTTATTTTCCAGTGCTTAAAGCATTTCATGGGATATAGTCAGTGATCAAATAATATTTGTTAAAATAATCTTGATAAATTAATAATTATTACCAAATTAATAAAGATAGAATGTATATAGTTCAATTCATAGGAATCATCTAATTAAAATCAGGGAGACAGGAAACATAAAATTTTAAAAATTAGAGTAGGAAAAAAACACAAACTAGGAGGACAGAAACAACTTTTAATGCAACTGTAAAAAAAAAAAATAATTTATGGTAAACTGACTAAAGTAGACAAAACTTACCAATCAAAAGATAAGAACACTCAGATTGTATTTAAAAGAAGAACTAGTGGCCGGTTGCAGTGACTCACTCCTGTAATCCTAGCATTTTGGGAGGCCAAGGTAGGTGGACTGCTTGAGCCCAGGAGTTGGATACTAGCCTGAACAATGTGGCAAAACCTCATCACTTAAAAAAAAAAAAAAATTAGCTAGGGATGGTGGTGCACACCTGTAGTCCCTGCAACTCGGGGGGCTGAGCTGAGATGATTGTCTGAGCCTGGGAAGCAGAGGTTTCAGTGAGGCAAGATGTGCCACTGCACTCTGTCTAAAAAGACACACACACAAAACATAAGACACAGAAAACTTGATCATGGGGGCATGGAAAAGTATATCTGGAACATATCAACCGGAAACTTTAATATCAGAAAAAAGTAAAGGCCAAAATGAGATTTATGATTGAAAATGAATGTTACATATGTAGAAAGCAAATGTGAACCAGGAAGACTGTAATAGTCAATAATAAATAATAAATGTTGCATTAAATGATCAAAAAGAAAAAATATAGGATCTTTCAGCTGATGCTGAAAAAAAATTCAATACAATTTTTCACACAGTTAAGACAAAAATTTTTAGCAAATGAGGAAAAATAGAGGCACTTCTTTAATAAAAAGGGAGCTATCTACTATATAGTAAGTGTCATATTTAGTAGTGGCATTTCAGATTCATTCCTTTTCTGGTGGACATCAAGACAAAGACACCTGCAATCACTACTATAGTTCAACATTGATCTGAGGTCCTGGCCGAGACATTGAAACAAGAAAAATAATAAGTAAAGATAATAGGAACAAGAGGCAAAATGTCATAATATGAATATCCTAATGTAATGCTCAACACAATTTATAAACAAATTACTAGAATTAATATGAAAAATTAATACTTTAAGAGCAGAGAAATAATACAATAAACATGTAATCACCACTCTAAAAATGAAAAATTTGTCAAATTTGTTTCATGTTCCTCTTCTTAAGTAAAAATGATATATTTATGAGAAAATGTATTGCAGCATTTTATATAAGAACAAACAATTGGAAAAAATCTCTTTTACATTAAAAACATTAATGTTGAATGAGCAATAATCACCTACACCTTCTGCTCTGTGAAGATTTTCAATTAACTCAATCCAGATTTTTTCCCAAAAGTCCTTCTAGATAACACCCAATACTTCAGGCATACATCTACATTTCTAATATTCAAAGTTTCAAGACAGATTCTTACCTTAAAATCAGGAGTTGATTTATTAAGACTAATTGAGGAGAGTATTGAATGGAAACTAATGAGCTACAGATACATCTTCCTTTAGGAAAAAAAAACAAAAAACAAAAAACAAAATTTGGTTTCAGAAAACTGATTTGTAGTTTAAAAGATCAATATTTTAAAACATTAAAATTCCACACTCCTACCCCGGTCAGGATTTTTTGACCTCCTTCTCTAACAAATTTCATTTTATTTTTTTTGTTTTGAGACAGAGTCTTGATCTGTCTTGCTGTGTCGCCAGGCTGGAGTGCAGTGGCATGATCTCAGCTCACTGCAAGCTCCCCCTTCTGGGTTCAAGCTATTCTGTGCCTCAGCCTCCCCAAGTAGCTGGGACTACAGGAGGGCGCCACCACACCCAGCTAATTTTTGTATTTTTAATAGAGACAGGGTTTTACCATGTTCACCAGGATGGTCCCAATCTCTCGAGCTTGATTTCACGTAGGTTAAAAATGGGTTTTAAACAAAAACTCAGATCACTTGGAACCTTTTAAAAATGTAGCCAGCCATTCTATATCAATGATACAAATATGAGAAAATAGACACAGTAAAGTCTAGATCAGTGTTGCTCAGTAGAAATAATGTTAACCATAAATGTGAGCCACATATGTAACTTTAATTTTTCTAGCAGACATATTGCAAAGTAAAAAGAAACAAAATTATTTCTAATAATACATTTCAATCCAGTCTATCCAAATATTAGTCTTTTAATCTGTAATCAATATAAAATTACTGTGGAGATATTTACACTTTTTTAATACCATTTTTTTTCAAATCTAGTGTGTATTCTACACTTACAAGACTGTCTCAAGTCGTACTATTCACCTTTCCAGTTCTTAATAGCCTCACATGGCTAGTGGCTGCCATATTAAAAAGCACAGTTTCAAAGAATGTATTGATTAATATAATGAATATACTATGTAATCTAAAGAAAGCGGGCACCAATATTTAGGAGTTTTAGAATGTGCTAAATACTGTGCTAAGCAATTTATGGATAATCTCATTTAATGCATCGAAAACCTATGGAGTTAATACTGATATTACTCAAATTATCTTCATTATATAGTTGAGAAACTTGAGATTCAAAAGATACCCCAATGGACTACATATAAAATGGGGCAAAGCCGAAGATTGTGCCTGAATCAGCTGCTTCCTTAGTTTATACTGTTACTTACTTTATACTGGCTATAGTCTGGATGATGGTTGGCACAAGGACGATGGCAATGGAGGGGAAAGAAGTGGACCACTTTGAGAAACATTCCAATGATGAAAGAAGCAGGACTTGGAAATGGGTTACACATGCAGGTTGAGGGACAGGAAAATATCAAGGATGATGCTTAGGTGTTTGGCTTATGCAGATGATCAGGCTATATGACTTTTGTATGATTTTTTTTTTCTTTTTAAAGAAGTTTTCACAGGTTGAAAGATTGTATGACTATTGTTGAGATAAAAACCTCCTATTGGGTCAGGCTCACTACTTGGGTGACAGAATCATTTGTACCCCAAACTTCAGCATCACACAATATATTCAAGTAATTTGCACATGTAACCCCTGAATCTAAAATAAAAGTTGAGATTGTTGTTCTAAAAAGAAACACTGGAGTGATCAGGTTTTGAGAGAAGAACCTCAGTGTTCCATATGTCAGATTCTGAATATTCCTGCCATTGTTTTAGTTACCTTAAGCCTCTGCTACAAAATGTGATTTCAAAATGATTCTTTGCTTTCATTGGCTTTTACAGTGACCAGGAGAAAAATATTGTACCAGGATAAAAATTTTTTAAAAAATCCTCTATGATGACTCTCTTTCATAACTAGGATGCAAAACTGTACGAATGAGAAAATAACTGGCAATTTATTTTGTGTGAAATCTTTTAGAAATGAGTAAAATCTATGTTAAAATCTCAGTAATATGAAGCTTAATGCTATGATTTATTTGTACGAAACTCCTATAAACCCTATGGACTAGAGCTAGGGACACTAGTTTATTCCACTGTTGTTAAAAATGCAATTATTTACAACTCTCTGAAATTTCTTCAGCCTAACTACTTCATTTCAATTGATGGTTTTTGTGATTCTTTGCCCCATACGTTTGAATCCCTCAATAATGAGATTGAATTACAATCTTCATGTTTGTCTTGTAAGATAAGGGAAACCATCCTCTGCATCTGAAAACAGGTGAGGGAGAATATCTGGGAGAGAAGGCTTGAGGGATTTGTGGAGTGTGAAAAGTTCTGGACTAGTTGCTGTGGGGAATAGCACAGGGAGGGGACACAATATGGTCAGGGAGGGGACACAGTATGGTTAAGGGGCTTGTGAAGCTGTGGTCAGAGCTAAAACTATCCATAAGAACAAATGTAAGAAAGAAATAATCAACTATGCATAAGCTCCAAAATGTAAAGAGCAAAATAAAGTTAGTTTCCCAGGTAGTGAGTGACAGGAGGATACAGAACCTCATAGGTCTTATAATTCCCTTTATGTTCCCTGAGGGTATGGTATTACATCATTTCAAAAAATTAAATAAAAAGATTTTATTAATCAAAGTTGCTGGGGAAGAATTTGCCCTAAGAATGATATTTACCTAAGCTCTTTCATGAATAGGGGATTCTGTTTTGTATTTGTAGGCCTCCATCCATCTGTTTGTCATGTCTATTGATTGCTTCTTAGGGCAGTGGTCACTGTACTGAAATTTAGTCCAATGTGAGGCAGCCATTTTAGTTCAGTGACTACATGAATAGTGCCAAGGAGTGAACAGTGAGGCATCAGGGGCCCACACTTCAAACTGTAGTGTGATGCTGGGACCTTTTATGCGTCCTGCTGAATCAGAGTAGATTTTAACAATGGTCCCAGAGACTCAAGTAATCAAAGAAGTGCTTTAAAAAAAATCGCCTGAAAGCAGAGCATAGGAAGAAGTAAGACCAATTAAGAGACTTGTATAATAACCAAGTTATAAGGTAAAATGTGTTTAAATTCAAGTAGTAATGGTGAAAATGTAAAGATATATCAGTAAAAAATAGTTATGTTAGAAGAAGAATCAGAAAAAAAACTGATTTATTTAACATGGATATTAGGAATCAGGAAAAAGTCAAAGGTGATGCCATTTGAACCTACTATGTAATAATCATGGTACAATTAGTAGGAGAACGTGGATATGATGTGCATAGAAAGGTATTGAAGTATTGTAAATGAATTTAGACACTTGGCTGTTGACTCTCTTTTTAGCTCCCTGTGTTGTGTTGTAATGGCAACAGACACACAATAGATATAATATGAGTACTTTATATTTGCCACCATAGCAGTAGGAGAAATGCCAGGCATAGGTAGTGTCCAAGATGTGTTAAGCTTTCAGGTTGTATGTATTCCTTTTTATTACTATCCAAACTCTTCCCCATATGATCTCACTCTCTAACCTCTAATACACATTTTAACTCCACAAGGATAACAAAACTATATGTAGTTTTTCTTATAGTCCTTATAACTTATAGTGTTATATATTTCACATATATACATGAAATCATGTATCTCCTAGTATCTCATTGACTAAGACATACTCTTTTTTAATAGAGAAATCTATTTATTTGGATCCATGCAATCAAGTTTTACCAAAGAATCTAACCGAAAAATATTCTTGTGCATATCGAACTCCTTTCATGGAACTTATCAGTTCCCTGCATCATGTCTTTCTAAATTTTGTACTTCCCTATATATAGAAACCCACCTCTATGTCTTTTCACTGCCTACTTTCCTGATCACTACAACCCAACATCCATAGTAATAGTTAGCTGGCGTCTGTAATGTCAGAATGAAATTAGAATACAGAAGTCAAAGAGACAGTTTTGGGACTCATTTACATAATGATCTTAGTCTCTGGAGAAGATGATTAACAGAGAAGAGAGAATTTAAGTCCAAAGAGCAAAAGAAGGAAGTCAAGGACAGATCCTTGAAGAACACCCAGCTTTTGAGGAATTGGATAAGAAGAAGACCCTTGTGAAGCAGACAGACAAGAAAAAGGATCAAATAATCAACAGAATTTTCAAAATATTCCAATGCCAAACAAAGAAGAGTGCTTCAAAAATGCAACAATGTAATATACAATCTTCCCTTTCTGAAAATTGAAGAGAAACATGTCTTTAGAAAGACCATGGGTAACTTCTTATAAAGCAGTGTTCAGTTAGTGTTGTGGGAGCACAGTGGCAGGGGTTAAGAGATGAGTGGTTGGTAAATAATTAGAGGCATCCGCTTGATATTGTGTAAAACTTATAGATCAGTGGTAGAAACCACACACACCACATTAATGTCCTCTTTTATCACAGAGAATAATTTGATATCCTTCATACACCATTAGTCAGGAAACTGGATTCAATTTTATTACTATCAATATATTCTACAAGTTAAGTCAAGCTATTTTAGCTATTTTCATTTTCTTAACTAAATTTCCCAGTAATTACCTAATGGAAGTGAGATTAGGATGATGTTTATATATAAGTGAGAGAAAAGGTATTCAGCTGCCACTCAGTGGTTAGAGTTTTCATTAAATTTATAAGTAAATATGATTTTATAATTTCATGATACTTCTATATAAATATTAACCCTGTCCCTTAATTCTACACAAAATCACCAAAGGGCTGTATGTAAGTACCCAATTTTACTGAATTTCTGGTGATTTATTAATGGGAATCACAATGTAAGAAGAAGATGATCAGAAACTAAATATGACCTTATCCATAGTTTCCAAAGAGTTTATGGTTTCACAGGAGGTCTCCTCACAGAAAAATATTGGATTAAGAAACATTATTTCTCTATCTTGAAATAATCTGTTTAATATCTATTCTCTCAAATGAAGAGAGCAGACTGGAAAGGGATGCATCAAGAAGCAATAGTGTCTATCAGTAAAGGAGGAAATACTCTGCATGCCAAGGAATCTAAAGTGGGTGTTTAGAGGACCTGGAAACTGAAGAACTGTCTGAACTCCTAGCTAACAGGATCTTCAGTTCAAAAGGCAGAAACCATTCTAAATAACCTTATAGACCAATCCCTTACAGAGTCATTCACCCTGTGCAGTCTGTCCAGATAGTTTCATTTATTGTAGAAGTGCTTTTTATGGAAGCATGCTTTCCTAGCTTTAGAAAGCAGTTATCAACTCTTGTTGTCAGAGGAATTTCAATTTGCCTGTTAATTTAATTTCATGTATTTAGCACCTGAGACACATAGGCTTCTTCATTTCTCTGTTCTCCTTTCCCAGGTTTATAATTGTACATAAAACTCAAACCCTAGTTTGACTTGTGAAACTAGTAAGTTATAGAGAAGTTGCTAATTGCAGCTTATATGTACATTCAAAAATTCTTACCCACTGAACAAACTAAATATTGATTGTTAGTTATGGATAAGAATTGTTTAAAGCTTAAGTTTTTTTCTTTCTTTTTGGAATGAGTATTTCTAAAAACATGTCATCGTTTTTAATAGTAGGAAGAACAATGATGAAAACAAATTCAGTAGCAGAACTTAAAAATAAGGGACAAGAGACATTTATAACAAGAGGTACAGAATCAAAAACAGTTTTTCAAAGAAGATACATTAATAGGGATTATGGTCAGATAATTCAAGCAATCTTAAGTGAGATTAATATATCACAATTGTGGATATATACTTTATGTCAGATTAGATTGTAGGTCTTGTCTCTGCTAATTAGTGATCATCCATGACCTCTCTGTTATACACTGGTTGCAGGGTTTTAGCTAAAATATCACATAGTCTTATATTTTGAGTTATAGTCATTTAATAGACAGAAATTCCCTGATACTTGAAAAATAAATTAAGGATGATGTATGCCTTCAATAAAGGGATAATCATATACTAGAGGGAAATGTGCCTATGACCTTGTCAGAAGCCAAAGTTGGCTATGGATGGAATTACCAAAAACAAAGCAAAACAAAAACCCAAAAAACCTAACAAACGGCATATCACTGTTGGGTTCACCACATCCACAGGTCGTTCACTGTCCTGGGCCTCAACATGTTGCACATATTATGGCAGATCACTCGATGCCTACTCTAAATCCATTCTCTCTTCTTTCCTGTTAACAACTCAGTATATTATATATTATAGGTATGCTACATAGTAGATAGACCTATATGTAATATATGACCGTTCATTGACATGGGGATTAGGAGTACTGATCCTTGAACAGTAAAAAACCTGCATATAACTATTGACTCCCCCAAAACTTAACTACTAATAGGCTAGTTGACCAGAAGCCTTACTGATAACATTAAACAATCCATACATATTTTGCAGGTTATATGTATTATTTACTGTATTCTTACAATAAAATAAGAGAGAAAAAAGAAAATGCTATTAAGAAAGCCATAAGAAAGAGAAAATGCACATACTATTCATGAGCTGGAAGTGGGTCAGGAGAAAGGTCTCCATCTTCCTTGTCTTCACATTGAGTAGGCTGAGGAGGAAGAGGACGAGGGGAAGCTGCTCTCGCTGTCTTAGGGGTGGCAGAGGTGGAAAAGGTGGAGCAGGCACACTCAGTGTAACTTTACTAAAATACATGGTAATTTCTGACTTTTTGCCTTGTCATTTTTTAAAAAATGCTTCTATATGGTACCAATCCTTCTTCCACCTTTTGCTTTTGTGTCAGTGCCAACATAGGAGAGTCCATGTTATAAAAGCAGTAAAAAACAGTCTTGAATCATCAGAATCCTTCTGACAGATTGTCTAATGTTAATTTGTTTTCTAATACTGCTTCTTCTATGGCTTCTTTCTCATCAGTTGGCACTGGCTTGGAAGCTCTCTCTCCATCATGGAGTCTTCTCTTAATTCCTCTGGCATGGTGTCTGATATGGTTTGGATTTGTGATCCTACTCAAATCTCATATTGAATTGCAATCCTTAATGTTGGAGAAGGGGCCTGGTGAAAGGTGAATGGATCATGGAGGTGGACTTCTCCCTTGCTGCTCTCGTGATAGTGAATGAGTTCTTATAAGCTCTGTTTGTTTAAAAGTGTAGCATCTCCCCCTGGTCTCTTCCTCCTTCTGTGGTCATGTTAGAGGTGCCTAATTCCTTCGCTTTCTGCCATGATTATAAGTTTCATGAGGCCTCCCAGTCATGCTTCCTGTACAGTCTGCAAAAGTGTAAGTCAATTGAAACTCTTTTCTTTTTAAATTACCCAGTCTCAGGTAGTTCTTTATAGCAATGGGAGAACAGACTAACACAGTGTCTATCAGCTCTTAAAATTTTCTGAAATCTATCTTGAAAACCTTCTCCCCTCACCTTTTATTTTAGATGGTGGATGTATCCACAATCTCTTTTGTGATTTTCTTGATTGGCTCTGTTGTAAATCCTGTGAAGTCATGCACAACAACTGAACACAGTTTTCTCTAGCAAGAATGTATCGCTTTGGCCTTAATGGCTTTAATGGATTTTCCTATAACAACAAATGCCCCTTCAATGGTATAGTCCTTCCAGACATTCATAATATTCTCTGTATCGGGGTTTCTTCCACAGTATTGACAATCTTTTCCATGGGATACTGTGTGTAATGAGCCTTAAATGCCCCTCTGCTCCCTAATCTAAAGGCAGCACTAGAGACACTGTGTTTGGGTGCAAGTAGACCACTTTAATGTTTTCGGTGTTGAATTCATGGGGTTCTGGGTGGCCAGGGGTATTGAACTTTAAAACACAGTCCCTTACCGGCAAGGTACTTCCTGACTTCAGGGACAAAGCATAGAAGGAACCAATCCAGAAAAAGTGTTCATATTGTCCAGGACTTCTTTTTGTACAACCAAAAGACTGGCAGCTGGTGTTTAGCTTTTTCTTTCAAGGCTCAAGGGTTAGCAGCTTTATAGATAGAAGCAGTCTGGATTATAAACAGGACTGGAGGTGGAAGAAGGAGGGAAATGCCTCGTTTAGGTGCCTATACCCTACTGGAGTTACTTTAGCCCCTTTACCTTCCTTGTAAAAGCTGTATCTGGAAGATGGGATCCACGATGCAGTGTTCAGATATGGGTACAAAACAGTACTAAAAGAAGTCAAATACTACATTTTCTACTTATAGAAAAGGAGTTGGCTCTGGGCAGCCAGTGGGTAACAAGAAGGCATTTTGTACCAAAGATAAGGCATAGAATACATGTTTGTGTCCCCACAAGATTTTTAGGTTGAAATGATTGTTGGAGATAGGGCCTTAGATCACGAGGGTGGAGCAGTCATGATGTGATTTGTGCCCTTACAAGAAGATACATGAGGGTGCTTCCTTCATGCCCCACTTCTCACTCTCTGCATCCCCCCTTCTCTCTCTCCCTATCTCTCTCTTTCTCTCTTCCTCTGTCTCTGATATATCAGAATACAAGGAGAAGATGGCCTTCTGCAGATCAGGAACGCAGCCCTCCTCAAACAGTAAATCTGCTGGCACTTTGATCTTGGACTTTTTACCTGGAGGACTGTGAGAAAGAAATGTTGTTTAAACCTCTCAGCCTATGGTATTGTGTTATAGCAGCCTGAACTAAGACAGAAGGGGAAGGAGAAATGGAGGAAACGGTGAATGGGGTACTCAAAGGAAGATAAAGCCAAAAAATATATTTTTTAAATTTTTGCACAGGTTTCCTTTTTGAATGCGTCATTAACATCCTGGAATTCCATAGTAGTGCACGCATAATCTGCCTGTTATTCCCTTTTAAATTTAATGCGTTAAAAAGCATGAATTATGTGTAAGCCTTTATAGGAAAGAGAACATTTTTTTCACAACACATGAAGTGTGAAGATATCTAGCATTTGTGGATGGGGTGTCATTTTTAACTGATAACATTCTGTTTAGTCACAGAGTTCCAACAAGAATGTACTAACTACATTACTTTGCTAATTTTAGCATTTGCTTCATATGGTTTTGTGTCAAATTTATTACTTTAATGTTGGTTTAGGAAATATGACAATATTTACAATTAATAAGCACTAAGAATAGTTTTAGTGTCCACACACTACTGAAAGCCTTCGTGGGAGACAGTGGGAATGGGATAAGGGAGGTAAGAGATACCATGCTGTATTACAATAGAAATTACTGTCACTTCAGGGATTATTACTAAGTAAAGGAATTACAACAATATTTATTCATGCTTCCTTTTTATATTGTGGAAAAGCAGAATGACTATGAGGAAAGCATTTATTTATAAAATTTTCACACAGCTTACTTATGAAAATTGCTCTACTTTTTAATGTTAGTTTCTTATATGAATGTATGTTCTTCAGTCCATTTGAAATGTTTAATTAAATTAATCCTTTAATGTTTTACTGTTTTATTGAATCCAAATGCAAAAAAAAAAAAAAAAGCTCATCTAATTTTAACATATCTTCTCATGTTGTTTTTTCTGCTCTTGATCATTTCCCCATATCACTAAAAACCGTTTAGAAAGAAAAAAAAACCTTTGGTAAGCGGCACAGGCATAGCATTTGATTGCATACACGGATATTTGTGCAATTAAGCATCCCTTTTGTACTATATATTTTATGCTACAATTGGAATAGGTTCTGGATAGGGAGTCGGTATACAAAGTGTTTAGGGATGTAGCCTTTAGGACTACAAGGACACATTCTCATCTCACCCTCAGTCACTTCTTAGATACGTGAAGTTGGGCATATTACTTATTTCTTTATATCTCAGTTTTGTCATCAGTAAAATGGGGATAATAATAGCATGTACATCCGAGAATGTTTTGAGGATTATATGAATGAATATATGTAAGGAATTTAGATCGTAAGTATTTTATCAATATTTGTTCTTACTATTCCCCTAACTACAGGCTAGAGAAGGAAATGTCCTTTGATCTATAGAACCTTAATATCATCTACATTCATGAGTTAATTAATTGGTAAGGTCACACTTTGAAAGAATTTTTATAAACTAAAAATCATGGTTCCATGGAAGCTTAAATGGACATTCCAGGAAAACTGTTCTACAAATTACAGTTTTCTAGGAAGAAAACCTATTTTTTTTTCCAATTTGGTTCATAATCATTTGTCTATCTAGCTCTATTCTTCTTTTTTTAATCAACAAAAAATTGTATATATTTAGAGCAAACTTGTCCAATTCATGGCCCATGAGCTGCATGTGGCCCAGGACAGCTTTGAATGTGGCCCAAAACAAATTCCTAAATTTCTTAAAACCTGACGTCTTTTGGTAAATTTTTTTAAAGCTCATCAGCTATCATCAGTGGTTAGTGTTAGTGCATTTTATGTGTGGCCAAGACAATTCTTCTTCCAGTGTGGTGCAGGGAAGCCAAAAGATTGGAAACCCTTGATTTAAGGTGTAAAACGTTATATATATATGTGTGTGTGTGTGTGTGTGTGTGTGTGTGTGTGTGTGTGTGTGTATAGTGGAATGGCTAAACCAAACCATTTAACATGTGGATTACCTCACATACTTACCATTTTTCTGTGGCGAGAACAAAAATTTTACTAAACAATGTTCCACCATGCCATATATTGCTATTAACTACGGTCATTATGAATCACAATACATCTCTTGAACTTATTCCTCCTAAGTAAAACTTTGTGTCCTTTGACCAACATTTCCCAAAGCTCTCCACCCTCCAGCCTTTGAATACCACCATTTTACTCTCTGTTTCTATGAGTTCAACTTTTTTTACATCCCACATGTATGTAAGCAGTATTTGTCTTCCTGTGCCTGGCTTATTTCACTTACCATAATGTCTTTCAGTTTCATCTATGTTATCACAAGTAACAGCATTTCATTCTGTTTGTGGCTGAGTAACATTCCATTGTGTATATGTACACCACATTTTTTTACTCATTCATCTGTTGATAAACACAGACTGACTCCATATCGTGGGTATTGTGAACAAAGGTGCAATGAACATGTGAGTGCAGATATCTCTTTGACATACTGATTTCATGTCCTTTGATGTACACCGTGGTTAAATTGCTAGATCATAGAGTAATTCTATTTTTAATTTTTTGAGGAACATCCATACTGTTTTCCATAATGACTGTACTAATTTGCATTCCTACCAGCAGTGTGTGAGGGTTCCCTTTTCTCTGCATCCCCACCAGAATTTCTCTTTTATCTTTTTGATAATACCCACTTTAACAGGTGAGAGGTGATATCTCATTGTGGTTTTAAATTGCATTTTCCTGGTGATTAATGATAAGCATTTCTTCATTAACTAGAGCTATTATTTTTTTCTCAGATAAGTTTTGGCCATTTAATATTTCTCCAGAAAATTGTGCACTTCATCAGTGTATTGATTTTATAGAAATACTATAATAAAGCATCACAAGCTGAGTGGCTTAAACAACAGAAATGTTTTGACTCCCAGTACTGGAGGTTAGAAGTCTAAAATCAAGATTTTGGCAGGATTGGTTCTTTCTGAGTGCTGTGAGGGAAGAATTTCTGCAAATTTCTCTCCTCAGCTTATAGATGGGCAATCCTCTTCCTGTTCTCTTAACTTCATCTTCCCTGTCTGCTTCCCTGTTTTCACATGGTGTTCCATATATAAGGCCACTACCATTAGGGGCCCACCCTACTCTGTATGACCTCATCTTAACCAATTACATTTACAACGATCCTGTTTCTAAATAAGATCTCATTCTGAGGTTCTGGGAGTTTAGACTTTGATAAAATAAATTTGAGGTGACAAAATTCAAGCCATATCAATCAGCACCTAAACACTAACAATAGCGGCCAGGCGCAGAGGCTCAAGCCTGTAATCCCAGCACTTTCGGAGACAGAGGCGGGCGGATCACGAGGTCAGGATATCGAAACCATCCTGGCTAACACGGTGAAACCCTGTCTCTACTAAAAATACACAAAAATTAGCTGGGCATGGTGGCGAAAGCCTGTAGTCCCAGCTACTCGGGAGACTAAGGCAGGAGAATGGCGTGAACCCGGGAGACGGAGCTTGCATTGAGGTGAGATCTTGCCACTGCACTCCAGCCTGGGCAGTAGAGTGAGACTCTGTCTCAAAACAAAACAAAACAAAAAGTAACAATAGCTTCTCGTGTCTAGGGGGGTGTGTGTGTGTATACACATACATATGTGCATATATATATATAATATACATTTTTTGATCTCTTCAAATGGACAAATAATTTTACATCTTCATGGTGATGTTTCAACACATATAATGTATGCAAATCAGATCAAGTAATTAACATATTAATCATCTCAAACATTTATCTTTTTTTGTGTGTTGGGAACATTCACTATCTTCCTTGTAGCTACTTGACACTATATATTATTGTTAACTATAGTCATTCTACAGTGGTATAGAACATTAGAACATACCTTCCTATCTAGCTATAATTTTGTGTTCTTTAACAAATTGCTCGCTATCCCTCCTTCCCTCCTACACTTCTCAGGCTCTAGTATCCACTGTTCTACTTTTTGTTTCTATGAGAACAACTTTTTTTAGCTTCCATATATGAATGAGAACATCTAGTGTTTAACTTTTTGTTCCTGGCTTATTTAACTTAACATAATGTCTTCCAGTTCCATCTATGTTGGCGTGAATGACAGGATTTCATTTTCTTTTATGGATGAATAGTATTGCATTGTGTATATATACACCACGTTCTCTTTATCTATTCATCTGTTGTTGGATGTCTAGGTTGATTCCATATCTTGGCTATTGTGAATAGTGCTGCAATAAACACAGAGGTACAGATGTCTCCCAGAAATACTGATTTCCTTTCCCTTGGATAAATTCCCAGTAGTGGGACTACTGGATCATATGGTAGTTCTATTTGTAGTCTATTGGGGAAATTCCATATTGTTCTCCATAGTGGCTGTACTGGTTTACATTCCCACCAACAGTGGATAAGAGTTCCCTTTTCTCCGCATTCTCACCAGCATTTATTTTTTGTCTTTTTGAGAATAGCCATGAGATACAATGATATCTCATCATAGTTTTGATTTTCATTTATCTACTGACTAGTGATTTGGGACATTTTTTCATATATTTTTTGGCCATTTGTGTGTCTTTTTTTGAGAAATTTTTTTTCAGATAATTGCCCATATTTTAGTTGGATTTTTGTTGTTGTTGTTGTTGTTGTTAATAAGGTGTTTGAATTCCTTATGTATGCTGGATATTAGACCCAAGTCAGAGGAGTAATTTGCACATATGTTCTCTTATTCTGTGGGTTGTCTTTTCACTCCGTTTATTGTTTCCTGTGCAGAAACTTTTTAGTTTGATATAACCCCATTTGTTGTTGTTGAGTTTTTATTTTTTCACTTTTGTTACATGTGCTTTAGAAGTCATTCATAAAATCTTTTCCCATGTCAATGTGCTAAAGCATTTTCCATACATTTTCTTCTAGCAGTTTTATTGTTTCAGGTCTTACATTTACATCTTTGATCAATTTTGAGTTGATTTTGATTTTTTTATTGGATGAGAGGTGCGGGTCTAGTGTCATTTTTCTGCATGTGGATATCTGATTTTCACAGCACCATTTGTTACAGAGACTGTCCTCTCCCCAGTGAGTGTTATTGGCACCTTTGTCAAAATGAGTTGGCTGTAAGTGCATGGGTTTTTATTTGTGTCCTTCATTGGGTTACATTGGTCTATGTGTCTGTTTCTATGCCAATACTATGCTGTTTCGCTTACTACAACTGTGTAGTATATTTTGAGGGCCAGTAGTGTGAGGCCTCCAGCTTTGTTAATAATTTCTAAAAATCATCAAATATTGAGTCAACATTCAAATGTCTTCAAATACCTGATAAATGATTTTTTCCTCCTCCCTCCCTTCTAATCTTTCTTCCTTCCTTCTTTCTTTCCTCCCTTCCTTCCTGAAACTGATGATTATATGCAGAGATTAGTTCAAGATTGATAGATTTAATCACATTTTTATGAAGTATAATTTATATGTGGAATACTGATATTAACATTCATTGATAATATAGAAGATGCTTCTGATTCTGGGGCATCATGATAGCTTAACCAAGCTCTCATTTTAACCACTGATGCAATGGGCTGTTCCATGAGAAATCAAACTCATTGGACCTGACAGCATCTTATGGCAGGCACACTGCCTAACTTTTCACCTGCTGTGAGTACCTGCCGTGAAGCTATAGGGCAAATGAGCCCGAAGTGCAGAGGGGTGAAACTCTAGAGCTTGGGGGACTGCTATACATATATTATTATTATTATTATTTTTTTTTTTTGAGATGGAGTTTGACTCTTGTTGTCCAGGCTGGAGTGCAATGGCGTGATCTTGGCTCACTGCAACCTCCCCCTCCCAGGTTCAAGTGATTCTCCAGCCTCAGCCTGCCTCCAAACTTCACGTTAAAATTTCATTCCTGGCCGGGCGCGGTGTCTTACGTCTGTAATCCCAGCACTTTGGGAGGCCGAGCCGGGCGGATCACAAGGTCACGAGATCGAGACCATCCTGGCTAACACGGTGAAACCCCGCCTCTACTGAAAATACAAAAATATTAGCCTGACATGGTGGCGGGCACCTGTAGTCCCAGCTACTCGGGAGGCTGAGGCAGGAGAATGACGTGAACCCGGGAGGCGGAGCTTGCAGGGAGCCGAGACCACGCCACTGCACTCCAGCCTGGGTGACTGAGCAAGACTCTATCTCAAAATAATAATAATAATAATAAATAAATAAATAAATAAATAAATAAATAAATAAAATAATAGATTCCTAGTGTTGGATGTGGGACCTAAGGGGAGGTGGTATGTGGCTCAAATGATGGATTCCTCATGAACGGCTTAGTGCCATCATCATGATGATGAGTGCATTCTTGATTTGTAGGCTCCCACCAGAGCTGGTAATTAAAAAGGGCCTGACATCTCCCTCCTCTCTCTTGCTTGCTCTCTCACCATATGATCTCTGCACACACCAGCTCCCCTCCTTTTCTGCCATGAGTGGAAGCAGCCTGAATTCCTCATCATAATCATATGCTGTTACCATGTTTCTTTCTTGTACAGCCTGTAGATTCATGAGACAAATATTTTTTCTTTGTGAATTACCCATGTTCAGCAACACGAAAACTAAGACAATGCCCCAATTCTCCTGTCTTTTGCCAGTGGGAGCTTATTCAAATAGGTTTTGAGTCCTTTTATTAAACAATTTTATTGCACACAAAAGAATGCTCACACGTTACCTGTCCAGTTTAATGAACCTGGACAAATGTAAAAACCCATGTGACCACTACCCAAGGCAAGATACGTCACAATAGACTCCCTCTGCCTCCTTACAATTAGTCTGTTTTTACTGCAACCCCAAACAACTGTTAATCTAATTTATAACACTAAAAATTATTTTTTTCAGTACTAGAAATTCACTTAAGTGGAATTTTGCAGTATGTATTATTTTGTGTCAGTCTTCTTTCATTCAGCATAAAGTTTCGAGATTCATTCATATTCTTTTGTGTAGGTAGTTCATTCTGTTTTTATTGCTGAGTATTGTTGCATGTATAAATATATCGAAGTTGGCTGCATAGTCACATAGTCTTCCATGATTAGGCAGGCTATCTCTACCAGGTCCTAGTTGTACACCAAGGGGTGTTTCCAAAAGGCATATAATTCAATGACCTTGCTACATGACCCTCATGATCTGAGTTATGTGTCCCTGATTGGGAGTGTCATAAATTGCACATTATGTATTTTCCCACCAGTGATACTTCTCATATCATGACATCTGCAGAGAGGCTTACATCACAGCCTGAAACCTTTTCAAAATTTACTTTCTGTTTTGAGGTAATTGTAAATTAACATGAAATTGTAATAAATAATAGACATAGATCCTGTATGCCTTTTGTACAGTTTCCCTCATTGGTGAGCTATTGCAAAATTATGCTAAAATAGAAAAACCAGGATATTGACATAGATTCACTTAAGATCCAGAACATTTCCATCACCACAAGGATCCCTCATGTTGCCCCTTTAAACCCACATCCACTTTACTTCCACCTCCATTCTCCTCCTTTACTCTTGTTTTCCGTTTCTATAATTTTGACATTTCAATAATTTAATGTGCAAATGGAAACAGATATTAGATATTTGGGATTGGCTTTTTTCACTCCTTATAATTCTCTGGAGATTTATTCAGGTTGCTGCACGTATCGATAGTCTGTTTCTTTTTGTTGCTGAGTAGTATTCTATGATCTGAATTTACCACAGTTTGCTTAATTATGTTGAAGGATATCTGGGTTGTTTCCAGATTTTGTCTATTACAAATAAAGGTGCAATGAGCGTTCATATAAAGGTTTTTGTGTGAACATGAGTTTTAATTTCTCTGTGATAAATACGCAAGAGTTCAACTGATAAATCATATGGTAGTTGCATGTTCAGTTCTTTAAGAAACTGACATACTGTTTTCCAGACTGGCTGTAAAACTTTATATCCCAGTCTCTCTACATAGTTGTTAGCATATGGTGTTGTCACTATTTTTTATTTTAGCCATTCTGATTGATGTATAGTGATATTTAATTTTTATTTTAATTTGTATTTCCATAATGACTAATGATATTGTGCATCTTTTCCTGTGCTTGTTTGCCATCTGCTTATCCCACTCTGTGAAATATCTGTTCATATCATCTTTTTTTTTTTTTTTTTGAGACAGAGTCTTGCTCTGTTGCCCAGGCTGGAGGGCAGTGGCACAGTCTCGGCCCACTGCAAACTCCACCTCCCGGGTTCACGCCATTCTCCTGCCTCAGCCTCCCGAGTAGCTGGGACTACAGGCACCCGCCACCACGCCCAGCTCATTTTTTGTATTTTTAGTAGAGACGGAGTTTTGCCGTGTTGACCAGACCAGGATGGTCTCGATCTCCTGACCTCGTGTTCCACCCGCCTCGGCCTCCCAAAGTGCTGGGATTACAGGCGTGAGCCACCGCGCCCGGCTCATATCATCTTTTAACATGTCTTGATTATTGTTCCAGTACTTTCTAAAATGTTTGAGTATTTTCCTTTTCCTAACATACGGTTACCAAAGTAAATGACTGCAGGTCCTTTTAGGAAAAGACTGAGAGACTTGTGACCATTTATATTTGTCATTAAGAGAATTTTCAGGAGTATCAACCTAGATACACTCGTTATGCATCAAGGTCCCATTGTCTCCCCAAAATGGCCTGAACCTTGCAATAGCATGTATTTGCCATAGTTAGGAGGTCCACCTTTGCAGCTAGGCTAATCTGAGAATTAAGTCGTGGCTTTGTCCTCTGTTCACTTCTGGAAGATAACAGCCTCCTTGTATACCACCAGGAGGCACTCAGGCTTTCACAGTTAGTTTTTTAATTGCTAATTAATCACACTTACCTACATATTATCTTATTCAGAGTAATCAAGCTTAGTAAAAACCATTCAATTCCCCTATTCTTATAACTGCAGTTTCTCCCCGTATTTCTCCAGCAGCTTTACACTGTACCAGCTAAGGCATTCACATCCTTTAGTATGCCATCCCAGTACACCACGATTGTTTCAACAACTGTGCTGCCCAGTTGTAAAAGGGATTATCTGTACTCCACTTACAGATTGCCATGTGGTGGGGAGCAAAGCAACTTCAAATTCCCATCCAAGTTTGGCTTTCTTGAGTTACTCCTGGTACTACATGTGACAGGTTAGATTCTTAGGGAATCAGATTATGTGATGGAGATTAGTATGCAGGCGGTTTATATAGGTTTTTGGGGATCAACACCTCTGGAGGGGAAGGGAAACAAGCAAGATTTTGCAGAAGGAGAACAAGAACTTGATTCAGTCTCAACAGAAGCCTCAGTTGATCTTCTGGGGAGATGTGAAGACGGATTGACCCTCCAGAGATACTCTGATTGAGGAAAGGGAGACCTGCCTTTCTATGCTACCTTCACCTGGGAAGGAGATATAACTATGGGTGACATAGTTCTCTTCAACCACCTGATGGAACAGACACTCGAGGATTATCTGCCAGACTTGCTCTTAGCATTTCATTTAACAAGGTATCTATGATATTATTTCATAGTATTATATACAGATATTTCCAATTCCATTGTAAAATTGCATAGTACCCTATAGTGTGCATATACCTAAGTTTATACAGTTCTACTCATATATATAAGACTAAATAAATAAAGTGTGTGTGTATATATGTATATATAGGGTCAAAGGTCATATATGTATCTATAATTGCATGGGGTGTCAATGCCCCTAACTTCTGTGTTAGGGGCATCAACTGTGTATCACTGTTGATATATATATATATATATATATATATATATATATATATGCACACACACACACACAAACACACACAGAGAAAGAAAGACATCAACTACATATATCTGTATTTGACCCTTGAACCACACAGGGCAGTTGAAAATTCACCTATAACTTTTGACTCCCCCAAAACATGACTACTAATAGCCTACTGTTGACTAGAAATTTTACAAATAATATAAACAGTCATTTTGCACATATTAACACACTATATTGTTAAGCTTCTGGTTTTCCAATCTGGTATGTGAGAAACGTATCAATGTAGCATTAATTTGCATTTCTCTTATTATGAATGATACTAAGCATATTTTCATATGAGTAGGAGTGACTGGCATTTTTAACTGTCTCTTCATATTTCTAGCTCATTTTTCTATAACATTGTTGGTCCTTTTAATGTTTATTTATATCATTTGGAAGTTCTTTATACATTGAGATAGTAACACTTTATACCATTATAAAACTTTTTTTTTTTCAGTTTTTCATTGTCCTTTAACTTGGCTCATGGTATATTTTTCTATGTAAACTTTTATCTTATTTTTGTGTAACCAAATGTGTCTGTCTTTTCTCATATTGCTTCTGGATTTGGGGTTATGATTAGAAAACATTTCCTTACTTCTAGCTTATAGGATAATTCCACTTCTATGAACACAGGTGTAAACTGCATGGGCCTACTTACACTCAATTATTTTCATGATTGTTTGTGAGTAGTCTGACTCTATAACAAAACCTGTGTGTCGGTCGGGTGCAGTGGCTCACACTGGTAGTCCCAGCTATTCAGGAGGCTGAGGCAGGAGAATTGCTTGAACCCAGGAGGGGGAGGCTACAGTGAGCCGAGATTGCAACAATGCACTCCAGCCTGGGTGTGCAGAGCAAGATTCCATCTCAAAACAAACAAACAAACAAAACAAAACCAAACCCTATGTGTGATATTTTAGATGCAAACATAGACAGTTACATAGCTTTTACCTGGCAGGCCTCATGGGGCAAAGCTGCCCGCCAGTCTGAGACTCGATGTGCAGTCTGGAAGGAGTTGCAGTTAAGAACTCAGCACTCCTTCCCACCCCAAGGTTCTTGAGATTTCTGTATTTCTAACCCAAATTCCTCCATTTGGAGGCCTCCTTGTTGTGGGAGTGGGTGGGGGAATGGGCTTGGCTAAATGCGTTCTCAGAGGCCTTTGTCACCAACACCGCTTATCGGGAGGGCTTGAAGACACTTCTCTCTACTCTGACTCACCCATTCAGTACTTTTCCACCTCTCCCTCTCCAGGCTCGCAGGGGTATGCAAAGGCAGGAGACTTTTGTTTGGGGCTCCCTGGGCAGTGTGAAGTTTCCCCCCATCTGCACTGATACATCTGACCCTTGCCCTGGGCCACTGCCAGGGAAAAATAAAACACTGGGGAGCTAGTGCTTTTGGTGCTTTTTTCCTGTTTAGCTTCTTGCTTAAAATATCTCGGTGAGTGAATTTGGTTTGTTGTCCTAATTTACCACCTCGACACCTGGCAGCTCAGTCCTCTCCAGCTCAGCTCTTGCCAGTTTTAGATTAGTTCAATTTTTACATTCCTATCTATGATCTGTTGGTAATTTAGCCTGGTGGTTGGTGCGAGGAGTGAATCCGATGTTACGTTTTCCTATAAAGTTATCTTGCTATTACACCATCACTTATTTAAAAGAATGCTTTTTGCTACTGATTTGAAATATAATCTATAAACGAATCATGTTCTGGTGGTTAAATCTTCTGCCTACGAATGAAGCACATCTCTTCCAATCATGATTTATTGGTGAAAGCAAAATACGCAATGGAGCATGATGTCCTATCCTACTCCATATAACCCGAGTATAACTGTATTTATAAACAACAAATAAAATTGATCCCACATTCCTATCCCCTCCTGTCCTGATGCACTTCCTCCACCCCACACCCCACTCCCCTGTAAGAAATAGCAAATTAGGAAATCGTTGTAATTTCTGGGTTTTTTTATGCTTAATCAATGATAAATACTAATGGTAATAATGGTAACCCTTATTTTGTTACTAAATTTGGAAAAGTTTCTTCTAGTGTTTTTCCAGTAAACATGATGCTGGATTTGGCATTAAAATAGAAACAGCTTATTATGCTTATTTTACTAAATATGTTCAATTTTGCCAAATTCCAAATTTTCAACATCAGTGGAAACTAATATATAATTTTTTCCTGTAATCTACTAAGAGAATGCATAACACTAAAACATTTCCTAATTATAAACCCTTCTTCTGTCCCATATGTAATCTCTCACTAGGTGATTTATTATGACATTAATGTGCTTTTCAGTACTTGTGAGGAATGAAGAGTATATTTAAATGATTTGACACAGTGTCTGGCATAAAAGTACAAGCAATGCTATATATTAATATTTACCTGCGTGCTCTGTATTTTTTGATTTCCTTTGTTTTAGATACAAATTTTAAATTATCTAGACTTTAATTTAGTTTAATATGTAAAAGATGTCCAATTTCCTTCCCTCCCTTCCTCCCTTTCTTCCTTGCCTGTCAACCTGTTAACTGAAGGTTTTAGTAAGTTGTACTGACTATTCACACATTTCTCCCTCAATTGGAAATGCTATATTTATCATATATGAATTATTTGATTCTGTCTCATTGTAGTCTCTTGCCACAGTACCATATCAACTTAGGTTCTCCCAAGATGCTTCCTGTTTTTTCTCTTACTTCAGTGCCTTTCCTAGTGCTACAATCCAACTCATTTTGAAGCATACCACCTCTCACCACTCTCTGTCTCTATTGTTGCTGGCATTTGCACAGTCAGTAAGAATATTTTTTAAAAGCACTTAAATATTTTGGGGGGTCAGCATGAATAGATAGGGAGCAGAGAGAATGATGAGTACATTCCTGTCTGTCCCTATGCTGTGGTTTGGAGGTCGGCTGTTTGAGATTACATTCTTCACATTCCCTGAGCCCTCTGAAGCCAGCATCAGACAGTCATGTAAGTCAGTTTTACTCTACCTTTCTTAAAGCTAAAATTAATCTAGGTAAAAGTGCAGAACATGTGTAATTCAGAAACGTATTTTTAAAATGCGACACAATTAGTGACATACCTAGCCGTGATTTACTAGACATTTAGGATGTGATCGTTTGATTTTTTTTGTCCAATTATTGTGGCTCTCAGCGTCTCTCTTTTTATGAATTTTTATGGGTATTTTAATTAAAAGTAAGAAGAGGTTGATTCAGGTCTAACTAGGCTGTGATCATTATAATGTGAAAATTCCATTACTTGTTTATGATAGAAATCAGTGGGCTGTTAATGTTTGCCTAAAGCCCTTTACCAAACTCTATGTTTTATTGGAATCTAACTTTTTACTCACTTCTCTCAGATTATCTATCTATCTATCTATCTATCTATCTATCTATCTATCTACCCATCTAATATCATTCAGATAATACATACTTAAACCTTCAAAACTTGATTGAGTAAACCAGGAGTTACATTTCACTAAAGCTTTAAAAAAAATTTTTTTAATTTTTATTTAAGATGTGACAGCTAAAATACCGTGAGTTGCAAATATGTGGAATGCTTTGTACATGTTTGTTTTCTAAACAAAACTTTCAATAAAATCTCCCTGCTTTAATGGCATTTGCCAAGTCAACAGATCCCAGAGCAGGAATTCCCTCATTCTAAGGGATCAGTGTGTGGGGGACGAGATGAGCATCACTTCGCTGGCAATGGTATGCTGAGGAGTGTGCCTAACGAAGTTAATGTCAGAAGCCATGGCCCTGATCCCATTTCATGAGTTTTCATTAATAAAGAAAATGATCATGTAGCAAGGAAATAATTTGTACATCTATTAATAGTTGTCTGTTTCAGAAAGGTTTGTCAACTATTCCTTTAGTTTAGAGGTTTCCAGTGTTTCTGTGTAACAAATTCTGAGTGACACACGGGGAGAGTTAAGTGAGAAAGAGGCACAGTTACACCTTAGACCCTTTTTTCCCTTTACTGTTTTGGTGTTGAAGACAGGCCCAATGTCATCACTGCAATGGATTTGTGATGCTGGTATGTTTCATGGTTCTTGATTCCTTTCATGAATCTTTGCATAAAATGTCATGTATGTTGGGGAGGATTTTATATAATTCACCCTGCTGATAATAACTTTTGCCTTTATATTTTAGAGTTTTTTGTTGGAAATAATTTTCTATGTCTGAATTTATTTGGGGCTTTGCTATAATATTCAATACGAAAAACTTTTTAATAAACGTTTGAAGAGATTAAGTTGTCCTCACTCTAGTGCAAGACGATTCAGCTATTTTAATTTTCCCCCATATTCAAGGCTTTTTAACATTTCAAGAAACAATCTGACTTAATGTTACAGAGAAATACTTGTAATAATGACTATGTATGTGAGTCTAACATTAGTTTAGATATTTGAAGCTATATCCAATGCTTTCATAATACATGCATGTCAACTTAAAGATAAAATAGCAGATTGAAGTCAGAAAAATATTTACAGTTGCAAAAATGTGGTTCTGAGACTATAGTTACAAATTGATCTTGGCCATTTGCTCTAGGCTGATGAAAATTATGACATCTATGGTGGGTAGGTCCTCTTGAAAATGAGAACAGTTTTCCATTTTGTTTTTCCTATAAAGTCTGATCACGTTAGGCAGATAAATAGGCAGAGATAGAGACTGTCAATTTTACAGGACTTGGGCTACTATGGTTAAAACTACAAGCAGATTTTTTTTTTGGGGGTCTTACATGTAGTTGTCTTCCTTTGTTTACCACTTTTTTGAAAAATCAACGTTAGATCTTCCATGATTAAATTTGTGACCAAATAGGGATCCAGAATAGTTTTATTGTAATGAATTATGTTGAAACTCTTTCATTTTCATTTCGAACAAGACATTTTAAATAACCAAAAGATCACAAGGTTCCACCCCTTAAACTTTATACTGGTGGTGATTCCATTAGATAGCTGCAAATATGGAGGAAAAACTTTTTGTTAAACTAAAATTTAAAATATCTGGTTTATCATACCAATAAGTTTATTCAAATAGAATAAAATCAATTTTTTTGCCTCTTAAATCCTTGTAGAGATTCTCTTTCTACAAATATGTTAAGCTCTCTCTGTTATCTGTCCTCTTGAGTAGCCTAAGTACTATCGATTAGTTATAGACTTCTCCCTAAGTGGGGGCCAGGTATTAAAATGTAAAGCAAAACAAAAATTCAAATAAATCAGATTCTGAGTACATTCTTCCTTCTTTGAAAAGGGCTAGTGCCCCCTCACTAAATGATTAACACACTTGAAAAAATATATTTAAGAAAATGAGATAATAAACCTAAAGATGTTTTCAGTTTCACATTTCTAATGCCTGTAGAACATTTATTCCTAGGGGCTCTTTTGGCAACTCACATTCATTCTAAAATCTCACTTTTCATTTCATCTTACTTCATTTATTCCCCCAATAAACTTCAAGCTACCTAAGAGACTATGCCTTATTTATCTTTTAATCCATGATGTTTAGCTCAATGCCTGCTATAAATTAAGAGTTCAATAAATATTTTTTGAATTATTAAACCTGTCTCTCCTCTTGGGTTGCCAACTTAGTCTCTCAGGCTTTGAAGTTCTGTATGATCTTTGTCTCCTAAATTCTATGAGTTCCTAAATTGTGTATATTCCTAAACAAATAACAGCTTTCAAATACAACTTTTTCTGTATTACCACTACTAGTTCACTAGTTTGTCATTGCTACTCTCTTATACCAAAGCTAATGCTTCCTGTTTTCTCCACTTTCAGTCTCTGTTTTCCCACCTCTGCTAAATACTGCTGCCAGATAAAATACTCCAGAAGCAGAGAACTTACCTTAGATGGACATTTTTAAACCTCTTTCATATCTAAAGAATAAACTCCAACCTTCTTTGCATTATAGGTACTCTGTCATGTAGTCTTAACCCCTTTTCAGTAAAGGACCTAGAGATCATCTATTATTCTTTCCATTTCTCTGCAATTGTATATAATTTATCTGACTTGGGGAAGAGGAGAATGAATTTCCTAAGCTTAAGGCTGGCCTTGATATTTTTCTAATACATCATCTCAGGTTAATTCCATCATACCTGGTAACAATTCTTGGTACATTAGTTCCCATCTTCTGCGATAAATACATGAGAAGTCATTCATTTATCAAATACATACATACATACATACATACATACATACATACATACATAAAAATAAAAATAAAGCCAAGTTTTAGGAAGATTGAAAATATGCCGTGTAATATAATCACCTTTGCCTTTGGGTCTCTGCAATTCACTGGAGAAACTACTGTAGCTCCATTGTGACTTGAAGTCTTTTTCTCCAAGTTGTTCATAACTTACAGATTTACACTAGTCTAGACACTGGCAATAGAAATGTGAAAAAAATGACTAAAACACTTTCCCTTACGCTGCTTATATTCTACTAAGAGATATAAGCGGTAGTGTACTGAAGTTAGTTACCACTCACTCCCAAGAGTTGATTGTGAGTGTGTCTTTTCAGCTCTTCATTCAGTGACATCATGTTGGTAACCTGAAACTGGTCATGGTTTGAGTATCTACACCATGGAATTCAGCAAATGCTGCAAATCAATTTTGTCTTTTCCGCTAGAAAGCATTTCTCAAACCATACTTAACTTGATTTGTAACTCAGTGCCTTTATCAGATCCACTCACTCTCACCTTCTGCAGATCTTCAAAGATGTCCAAGACCTTCTCTGAAGCAATGCAGCACTTCATGGCATCCTATGCTATTTATGATTATCAATCCACTGAACAAGATATTTCTCTAGTTTCTTAAATATATCATGTTGTGCTTGAGAAACATGGTGAGTATTTATGGAAACAACAACTCTACCACAATTTTAAAAATTTTCTCACACATAGCAAAATAACACAGACAGTAGATGTGTGTGCCAAACTTATGTGCTTTATATATTGATTACTTTCAATATTTTTTATCACTTCAAAATGTTCCTCTAAATGTACAGGCTTTTTTAGGTCTCATACACTTACATACTTTCTTTGCAGAATTTGTTTTACTTTCTTGGAAGTAATTTTTACTCAACAATTTATATGATAATGCACAATGTGAAAAGTAATCCTAGCTAGGAGATAATTTAATCACAACTGCTCTATTGTATATGCAAATTTATTATAGCAAGTTTTCCTGTTCAAGTTGAAAATTCTGAGTAAGATTTGTGAGTTATTGCATAAATATTTTCATAGTGATAATTTAGAATGTGCTGACTGAAATTATATTATATTATGTATATACTCTTTGGTCCAGTTATATCAAAGTACTTTTTTTGCCATTTATTCACCTTGCTCTTTTTTTTTTGTTTGACTTTTTATTTGTATTTTTTTCTTCAACTTTTAAGTTCAGGGGTACATGTGCAGGATGTGCAGGTTTGTTACACAGGTAAATGTATGCCATGGTGGTTTGCTGCACAGATCATACCCTCACCTAGGTATTAAATCCAGCATGCATTAGCTATTCTTCTTGATGCTCTCTCTCCCCCTACCCCACCCTCCGATAGGCCCCAGTGTGTGTTGTTCTCCACCATGTGTTCATTTGTTCTCATCATTCAGCTCCTGCTTATAAGTGAGAACATATGGTATTTGGTTTTCTCTTCCCGTGCCAGTTTGCTGAAGATAATGGCTTCCAGCTCCATCCATGTCCCTGCAAAGGCATGATCTTATTCCTTTTTCAAGGCTGCATAGTATTCCATGGTGTTTATGTACCACAGTTTCTTTATCCAGTCTATCATTGATGGGCATTTAGGTTGATTCCATGTCCTTGATATTGTGAATAGCGCTGCAATGAATATATGTGTGCATCTATCTTTATATTAGAATGAGTTATATTCCTTTGGGTATATACCCAGTAATGGGATTGCTGGGGCAAATGGTATTTCTTTTTTTAGGTCTTTGAGAAATCATCACACTGCTTTCTACAATGCTTGAGATAATTTACCCTCCAACCAATCGTGTATAAGCTTTCCTTTCTCTCCACATCCCTGCCAGAATCTGTTATATTTGACTTTTCAATAATGGCCATTTGACTGATATTAGATGGTATCTGATTGTGATTTTGATTTGCATTTCTCTAATTATTAGTGGTGTTGAGCTTTTTTTATCAGATGATTGTTGGCTGCATGTATGTTTTCTTTTGAAAACTGCCTGCTCAATTCCTTTGTCCACTTTTTAATGGGGTTGTTGGGTTTTTTTTCTTGTAAATGTGTTTAAGTTCCTTGTAGACGCTGGATATTAAACCTTTACTGGATGCATAGTTTGCAAAAATGTTTTCCCATTCTGTAGCTTGTATATTCACTCTATTGATGCTTTCCTTTGCTTTGCAGAATCCCTTTAGTTTAATTTTGTCCCATTTGTCAACTTTTGCTTTTGTTGTAATTGCTTTTGGCATTTTCCTCATGAAATCTTTGCCTGTGCCTATGTCCTGAATGGTGTTGCCTAGATTTCCTTCCAAGGTTTTTATAGTTTTGGGTTTCACATTTAAGTCTTTACTCCATCTTGACTTAATTGTTGTATGTGGTATATACCATGTTCTTCACTGTATCCATCACTTGGAATCTCTCTTTCTGAAGTCTCCTCCCTGTTATGTTTCAGATTTCAAAAATCCACCTGATTTTGGTGATGTAGGTCATGCACCATTTGCAGTGTTGAATTTCATTTCCTACCAATCAGAAGAGAACAAATTTATCTGAATACCCCTGGCTTCTTCAGTAATTAATTCAACAAATATTATCAAGTTTCTATTATGTGCAAACACTAGTCTAGACACTGGCAATAGAATTGTGGGGAAAAAAAATGACTGAAACACTTTCCCTTATGCCACTTATATTCTACTAAGAGACATAAGCAGTAGTGTACTGAAGTTAGTTCCCACTCACTCCCAAGAGTTGATTATGAGTGTGTCTTTTCAGCTCTGCATTCAGTGACATCATATTGGTAACCTGAAACTGGTCATGGCAAACCGGTCATGGCTCGAATATCTACGCCATGGAATTCGGCAAATGCTGCAAATCAACTTTGTCTTTTCCTCTAGAAAGCCAGTTTACAAGCACACCTAAATCCAAAAAATAAGATTATATCTATATCTGTATATATGATGACAGTTGATATAGTATAATAGATAGTGATACCTACCTAGGAGAAAAATGAAACAGGGAAGAGGATGAGATATAGGGTGGCTGTTTGAATTTTAGATGAGGTAGTCAGGGAAGGCCTTGCTGAGTATGATAACAGTCTAATGATATGAGGGAGCACACTGTGTGAAGCATTTTTGGGCAGGGGCCTTCATAAGTAAGAGGACTCTGAGATAATTGCTGTCTGCTGTTCTTGGAAGATGATGAGAAGCACATTAATATTGGAGCAGAGAGGGAGTAGTTGGAAAGTTAAAGAAAATGATAGAGATGTTAATGGGCACAGAGGTTCATTCATGTAGGGTCTCGTAGGTCATAGTAGGATGGTAAGAAATATTCTCTCTTCTCTGAGTGACTTGTGAAACTACTGCAATGATTTTCAGCAGAGAAAGGGCATGCTCTGTCTACTGTGTGAAAAACAGATTGACATGAAACAAAAACAGGAGCAAAAGGACCAGTAAGAAGGGCATTGCAAGTTTCAGGTGAGATACCATGGTTGCTTGGACCAAGCAGCAAGAGTGCCAATGGAATAATGGGTCTATTTTAAAAATATATTTTGACTGTGAAGTGGAAAAAAAAGAAGAAAAATTATTTCAAAGGTTTGAGGCTAGCAACTGGAGGGATGAGTTGGAAAAGATTTGAAGAACAACACATATTGCAGGGAGGGTGGAAGTCTCAGGAGTATTGGGAACTCAATTTTGGACATGTTAAGTGCGATATGCAAAAGCCTGATTGGAATGAGTTCAAGAGAAAATTGGAGGAAAAAATATTGTTGCAGCAAGCACAGTTAATTCTTCTGAGAAATTTTGCTGGAAAGGGAGCAGAAAAGTACAGAGATAGCTACGGGGGATGTGAGTAAAAAAGAGGGCACTTTTCTAAGACAGGAGAAATAAGAACATACTTGGGTGCTTATGGAAAAATCCAATAGAAAAGGAAACACTGATGTTACTGGAGAGTCCGGAGGGAATTGCTCAAGAGATATCCTCAGGCAGATAAGAAGGAATGGACAATTGGGCAAAAATGAAGGGAATGACCATAAATAGGAGCCAGGAGAGTTCATTAATAGTAACAGGAGAAAGGTAGAGTATGGGGGCACTGATACTCGGTAGGTAGATACGAAGGTAATTACTTGAGGGAATTATCTTCCGGTTGCATCTTTTTTCTATTGGAAATAGAAATTATGGTCATGAGCTGAGAATAAAGATGAGGGAAATTGTTCAAGGACAGAGGTGAAAATCTAAAATAGCCATCTAGGACCATAAAAGCCCATGTGGTTCATGCACCATAGTATTTTTATGGGCAGCAATGAGGCACCCCTTGGTTTAATGATCATAAATTTGAAGTGAGATCAGTTAGTGAGGCTCTATTTATCACCATTCCTGTGCAACTGTGTGGATGCGGGCAGAAAGTAGGTGGGTATGGTAGCACTGGGGAAAAATTTCCTGTGTGAAAATTCCAGAATTCGGTATTTCATCTTAAAGCAATAATCAATTTCAGAAAGGCTTTTCAAGAGGGGATATGGTGCATTTAGAGACGGGTATGATAAGTAGAGTCTTCTTAAAATAGGGACCAATGTGAATGCTCTGATCACATGGAAAAATAATTATGCTGATTACAGGATCTTTTTACAGCAGTTATTTTACCTCTGATGCATTCTAAGCAGTTACTTGGTTCTTCTGTTTTTGGATTTTCACAGATTTTTTTTTTGCTTTATTTGGTTTTATCTCAATTCATTACTTCTTGCTTATATTTCACAAAACCAGAGGGGTGATTTAACATGCTGCAACGTATTTCAATGGTGCTATGATTCAGTGATAATATTTTTTTTTATAGTTCTATGTTACATTCCACTGAGATGGGCTTACCTCAAATAATGCTTGCACAAGCAGAAGATTGTGACTTTAGGTCTCGTTCACTGACACTCAATAAAAATTTCCATATTTTGTTTATAGAAACAATAAGTATTCAAATACAAAATAGGCATTCATTTAAATTACAAGTCATTTTGAATATACAAATTTTAGCATTTCAGGGCGTTTTTATATTGTATTATTTAAAATTCAGAAATACCAGTTCAAATTAGCACAAGTGACAAGGGCATTTAACTGAGCAATATTTTCAGACAGATCTCTGCATGCAATTATTTAAGACAGACCAATGATCCAATTATTCTTTCTTTACCTCATATGGATGTGCCAAAAACAGTTTGCTCTCAGAAATCAATTTGCAACCATCTATTGTTTTTTAAATTAGAACAATTCACCATTTAACAAATCATAGGTTTTCCTTTATGTAATGATTGCTTACTATCATTACTCAGAGGTACTCTTCATTCTATGATCTGAATGTTTGTATCCCTCCAATATTCATATGTTGAAAAATCCCTCTTAAATGGAATTAGTACCCTTACAAAAGAGGCCCAAGAGAGCTTATTCATCCCTTCCACGATGTGAAAACACAGCAAGAAGACATCATCTATGAAGCAGAAAAACCTCTCACCAGACATTAAATCTGCTGGTACCTTGTTGGATTTCCCAGCCGGCAGAACTGTGAGCAATAACTTTCTGTTATTGACAAATTACCTAGTGTAAGGTATTTTGTTATGGCAGACTAAATGAAGCAAAACACCCCCGGGACTTGAATCATCAAGAAAATCTTTAGAGGTTAAAAATGTTCTGCTTTGTTGTTTTCTATATATTTCTGCAATATTTAGAACCTAGTATGTTCAAATATCTGTAATATGGGACATAAAAATTAGACTGATCTCAAAATACATTAAAATTTTGTGGGAGAGAAATGCATTCCCAGAAACAATCCAGGAGAATAAACCAATAGACCAAGGGAGTGAAACACGGACTGTAGATGAGGTTCAGAATTGAAATGTTGTTGTTGAGTGAGGGAGGATGTTTAAAATTCCGTCACGTAAGCAAAATTATGTTAGCACTTATTCCAAGCTCAATGGAAATCCTCCCCATATCTAGTCCCAATGTTATATATTTTTGTTCCATTATTAATTAGATTATTTTGGACTCCATGTAATTTAATTTCAACAAGCCCTAAACAGACAAAATAGTCGTAGGAGAAAAAAACATAATAAAGTCTAAGGCAACTCACCTAAGTTCACGTGCCTTTCAGTTGACAAATACAGATTGGAATATTCTCAATACATTAGTATCTCTGGAAATTGGAATATTTTCTGGATGAAATTTATGTAAACATTACTCTCCATACTGATCTCAGTGCTCTTGGCCTTGCTCTATTTCAGTCCAACGCCCGATGCAAAAGTGATTTTCTTTAAGTACAAATCTGATTTTGTCACTTCCAACTCAAAATTCTGCAACAAATTCCTTAGGAAACTTCCAAGTTTGTTAAGATAGTATCAAAAGACCCTTAAACAAGGTGCCTTTTTAAACTTTCCATCCTCATTTCTTGTATGCTTCTTGCATAATTCATGCCCTCTTCCGTCTGTGGCCTTTTGCATTTGGCACCACCACTCCATCATTCCACAATGAAATATTTTTTGCCCAAACGTATCCCACCACCATTACTGCTGCTACTACTACTGCCACTACCACACACACACACACACACACACACACAGAGTCAGGATAACTTCTCATTTTATTAATGACTTAACATCTCTCAGAAACCTTTCCTGACCTCCCAGTTTGGGTTTGACTCCATACTCCAAATGTGTTCTCATTGCGTTCTATTCATCCACTTTTTCACTATACAATACTAGAAATGCCATTTTATGGATTTTTTTTCTTTACTAGATTTCAACTTAATGATTATCATGGTCACATAGTGTTGCTTGTCCATTGTTGTATTCCCAGTGTTTATCACAGTACCTGGAAAAAAAATGGTCATTTTACTGATTGAATTAAAGAATGAATATTTTCTCTACCACATTTCAGACACTATAATGGCAAGTTTAAAAATAAATCAGACTCCAGATATTCATTCAAGAATCCTGTTGTTCATTAAGAGAGATAAAACTTGTACTTGAATATTAGTAACATAGACAGAAAGAAGTGTCACAAGGGGAGATCTCTATCATACCATTAGCAGTGGTCAAGGTCATGCCCATGTACTTGGAAAGGACTTTCCCTCAAGGAGCATACAGGGCTTTTTCAGCAAAAGTGCAGAGTGAACTGATATGCTTAGGGTGTAATCACCTCTTTTCAGACTTCCACTTTTGGATGTCTAGAGAATGCCTGATAGCAGGAGTAAGATTCCTCTTCTGCAGCCATGATTTCTCTATCTGCAAAAGTCATATGTGAGTCTCAGAATTCTATATAGCCCTGGAAACACCTGAATCCCTTTACCTCAATACTTATAGCCTTTCCAAAACTATCTTCCTTGGACCATTGTAATCATATGTAATAGGATAATTTACCACTGTCTCTAGTGGGATAACTGTCTTCCTCAGACCATCTGTATTATCTCAAGTACCCTCTGTTCCTCCTTATTTTACACACCACAAACAGCCAAAACTACTATTATCCTTCATTCCCAGGCTTTGATTCCCACTTAGCTCTATACTTTTTTTTTCTAAGTTTATATTCTATACTCTCCATCCTCTGAAAACTTCCCATTGAGCTTTCTGTAACTTTTGCAAGTCAACAGCCAAATCCCCTATTTTGAGCACTTTCATCTGAATGATCCCTTCACCTTCTTTTTTTTTTTTTTTTTTTTTTTTTGAGATGGAGTCTCGCTCTGTCGCCCAGGCTGGAGTGCAGTGGCCGGATCTCAGCTCACTGCAAGCTCCGCCTCCTGGGTTCACACCATTCTCCTGCCTCAGCCTCCCGAGTAGCTGGGACTACAGGCGCCCGCCACCTCACCCGGCTACTTTTTTGTATTTTTTAGTAGAGACGGGGTTTCACCGTGTTAGCCAGGATGGTCTCGATCTCCTGACCTCATGATCCGCCCGTCTCGGCCTCCCAAAGTGCTGGGATTATAGGCTTGAGCCACCGCACCCGGCCTCACCTTCTTGATATAAGGAAAACTTGACACTTTTCAGTGTTTTCTTTCCCTGAGTTCAATTGAAAGGATTGATGAGCACCACACCCTCCTTTATACCATGACAGTTTCCTTCCCACCAGAAAACTAAACTTTAAGCTAAGATTGCATACTTTATTTTGATGACTAGCAGTGCACATTTTAAAGTAACAATTCCTGCATTAGTTAGGGTAGGTTATAACGTGCTGCAGCAACGAACAACTCCCAAACACCAGTGGCTTTATATAACAAAGGTTTATTTATCTCCTGTTCTTCCTATCTATTGAGAGTCAGCTGGAGGTTCTGCTCTGCTATCCTTACTCAGGAATGAAGGATGGTGGAGAATCAACTATCTGAAATGTTACTAATTGCTACAGAAGTGGGAAGTGAACATAATGGATCACCTGCTGGCACGTAAATTCTTCATCCTTGGTAGGGACACAAAACAATTCCACATATATTTCATTGGCTACAGTAACTCACAAGGCGATATTTAACTTCACAGGGGTGGGTACATAAAATTCTGCCATGTCTCAGAAAGAGAGGAACAAAGAATAACTCTGAGAAGCACCAATAGCCACCATAAATCATATATTACAGTACACGGGTAAACAAGATACAAGTTAACTGTACTCTATGTTTAATTTCAATTTCTGCCTGAGATTCCTTTTGAAAAATATTATGATGATGAACTTTATCCCCCCAATTCTTTATAAAACCAAAACATAAATAAAAAGGAAGAACAGCCATTTGACCCTACTGGTCTATAAAGCATTCAAGTTTGCCACCTAAAAGCATGGTTTTATGTTTAAGAATGATGTTTGACCATTAACAAAGGTTAATGCTCTGTTTCTTTGAAAGGAAATAACTTGAATTCACACGTCATTTCTAGAAAATGAATTTTCCAGTTTATATTTTTTAAAAATTTTCATTTGGTGCTCTTTTCTCTCCCTTGAAGAAATTTTATTACTTTTATGCTTATATCCAGTATGTCATACGTACCTAAAAGACAGCTTCCTGTGTTTCCATTATCATATTTAAATAAAAATCTCAAGCTATTTATATGTTAAATGTATTTATACATAATACACTTTTGGAATATATATTAGGCAATTTGTTATAGTTCTGATTTCTTATTAATGCAATTTGGTTTTTGGAATTAGTCAATTTAAGTAATTTTCTTCTAGTTATATATGAATGTCGCAAAAAAAGTCACCATGTTCTTGAATAAAAACCTTTCAAAAATGGCATGATAAACAGGCATTAGAGTTTGCATTTTCATCTAAATATAAGTAAATGCAATAAATTTTAAGACATGAATATAAATTATTTCCTTTAAGTTTGATTTAATGCATTTTCTTTCCAAAAATAAACTGGAGAAAATAGGTACTCTAAGTTTGTTGTTAAAGATTCCTTACATAATCATTATTCATATAATGTCTCTGGAAGAACAAAAACTGACTAAGAGCTCACCAAGGCTTTTCACCAAAAGTGAGAATATTATTCAACATAATGAATATTATTCATCACACACATCACACATATTGACTCTCAACTATTTGGGGCCTTGTGGCCTGTGTTGGTCTATTTGGACTGCCATAACAAAATAGGTTTCAGTTTCTGGCGAGGGCTCTTCCCTGTCTTGCAGACAGCTACCTGGTATCCTCATAAGGCCTTTCCCCTCTGCCTGTTTATTGAGGGAGGAAGAGGGAGAGGAAGGGAGAAAAGAGTAGAAAGGAGGAGGGGAGGGGGAGAAGAGCGGAGGAGAAGGGGAAGAGGGAGAGGGAAGAGGGAGTTCTTTCCCCTCTTATAAATCCAATAATCCAATCATAAGGGCCCCACCCTCATGACCTAATTTAACCAGAATTTCCTCCCAAAAGCCGTCTCCAAATACCATCCATTGGGAATTAGGGCATATTAACTTTGTGGGGTTGCAAAGACTCAGTCCATAATATAGCCACAAAATATAAAAAACAGAGAAATGGGCTTGTTCAATTATATCTTTGTTTATCCACTCTATAAAAACATTAATTCATTCTACAAATATATCCCTCTGATACATTCTATAATTTGTGAGGGAATCAACAGAATAAAAAATGCAGATAAGTAAATGTTATGGTATATTAGAAGGTGATGCATACTATAGAGATAAATAAATCAAAGGGAGGGAGTTAGGCAAGGCAGTAGGAGGGTCATCTTGAATGGAGGGTCTGCAATCCATATGTCATTGACTCATCTCTTCAAGGTTGTTGTTCAAAATTCCTTACATAATCATTATTCATGTAATGTGTCTCACAGAACAAAAATTTACTAAGAGCTCACCAAGGCTTTTCATCAAATATGAGAATAATATTCAACATAATGAATATTATTCACCACGTACATCACACATATTGTATTCTTCCACTCCTAACCTGCATTATATCTATATTTAAAACAAATATTGTATTATTCCACTCTTAACCTGCATTGTGTTTATATTTAAGTCATTTTCCTTTTTGAAATGTCCCCCTTGGTTCACAGTAAAGTCTTACTAAAATAGAGGAAAACTATAGCATAAAGGAAAAGGAAAAGTCTAGCATTAATTTTTCAGTAGTCAACAAAAGTTATTTATAACAAACTTACATAGTTAACTGCTGGTATTGTTTTAGTTGCTAAATGACAATGCTCAGGCTTGTAATCTATATAGCAAAATGTTAAATAATAACATCAGGTTCTTTAGAGGAAGAACGTGAGACACTTTTACTTAAATCATGAAATGCCTAATATGGTGACCGAGGGTAGAACTTTGGTAAATTATAAATGGGGAACATCTTATCATTGAAAACAGAATTTAAGCAGTTTTTATATCCTAACTACCAGACCCATCTTCTCCTTTTACATCTGTGATCCGCTCCTTTTTTACTTCCCTTCTTGATGATTATATTGTGAATAGAGTTTAAGCAAATAGAGTTGAGGTACCACCATACTCCACAGGTCACAGATGAATTTCAAATTTGGTCTTTGGGAAAATACAATGAGAAGAGACCTGTTCCAAAATTATTTTGAATAATAACTTTATCATATAAGATATTATATGTATGATATATATATGTGTGTGTGATAGGAAATATATACATTTCCTAATCTGTCACTGCACATATTCTCTCTCACATCCTTTCACTCTCTTTCCCTTTTTCCATTCAAAAAATTTCAGCTTGGATCTGCTGACTTCATCAACAACCTTTTTTTACAATTTCGTTTTCTTTTTTTACGGTAAAGATTTTGTAAGCTTCAGAAATGACAACTATTAAATTACAACTCCTTAATTCAATCCACCCTTTGCTCTTTCCTTAAAATGTATCTTCATTGATGAGTCACATTCTCCTATTCCTTTCAACCCATTAATCATTACATCATTTCTATTATGTAGTTGTGTGTGCTTCCTTCATTTAGTTGCTGGGAGAAGCATCACATAAAGTTAGTGAATTTCTGTTAGAAATAGTAACTTGGATTATATCTATTTTTAATATAAGTTTTTGGATATTTTATATTGTTATGCTATTACACCCAGTGAGAATGCATAAACTATTTTAACCCATCCCCCAAAATAACTATAATCTTGAAGGCTTTTATTGACACAGCATCTCTTGGCTGAGCATTCACACAAACTTCGAAATTCGATGTTAAACACACTATACAGAAAAGATAACACTGCAACAGCAATGAGAAAAAGTACATTTTGTTGGGCTGAATTAATTTTTTGTGAGATTGTTTTAAATGACATGTCAAGGTTTTCGCTAAAGATAAAATAGATTTTTTAAAGTTAGTGCCCAAGGAAGCTGGATAATAGACATTGGCATATGTGGTTGTTGGGAAAAAAAAATCCAGTGTGTTTTCAGCTTCAGCTCAGATTAGATGGAAAAAGTAAACAATGCCAATAAATGGTTTTCATTTCTTCCAAATAGTTTATGTTCTTCATTGTGGAAATATCAATAAATTGTTTTGATTTCTTCCAAATAGATGATATTCTTGATTGTAGGTCCAATAACTAATGTATTGGACATGTATATTTTGTATAAAATAACAACATGTATATTTTGTTAAAACATCCTCTAATTAGATTTGTTTTGTAAATTAATTCCCGGTTAACAGAAAATCAATTAAAGTAGAAGTATGTTGTCTTGGCTTTAAAGTGACATTCTTTTCATTTGCTATAAATACAAAGAAAAGGGCATTCAATAAACTTGGCAATAAAAAATTTGATGGCATTGGAAACTTCGTTTAGATGTGGTGATTTGATAGGTTTCTTTGTCTTCCTTGTTGATAAATATTTGGACATTGAACCTGGCATTCTGGATGATGGGATTAAAACTAGATAGGGCTGAAGAAGAAAAAAATCTTTAGTTATTTAATGTTTGCCCTGTGGTAAACTGGTTTGAAACATAGGATTGGGAATCAAAGTTTTCATTGATTAAAATTATGGCTCTGGCCTGGTGCGGTGGCTCACGCCTGTAATCCCAGCACTTTGGGAGGCCAAGGCAGGTGGATCACGAGGTCAGCAGATTGAGACCATCCTGGCTAATACAGTGACACCCCGTTTCTACTAAAAATACAAAAAAAAAAAAAATTAGCCAGGCGTGGTGGCGGGCACCTGTAGTCCCAGCTACTCAGGGGGCTGAGGCAGGAGAATGGTGTGAACCCAGGAGGCGGAGGTTGCAGTGAGCTGAGATCGTGCCACTGCACTCCAGCCTGGGCGACAGAGCAAGACTCTGTCGTAAAAATAAATAAATAAGTTAATTGATTAATTAATTAAATTATGGTTCAACCAGTAAAATGTAAGGTGGCTTGGGCAATGTATTTAATTAACCTGCTGGTACTTCAATATCCTTATCTGTGAAGTGGTAATACTAATGCATAACTTACACAGCTTAAATGCGAGTACAGCTTAAATGCGAGTATAGCATACTCTGGATATTTTAGGGAAAGATAGAAGTGTAGCATGTAGGTAAGTTAAGTACAAGGCAGAGACTGGAAATGTATGTGAGATGGAAATAATAAAATATCTTGTTTACCAAGGTGGAAATATGGGTTTTGTCTGATTTTTTATCACCCATTGATATATATCATTAATAGGAGTATTATGATCATTTAACATTTTAGGAAATGTCCTTTAACAATTGATGGCAGTGATCTAGAGGACCAATGATCTGGAATTGAATCTCATGGCAATGAAAATAGAAAAAAAGATGGAATCATAAAATATACAATACAAGAAATGATTTGGGGTAGAACTTGCTCATGCAGCTTTTGTAATTAAATATGCTAGATTGTTTTCCAGTTTGGCCATCTAATACCTGTTGGTCACTGGGTGTCTCTCTTTTCAATCCCATTTTCCTTGTGTGTGTAATGTAGATATTAATAACATTTTCTTCATAGGACTATGATAAGCATGAAATGAGATTATGCATTTATAATGCTTTACACAATAGCTGGCACTTATAAGTGTGCACTAAAGTGTGAATTAATTATTGCTATTATTAGATAGAATTGCTAGCACTGCATCTTCTGAAGGAGGCAAGAGAGGGAGGAGGTTAGGAAAACGTATTTATGACATCAACAGTTATGTTGAGGATGTTGTAACACATAGCAACCATTTATCTTTGTTTACTCATAATTTCCATATTTTTCTAACATGTGTGACACTATGAATAACAAAAAATTATTCCATATATTTTATTAGCATAACAGGCACTAGAAACCATGCTATGACTATGTACAGTGTACATTGGATACAAAACCAAGCAGACACTGCCTCGGTTTTGAAGGAGCAGATGCGCGAAAAGCAAATAGTTGTTATTCTTGTCATACTTGCAATATGAGAGGAGTAGACACTTGTTTATTTTCCTATGAAAGTAGCCATAGTTAAGTCTAAGTAGTGAAAGTTCTATTGTTTAATGGGTATATCCATTTTTCCTTGGCTAGGATAAGGGATTAATATGACAGTATAAATTATCCCTATTGACCAAGCTCTGCCTCCCAGGTTCATGCCATTCTTCTGCCTCAGCCTCTCCCGAGTAGCTGGGACTACAGGCGCCCGCGACCACGCCCAGGTAATTTTTTGTATTTTTAGTAGAAACGGGGTTTCACCGTGTTAACCAGGATGGTCTCGATCTCCTGACCTCACGATCTGCCTGCCTCGGCCTCCCAAAGTGCTGGGATTATAGGCGTGAACCACCGCACCCGGCCAACTTAAATCTTAATGACAAGTCATAAGCTCATACAACACTAATAATAATAAAAAAAAATCTAGAACAATGAACTCAGTACAGATGCAATAACCCTATCCATCTAAGTCCTTAAGAGAATTTCAGAATGAAGAGAAATTCACATTCCTTCTGCAACCACACTACCTAGGTTTTGTTTCACAATAAATGATCTCACAAGAATTTCATAATGATGAACATATGCTGAGCCTTTTAAAATTCTATAGGCTATTCAGTGTTTAACATTAGAGGGAGACAAAAATCCCAGGAGCAAACAAAAATGTAGAGAATGCCTATCCTTTCTGATCACAGAAAGAAGAAAATGGGAAGTGTCCACCTTCTGAAAACACATGAAGAATAACTTTTTTGTGTGTATTTCTAATTATTTCCATGGGACAAATGCTGCGAGTTGGATTTTAAAGGTACATTTATGACTTACAATCTTTAGAAATATTTTGCTAAATTATAATCCCCAGTAGTTTCTCTTCCCACACTCAAAAATTCTGGGCCATCATTCTTTTAATGTTTGCATATGAGGAAATAATGATGTTGCACCGGCATTTGATGAGGTGCACAGAGCTGAGCCCAAAACACAGCACTAATGGTGAGCTCTTGGGTCCAGGCCTGTGATGGCCCTAGTACCTGAGGTGCTGGCACCTGCTGCATTGCTCGTCATGTGATGGAAGGCATAGATCCTTGGGAAGGCCTGGCTCTCTACGGGGCTGAGGTGGTGCCCGGAGCGTGAACCGCACAGTGAGTACTTGGCTCTGGGGCCTCACGTGTGATGGCTCTGATGTCTAAGATGGCAGCAGGCCCAGTGCGGCCATACCGCCCAGGTCTGTACTGTAGGTACTTAGAGCAGCTGGGACTCCTGACAGTAAGAGGTTGGGAGAAGTGGTAGCTCCTTTCTCAAAGCAGCTCAACAGCAGCTGGTCCTGGAGCAAGAGGGATGTGCAGCCAAGCTTCCCTCTCAGATTCCCTGGTGGGAATGGCTGTTGGTTCCCTCTGTGGCAAGAGATGCCAGTGTCCTCTACTGAGCAGGCTGCTGGGAAACACGGTGGCTGCTGCATTTGGCTGATACTGATAGCCTCACCTTTCTCCTTTGCTCCTGGTGTCTCAGGTATGTCAATCTTATCAGCAATCTTTTCCATGTGGAAATTCTCCTTTAAAAAAAAAGTTCACTGTGTTGTTGTAGATTCTTTAATCAGCCCTTGAGCCCACTCCATGCTATTTTGGTTTGTGAATAGCTGTCTATATGTATGTGTATGTGTATAGACACATATGAATGGTTTATGTATATGTATATGTATATGTATGGGGGCGGGGGAGGATAAAGGGATAAAGACTGGTATCTCCTACTCTGCTATCTTGCATTCATATTTCTAAATACAGTCATGCATTGGGGATATGTTCTAAAAAAATGAGTCATTGGCCGGGTGCAGTGGCACACGCCTGTAATCCCAACACTTTGGGAGGGCGAGGCAGGCGGATCATGAGGTCAGGACATCGAGAGCATCCTGGCTAACACGGTGAAACCCGATCTCTACTAAAAAATTACAAAAAAAATTAGCCGGGCGTAATGGCGGGTGCTTGTAGTCCCAGCTACTCGGGAGGCAGAGCTTGCAGTGAGCCGAGTTCGAGCCACTGCACTCCAGCCTGGGCGAGAGAGGCAGACACCGTCTCAAAAATAAAATAAAATAAAATAAAATAAAATAAAATAAAATAAAATAAAATAAAATAAATAAAAAGAAATGAGTCATTAAGCAGCTCCCTCCTTGTGCAAACACTATAGACAGCACTTAGGCAAATCTCGATGGTACAGGCTACTACACGCCTATTCTATATGCTCTATGGTATAGTCTATTACTCCTAGGTTACAGACCTGAACATGCTACCATGCTGAATTCTTTAGACAATTGTAACACAATGGTGTGTATTTGTGTATTTAAACACAGCTGAACATAGAAAAGGTACAGCAAAAATATGATATAAAAGATAAAAGATAGTACACCTGTGTAGGGCACTGACTGTGAGTGGAGCCTGCAGGACGGGAAGTTGCTCTGGGAGACTCAATGAGTGAGTGGTGAGTGCATGTGAAATCCTAGGACTACTGACCTGCACTACTGTAGATTTCATAAACACTGTACACTTGAGCTATGCTAAATTCATTTTTTAGAAATTTATTTCTTTAATAATAAATTAACATTAGCTTATTGGGAATCATAAACTTTTTAATATTTTAATATTTTAACTCGTAACAACACTTAGCTTAAAAAACAAATTGTACAGCTATAAATTTTTGTTTTTACATTCTTATTCTATAAGTATTTTATTTTTTTAAATTTTTAAACATTTTTGTTAAAAAGCAAGATACCCATTAGCCTAGGCCTACACAGGGTCACGATGATCAATATCACTGTCTTCCACCCCATATCTTTTTTTTTTCTTTTTTATACTTTAAGTTCTAGGGTACATGTGCACAACGTGCAGGTTTGTTACCTATGTATACATGTGCCATGTTGGTGTACTGCACCCATTAACTCATCATTTACATTAGGTATGTCTCCTAATGCTATCCCTGCCCCCTCCCCACAATAGGACCCGGTGTGTGATGTTCCCCTTCCTGTGTCCAAGTGATCTCATTGTTCAATTCCCACCTATGAGTGAGAACATGCGGTATTAGAATAGTAATCATTAAAAAATCAGGAAACAACAGGTGCTGGAGAGGATGTGGAGAAATAGGAACACCTTTACACTGTTGGTGGGACTATAAACTAGTTCAACCATTGTGGAAAACAGTGTGGCGATTCCTTAAGCATCTAGAACTAGAAATACCATTTGACCCAGCCATCCCATTACTGGGGCTATACCCAAAGGATTATAAGTCATGCTGCTATAAAGACACATGCACACATATGTTTATTGCAGCACTATTCACAATAGCAAAGACTTTGAATCAACCCAAATATCCATCACTGACAGACTGGATTAAGAAAATGTGGCACATATACACCATGGAATATTATGCAGCCATAAAAAAAGGATGAGTTCATGTCCTTTGTAGGGACATGGATGCAACTGGAACCCACCCCATATCTTGTCCCACTGGAAGATCTTCAGGGGTGATAACATGCATAGATCTGTCATCTCCTATGATAACAATGCCTTCCTCTAGAATACCTCCTGAAGATCCAGCCTGTGGCCAGTTTAGAGTTAACATTGTTTTTTTGTAAGTATAAGGAATACACTCTAAAATAATGATAAAAATATAGTAAATGCATAAACTAGTAATGTAGTTGTTAATTATCATTATCAAGTATTATGTATTGTACTGTAATTGGGTATGGTCTACTTTTATAGGATTGACAGTGCAGTACATGAGTAATGCATTGTGCTACAAACTTACAAAGGCTATGACACCAGGCAATTTGAATTTTTCAGCTCCATTATAATCTTATGAGACCATCATGATATATGTGGTCCGTCATTGACTGAAATATTGTTATGCAAAGCATGACTGTATTAGGCTTTTATATGTATGTGTATATATATATTATATATATATTAGGCTTCATATATTACATATATTATATATATTGGGCGCTATATATATATATATATATATATATATATAAAATACTTTACATTCTGGGATACATGTGCAGAGCATGCAGGTTTGTTACATAAGTATACACGTGCCATGGTGGTTTGCTGCACCCATCAACCTGTCATCTACACTGGGTATTTCTCCTAATACTATCCCTTCCTGAGCCCCCCAACCCCCAGGCTCCAGTGTGTGATGTTCCCCTTTCTGTGTCCATGTGTTCTCTTTGTTCAGCTCCCACTTATGAGTGAGAACATGCAGTGTTTGCTTTTCTGTTCCTGTGTTAGTTTGCTGAGAATGATGGTTTCCTGCTTCATCCATGTCCCTGTAAAGGACATGAACTCATCCTTTTTCTATGGCTGCATAGTATTCCATGGTGTATATGTGCCACATTTTCTTTATCCTTTCTATCATTGATGGGCATTTGGGTTGGTTCCAAGTCTTTGCTATTGTGAATAGTGTTGCAATAAATATACGTGTGCATGTGTCTTTATAGTAGAATGATTTGTAATCCTTTGGGTATATACCCAGTAATGGGATTGCTGGGTCAAATGATATTTCTCGTTCTAGATCTTTGAGGAATTGCTACACTGCCTTCCACAATGGTTGAACTAAATTACACTCCCACCAACAGTGTAAAAGCATTCCTATTTTTCCACATCCTCGCCAGCATCTGTTGTTTCCTGAGTTTTTAACGATCGCCATTCGAACTGGCGTGAGATGGTATCTCATTGTGGTTTTGATTTGCATTTCTCTAATGACCAGTGATGATGAACTTTTTTTCATATGTTTGTTGGCCACATAAATGTCTTCTTTTGAGAAGTGTCTGTTCATATTCTTCTCCCACTTTTTGATGAGGTTTTTTTTTTCCCCCTTGTGAATTTGTTTAAGTTCTTTGTAGATTCTATTAGCCCTTTGTCAGATGGCTAGATTGCAAAAATTTTCCCCTATTCTGTAGGTTGCCTGTTCACTCTAATGATAATTTATTTTGCTGTGCAGAAGCTCTTTTATTAGATCCCATTTGTCAATTTTGGCTTTTGTTGCCATTGCTTTTGGCGTTTTAGACTTGAAGTCTTTGTGGTGCCTATGTCCTGAATTGTATTGTATTAGGCTATTTCAATAATGCTTTTTTATGTGTACTGGCTTTCTGATATGATAGGTGAGGATTTGGCATTCTTTTACCACACTCTTATTTCTGCTCCTTCCATCTTTCTGTTATAATTACATTATACTGTTTGGTTATATCAAAGGTCAATGTTTATATTGCTGTGAGACTATAAGTATTATTCACTGTTAAATGGTGTAAAATAATTATGTTTCCTTTCTTATGAATTTTTTCCTGATGATAATTTCCTAAGATTTTTCTTCTCTTAGTTTTTCTATGTAGTAGTATCAGTCTTTCCCCTCATATGTCCCAACATGACCAGAAAATGTTCAAGCATATCAGCCTTTGGTTTTCCCTCCCTCTCACTCCCTCCATCCCTCCCTCCTCTTCTTCCTTCCTCTCTTTCTTCCTTTCTTTTTCCTCTTCCTCCCTTTCACGTTTCCTCCTTCTTCCTCTTTCTTTTACTTCTCAAAGCACTTCCTTCTTCTAGTTCCAGTTGGAATTTGGTGCTCTTCAGGACTAGAAAACATGTTTTTCTCTTTGTTTTATTATTATTATTATTATACTTTAAGTTCTAGGGTATATGTACACAACGTGCAGGTTTGTTACATATGTATACATGTGCCATGTTGGTGTGCTGCACCCATTAACTCGTCATTTACATTAGGTATATCTCCTAATGCTCTCCCTCCCTCCTCCCCACTCCCCACAATAGGCCCCAGTGTGTGATGTTCCCCTTCCTGTGTCCAAGTGATCTTAGACCTGTCTTTCTTTGTTTAACCAGCGCACACCTTCCAGTAGGTTCCTTAGAAAAGTCAGCATGGTATATAAATTATTTTATCTTGAATGTCTGAAACCACTTTTTTTCTGCTCTCACAATTGATTAGTAATTTGGAAATCATTTTCCTTCCATCTCTCAAAAGTTTTAGCTCACTGGTCCTGGGCTCCAATAAATTGCTGTTGAAAAGTGTAAGCCTCACTCCTGCCTGAATAGTCTCTGCTATGTGCCTCTCAGGATTTCTGTATTTCAGACTCCCTCACTTTTAATCAGAATTTCCACTCTGCTTGAAAATAGCTGTATTTTCTCTTCAGCTAAGTTATTTACCAGTCTTCCAACTATTTTCTGTTTCAAAAAGTTGTTGAAATATGTCTTCTGTAATGAGAAATCTGACTCCATTGTTCGATGTCTGCTGGTAGCTTTTGAGCCTCATCCCCTCTTCCTTCCCTGCTATCTACACATGGGCAAGCTGCTAAATAGGCCTGGGTGCTCCCTTCTCAGGTGCTATCAGGAGATTTAAACCACAGAGTCCCTGCCCGTACATGTGGGAATCCTCAACCTGTTCCCTCACCTTAACCACAATAAAAACTCAGGCCTGACTTCTTTCTTTGTTCTCTCAAACCACATTAGACCTGCTTGAGAGGCCTGTCCCGCTTTCCCCAGAGACCTCAATTATGTAAGTCATAAACTTTTCATACCTGCTTGGTGTCAGCATGTGCTGTGATTAGTCTCAATATCTAAACCAAACCTGGGGTGGGGCTCCCTACCACTTTTTCAGAGTAGCCATAACATTTACTACTCTGTCCTATTCCCTTTTTCTTTATAATTTATTAACTTTTAAATTCTCTGTTGCATTTCAGTGGGATGTGTGGAGAGAAGGTGAATAAAGGCTACTATATTTATACAGAAATCTTACCATCATTTGCTTTAGCATCTCAAACTCTAATCATTAGTCATGCTGGACTTTCATGTCTCCTTTTTCTCTATATCCAAGCTTTGTTGAGTTTTTTCTTTCTTAATGTCTTTCTGTTCTTATTTCTGCATGGATACTTTAAATATCCCAATTTGCTTGTTTATTAACACAATTTAAAAATGGAATTCTCTCAGCTTCAGCTTCAGCTGAGGTCCAAGGCCAAGAACAAAACAATAGGTGGTTTCTTCTATATTCTTACGTGAATGGCTAGAATAATTATGGAGGGATTTCAGAGGGGGTGGTTCAAAAACTGGTTTTGTACTATGAAAGTACGTAAAAGGGTTGATTTTGAAGAGGTGGTCTGATGTCATTTAAAAATGGACCCCATCCAGCTGGGCTTCACGCGGCAACCTTGAGAGCTGAATAGAAGGATGCCTGCAGAGTGCTGTGCGGTGCAGAGCTGAGTGGGGCAGGTAAGCAGCTGGAGGGTGGGATGGCGTTGCCCTCATTTGGGTAGTCACAGTTAGTAGTTCTCAGTGGGAGGGTCTCTGAGAAACCTATGAAAGCACAGCAGGATAAAAGCATTCAGTGTTTGGACACCTGCCAGGGTACACTAGCATCAGAATATAACTGCTAGCAAGTAAAACTGTCTCTACCCCTTATGTCTCTTCCAGCTGGCCAGTTTTATTATATATCCAGCATTTTGTGGGGCCTTTAAAAATGGCTCCTGTGCTGGCTCCCTCCCAGAGGGTCCACATCCAATCCAGAGGAAACACATACCTCTGGGGAGCTTGTGGGGGCAGAGGTTGGGGGGGGGTGGTAGGCGGGGAGCAGTTTGATCTAACAGTGGTCACCTCTGTGAACCCTCCAGCCTGGCAGATAATCCAGTCAGAGCCTTTCACTCTCACTCTCCTTCAATATTAAGTCAAAATCAGCCTCTCTGCCCCGTCAAGCTTCTTGGTACACATATCAAGCTGACAGAATCATGTCATAAAGCCCCTCTCAGTCAGCATGAAGTTTTGGGGAAGAGTTCCCTTTCCGTGATCAAGGAGAGATAAATGCTTAAGCAATCCAAATTATTTCTCAAAATAACTCCCTCCTTTGGTGCCTAAAATGTCTTTCTCCTGACTTCACCTGGTCTGTGATAGGAAGCCTGCCTTTATGGGGCAGATTTTTAAGTGATTGTTAGTCCAGTTTTTGACCTCAAGCATTTGATACTATTGAGATAGGTTATTGATCACAAAACTGATTTTCGAGACACCACTTTGGTAGTGTTTGATAATGGTATACTATATTATCTCTCATTCCAAAACATGGGGGTACTTGCTACTTATTATATTCTCAGCACTTAGGAGTTTATTAGAATTAAATCAGAAAAAGTCTAATTTTATCAGTGTTACATTGGTTCATTGATTTATCTATTTCTGTCTTACAGCTTAGAGGCAACTTGGAGTTCATATGAGTTAAAAGTAGACAAGAAAGAGGGGGAAAAAGCTCAGTAGACATAGAAAACTTGAGCAACAAATGAAGTTAATACCAAAATACAGCCTATAAAAACCTATATAGTTACCATGGATGAGTTAGACATAGCTCTGAGAATTATCACAATCAAGGTCATAGAAGTGATTTTACTTATTCATTTAATTCCCTATCTCCCTTAACTAACTGTAAGCTCCTTAAGGGCAATCTTTTAATTATTGATGTTTTGTTTCATGTTTTTGCTTTGTATTTTTGTTTTCCACTGACATAGCTCCAGCATCTGAAGCTTTTCATGATGAATGACTTATGCTAAAAAGCTATTTGTTGAATAAAAGGATGAATAAATAAATGTATTTTTATGAGTTTTGTTTTTGTTTTTGAAGTTGAAACACAAATACCTCTCTGGGGATATGTACTATAACTGTGTTCTCTCTGTCTGGTCTTTGTTTTTCAATGTTAGGAATCTTTGCTGTCATACGAAAGTTTTTTTTTTTTTTTAATTCAACTGTATAGAGGTAATATTTACATAAAATAAAATTCAACAATTTTAAGTGTACAGTTTGATGAGTTTTGATAATTTTTATGTAATTGTGGAGTCACCACCACAATTGTGATATTTCCATCACCCAAAGAAGGTGCTCTTGTTCCTATTTGCAGTGAACCTCCTAACCCCACCCCCTGCCTGAATTTGGTTCTTATAGTTTTCCAATAACTTTAATCATAGAACATGGTAGTTTAAGAGATTCCACAAGGAATTCCTTGCATTCTGAACATAAGTTTTTCTTCTTTCCATTGAGTTTAGCAGCCCAATTTTCCCCTCCGTAATTAAGATCAATCATGCAAGCCAGTACAGTAACTCACTTATTTTCCTGTTGATTCAAAGTCATGAAGAGCCCAAAGAGGCTGGGTGGCAGTCATAACTTTCCATTTTTCAATTGAATCATTGTTATGTCTCCTGGTAGAAGCATTTCTCCTTTGAAAGCAACAACCTAGATCAGCAAAGCCTAAGGTCATGGGGACAGGAATCACAATTTTGCTAATTAATTTACTATGGGTAATAATGAGTGGTGCTACTGCCATTTTCACCGCTTAATTCCCATGTCTGTGAACCTTTGTTTTGGTAAGGATAGCACCATACTAAATGTTGATTTAAAGCATATACAATATCCAACCCCACAAGGCATTGCCACTTAACTAGCACTGTAATTGGCTCTTCAAAAGACCAATGCATCATTCCATAAAGCCAGCCGCTCCAGGATATTGGAAAACATGGAAAGACAGGTGAATTCCATGAGCATGGTCCTTTTTTGCTATGAAGTGAGTTCCTTGATCAGAAACAATGCTGTTTAGAATACCACGATGATGGATAAGGTAGTCTGTAAGTCCACAGATGGCAGTTTTGGCAGAGGCATTGCATGCAGGGAAATAAAACCATATTTGTAGTGCCTTTTCTAGTAAGAACAAAGCACTACCCCTTCCATGATGGAAGCTGCCCAATATAATCAACCTACTGCCAGGTAGTTGACTGATCAACGCATATTAGGGCACTCAGTATTGACCCAATTTATTCATGAGTTCACTGGGAAAGGAAAGGAGTGTCTTAGAAAGAGGATGGCACTCAGTATTGGTCTCTGATACTGACAGATTGGGAATTCAGTAGTGGTTATTGACAGGCAATTGGCAGGCTGGCCTTGGTACATAAAAGTCCATGTTGCTTAACACTTGGATAGCCTCCAAGGCAGCCAAAAGGCCAGTTTGTTCATGGGTCCATTGGAAAATGAAAGGAGTGGCTTAGAAAGAAGAAGACTAGTATCCAAAAAACTGGTCATCCTATCCACATGATTATTAAAATCCTCTACTCCTGTGGCCATCCTCTACCAACATTCATCTTCCCCAGACCACCTTGTCACCAATTTTCCAATAGTATTCCTTCTAAGTCCCTTAACATGCAGCCAAACTATGGTCACAGCTTGTGAATCATTGTAGACCTTTAGGGCTGACTATTTGTCCTTCTAAGCAAAATGAATAACCAGATGAAATGCTCAAAGTTCAGCCCACTACATGAATTTCCCTTCACAGTGGTCTTTTTTGCATTTCCCATAAAAGGAATATAGTGCTACAGCTGTCCACTTTCAGGCCATGTCTGCATATTTTGCAGAACTATCTGTTAACCAAGTCTGAATGTTTTCTTCCTTAGTCAACTAGTTATAGGAAACACACCATGAGGAATTTTCTCTGTTTAACATTTTGTAAATGTAAATAGAAAATTTCTTTTCTTTTCTTTTCTTTTTTCTTTTTCTTTTTTTCTTTTTTTTTTTTTTTTGACAGAGTCTTGCTCTGTCACCCTGGCTGGAGTACAATGGTGTGGTCTTGGCTCACTGCAACCTCCGCCTCCCGGGTTCAAGTGATTCTCCTGCCACAGCCTCCCAAGTAGCTGGGATTACAGGCACCTGCCACCACGCCTGGCTAATTTTTGTATTTTTAGTGGAGACGGGGTTTCACCATGTTGGCCAGGCTGGTATCCAACTGCTGACCTTGTGATCTGCCCACCTCAGCCTCCCAAAGTGCTGGGATTACAGGCATGAGACTCATCGCCCAGCCAGATATGTATTTCTTAATGACTTAAATGTGTAACTGAAAAAATTGAAAGACTAAGAAAAATCCTAGATTTTGCAATGCCTCTCTGTTTTGTAAAATACACAATTCATTTATCCTTCTCAGTGATTCAAATAAGTTTCCCTGGTATGACAGAAAAACACTCCTGCAATCATATACTTAAAATTCTGTTATAAAACTAGAATTTGTTACAATAAGTTATGTCTTTTAGTGCTTACCATGTAATCATTGATTTATTAAAGGTTGTTATCTTTTGATTCAGAGATTTAGAGGACATAATGATAATATAAGTAATATACCACATTGAGAATACTTATTTGTTAAGGGTTGTTATCTTTTGATTCAGAGATTTAGAGGACATAGTGATAATATAAGTCGTATACCACACTGAGAATACTTATTTGCCTATTTATGTTCATTGGTGTGAAAACTTCTTGGGGGTCCCCCAAAATTTATGCTTTACTTAGCTTTCTTCCTTTAGATTAAAATATGCCCTATTTGTAACCAATATTAAATGTTCAGTAAGTTATCATGAATGAATCAGCCAAGAAACTGAGAGAATAAATAACTTTTAATGTGCTTACTATTTTTACTTTCACACTAGATGAGCAAAGCACAGTAAAAATTACTGTGGTGAGACTAACTGGTTTAGTCACCTTCATAGTTAGTTTACATTTCAGTAGGAATCCTTATCATACCTAGGAGCTAGGTTAGGCTTCAGTCTATTTGGAAAGCATGCTAGGTTATTGTTCATCTCTATACCAATTTTAAATAGTTTGTGACTGTGAAGTGTTTTTCATAATTTCATGTTACACGATTTTGTAACACAAACTACAGCAGTCATTCCTAGACTTTAGTGAGCACAACTATAACCTGGAGAGTTACAGTGAGGTATTATTTTATATTTTGTCCTGTGGAAACTTGGGCAAATTTGTAAAGTAGACGTCTATTGCCAAGATCCCTTTCAATGCCCTTTCTCCTACTCCTTGTTGTATTGATCTTTGTCCCCTTTGCCAATATTATCTTATTTTTTTTTTTGTTTACTGAGCTCTTTGCTCCCCTTTTCCTCCATTTGTATGACCATTCTCACAGTTGTTTTATCCTCCATTAGCATTATCCAAATTTTGAAATGTTATCTATCTTTTAGTCCAGTGGCTTACAAACATCTGTAAACCAAGTCTTGGAGGAAAACATAAGTGGAGATATTCTAGTTGAAGTTCTTGAGACACCTTTGGGAATTTCTAAGGACCCATGAAGGAGCATTTAAAAATTACTTCTTTGAGATTCCAAAATGTAACTGTTTTTGACTAGTTGACACTTAAGAAAGAGTGGAGCAATGTCATTTACATTAGGTTGGCATACATGATAAGTCATATATATATATATATATTCTTGTGATACACACTTTTGAATAGAAAATACATTTCAAATTAGGCACTACATTGGATAATTACTAGTAGAATTTAAGACATCAATGAAAGTCTTTTAATATGGTGGTCAGAGATTTGACTAGGTGCCCTTAGAGTTTCTTAAAATACTTCACAAGCTAACATCATTTGACTTTTTCTGAAGATCAGTCTTGGTCATATGTAAATTACAGAAAATAATATTAGAAAAACTATTCACTTGATATTAAAAAAGAGGAAGTTTGAGAAGAGCAACTGACCTATTACATACTGTTTTAAATTTGTTTCTAATCTCCAGCTTGGACCTTCATAGTATATCTCACTTACCAATATTAACTTCTTTTTTATATATCTAGAATTATTTTTCCAATGAACAGAAGGAAAACTAATGAAAAACAGAAATAATTCCCAAGTCACAATATTAAAGGCCGGAGAGATATTAACAGAATATGTTGCAGTGAGCAAATGGAGTATTACAAAAAACCAAGGAATTTTGCAGTGCTTATTGGAAAAATAGCATAATAGCAAGCAAAAGGGAATACTTTTAAGTTTAACTTATGTATCATAGAGTTACAATATGAAAAATTTAATATTTTCATATAAAAAACATTGGCAACTTTAACTTTTGTTAACTCTCAGGATATCAATTATGAAACATTAATATCTTCTGATAAAATGGCTAGATTATGATGTAATTAATCTGTGTAATTCTACAAATAGGAAATATTCCTTATATGTGTACATATGCATATTCCTACAATCATCATGTGCACGTAATAAGCAGTAAACCCTATCATTCTGTGGGTTCAATGTTTGCTAGGTGCAAACATTAAACATAGTAAATGCTGTATTTCACATAAATATCCCAAAGAAAAACATTAAAATGTATTTTCAGAGTAGATCAATGGAATTTAGATATAGGAAAAACATCCAATTCCACTTTGTATCTTATTGTACAGTAGATGACATTAAGATCCAGAGAGGTAAAATGATTACTGAAAGTCAAATAACTAGCTAATTGAAGAGCTGGAATGAGAACTGCCAGGTCCACAAATTCTCAGCCCTCAGGTGGCTCCTCATCTCCATGTACCAACTAAAATGTGATTGGTTATATCTAGATTATATCTACATTTTAATAGACTTTAGGTTGTTTCTCAGTTGAAAGGAGACTTCTTAATTAAGCTTCTTGATTTAATTTTGGGTACATAAATGCTTGCTGTGAATTTGGACGCATTCCTGGCTTCAGACAAATCTACAAACCTGATAAAACCAGAGCTTTAATCAAGAGAATAGAAGGAACCTTTGAAATGCTAAACAATGAAATGAATTGAAGGAAATTCAACCATTTCTTTTTCTTTTCCTTTTTTCTTTTTCTCTTTACCATATAACTTTGAACCTATTTGAAATCCCCTGGAGTGCTAACTTCAGCTGAAGGGTTCAGGAGGATGTAAACTCCCAAATTTCACAGAAATGTGAAATGGAGCTCTTTTCCACTTTAAAAAGTATTTTGATTTGTATCTTTTAAAGCTCATGTGGCCTTTGTCTGTCCATGACATTTTTATTTGTAGGTATGGTTTTAATTTTGTATACTAAGGCAAATGCATAAGCAAATATGAAAAGAACAAAGAGAGTCTACTGAAAAGGCAGGCAGAGAAATCCTATCTTTTGCTGTTTCAGAGGATGATAAAATGGGTTTTCTTTTATTCTCTTTTTCAGTAGTATAAGAATCACATGCAGGATTTTACAGTTCCCATTTCTAACCAAGAATTTCATTTCAGGCCTTTTCTATGTGAATTTACAATGGCAATTTAAAAAAAAAAGTAGGCAAATAGGTTATGCAAAAGAAAACATGATTAACTTGACCTATGAAAGATTTTTGTTATTCTAACATTGTAATATGAAGAAATATTCAGAATAGGGCTACAACAATGTATCAAGAATTAAGGGGTGAAGCGAGATATCTATTTTGAAGGAAGCATAGGGAAGATCTCGGTAAATTGCTCATGGAAATCACTTTAGGTTTGTTGTTTAAGTTAGAGATACTTGACAGATTAAAAAATGTATCTCTGAAACTTAAGACTAAGTGAACATTTTTAGAAAACTACATTTCAACACAAAAAAGGAACATACTTCACTTTACATCATAGTATTTACATTTTGCAATGGATACCCTGAAGTAAGAAGAAAAGGGAAAGCACACAGAGGAACAACTTCAAAAGAATAAACCAGAGTAATGATTCATATATATTTAACGTTCCGTGTGTTTGAGTGTTTGTTGAAGCTTTTAGTCCCTTATGGTGCATTTTTATTAAGTGAGGTACAAGAAAGAAAGAAAAGGAATTCAGAAAATGAGGTGGAAGAATAGGAAATATTCTTGAATTCACTACTGCTAGAATACAATATTGCCAGAAAATCCTTTACACCTTAACTCCTTTTGACTTACTACCTTGTCCCTACTTCTGCTGTTCTCCTACTTTCTTTCACATGCTTATCTGAACTCTGATTTTTGGCCTTAGCATAGCATTACTGCTATCTCTGGAGACTGTCACAGCTGCCTGTTGAAGGCCCTCTGAGTGTCCTGTCTGTACCTAGGAATCTCTTTGCTTTCTGTCTCTATATTATTATTATTATTATTATTATTATTTCTATGACTACTACTATTTGTCTCTAAGAAAGAGTATTCCTCCTTGATATAGTTTGACTCTGTGTGCCCATCCAAATCTCATCTTGAATTGTAATTCCCTCATGTAGAGGGAGGGACCTGGTGGGAGGTGATTGGATCATGGGAGCAGTTTCCCTATGCTGTTCTCATGATAGTGAGTCAGTTGTCATGATATCTGATGGTTTAAAAGTGTGGAACTTCCCCTGCTCTCTCTCTAGCTCTCACTCCTGCCACCATGTAAGAAGTGCCTTGCTTCCAGTTTGCTTTCCACCATGATTGTAAGTTTCCTGAAGCCTCCCCAGCTATAGAGGACTGTGAGTCAATTAAACCTCTTTCCTTTATGAATTATCCTGTTTCAGATATGACTTTATAGCAGTGGGAAAACAAACTAATACACTCCTTTCAAAGGTAATTTATCATCTGCTTCCTTAAGGCATCTCCTTCACTAATTATCTGCTCCTATATATTCCTGTCCAATATCTTTGCTTTAGATTTTCCTCTGAGTAAACAAACTTAGTAATGCTTCAAGCTACTATTCTATTTCTCTTTTCTCTATCACCATCAAAAATGAGTTTTTAAAAATATTCCAGTTACTCTTCATTCCCCCACTTCCTACTCACTTGTTTTTCCTTTAAATTTTGCATAGTCCCCCTGATTTATCTCATACACTTTTGTTCGGATAAATTCTACCTCTACGTATCTAGAGGTAGTCTCTGGTTCTTGTTTGCAAGGAGCAGATACCAACTGTGCTCCAGTTAAGTAGAAAAGCAATTTAACAAAAGAGTGTAGATCATACAAAGAACAGATGGGAAGACTATGCAAATGATTCAAAAATTAAGCAAGAAAGAATTTACAATTCAACAATATGCCCAATTTTTACAAAGGTAAGGTCAAACCACAAGGAAACCTTTTATACCCACTAGGATGGCTACAATAAAAAGACACATAATAAGAAGTATTGGCAAGGATATGGAGAAATTGGAATGATCATTGATTTCTGGCAAGAACATAGAATGGTGAAGATGCTTTGGAAAACAGTTTGACAGTTCCTCAAAATGTTATCATTCTAAGTGTCCATTGGTGGGTGAATGGATAAATAAAATGTGGAGTAAAGATACAATAGAATACATTTCAGTATTTAAAAAGAAGTTACTTTTGTCATTTGCAATGACACAGATTAGCCTGGAAGTCATTATGCTAAATGAAATAAGCTAGGCAAAGAAAGACAAATACTGCATAATTTCACTTATATGTGAAATCTAAAAAAGTTGAATTTATAGAAGCAGAGATTAGAATGGTGGCTGCCCAGGACTGGGAGTGGGAGAAGTATAGAGGGAGATGCTGGTTAAAGGGACAAAATTTTAGTTAGACAGGATAAACAACTTTTGGAGATCTATTGTACATCATAGTGACTATAGTTAATGTATGGTCTACCGTAAAATTGCTAAGAGATTAGATCTTAAATGTCATCACACAAAAATAATAAGTATGTGAGGTGATGGGTATGTTAGTTACCTTGATTTAGTCATTTCACAATGTGTGTGTCTATGTATGTGTATACTGAAACAGCACATTGTAAATCCATAAATATATACAATTTTTATTTGTCAATTATACTTTAATAGAGCTATCAGTGAAACGCATCTGTTAAAACAGAAGGGAAGAAAAAGTTAAACAGAGAGTCGTCGTATGGCCCAGCAATTCCATTCCTGTGTAGCCAAGAGAAATGAAAATATGTGTGTCCACATGAAAACATACACACAAATGTTCATAACAACATTATTCATAATAGCCAAAAAGTGAAAGCAACATGCATGTCTGCCAACTGATGAATGGAAAAATAAAATGTAATCTATCTATATAATCATTTGGCAATTAAGCTGTGAAGTACTGATACATACAACAACATGGAACTTTGAAAACATTATGCTAAGTGAAATAAGCCACTCACAAAATATTGCACATTGTCAGATTTCTTTTAATGAATGTCCAAAGTAGAAACATACATAGAGATGGAAGGGAGAATAATATTAATATTTGTTTGGAGGGAGGTGAAGGTTGACTGTTAATGGGCACAGGGTTTCTTTTAGATGATGAAAGTGTCCTAAAATTATATCATAGTGATGGTTGCAAACTCTGTGAATATACTAAAAGCTACTAAGTTGTAAATTTTAAATGGGTGAATTTTGTGTTGTATGAACTATATCTCAATGAAGCCATTTTTATTAAAGTCAATCAGGGACCAAGGAAGGTCATTCAGAATAAGGCATATCTAGCCCTGGCCACAGGACAAGTCAGATTTCTGTGCTGCCAACAGTCCTGTTACACCTGAATACATGCTGCCTCTGCCACCAGTGGGCAAAGATATTGAGTGTTGGTGGTGACATGAGGCCTTTTATCTTCTCTCTTTCTGTGTCAGCCACCTCAGATGCATGCCCTGAGAGGGAACAACTGATTGTCCAAGTTTAAGACAAGTCTCTGAGGTCTAAGGTCAAGGAATTTGGGGGAACAAATACCTGATCTTTTATATAAAACAAAAACAATGTTCTACTCTCTAACTATAGACAAGGGAGTTCAAACACTAGGCAGCTATAAAATGAAAACTATTATCTAGGGTCTCTACAGAAATATATGGATTTGTCTTCCCTATGGTCAGTTGTACTATCTAACTAAATGGCCTGCCTAAACCTGAACATTAGAATCTTCAGGAGTGGGGGTAAGAGAACACTCTGGCTTTAAAAAATGTGGTACATATATGCCATGGAATACTATGCAGCCATGAAAAACTACCAAGTCATGTGCTTTGCAGCAACATGGATGCAGCTAAAGGCGATTATTATCCTAAGCAAATTATTGCAGGAACAGAAGCCTGAATACCTTATGTTCTCACTTATAAGTGACAGTTAAACATTGAATACACATGGACATAAAGATGGGAACAATAGACACTGGGACTACTAGAGTGGGGAGAGAGGAGTGGAGAAAGGGCTGAAGAACTACCTACTGGATACTGTGCTCACTCCCTGGGTGATGAGACTATCCATACCCCAAGCCTCAGCATCACGCAATATACCCATGTAACAAAACTGCCCATGTACCTCCAAATCAAACAAAAAAGAGTACTCAAGACAACCCCCTCAACTGTTATTGGATTGAATTACAGCATTCTCCCTTGACTCTTTAGTGAAAACTCTGTTCCTCCTGACACTGAAAAAAATGTTAGAGTTCTTTTTGATTACTCACTTCTCATTACTCCCTACAACCAACAAGTGGCAAAGCCTTAAACTCTCTTATTATCCACCCACTCACTTTAAAAATAAGTTATTAGTACTGCTACTTTTAATTAGTTGAAGCCTCTGTAATTTTCCATTCAATTTATTTCAATTAAATTGTAACAGGATTTAATTTTTTAATTTTCATTTTGCCCATTCTTCTGCATGGGTTGTGGTGAATTTGCATCCCCAAAGACTAATGATGTTTTATACCCTTTCTATGGGTAATCTGTGTACTTTCTCTTTCAAGATAACAAACTCTTTTGCTCATTTAAAAATATACTGAATTGTTTATTTATTTATTTATTTATTTATTTATTTATTTATTTTTTTTGAGACGGAGTCTCGCTCTGTCACCCAGGCTGGAGTGCTGTGGCCGGATCTCAGCTCACTGCAAGCTCCGCCTCCCGGGTTCCCGCCATTCTCCTGCCTCAGCCTCCCGAGTAGCCGGGACTACAGGCGCCCGCCACCTCGCCCGGCTAGTTTTTTTTTGGTATTTTTTAGTAGAGACGGGGTTTCACCGTGTTAGCCAGGATGGTCTCGATCTCCTGACCTCGTGATCCGCCCGTCTTGGCCTCCCAAAGTGCTGGGATTATAGGCTTGAGCCACCGCTCCCGGCCCTGAATTGTTTATTGTTCTGTTATTGAGTTGTAAACATTTTATCACTGATAATGTGACAGTTTGTTTTTATCAAGAAACTTAAATAGTAGGTTTTTTAAAAATAATGTATTGTTTTTATAATACAACAAGATGGCAATCCATGAAAGGATATATATAAACTAAGATAATATTAACTATCCAAATTAAAAGACCATAATTCAAATTGCTAATAATAATCTTTGTGTAGAAACAGCTATAATTTATGAAATGCACCTACCTTCTCATGAAGACTCTGAAGCCTTGACACAAATTCAATTATTTAATAATAATGTAATCATGTTGTGTTTTTTGTGCTTAAATAAACATGCATGATCACAGATAGCACAAAACCTATTTACAGGGATTTTTAGTTTTCTTTAAAATGGATTCCAAGCATCCTTTAAATTGTGAGTGGCAACAGGCTATGTCCTTAAAGAAAAAGGATTCTTTCTAAAAGAAGTGTGCAATAGCTATTCAATACTGCAGGAGTGGTTATATAACTAAGTGGTGGAAATGAGCAGTGCTCTGCTAACTCTGTTTTAGTGTAGCAACCTTCTGTTTGGTCACTGAGTTCTAATTTCTCATGCTAGCAGCCAAACATGTGCTCTATTGCTTTGGATACAAGACTCTCATTGTTTTTAGGTGTTTTTCTGTTAGAAATAACCTGATTGTCACTAATAGAAGCTCTGTATGCTGTAGAAAGAGGTCTCAGTATAGAAATTCTAGGAGTATTTCCAGGTTGTATTGGTTTACCTAAGGTTTTGATTGGTGATGTAAAGGCTGAAGATGGAGATGATAAAGCACATCTGTCACTGTTTTCTATAACACTTGCATCAAAACATGGTTGTACACCAATCATGATGAATTATCTAAAAATTATCCTGTCTTTGTTTAAGGCTTTCTAGGCCTACAGTTTAGATTAATAACAAATATGCATTTTCCTGTGTGTTATAAATAACATATTTTAAGATATTCGCATATTATACAAATTATAATATGTAAAAAGCAGATACTTGAGGAAACCCAAACACAATCACTCAAGTGTCACTGAGGTGACCTTCTGAAGTCAGGGGATCTCCTTGAGTATAGGATCCGAGTGGGCAGGAGATAATGTTGTCTTTCATGGCTGACCAATATATGCTAGACTAAATATACTTTGCCCGGTTGCAGGAGTAGTTGTCTTAACTCCAAGAGGACTCTGCATTAATAAAATGTTTGACTCTCTTCTTGAAGTTAAGAGTGTTGTTCCAAGCCCTGGTCTAGAAATTTCATTTTACATATACTTCTAACTGGTGGAGCTCCACTTTTATCTTTATGAGCTGGTGTAACTGGCTATGGCGGTGATGAGCCACCTGCAAGTAAACGTGATCTCATTTCCATTACTCCTACTGGGACCACTAATTGATTGAACTTATAGAGTCACTGGAAAATCCATCATTAAAAAGACAGGTAAGAGCTGGACATTACCTCCTAGCTTTGGAGATGTGGATGAACTCATCGTCACTGGTTCAGATCCCAACATGCGCACGTGTGGTTCCATAGCAAAGGCTGCCATTGTGGTAGGAACTGCCACTAATCCTGGGACCTTGAGAGTGGTAAGCATTCTTTATATCTTTTTCTAATTTATGTGTTTTGAATATTTTCTCTTAGGTTATAGCTTGCCATTTCATTTCTCCACTATGTCTTTAGAATAATATGTTTTAAATTTTAATTAAGTCCAATTTATAATTTTTTTTAAAAAAAAATTTATGGTTCATTGCTGTTGTTTCCTATTTAAGAAAACTTTGATCACCAGGAGGTTGCAAAGATTTTCTTTTATTTTTTCCTCCAGGAATATTATAGCTTTTGGTTTTATATGTAGGTCTACGATTCACTTTGAGTACATTTTTATGCACAATGTATGACGAGAGATGCCACTAATTTATTTTTCCATATGGGTATACAGTTGATACCACATTTCTTGGATTGCCTAGAGAGCAATGTTCTCCATTGATCTATATATTACTTTTCTCAAGGCCCATGGTCTTGATTACTCCACTTTTAGAATATGTATTGAAATCATGTACAGTAAGACTTTCTCTACTTAGTTCTTTTTTGAAAAAATTGCTATATTCGTTTTTTTGCTTTTCATATAAATTTTAAAATCACCTTGTTAAATTCTACAAAGAAGGCTTCTGCAATTTTGATTGTCTCCTCAATTGTTCAAGTGCCAAAAAAATTATGCCCCTATTATTTTTGCTTTATCTTAGAGTCTTCTGGGATTTGATACTTGCTGATTGAATACTTCGGGAAAGAGCAGCCCACCTGCTGCGGGTATACCATGTCGCATTATACCAGATACAACCTTTTTGTTCCTGACACAAAGCACTGAATTAAGTGCTAAGTGGTTGTGATAATACTGACAATATTTATATGCTTAGAAAATAGAGGAAGCCGTCATGATTTGACATCATTGAAACCTCTGCAGGGTGACAAGTGTTGAATTGCCCTCTGAAACTATTTTGGCACAGCTAGTGGATACTAGACATGTTCGGCCTCTAATTTAGTTTTCTTGCTTTATATATTGATATTTAATATATATCATATATATCAAAAATATAAATATGCATTTATATGTGTATACACATGCACAGACACACATATGTTTATGTGTGTGTCTGTTTTCTATCCTTATGTCTGCTTTCTATCCTCAATCCTATTTTGGAATAAATAATTTCTGACAGGATGATGTTCAGCCTTTAGTTACATAATATGTTATATTACATAGTCCATTGAAACAAAATCTCTAGGTTTATCTATATTTTCTAGAAAGTTACTGATAGAGTTACACTGTGCATCTGGCAGAAAATTACAATAAAAGATATTGAGTGAGAATTATTTTTGAGAATTTATAAATAGTTTAATTATTCATTGTAATTGTTTGATTTTCCAAGAAGCAAACACAGCATCAAATGATTAACTTCTATAGGTTTATTAATTTCTGCATATTCAGCCCCATAATTCTTATGAGGAATTTTTATCACACTTCACAATTTCATGGTGTATATTAATTTCTTTCACGCTTTTGGTTTTGTTAGGGTAGTCTGAGATTTTATGATCATTAAAAACTGTATACTTGTTCACTAAAGAGCCCTAGAGTAAGAATACCTTTTTTTGTTTTGTTTTGTTTTGTTGTTTTGTTTTTTAGATAAGAGTTTTGCTCTTATCACCCAGGCTGGAGTGCACTGGCACGATCTCGGCTCACTGCAACCTCCGCCTCCCAGGTTCCAGCGATTCCTGCCTCAGCTTCCCAAGTAGCTGGGATTACAGGCATGCACCACCAAGCCAGCTAATTTTGCATTTTTAGTAGAGATGCAAATGTTGGTCAGGCTGGTCTCGAACTCCTGACCTCAGGTGATCCGCCCACTTCGGCCTCCTAGAGTGCTGGGATTACAGGCGTCAGCCACTGCACCCGGCTAAGTACACCTTTTTCTAACACCTTTTTTTTTTTTTTTTTTTGAGACGGAGTCTCGCTCTGCCGCCCAGGCTGGAGTGCAGTGGTCGGATCTAGGCTCACTGCAAGCTCCGCCTCCCGGGTTCACGCCATTCTCCTGCCTCAGCCTCCCCAGTAGCTGGGACTACAGGCGCCCGCCACCACGCCCGGCTAGTTTTTTGTATTTTTTAGTAGAGACGGGGTTTCACTGTGTTAGCCAGGATGGTCTCGATCTCCTGACCTCGTGATCCGCCCGTCTCGGCCTCCCAAAGTGCTGGGATTACAGGCTTGAGCCACCGCGCCCGGCCTCTAACACCTTTTAAAGGGAACCAAAGGCATCAAATATACTTATAAATTTTATGCAATTTTGCATAAAAGAAACTAGACTGGTGTATATACAAGTGCAATATTTTTAGAGGAGAGATGGGCTGTTGCTCATGTTCATGTTAGCTGACTGGCCCACTGTCTTCTGGTTTCATATTATCTATTTTTTATTTATGTTTTCTCTGTTTATCAGAGTTGTTTATAATCTACAAAATATCAGAAGGAAATTCAAGGGCATTTGTTATACCATATATTTCATTATGTTACATAACCAAAGTAACAATAAGTCCAAAATCAAAACTATAAAACATATTCTGGAGGTAGCGTGCAGGTAAAATATAAGTATTATTGGAAATAAAGGGATATCTTCCACCAAAAGAATCATTTTTTTTTTTGTTGTTGTTGTTGTTATGAGGAAATTAAGACTATAGCATTGGAAAGAACATAATAAGACAAGTTCTTGGGCAATTTGACAGTTTTGTTTAACACGTAGAGCAAATCTGAATATATCATCTATCTCACCTACTTTTACTGTCTGCTATTATATTTTTCACTGTGATGCGATACTTAAAAGACATTTTATGGTAAAAACATTTTTTGGTCCTCTATCTAATATGGCTTCAGTGATGGTGCACAACTTCATTAACATGTCAAGAAAATATACATGAGAGGGCGTTTCAATAATTACATATGCTCAGTTTGAATTCTTAATATGTAGGGGGAAGAGAGAACTATAATTTTTTTTCTTAATGCTGAATCCTTTATTGCCTCAGCTATTTATCATCTGGGAGAACTGAGAATGAATTCACATAAGGGAGTTTGAAGTTAACATAAAAGGAAATAATTTATAGTCATGTAACATACATACAACCATTTATTTTTTAGTAATTATTATCTTTCCTTAACTGTGGTATTTATTTTTTGTCTGTGAGCTTGAAAACACTTATCTGATACTAACTGGTAGAAAGTCAGTTGCCAAAGAACCATCTATTATGAGAAGGTATATACTTAATTATTTTCTTTTGTAAATCATGATCGAAGGGGAAAAAGAAATGGAAACAATATCTCTTGAAAGTCATTGCAAAAACAAATTTATACAACTTCTACTTCCAGCCAAGACAGACTAATAGAAACATGAGGAATACTCTCTTGCCCCAAGGAACTTAAAACTAGAAAAAAAAAAATGCTCTATGTTACAACTTACCAAATTGTGCACTTTAAATGAATGCAGGGTTTATTTTTAGATTTATCTGTCAAGAAAACTATTTGTAAAAATACCTTGAGCTCTAAATCTCTAAATCTGTACTATGTGTAGTTTAGCCATGAATACTTTTCCCACTGAAGTCTGGATTCAGCAAGAGTTTCATGGTCTTGTCTGGGATGCAAGTACTGTTCCAAAACGTCTTTTGAATTTTGGATGTTTCCTTCACAAAGAAATGATAAATGTTTGAGGAGATGGATATGCTAATTACCCTTAATTGATCATTACACATTGTATACATGTATCAAAATATCACTCTGTATGTACCCCTATAAATGTGTATAATTATTACATGTCGATTTTTTATTTATTTATTTATTTTTATTTTTTTGAGACAGAGTCCAGGCTATCCTCGAGACTGCAATGTAGTCATGCGATCTCGGCTTACTGCAACTTCGCCTACCTGGCTCAAGTGATTCTCCTGCCTCAGGCTCCTGAGAGGCTGGGATTACAGGCACCCACAAACACACGTGGCTAATTTTTGTGTTTTTCGTGGAGACAGGGTTTCACCATGTTGGCCAGGCTGGTCTCGAACTCCTGACCTCAAGTGATCCACCCATCTTGGCCTCCCAAAGTGCTGGGATTACAGCTGTGAACCACTGCGCCCAGCCCTATATGACAATTTTAAAAGATAAATAACTAATTTTAAAATGAGTTTCAGGCATTAGATCATGTGAACATATTAATTATGTAAACTACTTTTGCCCAACTTTTTTATGAATCATTGCTTTAAATTATGTTGTCACAAGCATGCAAGATACTCATTGCTATTGAGTGAATTGCATCACCCTCCAAAGTCAGCTGTTGATGCACTATACCCCAATGTGTTAATATTTGGAGACAGACCTTTGGTGGTATTACGTTTAGATGAGATCATAAGGGTGGAGTCTGCATGATGCGATTGGTGCTCTTATAAGAAGAGACGCCACAGAGGTTCCTCTTCCTCCATCCTGTTAGAAGGCAGGAAGAGAGCCTTCACCAGACCCAGACCATGCTGGCAGCCTGATCGTAAACTTCAAGCTTCCACGTCTATGAGAAACTTTCTGTCGCTTAAGACAAAAAATAAAAAGTCTTTTCAGCTCTTCACATTGCCATAACAGCACACATCATTTTAGTCTCAATATAAATTGCTGAAATGAAATTATTGCTCAATTCATAAAGACGTTATAAAATTCAGTATTAAAATACCATTAAAAGGTACTTACGTGTTTATCAATTCTCAGGATTTTGTTGTTATAAGACTTACATGTTAACTCGCTGGGGGCTCAGACACTAATAAATTCAGTTCAGATAAATCCTGGAGTGGCTTCACTCACATGCATTCATACTATTCAATTATTATTGGCAGAAAATTAGGCTACAGCTAATTGCATGATTTGGTAATTAGTTGCATTAGTCCTTTCTCCCTTTTATATAATGTCTGCATTTAGGAGTGAAATGTATTACTGCATCATCATAGTTAACAAACAGCCAAAATAGTAATAGTTGTTTATATGCTAATCAACTAAAGTAGTCTCTTGTTTTGTTTTCTGAGATAGAGAAGTTGGTAAATTTTATGAGTATTTAAATATGCAAGCACTTTGGCAGCTTCTTTTGAGTAATAAATTAGACAATAGCGAACAGCATAATGTATTCTGGTTTTCTTGACACTTTGTGCATTAGAACAAAACGATTTGAAATTTGCAAATTATTGAATTTTGGTATGCTGTTAGATTAAAATTATTTCATTTGTTTAACTCCTGATGGTTCTATATTTGTAGCAATTAGTAATTAATTCAATAACTTATTTTTTTCGAACTATATCTTGTTTTCTTTGTGTCAGATTCTAACACTTTCAGAATGAGTAAGATAGTCCCTACCCTCAAAGATTGCCTGTATGGTGGGAGAACTATATATGCCAAATACTGTAAGACAAGTACTATGGTACAGAGAAGCATGCAAGGAGACACTGTTTAGCTGGTGGGCTTGGCAAAATTTTAATTAAAAAATGCTTATTTATTTTTAATAATTAATGATTAATTTTTTAATGATTAAAATTTAATACCAAATTCAAATAATATCTGCTTCCTCATCTGTTCTCTACCATGTTGTCTTCACAGAAGCAATAACTTTTGTCTGTTTTACATCTTTTGACAATTACAGCTATATTCTTATTATCAATGTAGTGGGGTTTTTTTGGTCTCTTAGACATTATTTATTTAGTTTCTGATAGAATACATACTTAGATTATTTATCACCTTCTTTCCCTTCTTTTCGCAGCAACTATTCTTCACTTAGATATAATTCTACCCTTTAATTTCAAATGGAATACTTAAAACTCTAGTTTTTACTCCATTAACCATAGGCTTTTTCTTTGGCTCCTCATTTATAAAAGGGGAATATTAGCACTTTCACTATTAGAATCTCTGCTTTCCCTGCGTCCCACCTCCTAACTTTGATCAGCTATACTTTTAGTGTAATGTGGTCGATGTTCATAGCATGTAATCCCTTTATAAGTTTCCATGCTCCTAAGTTGGAAATAATCACTCTGAACAATCTGTGGGACAATGCAGGTAAAAGGATTTAGAATAGTACCTGGCCATGGGAAATGTTCCAGCAGTGGAAAGATTTTCTTTGCATTTATATAAAGCTAAGTAACTAGTACAGAGAATGACACATGTTTGGTTTTAATAACTTTTATTTTCCTCCATAATTCTCATCTCTTTCTCCTATTTAAAGATAACAAAATATAAATTACCTCAGATGTGACATTTAATATTCTTATTATGTACAAATTAAGATTTAAAAGTTTGACTACTAAAGTTTATGTAACCATTATTCACTAATTTATTTTTAAAACAAAAGTATATAATATTTTATACTTGTAATATTTTATAAGCTATACATAAATCATATCGGAATTCACTAGTAATCAAATTTTTATGCTATGCTAATCTGTTATTTCAATATTCTTAAGATTGTAAAGTCATAGTGATACTTTCCTTTTCCAATTCAAATAAATGTTATAAAAGTTAAAAATTAAAATCATACTACATAAGTAATCAATTATATTAAATTTCTATTTAAAATATTTTTATCTTATATACTTAAATTGAGTTTTTAAATTTTGGTTTTATCATCATTTATGTGAAAATATACTACATTAACTGCCATTCTAAGCTTTTAAGTGGATATATAGTTATGTTTAAAATTAATATCTTGGAATGATGGTTTCCATCTGTATCCATGTCGCTACAAAGGACGCAAACTCATCCTTTTTTACGGTTTCATAGTATTCCATGGTGTATATGTGCCACATTTTCTTAATCCAGTCTGTCACTGGTGGACCATCATTCTCAGCAAACCATTGCAAGAACAGAAAACCAAACACCGCCTGTTCTCACTCATAGGTGGGAATTGAACAATGAGATCACTTGGACATGGGATGGGGAACATCACACACCGGGGCCTATTGTGGGGAGGGGGGGAGGCGGGAGCGGGGAGGGATAGCATTAGGAGATATACCTAATGTAAATGACGAGTTAATGAGTGCAGCACACCAACATGGCACATGTATACATATGTAACAAACCTGCACGTTGTGCACATGTACCCTAGAACTTAAAGTATAATAAAAAAATTAATATCTTGGAATTTGAGCACTAAAACTTTATTTTAATATATACTTTTAATTTTCAAATGTATTTGACCTGGCTAGTTCCAGTCTAGCACATGTTCATGTAGTCACATTAATATTTTTGTATTCATCATTTAAAATGGCATTTGAAAATCTGAAAATACAGTAATGACATAGTTCATATTTTATAACTGGAAATATCTTAGAATTACAATGTAGTGTTCTGAGGTCCCAGAAATAGAGGATTTCCATACTATCATGGGTTAATGGATGGTATTGGTTTAAATGAAATATGAAAGCTTTAATTTACCTTTAACTTGTATAAGTTATTTTCTAAAACTAGTTTTATTATAATTATAAAGGCAATCCATGTACCATATGAAATATAAGAAAAATTAGTACTGACATGCATGATAATATAAATTATAGTTTCATTACTCAAAGAACAACACCATTAATATTCATAAAAATTACCTTCCATTTGTTTTCCCTAAGAAAAAGACATACCTTAAGGTAAATGAAATATCATATATAATATTTTATGTCTTACTTTTCAATTAATGTTATGGCCCCCATATCTCCCCACAATAAAAATTATTTTTGGATTCCACTTTCAGGCATAGTAGTCTACACTGTGGTTACACATTAATGTGTTTAACCATTTCCTTGATTTTGGATATTTAGATTGTTCCCAGAGTACGCTTTTGAAAAATAGTGTTATGATTATTTTTTTCTATTAATGTTTCTAGAATAAATTCCCAGAAGGAGAATTATAGGATCCAAAATTATTAGACTTTTAAAATTTCTTTAAAGTTTTTCTAAATTTCCTAAAACATTTTATCAGTTTTTAGACACATTAACAGTGTTTGTCAAAGTTCATTTTACTTATCTCTCTGCAATATTGGTTAATTTATTTTTAACACTTTTTAACAACATTGGTTAATTTGTTTTAACACTTGAAATATGAACATAGACATCTCATTGTTATGATGTATATTTAGTTGTTTACTAATATGGCAGAATCAAAAAAAAATATATATATATATATGCAGCTGACATTACTGTTTTTACCAAAATTCATTTGCCGTCTACTTTTAGAAATATGAAAGGATTATAGTTTTTTATCCTCTGGAAGTTATAGATGGCCCTATGTCCTGCCAACTGAAATATACTTTATTAATCTGCCTACCTATTATATTTTAGTTACTTTAATTCCATAATTTATTTTTTATCTAAGAGATATATTCCCCCATCGATCTCACTATTTCCTTTTCAAATTTTTCTAAGCCTGTCTTTCATGTTTATTTTTTCATTTTTATGTTAATATTATTTTAAAACTTTGTAAAATTAAATACATAATTTTGCTTAAAATTATATTGGCAAGACTAATGTTTTTAAATTACAAATAAAAATTATGCTGAAATTGTATTTTGATTTGAAAAGAATAGCTATTTCAATAATATTCTCATTGTATGTCAGTACTTAATATAGATCCTCCAGTTTCAAAGTAGAATTTTTTGTAGGTGTTTTATAGTGCAATATATTCTTCACTAATATCTTGCAATAATTTTTTGTTTTGTTTGTCATTATGAACAGCAGATTATGTTTTCCAACAGACTTTTTATCAATATTAATTATTGGATGATTATTACTTTTTGTAACTATAATTTATAAAGTACTGTTAATTTCTAATGATTTTCAATAAATTATTTTGAATTTTCTGGCAATGTAATTATTTTGTCTGTGATACTAAAATTTTGATGCTCTCTAACATTCATTTTTATTATTTCTGGCTCAAATTTTATTTCAATGGCTTAAACTTTTAGAAGATGCATTAAGTAAATTGTTGATATAAATCAAAGTTGCTTGCTCCTTAATTTTGTTAGAAATGTATCAAGTACTTCCATCTTAATTCATGTATTGTTGGTAGCTTTAAGATATACAGAGAGGCATTTTAGCATAATGATTATACTTATGGACTCTGAAGGCAGTGTGCTGAAATTTAAATCATGATCAACTTAAACTCTGTCCTATTTTTCTCTAACAGAAGAGTGTTAATAAATGAGAAAAACTAAGAATAATAGATAAAAAAGACAAAGTGTAGTGCCTGGGTCATATTAAGAATGCAATATATATTAACTATTTTTATTATAATGTTTTCCCCCAAGTCTTTGTTTTTGTAGGCACCCCTTTCTCCCATATCACAAATCTTTTCTAGAATCTCTTATCTCAGGAAAAAAAAAATGTTTTTTACCTTAGAGTCTCCTCTAAACACTGTCCCATATGAATGTTATCCAGTCTTCCTAAAACAATTATCTGCAATTCTTGTCTCAGAACTCCTCACATCCGTTTTACTCTTCAACTCACTGCTATCACCACTGCTTAAAAACAACTGTTCTTGTAAACATGTAAGTCTTTCCTTATCTGTAGAGAATATGTTCCAATACCCCCAATGGATGGCTGAAACTACAGGTAGTACCAAGCCCTCTGTAAACAGTGTTATGCTTTTTCCTGTACATGCCTATAATAAAGTTGAGTTTATAAATAAGGCACAATAAGAGATTAACAACAATAAATAAAATAGAACAATTAAAATGATATGCCAATATCACTACTCTTGTGTTTTAGGGCCATTGTTAAGCAAGATAAGGGTTACCTGAACCCAGCATTGTGATACCACAATAGTCAATCTATGACCGAGAGAGCTACTAAAGGACCTACAGCCTGGTAGTGTGTGCAAGGTGAATACCATGGGCAAAAGAATGATTCATTTTCCGGGCATGAGGGAGTGGTACAGGAAGGAATTTCATCATGCTACTCAGAAAGGTGCCATGCAACTTAAAACTTAAAAATTGTTTATTTCTGGAATTTTCCATTTAATATTTCTGGACTGTGTTGACCTTGGGTAACTGAAACCATGGAAAGTGAAACTGAAGATAAGAGAGGACTACTGTATTGCCAATGATCTCCATCAATCCAAATCCAATGGCTACCTTTATCCTCATTTCACTTGATAGTTCCAAAGTATTCAGTACAGTTGACAACTCCTGCCTTCTTGCGTCTTCTTTCTCTTTTACTTTCATACATTCCTGGGTTTCTAGATGTTTTCCCAGTCATTCTTTCTCAATCGTGTGTGTGTGTGTGTGTGTGTGTGTGTGTGTGTGTGTGTGTGTGTGTGTGACGTCTAAATATTCAAATTCTGTGAGCTCATCCTGGATAGCTTTTTCTTCTTAAGTCTCTCTTTAGTTGGCCTTATTCAGTCCTATTGACTAATATTTTACCTATTTACTGTGTCAAAGACAAAAACTACATAGGTAAGGAGTGTGATTTTATTTAGGCTATTGCAATAGATGCAAAGATCCAGACTGTCTCAATTGGGTAGTTTTGTCTTAGGCTTTCATTGGAAGGAGCAGACAAGTTTCAGTTGATACTGGTTTGCAATCAGGGAAAGTCTCAGTCAGTTAGCTGAATAGGACGTGTTTATCTCTGTGTCTAGATAGTTACATTCTAATCTTAGCTAATCACTGGGAAGACACAGAATAGAGAGATGGCTAGAGGTGAAAGAGAAAGGATCTGTGTTTGGCCTTTTCAGCAGGTTCAGGCAGAAGAGGGAAGATACATGTGCTTAATCTTGTCACAAGGGAGTGATTTGTGCATCTTTGGGGAGTTATGAGAATGAGAAGATGGATAGGCAGTTATTATTATTATTATTTTCCTGAGACAGAGGCTTGTTCTGTCACCCAGGCTGGAGTGCAGTGGTGCTATCTCTACTCACTGCCAACCTCCACTGACCGGGTTCAAGCGATTCTCTTGCCTCAGCTTCCCGAGTAGCTGGGACTACAGGCACCCGCCACCATGTTCTACTAATTTTTTTGTATTTTTGCTAGACACGGGGTTTCGCCATGTTGGCCAGGCTTTTCTCAAACTCCTGACCTCAGGTGATCCGCCCTCCTCAGCCTCCCAAAGTGCTGGGATTACAGGCGTGAGCCACGGCACCCGGCCAGGGAGTCTTTTTCTAAAGTATATGAGGAATAATGTTTCTTTGAGGTAAGTCATTTACTGGAACATGAAAGAGTGGGGGATTTCTTACCCATTTCTGTTTTGGGGAGCACAGGTCTCAGTTAAAGTTCAACATTGTCAGCTGATAACTCCAAAACCACATCCTGGCTCTCTCATCTCTTTTTATCTTTACTATCACCTCCAAGTTTATGACAGCCGTATTTATTGTAATAGTCTTATAACTGGTGTTTCCTGTTTATTTTGGATTCCTTAAAATATCTTGTCTGTATACCAGTTAAAATTTTGTTTTTAGTAAAATAAACTTTTCCATCAAGAATCTCAATCAGAAACCATTTTGTTGATGTATGCATTTATCATCATCTTCCCCCATAGAATGGAAGCTTAGGTTGTGCCAGTGTGCCTTTCTCTAAGTAAATGGGGACTTAAATGCGGCGCATTGTCTGATGGCAAAACAAGTGCCCTGGAGTAGGTATGAGTCATTCCAGAGGATGGAATCCCTCTTTTTATCTGAGGACCATAGAAAGGGAGAATTTGTATGTACGGTCCAGATAGCAGGCATTTTGTCAATTTTATTCGCAGATGTATATGCAGACCTAAAATGATCTCTGATGCAGAGGCAGCAAATGTTTGTTTAATAAACGAATCAAATTTGATATTTTACTATACATGTGGATATTTTGAAACAAATTTCATAAATTAAATTGTCAGCTCCTTAAAATTTTGAAAGAATTTAGGCATAAGCTTCACTGTACTGATAAAACATTTAGGAGGCAACGGTTTTATGTAGCATTTATTTTTTATATGGTTTTCTGTAATCTTTTCAGACTTGTACCCCATTCCAAAAATTATCTGTTACATGGATAAAACTATAAGTGTTTCTTTGTCTCCATATTTTTTCCCATTTTACTATGATTGAATTTTTGTTAATTTAGGTAATGTTAATTTGTGGTCAAAATATTAGCCCTCGGATTTCTTTTTACAAACTTTACCTAGTTAGCATTTTTAATTTTATTAAATTCTATTTACATTGCTATTGTTTTGGCCTTCTCACCCTTCTAAAATTTTCTTGACAATTTTATTTTTAGTAAATTTTACTGGCATTATAGATTCTTTAATACTTAAAAACTAATGATTAATTTTTATCTCTGAGTATATTTTTGGCCATTTTCCATGCCATTGTATTATTTTCTTAAATTTTCTTTCTGATAACATGGATATTTTGACAGTGTTTTTAAAAACATTGTAGTTGGCTTAAATATCTTTTGTTATTAACTGTACAACTATGGGTAGAAAATAAATAGGACTTCTATTATTTCCTCTATTTAGATTTAGTTGTGTGCTTGGATGCATGTATGTGCACAGGTTATTATATAACGAAGCTATAATATTTATCTGTGCACTTAGAGAGTGCTTTTTAGTTTTCTTCATGCTTTTAATTAATTAATTAATTTATTTATTTATTTATTTATTTATTTTGAGATGGAGTATCACCCTGTCACTCTGTTGTCCAGGCTGGAGTGCAGTGGAGAAACCTTGGCTAACTGCAACTTCCGGCTCTCAGGTTTTCCTGCCTCAGTCTCCCTAGTAGCTGGGATTACAGGTGCCTGCCACCATGCCCAGCTATTTTTTTTTTTTTTTTTTTTTTGGTATTTCTGGAAGAGATGAGGATTCACCACGTTAGCAAGGCTGGTCTTGAACCCCTGATCTTAGGTGATCTGCCTACCTCAGCCTCCCAAATTTGCTGGGGTTACAGGTATAAGCCCGCGCCCTGCCTTCTTCATGCTTTTTAAATATGCAACTGTTATTTTTTATATTGGATAAGTCTGTTGAAAATTAATTCATTTAAAAAAATCATTCAGTTTACCATAGATTAAACATTGTGCCTTTAATTTTTCTACCATGTATGTGTGTGTGGCTCTCTTGTTTCTATTCTTTAGGTGGGCAGGAGGGACTGCGGCTCTTTGGCGTTGTTTTAGCACATTACCATTCATGGCCTTATGTATTTATTTTATGTTGTGCCCTTGAGTGTAGAACCTCTAGGCAGAGCATGAAACAAAGCCACTAGGTTCTCATTAGTGGAGGATACACAGAGATAGAGTCTCTTTCCTTGTTTCTAGCTGCTGTAGACCTACTCATGGGGGTTGAAGAACACTCTCTCCCTAGGAGGTGGGGAGAGTAGGAGCCAGAGGGCAAAGAAGGCAAGTATTGTGTTCAAAGACATCCCGAACATGCCATGCATGTCCCAAAACATCTCTGACCAGGCATGCAATATGTGGGGCAGATGAGCACACGACTCTTGGGGAGAAGTGAACTGTGGAAAGCTATGGTGGGGATCGGGAGTCACTGTTTCAGGTATTGCCTCAGGCCTGGCGCAAATAAAACCATCCTCAGACTGTAGCTTCTCCTGCCCCCAGACAATGAGAAGGCGACACAGGGGCAAAGCTAGAGTGCAGTATCTAGGATCCAAAGATTCTGTGTAGCATACAATGCACAAACCAACATTTTAGGACACTTTAATTCAAACAAACAAAATCTAGGCAGATCCTAAAAACAGAAATTACCATTTTATAAGATTTTAAGAGATTATTCACAATAAACTGAACCAAAATCCAGGGAATGATACAGAAGTGAAGTGGCTCAATATTGTGGTCTGAATTTGCTCTGCTCTTTCAGTAGGACCGTGTAATAGGCTGGTGTGGTATATAAGGGTAAGAACAAGATTCCTTAATCTGAGATGGACACTTCAGGTTTTTTGTAGGATGTTTGTACTCTCGTGCTTGAACTGAGTGGGACTTTAGACAACAATTGTTAAATATTCTGACCTGACTTTGAGAATAGCTGTTTTTCACAGGTTGGATACTAGTTTCTAGGTTCCATATATTGTATCTATTATTTAATCTTTTTTATTTTATTTATATTTTCTTTATCTTTTTTCAGAATGTTTATTTATTATTGTCTTATTCCTGCAACTCAATTGCCTTTCATTTGGATTTTATTTCAGTTGATGCATCTTTCAAAAATGTGTTTCCAATATGTTGTATTTTATTCTTCTTTTTAAGCACTCGGATCTTATATTCTCCATGTAAAATTGTTTTTGTCTTATCTGGAATTTTTTTTATTATCTTACAACCTTTTCTCTATATTGTCGTATTTTCAACACACATTTTATGTTGTTGTGACCCACAACACTGACCCACAGATCTCACTTTCTGATTATTGTTTCAAAATCAACTAGAATCACTTAGAATAATTTATAGTTTTTGTTGTTGTTGTTGTTTTGTTTTTGTTTTTTGAGACAGAGTCTCACTCTGTGTCCCAGGCTGTAGTGCAGCGACGTGATCTCAGCTCACTCTTACCTCTGCCTCCTGGGCTCAAGAGATTCTTGTGCCTCAACCTTCCAAGTAACTGGGACCACAGCCGTGCACCACCATGCCCAGTTAATTTTTATATTTTTAGTAGAGACCAAGTCTCGGCACATTGAACAGGCTGGTCTTGAACTTCTGACCTCAAGTGATTCACCTGCCTCAGCCTCCCAACGTGCTGGGATTACAGGTGTGAGCCACCATGCCCGGCCAGTATAGTTTATACTTTGTCATTGGAACACAGGTGGCCAACCGCAGCTTCCCAGACCTGTTATTTCCTCCATTTCAACCCATCTAGATCAATTTTTCTCCTACCCCATCTGGCACTAGTTTGCTTGCCCCAAAGCAAGCAAGTCATGCTGCTTCCCAAGAAGCAGTTCTTGAAGTTCCCCTCAACAGGAAAGGTCAAAACAAAATGAAAACTCTTTTGGTTGCCTCTCAAAGTTTTGGCTCCTCCACACGCTGCCTGATTTTATTTACAACTTAGTATCCTCTGGCAATTGTTTTTGTACTTTGTCCAATATATCAACTGTAGGGTTGTTCTGTAGGGGCTTACATACCTACACTGACAGCAGAACTCTCTCCTGACGTGACATCCAGATACTGAACCATTGGGTAGGTTGGCTAGGTTACTGGCTGAGAAAGTTTACATATTTTTTTCTTTCTTAGGTATGTAGCTTTAGATAAACCACAACTGTAGGTAAATATGATAGCAACATCTTTCACCTTTTATTCAGGAGAATGAGTGGGAGGGCCCTCTGGCCCAGATCCTGCTCTCATACATTGAGCCTGGTTAATTTCTTCTGTCACCTATGGCGTATTTTTACTCCCCATTGTAGAGAGAATAGACTTCCCAGTCATCTCTACCTTCTTCTAACCAATAGTTTAGTAGACTCATAATATAAGCTGACGTTGTGGTTTTGTGTTTATTTGTGGAGGCCTTTATCTTTTTTAGTCTAACTATGTATGTTTGGCTTATTTATTTTGTATTTTATCTGTCACCGCTATGTACATGAAGCAAAGGTGGGGCTCTTTAAAACCTAAGCCTACAAAGCCATCTTGACAAGAAATTTCAAAGTACATCTTAACGTCATAGATTCCCACACAGGGTTTAACATTGTACTTTATAAAACAAACAAACAAAAAATGCTTACTAAAGCATCAGAAAAAGACTCCTACATGACTTTCACGTTTACTAAAAAGTATAAAGAAGTCATTCTGATTAGAAATGGTCCTTGCTTTTCAATGGATTCACAGTAACATAGTTGTCTATTGCAAATTCCTTAAGAGTAATTCAAATGAGATTCAATTTGCACAGTTTTAATTCACAGACAACTTTGTAAAGTGAAATACATCATAATTCCTATGGAGTCTTTCACTCCATGAGTACCAAGAATACCATCTCCTTTAACTTGGGAAGGCATAGCTAGAAGACCTAAACTGTCACCCTCAAAGATTAACACCTCAATCATTAATTCAGTGTATTTTTAGTCATCTCTAATATTCACTGATTGTTGTTCTTTCCAGATTTATCTGGATATCTGACATTTCTTAAACTATAAAACTTATTGGACTCAACTTATCATTGATCCCTGTCTTCTCTTCTCATTTAGTTCTTTCTTCTTGTAGCTTCTCCCTCTTTTTTGGTTAGTTCCAGGGCTTGAATAAATTCTGTGGGTTCCCGAATTCCTTGCCATGACCTCTCCCCAGGTGTTTCATTCATTTCTTCCTTTAGTCCTGTCTATCTTTATTCTCCAGGAACTTTTTAAAATAATTGCATTAATTCTGTTGGCCTTTCAACATTGGAAAGACAGTGATCATGTCTGAATTTTTCATTGCTGTGTCATCACCACTTAGCATAGTATCCAATATACAGTAACCTTCCACTAATATGCCTTGAATTAAATATTAGTTTTTGAGGCGATCTCCTCAATGCCCAGTTGACACTTCCTCCTCCATCATGGCCCTCTTTGTTGATGCCAGAAGGTGTGGACCCTACTGCTTCATTACCACATTGTAATGTAATTACTTGTTTATGTGTCTTTCCCCCATCAAGCTTCTGCAATTCTGGCAGATAGGAGTTGTGTGATAAATGATAATTGAGCTGATCTGTTGAATTATTTGTTAAAGTTTTGAAATCAGTTGGATCCAAAAATTGAAGAAGAGATGATGAACATGACAGCCATTGACCGTTGTATGGTATAAAAATGTAGAAGATGACAATTTCTTTGAAGGCAGAAACCATAGTTTTAAAATTTTATTTTCTTGGGACCTAAGAACTGCTAATCAGAACACAAACTGTCAAATAGTTAAATTCAATAAACTGGTGATCATCAAGAATTGAACAAATATAGGTGAAGGTAAGACAAGATGACTGAATATTTTTTAATTATTAAATTGAAAAGTTAGAGTTAATCCATTGGTTTTTAAAATATGACTGATCTCCTTGAATTCCACTGCTCTTCTACTTGACCCTATAGTCCCACATTTTCTTCTTTTAGATAATTTTGAATCCCAATTTCATTTCTTTAGGCTAATTACTTTCTTCTCCCTTCGAGGTTTGTTCAGATTAAATTTCCCCTTTCAAGAAGCTTTTTCTGACAATTCAGTAAATGTTCTCCATCTATTCCATTAATTTTAATAACCTTTACTATTTATGCAGTAGAGTAGAAGGTCATGTACTTTGTTATTAAAGCACTTAAGAGCAAACATTGGAGACAGATTGCCTGGGTTAGAACCCTATATGCACCACTTACTGGCTATGTCACTTTGGGCAGGTTTCTCAAGTGTTCTGTGATTCAGTCTTATTTTCTATAAAATGGAAATAATAAATAGTTCCAGCCTCATCAGACTGTTATTTTGTTATTAAGTTAATATATGTAAATTACTTGGAATAATGCCTAACACATATTAAGTGCTATATAAGTATTAATATTTTTCCATTTATTGCATTTCAAAATTCTTTTCATAAATCTTTGTTTCATTTACCTTATCTTAAAAATGGGAATGAAAAGATCTACTTCACGGATTGATTATAAGGCTGAAATAACTGCAGCATGAGAAATAGTGTGAGGCAATGGCTGAGAGTACAATTGCTGGAGTCAGACTGCCTGAGTCCAAATGGCAGCCCTGTCACTTATTGACTACATCACTTAAAACAAGTTACTTAAAACCACTTGACCACTCATACCCTCAATATTCTCCCCTGTAAGCTGTGCATAATATAGCACTCATATAATAGAGTTATGTAGGGAATAAAATGAGTTATTATATGTAAGATAGCTAGAAAAGTGAATGGCACATAGTTACTATTCAAAGTACTAGCTATTTTTACTCGTAAATCACCCAGCCTAATAAATTATCGCATATTTAAATATATAGTTTTAATGCAAGTTTTATTTCTCCCCTATATTAGTAAATGGAAATACTTTTATTTCTATCATCCTAATTTGAGTGCACGCTATAACCCTTATTCTGCGAGTAAACTTGTTCAAGTACTGCTGAATGTCAGTTTACTCATCAGTTAAATAACATTCTTGTGTCACTATATTATTTGTTGATTGTTTTTGGCTGTAAGTACCAGAAAACTATTATCCTAAAGTGAGGATTAAATAAATTTGAGTGTATTTTATTACCATGCAAAAAGATGCCAAGAATTAGGAAACCATTGGCCTTGATTTGTCATCTGGTAGATTTCAGGTCCAAAGCATTGTGATGTTGTGAATCTTTTCTTTTTTTTTTATTTTTATTTTTATTTGAATTTAAGTTCTGGGATATATGTGCAGAATGTGCAGGTTTGTTACATAGGTATATGTGTGCCATTGTGGTTTGCTGCACCTATTAACCCATTATCTAGGTTTTAAGCCCCACATACATTAGGTATTTGTCCTAATGCTCCCCCTCCCCTCACTGCCCCCCACCCCCCGACAGGCCCTGGTGTGTGATGTTCCCCTCCCTGTGTCCATGTGTTCTCATTGTTTAACTCCCACTTATGAGTGAGAACATACTCATAAGTGTTTGATTTTCTGTTCCTATGAGCCTTTTCTTTATAGTTCTAACATTAGTGCTTTGGAATCTCCGACCTTTATGGCTACATCCCAGACAGGAAGCAAAAGTAATGGAGGAGCAAGAGGAGAAACTTGGGTCAAGAAACATTTTTCTGAAATCCCAGAGATGTCTGTATATTTGCCTTAACTAGAATTGTGTCACATATCCTTTGCTAGATGTAAGAAACTCTAAAAAGATGCTACCTTCTTAGTATAAGTAGCCTTAAAATATAGGAAATAAGGGAAAATAGAGCCAGAAGGAATGTTGATTGAGTCACTTACCATATTAGTAGACTTACCTCCAAAGATCTTTGTGCTCAAATAAGTTAAGTGATATAAACTTGCTTTTTAAAATTAATAAGAATGTATATGTAAAAATAGAAAAAGTCATCGGATATTCCAGAACATATAATTCCCAATATGTTAAACAGTATTTCACCTAAAAAGAAAATAGATAATTTATAATATTTGCTAGTTGATTTTTCTATTTACAAAGTAAAATGATTTTATTTACTTTAAAACACTGTGATAGTTTGAATTCACTTTGTAAAAATTAAATTTTTTCATATTCTGATATACTATTTTAAATATAAATATGTATTGTCTTTCAAATAATAGAAAAAGACATAGATTTGACGTTAGTCACTCACTCATGCAATATAATAAAACCCTGCTGTAATGTAGTAATTGAGATCCAAAAAATCCAGTTTCACAAATGGAGAATAGGTATGTGTCCTACCATAGATATCTATTGAATTAATTGTCACTGGAGTAGAACATCTGGAACAATAATTTTCATAATCTTGTCATGACATAGTGCCCATTATTTTGGCTGGTCTGAGGAGAACAGGCTGGCAGACATCGTGAGAAGGTCGAGAGACATCTTTTGTGAGATAGGGCTGCCTGTTGATTCCCCATGGCTAGTCTTACGTCTTACCCTGGCTTCCATTTCTACCCACCCCTCCGAAGGTCAGAACTTAACTTCATCTCTTTTGGTAATAAGGGCTGGGTGAGTATATCTTACTGGGTGGTTTTAAGACAGACAGGCTGGCTGGTTTATGTTTAGATGTAGTTTATAGTAAAAGAGCAAAAGGCCCTTACTCAAGCTGTAGCTTACCTAGCTTCTAGCCAATTAGCAACAAAAGACCCAAGAAGCTGTTAACCACATGTCCCTGCTTTAGGGGTTTAGGGACTTCCCCAGGGCCCTACACATGCAGTTAGACTTAAATTTCAACTTATAATGACTCCTTACTCATTTTAATATGAAAAATCACACCCAGGGGTAGAAATTTAAAATGCTAATGTTACATGCAGTGTATGAAAAAGCATGTAAAGCCACTGTGCCAGTGCTAGACAAACCCCTCCTATACAATCCCTCCTGTTCCCTTGGTGATGCTGACTTCCTTGTGCACAGGCTAAAGCTTTTTCTTTCTTTGCTGCTATGTCTGGTAATCTTTCTTGATTTCTATCCTGGGAGATTTAAATAACCCAGGGGTACCAGTAACAGTTTTACTATAACGACTTATTTAGTGGCTATTTATATAAAGGAAACCATTTGGAACCAGGGACTATTGGTAAATAAATAAATACATAAATAATTCTAATTTGAATAATTGCTGTGACAAAAATTAAATGAAGCCTATGAAAGAAAAAAAATGGTGTCAACAGAGTGGTTGGGAAAGAACTTGTTAAGAAATGTACATTTAAACTAAGAAGTAATAAAAGGCTGTATCAAATTCCTTACAGCAAAATATGGTACAATCCAAAGAGTTAAATGAGAAAATTTTTAAAAATTTTTATTTCATATTTATTTTCTGTTTTACATTTAAATATTTTTAAATAAAGAAACAATTTAAGAAAAGTGGGCATATGTGGTAAACCACATTTAAAGAAAAACATAAGCCAAAATAAATCTAACAGTTTATTTGTGCAAATGAAGATTTGTAAATCTGGGAGCCATCAGAACCAGAAGAGGTTCAGAGAGTTCCACTTCAGCAGTGGGGGCAGTAAGCTTTTAAGTGGAAGGAACTAAAAAAAAAGTATTGGATTGGGGTAGAGTGGAAAGACTTGAGTCTACACTAGAGTGGAAAGGGTAGAGGCTAGTTGACAGTTTCTGACTAGTAAAGTCAGTCTAGTTTCATTTTACTCTTCTTGGCTCTTTTCCATTTATGGAAGAACCTAAAACATTGAGGCTGTCTCGGTTTAAGGGTCATCCTAATGGGATTTTTTTTTAAAACAACCATAAAAGATAGTGTAATACTCCATAGCTAGTAATAGTGGGAGTATGTGTGTGAGCATGTGTGTGTGTGTGTCTGTGTGTATGTGTTTGTTGGGAAGGGGACAGCTTGCCACTTCCTGAAGTCTCAAGGAAAAAGAGTAATAATTCTGGAATCAGAGTGGAGAGAGACATTCTCGTAAAGTTTCACATATTGTGGAGGATTGCAACCAATACCTGAGAGGGTCACTTAGAATGTATTCACATGGTTGTATGTTTTTGTAAACTTCGATAAAATAATGTTTAAAAAATGTAATCACTTTCCTCTGTGAATTCTATTACATGTATTTCATATTGGCTAATAATGAGCTTTTTTTTTTTTTTTTTGGATCTGGCTAAAGTGAATTTGTATTGGAATGCTTGAGTTTAGTGTGCTATGGCATTTGTAATCACTTCTTTAAAGTTAAATTATTTTTGATCATTCATGTGTAATGACAGGAAGATTTCTGCCACCCATTTGCTGACTCACTCTGGCTTAGTGACACAAAAATCCAAGCCCAGAGATCCAGTCATTGCATAGGTATACACTACAGTGTCAAGCACTGGAAATAGTGGGAGTAGTAGGAGTGAAAGTAACAGAGTTTAAAATGTACACATCCAGAAGCTACTTTGTGGAAAATTATTTTAACATTCATATATGTCAAAATTTCAAGTGGAGAAATAGTTCTCTTTGGTGGCTTCTCAAAATGGTTGTATTAAATAATACATGGAGCATATATAAAGAAAAGGGTAAAATTAGAAAAGTACCATGTATTTTTTATTTTATGAAGAGAATTGCACAAAATATAATTTACCATTGTTCCCGTGTTTGTAGAGTACTGTAAACATAAAACAAACATATGTATGTAAATTATGATGCATATCTTACAAATCCCAACTATCAATAAAATAGAGGAAATTATCTTTCTATTATCTTGATAGAAAATTGTATCATGAAATCAATGTCTTATGAAAAGCTGAAAAATTGTTTGCTGGCAAATAATATACAGACATGTCAGGGAGTTAATCAATCAATATCATGTCTTTTTAATCCTAGATCTTGTAATGTTTGTGGTATTGGTCACAATTTACTTACGTTTTGTTTGTGCTCTGTCTTCTTAGTATAAATACATATTTACTTTAATATCAAAGATTATGTTGATAATTTGTCTTGTTCTTCTTAAAGACGTTCCATGAAACTTGGATCTGCCTTTGAACAGACAAAGGGTGTTTTCTGAGTACTCATCTTCTACAGTGAAGGAGACAAGGAACACATATCAGGCTACCATGACTAGCTTTGTCTATTCTTAACTATAACTCAGTCTTGTGGCAGAACTGAAACCATTTCTGGGAAGGTACAGCTTAACTTTCTTATTAGAAAATGCCAACAATTTGCCATACCAATTACAATTATTAAATTTTAGGAAGTGAGATGCCTTTGCGTAAGAGAGAACTGATTTCTGTTAATGATTATCTTGAGAACTGAGCTAAGTGGTACCATGTAAGTAAATTAGATAATGGTTTATTCTAATATTCTCTTTGATTAAAGACACTGCATAAAAATATGCAGCAAAAGTGAAATTTACAGGGAACATTTTATCTAATAAATCATATATAACTTATAAGTATATTCCTTGTATATGTTTAATATTGAGAAGCCTTCTGAATTGTCCATAATTTTTATTAATCTTATAATATATATATCAATTAACATAATTTTTTAGTTGTGGTATTAGTTAAATAAACCAGGTTATTTTTATTTCCTGTATATGTCAATCCCAAATATATCCCTTTGCTTCCAAGTCATATCTTTGGGAAAATGTATGTCAAAAAGTCTTGTAATTTTAGATTCTAGACACATTGCAAAGAATGTGAATACAAGTGTGAAGCTAAATAATAAGTCGTTTTTTGTTTTTTTTTTTTTTAATCATATAAGCCTCGGTAGATCTTTTGGTGAATAGAAAGGTTTCCTCAGGGCAGCCAGAGGAATAGCTCTTGAACATAAAAATGATCATCTCACTCTCATGCCTAAATCCTTTATTATTATACCTTCTCACTGATTCGAGGATACAACACCAACCCCTAACCTATCTTCAGGCCCCAGCTCATCTCTCAATAGATCTGCCCTCTCACATGAGGCTCCAGCCTTGATGAACTCAGTTTTGGGACTAGATCCTTCTCTCTGTCATCCCCAGGCTTTCATATGTGTGTAGGACAGTGCACTCTCCTCCTCTTCAGATGACAGTCTCATCCCTTTGGGTTTCAGTGAGAGTCACTTTTTAAAAGAGATCGTTTCCTGAACAAAAGAGCAGAGGTTAGTTACTTCTACTTTACGATGTCCCTAAGAAAGTCTATGAAGATCCTTGTTTAAATCTATCGTATTTCTTTAAAAACGGAACTTCTGTTAAAGGAAGAATCAAGTCCATCTCATTTATATTCCCAGCGCACAATCACTGGTAGGCACATTGGATAAATTAATGCATCCTTTTTTTGGCAGACCTGGTTAGTTTCCCATTTCAGTCCTTTTGCTAACTGAACAAAGATGAGTTATTTCATATCCGATTGCTCTAATTTCCTGACAGCAGCAGTGAACGTAACTAAAACTTGTATCTTTGGGTTCTACTTGGTATAGGCAGAGAAAGCCACACAGGCAAAGACGCAGCACCAAGGGATTGTGGGGCATATCCGGAAAACAAGAGCAGGCAGTCCATGGTGGCTAGAGAGTGAGACCCCTGGCTGGAGGTCAGACTTGTAAGATAGGCTGGGCCACGGTATTATGGTCTTTCAAAACTGTGAACTGTAGTTGTTTTACGTTTTATATTTTAACTGCTTTCTCCATTGAAGATGTTTTTAGATGGCATTATCAAAACTGTTCTTTGAGGCACATAATTATTCTGACTGGGTGAGTCTGAATGAAAAAAGCCTTTTCAGTAGAAGTCTCACGAAAAAGTCCCAACTAGAAAGCGTGTACAGGAGCAGGAAGGGGGAGAAGACAGAGGCACAGTGGAGTGCAGAGCGGGGTAGTGTGAAATGAGGAGCTAAGGAAGTAGAGGATGAAAGAAGGGAAGAGAGAGGGGAGAATAAGGAAAAGAGGAAAACAGGTGGGTAAAATCAGAAGCATGAGTTTTTCCAGAACAACAACAACAAAAAAAGATGTCACTAAATGGATGTGGAAATGAGAGAAAAAGGTATGACTTTGCTGTTTCTGGCCTTCTTCCCATTTGATGCATTGGATTTTAGTAATAGAAGTATTCATGTTCCACGTATCAACCATGCAATGTAGTCTGTATAATTTCAGCTACAATGGTTTACTTGTGACATATTATTAAAAAGTTTCAAAGTTATCCTCATTATCAAGATGTTTTTCAAAGGCTGAAAATTACCCTTCAGTGACAGAGGTCATGTGCTAATCTTTTGCTTCGTTTAAGACATTATAAGCAAAATTTTTTCTAAAACTGAACTGTGTGCTTTTTTATTTTTTGCTTGGAACTATAATAGATACTGCACTAATTATGGAAAAATTAATATGCTTACTTATACATGTGAAAATTATACATTTTGATCTGAATGATAAATGTTTTAATATAGAACTAGTAGAAATAGAAATCAACCTGTCAAATTTGACTTAATTAAAATTTTAAGCATTTTTTTCTCAAAAAAAGATTGTTTTAAATGAACCTGATATAGCAGTAACATGATGTAATGACATCTTTTTTCATTCTCTTAAAATCCTCAACTTGCTGTTTGTAAACGGACTGCCATAAGTCAGGTTCAAAATTCTGTTTGCTCTAGGAGTTTCTATCCTGCTGGTCAATAAGTAGTTTGGCATTTTTCCGAACATTTTTGTTCCATTGTTCCCTTGATTTAATGAAATCTGTATGGTACAATTGAATTCTCCCTCTGCATGCTGTCTATTGAAATTGAGGTCATGGATAGCTCTAGCATTTTCTGGATATTAAATTTTAGACACATTTTGAGTCAAAATGAAAATTAATACTTTATTTCTCGTTCTGTTCTCTCTTTGTATTGACTTTAGTGGAACTAAAGCATATCACAGGGTATGAAATGTTAAATATCCCAACATAATAGAATTCATTTAGTAAATTCAGACCCCAAATGTCTTCTGACTTTTGTCAAGTAGAAAACCTAATTATAAATATAGGAACATCTTATCCTATTAAAATTAAAATTATTTCAGTTGTTTCTAGGAATTACTATAATTTTATACAAACAAGTAATTAAAATTAATGGTTTTGAAGCATGTTTTTAATATGCTTAATTTTTGATTTTTAAAAACATGTGTGTTTTGTGTTAAGTTTAATGTTTGAGTGGTAGAAACAACTTCCAACATTATTGATATCACTTATTGGGAAAAGATTATTTGTCAATTAAAATCAAATGTTATTAGTGGATCTTTACTGTGCTCCTAGATCTGAACTAGATATTGGATGGCATAATCAAACACAAGAATTACATTTAAGAGTAAGTTATCATGTTTCAGGACAAGAGGACTCATGATACATATATAAGCATTTATATATTCAAAGAAACACTAAGCAAATTATATTATGTGCATAAAACCATATCCATGAAGAGTTAAATATAAATATAAGAAAATCTATAAATGCTAAAGATGCTGCTATAGAATGTTTTCCCAGGTTAAGGATTTCAGTCTGAAATTCAGTCCTGATTTAGAGACAAATTAATAGCACAAGTCTTTCTTTGGCTTGTTTTGCTTTGCAAAGCAAGTTATCCTGACCTGCCCTGTTCTATCCTTTGCTTCAGATAGCCCTGACAACATCTAGAGTTTTACCTAAGGAATCCATCCCCTTCTGTAGACACCACCTTCCACTCCAGTAGCTGTGATGACTACTCCTCATGCAGGTGTCTCCAGCCTAGATAGGAAGCTAGACTCCTGGAAGAAGCCCAGAGAGACTGGCCTGAGTGGTATGAAATACAAGCTTCATTGCCCCTCCGTATATTCACTCAGACCTCAATCTCCTGTTCATTCCCAGTCAAAGCCAGTATATACAGGGACCTTTATTGTGTCTGCATACTGAGGACAATTTATCCCTGCTTCTGTGCTATGCAGTTAGATTTCTCACTATTCTTTTACTTTTTTTTTTTTAATAGATAGGTATAAAATGTTCTCATGGAACTAAGTCCTATCATTCTTTGACTTGGAAGGAAAGGTAGAATTTTCTCTAAAGAGTCTTTTTTTTCCTAACTGTAGCTCATGTCAGACCCAAAACTCCACACTATTTTTGGTACTGAATCTTCAGAAATGATAAACTTTATCTTGAAAGAAGAGTCCTTTGCTTCCTTGTCATCTTTGAATAGTTCCTACTGCATTTTTACAACCTTTGTCCTCTGGTCATCTACTTCTACCTGTCGGCAGATTGATGTTTTTGCTGAGGTGACATAAAGAGATGGAAGTGGTAGTGTAGGGCCAATATTTTCACAGCAGAATGGCCTCCAAACAGGACCAAGCAGGCAATTGCTGTGATTGAGTAACCAAGAATCAATATTGGCATGGCTGAGTGGAGAAGTATCAGAACCTAACAACTGGTTGTTGAGTGTTGAATACCCCTTTACTACTTGAGTGTAAATAACAAATTATTTGAAGAGCTCCATATTTCTCTTGTTAATTCAATACTTACTAAGAATTATTAACATTCTAAAATGTTTACAATTATATCTTCATTCTTTCTTCAAGACCACACAGGTGAATATGAGCAGGCTTAACTGTCAGAGTTCGAGGAGTCTAGAAGGGCATTGCTCACATTTCAGTAATTCAGATTTGTTATTCTTCTATAGGATAATAACAGCTACCTGAATACAAATGTCTCCACTCATCTTCCCAAAACCATTCAGGTCAATAAGGGGAGCAAACCAACCATCCATAACTCATGACTACAACATATTAATATAATTAGGAGACAGAGAATACAATAAACTTATTTTTACATATTACACAGGGAAATAAACAGGGCCCATTCCAGAGCACAGCCTGGCTGTACTATGTAAAAAAAGAAAAAAAAAAGAGTGCGCAGAAAGAAAAAGATTCTATTAGTGGCAGAATGCAAAAGACATCAACCAATGAACCAACCAACCCAAATACAGGTTTGTCAGTATTTACTGGCAAATACTAGTGTATTGGAACACTTTATACCGGGAAATCTGAAGGAAGATGTTTAAAAATGCATGGGATTGGAAGTGGCAGATCTGGGAGTTATCACTTTTAGGGAAGAAGAGGTTGACTTGGATATAAATAAGAACATCTTTTAGGGACTTTATACAAAAGGAAAGGAGGGAACAATTTAGGGATATTAAGTATCCTAGAAGCAGAAGAGAATATCATAGAATCAAAAGACAAACTGATTTCCTTTAAAAGAGAGCACCCACATAAATCCAATGTAAGGAATTCTTCACTATTCCTTTTTTATTGATTCATAATAGATGTATATATTTTAAGGGTACAAGTGATAATTTGATAATCAATATAATATGTAGAGATTGAATCAGAGTAATTGAGATATCTATCACCTTAAATATGTATCTTTTCTTTATGCTAGAAACATTTGAATTATTCTCTTGTAGTTATTGTGAAATGTATAATTAATGTTAACTATTGTATCCCTACTGATCTGTTGAACACTAGGTCTTATTTCTTCTATGTAAATGTATATTTATACCCATTAATCAACCCCTATATTGCCCCCTACTCCTACCCTTCCCAGCCTCTGATAACACCAATCTAGTCTTGATCTTCATGAAATTCACTGAAATTTTAACTCTCAGATGTGAAGAGAATGTCCAATATTTGTCTTTTTGTGCTTGGCTTATTTCACTTAACATAATGACCTCCACCTCCATTCATGTTGCTACAAATGACAGGATTTCATTTTGTTTTATGGCTGAAAACCATTGCATTGCCTCTATATACTGCGTTTTCTTTATCCATTTATCCATTGAAAAGCACTTCGGTTGTTTCCATATTTCGGCTATTGTGAATAGTGCTACCACAAACATGGAAGTGCAAATATATCTTTGATACATTGACTTCTTTTCTTTTGGATATATACCCAGTAATGAAATTTCTGGATAATATGGTAGCTCTAGTTTTAATTTTTTGAGGATTGTCATGCTGTTTTCTATAGTGGCTGCATTAAATTACATTCCCAATAACAGTATATGAGGATTCTCTTTCTCCACATCCTCAGCAGCATCTATTATTTCCTGTCTCTTTGAAAGTAGCCATTCTAACTCGGGAGAGGTGGTATCTCATTGTGGTTTTGATTTGCATTTTTCTGATAATTAGTGAGGTTGAGAATTATTTTATATATTTGTTGGCCATTTGTATGTCTTATCTTGAGAAATGTCTGATGCCCTGAGCTCATTTTTTAATTGGACTAATTTTTTGAGTTGTTTGAGCTCCTGACATATTCTAGTTCATAATTTCTGATCAGATGGATAGTTTGCAAATATTTTAACCAATTCTGTAGGTTGTCTCTTCACTTTGCTTATAATTTCCTTTGCTGTGCAGAAGCTTCTTAGCTTGATGTAATCCCATTTGACAATTTTTCCTTTGGTTGCCTGTGCTTTTGAGATCTCATGCAAAAAATCTTTGCCAGATGTTTTCTAGTAGTTCCCTAATATTTTCTAGTAGTTTCATAGTTTCTGAATGAGATTTAAAACTTTTATCCATTTTTATTTGATTTTTACCTATGGTGAGGGATAAGGGTCTAGTTATATTCTTCTGCATATGGTTATCCAGTTTTCCCAGCACCATTTATTAAAGAGACTACCCTTTCCCGATTGTATGTCCTTGGCACATTCGTAAAAAAAAAAAGTGAGTTGGCTGTAAATGTGTGGGTTTTTATCTGGATCCTCCATTCTGTTACATAGGTCTATGTTTCTGTTTTTATGCCAGTACCATGCTAATTTTGTTGCTGTAGCTTTGTATTATATTTTGAAGTCAGGCATCCTGATTCCTCTAGCTTTGTTCTTTTTACTCAGGATGGTTTTGGCTATTTAGGAACTTTTGTGGTTCTATGTATATTTTAGAATTTTTTTGTTAAGAATGTCACTGGTATTTTGATAGGAATTACACTGCAAATGTAAATTTATTTGGGTAGTATTGTCATTTTAACAATAATATTTTTTTCAATCCATAAGCATGGAATATCTTTCACTTTGTTTTGTGTCCTCTTCAATTTCTTTCATCAGCATTTTACAATAGATCTTTCCCTTTTTTGGTTAACTTGATTTCTGAGTATTCTATATCCCTTGTATTTATTGACAATGGGATTGATTTTTTAATTTCTTTTTCAGATTGTTTGCTGTTGGCATATATAAATGCCACTAATTTTTGTATGTTAATTTTGTATCCTTCATCTTTTCTGAATTCATTTATCCATGTTAATAGTTTATTGTGCAGTCTTTAGGTTTTCTAAACGTAAGTTCATGTCTCCTGCAAACAAGGCTAATTTGACTTTTCTCTTTCCAATTTAGATGCCTTTTATTTTTTTATCTTGCCTGATTGCTCTGACTAGGATCTCCACTAATATGTTGAATTGGAGGAGGGAAGTGGGCACCCTTGTCTTGGTGCAGTTCTTAATGGAAGGGCTTTCAACTTTTCCCCATGTTAACAGTGGGGTTGCTGTATGTACCCTTTATTATTTTCAGATATGTTCCATTTATATACAGTTTGTTGAGGGTTTGCAACATAAAGGGATGTTAAACTTTATCAAATGCTTGTTCAGCATATATTGAAATGTTCATATTGTTTTTGTTCAGTTCTGTTAATGTGAAGTATAATGTTTATTGATCTATGCATGTTGAGGAATCCTTGCATTCCTGAGATTATCCCACTTGATTGAGGTGAATAACCTTATTAATGTATTGTTAAATTCCATTTGCTAGTGTTAAATATTATGCTGAGGATATTTGCCTTTATGTTCACCAGCGATAATGGCCTGTAGTTTCCTTTTTTATTGTTGTTGTTGCTGTGTCCTTGTGGGTTTTAACATCAGAGTAATACTGGCCTCATAGAATGAGTGGAAGTATTCTCTCCTGTTCAATGTTTTTGGAGAGTTTGAATAGAATTAGTATTATTTATTCTTCAAACCCACTTGTTTGTTGAGGTTTTTATTTCCTTATAGTTTAATCATAGTAGGCTGTGTCCAGAAATTTATACACTTCCTTTAGACCTTCCAATTTGTTATTGTATAGTTGTTCCTATCATCTCTAATGATTCTTTGTATTTATGTGTTCTATAATTGTTCAATGTCTCCCTTTTATTGCTGATTTTATTTAGTTGGATGTTCTCTCTTTTATTCTTATTCTAGGTAGAGGTTTATTTATTTTTATTTTTTAGAAAATCAACTTTTCACTTCATTGTCTGCTTTTTTTTTGTCTCAATTTCATCTATTTCTCTTCTGATCTTTATTTTTTTTCCTTCTACTAATTTTAGATTAGAAGTTTTGTTCCTCTTCCTGTAGCTCTTCATTATGCATCATTAGGCTCTTTATTTGAAGTCTTTCAGTTTTTAAATTTAGGTGTTTATTGTATAAACTTTCCTCTTAGTATTGCTTTGGCTTTATCTCATAGATTTTGGTGTGTGGTATTTCCATTTTCATTTGTTTCAAATGTTTAAAATTCCCTTTTTAATTTATTCATTGTCATTCAGGACCATGTTATTTAATGTCTGTGTATTTGTTTAATTTCTGCAGTTCTAGAGTACTGTTTAACTACAATGTTTCTTTGTGATTTTCTGTCTGGATGATATGCATATTACTGAAAGAGAGTTGAGTGTGGAAGTTCTCTACTGTTATTATATTACAGTCTCTCTCTCTCTTTAGATCTATTATATTTGCTTTATATTCTTGGGTCCCCTCATGTTTGGTGCGTAGATATTTATAATTATCATATTCTGTTGCTAAACTGACCCCTTTGGCATTATGTAATGTTCCTTATTTGCCTCTTTTTATAGTCTTTGATGTATCTGTTTTATCTAAGTATAGTTACTCCTCCTTTCTCTTAAATTCCTATTTGCATGAAATATCTTTTTCCATCCATTCACTTTTAGTATATGTGCATCTTTTTATGTGAGGTGGGTTTCCTGTAGGTAGCATATAGTTGAGTTTTATTTATTCATCTATTCAGTCACTCTGTGAATTGGAAAATTTTGTCCCATTATTATTCAGGATTTGCTGATGCCATCTTGTTGCTTATAGTCTGATTGCTTAGTAACTCCTCTCTTCCTTTTTGTTTATTTTTTCCTTTATGGTTAGGTTATTTTCTATAATAGTATGTTCTAATTTCTTGCTTTTTATTTTTAGAGTATTTATTACAGGTTTTTTGCATTGTGGTTACCTTGAGGCTTACAAAAAGAATCTTATAGATATGACAAGTTATTTCAAGGAGATGACAACTTATCATAGTTCACACACACAAAAATAGAAGTTAACAAAGAAAAAACTTAAAAATTTCCTTTGAACTTTAGTTATATCACCCTCCATTTAGACTTTTTAATGTCTCAATTTATATATTTTAATATTACTCATCTCTTAACAGGTTGCCATAGCTATTATTGTTTTCAATAGATTTGTCTTTTAAGTTTCATATTAAAATTATGAGTGGATTGCACACCACAATTACAGTATTAGAGCATTCTTGATTTCTCCACCTACTTAATTTTACCAGTAGGCTTTATACCTTCAAATGTTTTCTTTTTGCACATTAGAGTGTGTTTTTTTTTTTTTTTTTTTCTTTCAAACAGGAGAACTCTTTTTAGCATTTTTTTGTGAGATAGATCTGGTGTTGGTGAATCTCTCAGCTTTTGTTTGGGAAAGATTTTATACATTTTTTTTGTATTTGAAATATAGCTTTGTTGGACATAAACTTTGGACACAAGCTTTGTTGCTCTCTTGGAGGGCAGTTTTTGTTTTGCTTTCAGCACTTTGAAAATGTCTCTCACCCCACTGGCCTGTATGGTTTCTGCTGAGAAGTCTGCCAGTTAAATTGGAGCTCTTTTATATATTATTTGCTTTTTATTTTTTCTTTTGAAGCTTATAGGGTCTTCTCTTTGTCCTTGACCTTTGGCAGTTTAATTATGTCTTATTTGGGTCAAATCTGTTGGATGTTTTCTGACCTTCCCATACCTGCATATTTATATCTTCCTCAAGTTTTGGGAAGTTTTCTGTTACTGTTTCTTTGTATAAGCTTTCTATCCTTTGTTCTTGATCAACTCCCTCTTGAACATCAATAATTCTTAGACTTGGTCTTTTAAGATAATTTCCTATATCTTTTAGGTGATCTTCATTTTATTTCATTTTTTTACTCCTCTGACCATGTAATTTTCAAAAGCTGTCTTAGAGCTCACTGATTCTTTCCATTTCTCTATCCATTCTGCTGTTGAGAGCCTCTGATGAACTCATTTATTCAGGAAATGTATTTCTCAGTTCTAAGATTTCTGTTAAAATTATTTCAATCTCTTTGTTAAATTTCTCTGATAAATTTCTGAATTACTTTTCTGTGTTATATTGGAGATCACTGAGTTTCCTTATGACTGCTATTTGGAATTTTTGGTCTGAGAACTCATACTAGTCACAATTAGCTCATATTAGCTCATATTGTTTAGTTGTATATAAATAAAGAGATAGGTATACAGGTATACCTATGTATGCTAGATATAAAGATTTTATATCACAGATTCTAAACGTTACATTGATTATTGAACAAACTCTGTTCTGTTGATCAGACAAAATTTATACAGGACCAGGTATTTATTTTAGCATTGCAATGTACAATCTGCCAGTGCAAATCATCAGTACTGTATTTTTTTAAAACAGGGTCTCCCTCTGTCACCTAGGCTGGAGTGCAGTGGCACAACCTAAGCTCACTGCAGCCTTGACCTCCCAGGCTCAAGAGATCCTCCCACATCAGCTCCCAAGTAGCTGGGTACTACATGTGCACACCACCAAGCCCAGCTAATTTTGTGTGTGTGTCTCTTTGGTAAAAATTGACTTTTGCCCTGTTGCCCAGGCTGATCTCAAACTCCTGAGCTCAGGCAATCTGCCCACCTCAGCCTCCCAAAGTGCTGGGAATACAGGTATGAACCACCACACCCGCCCCTGCATTTTAGAATTTTACCCTCACATGTTGAGTTTTCTATAGTTTTTAGAATACTTAGAATAAAATTTGTCAATTTTCTCTAAAACCTCCTTATCCCCCATTGGAATCACATAAGTTGGATGTGATTCAGCAGTTGTATAACTGCCTTTTTCAATTTAAGAAGAATGAACGTCTCGTTCATTCAGGTCTTCTTTTATGTTCTTCAGTGACGTTTAAATGTTTTCTTTATCAAAATTCTGTAAATTTCTTTTTTTTTTTTTTTTTTTTTTTGAGACGGAGTCTCGCTCTGTCGCCCAGGCTGGAGTGCAGTGGCCGGATCTCAGCTCACTGCAAGCTCCGCCTCCCGGGTTTACGCCATTCTCCTGCCTCAGCCTCCCGAGTAGCTGGGACTACAGGCACCCGCCACCTCGCCCGGCTAGTTTTTTGTATTTTTTAGTAGAGACGGGGTTTCACCGTGTTAGCCAGGATGGTCTCGATCTCCTGACCTCGTGATCCGCCCGTCTCGGCCTCCCAAAGTGCTGGGATTACAGGCTTGAGCCACCGCACCCGGCCTGTAAATTTCTTAAATTCATTCCTGTGTACTTTAGTTTTTTGTTGTTGCTAGCGTAAATGTAATTGCTTCCTCCTTATATTTTCTCACTGATTACTGTTTGTAGAATTGGAAAATGACTTACTACAGTACTCTCATTGCATGTTTCTTTACTCAGTTTCACTACATATACTTTAGAACCATTTAACATAATGACATCTGAAGTTATCATCAGTTTATTCTTGACTTCAATACATATAATAATGCATTTTTTTAATCAACAGATTTAATGACTCTCTGAGTGCCTATGTCTCTCCTTGCTTCATATTCAATATTTTAGGAACTGGGAACTTCAGCATAGTCCAAAAGAATTCTAAACAGTGCTCTAAACTAACCTTTAACTCTTCTTCTGTACTTGCATATGGTCTAGTATGCTGTAGTTTGGATCTCCCTGAACGTCTTTATTGACTATTTACATGTATCTATTCCTTGCCATGAAAGCATCTCTGATGCTATGAACTGCCTTCTCCCTTCTTCATGCCATGCTATCTGATGATCTGAATCACGTCATCTGCTGCTTCCTTCATACACATTTGGATTTGATAAGGAAGAATATGGTTATTTGAATCAAGTTTCATATATTTGGAAGAAGTTCTTTTTATATTAAATATAGCATTTAAAATGGAGATGCAGGTTTAAAAACCTAGTAGTTTTAATGATGTAAATATAATTATGCAAATTGATCTAGCATTGTGATATCAAATGTTTTCCATTTAAAAATATATTTCTTGCTTGATTCTAGAACTAGCTTGAGCCGTCTACTCTAAAATAAATGAATCTATTTGATATGATTTGTCTGTGTCCCCACCAAGTCTCAACTTGAATTGTATCTCCCAGAATTCCTACATGTTGTGGGAGGGACCCAGTGGGAGGTAGTTGAATCATGGAAGTTGGTTTTTCCTGTGCTATTCTCCTAATAGTGAATACGACTCACAAGATCTGGTGGATTTATCATTGATTTCTGCTTTTCCTTTTCCTCATTTTTCTCTTGCTACCACCATGTAAAAAGTGTCTTTCACCTCCTGCCGTGATTCTGAGACCTCCGCAGTCTTGTGGAACTGTAAGTCCAATTAAACTTCTTTTTGTTCTCTGTTTTGGGTATGTCTTTGTCAACAATGGGAAAGCAAACTAATATAGTAAATTGGTACCAGGATCAGGGTGTTGCTGAAAAGATACCTGAAAATGTGGAAGCAACTGTGGAACTGGGTGACATGCAGAGTTTGGAACAGTTTGGAGGACTTAGAAGAAGAAAGAAAAATGTGGGAAAGTTTGGAACCTCCTAGAGACTTGTTGAATAGCTTTGACAAAAAATGCTGATAATGATATGAACAATAAGGTCCAGGTTGAGGTGGTCTCAGATGTAGTTGAGGAACTTGTTGGGAACTGGAGCAAAGGAGACTCTTCTTATGTTTTAGCAAAGAGATTGGAGGCATTTTGCCCCACCCTAGAGATTTGTGGAACTTTGAACTAGAGAGAGATGATTTAGGGTATTTGGCAGAAGAAATTTACAATTAGCAAAGCATTCAAAAGGTGACGCAGCTGCTGTTAAAACCACTCCATCTTAGAAGGGAAACAGAACATAAAAGTTCAATAAATTTTCAGCCTGACAATGCAGTAGAAAAGAAAACCCCATTTTTTGAGGAGACATTCAAGCCGGCTGTAGAAATTAGTATAAAAAGAAAGGATCGTAATGTTAATTCCCAAGGCCATGGGAAAAATGTGTCCAGGCTGTGTCAGAAACTTTCACTGCAGCCCGTCCCATTACAGTCCCAGAGACCCAAGAGGAAAACGTGGTTCGTGGGCCAGGCCCAGTGTCCCTGTGCTTTGGGCTGCCTAGGGACTTGGTGCCCTGTGTCCCAGCCGCTGCAGCCAAGGCTGGAAAGGGCCAACGTAGAGCTCAGGCTGTGACATTAGAGAGTGGAAGCCTCAAGCCTTGGCAGCTTTCACATGGTATTGAACCTTTAAGTGCACAGAAATCATGAACTGAGGTTTGTGAACCTCCACCTAGATTTCAGAATATGCGTGGAAATTCCTGGATGCCCAGGCAGAAGTTTGCTGCAGGCGTAGGGCCCTCATGGAGAACTTTCACTAGGGCTTTGCAGAAAAGAAATGTGGATTCAAAGCCCCCACAAAGAGTCCCTACTGGGGCACTGCCTAGTAATTAGTTTTAATTATGTAAATATAATTATGCAAATTGAGCATAATTGCATATGAGAAGAGCTGTGAGAAGAGGGCCTCCATCCTTCAGACCACCGAATGGTAGATCCACTGACAATTTGCACTGTGTGCCTGGAAAAGCCACAGACATTCAATGCCAGCCCATGAAAGGAGCCAGGAGGGAGGCTGTATCCTGCAAAGCCACAGGAGCAGAGCTGCCCAAGACCATGGGAATTCACCTTTTACATGAGCGTGATCTGGATGTGAGTCCTGGAGTCAAAGGAGATCATCTTGGAGCTTTAAAATTTACTGCACCGCTGGATTTCAGATTTTCATGGACCCTGTTACCCCTTTGTTTTGGCCAATTTCTCCCATTTGGAATGGCTGTATTTACCCAATATCTGTACTCCCATTGTATCTAGGAAGTAACTAACTTGGTTTTGATTTTACAGGCTCATAGGCAGAAGGGATTTGGCTTGTTTCAGATGAGACTTTGGACTGTGGACTTTTGGGTTAATGCTGAAATTAATTATGACTTTTGGGGACTGTTGAGATGGCATGGTTGGTTTTGAAATGTGAGGACATTAGATTTGGAGGGGCGAAGGATAGAATGATATGGTTTGACTGTGCCCCCACACGAATCTCAAATTGAATTGTATCTCCCAGTTTTCCCATATGTTGTGGGAGGGACCCAGGGGAAAGTAATTGAATCACATGGGGCCAGTCTTTCCCATGTTATTCTCATGATAGTGAATAAGTCTCACAACATCTGATGGGTTTATCAGGGGTTTCCGCTTTTACTTCTTCCTCATTTTTCTCTTCCCGCTGCCATGTAAGATGTACCTTTCACCTCCCACCATGATCTGAGGCCTCCCCAGTCATGTGGAACTGTAAGTCCAATTAAACCTCATTTGTTCTCAGTTTCAGATATGTCTTTATCAGTTGCATGAAAATGAACTAATACACTATTAAATAATGATGCAAAATATTTTCAAGGTTTTATTATTATCCTACATTAGAAGGAAAAACATACCTTTAACATAAATCACATTTTAGTGGACTAATATTTAATATAAGTCAATGGCACAAATATACAAGACATTTCTGTCCAATATTATTTATTATTTTTTTCAATGTCATATTTGGTTAAAAAGATGTAAAAAAGACATAGTAGTTTAAAAAAATTTAGGATGAGTTATTAAATTTCAAAGTAAAGGACAATATTTTTCTACCTAATGTTCTTTTATGTGATTTTTTAAAATACAATTAAAAGACTAACAAGGCTACTGAGTAGTTATCTATTTGTTGCTGCAGATAAAAACCATGAAAATAATAAATGCTTTACCTTGAAATATCAGCCAATCTAGGGTTTGTATATTTTATGAATAAATAAACAATTGCCTGATAAGTTAGTCTATTCATGAGTTCATTCATGTATTCAGAAAGGTTAGATGCAATTGCTGTGGACTGAGAAAGGCAAACAACTTTTTTATAGTAAACAATACACAGGTAAATGTCTTTGTCCATTCTTATATCTACTGAATAAACAGTAATATATTTTTATATATCATTCTTTATCACTGAATTTGAATTCAAAATGTAAATGAAATTATTTTGTTTTACATTTTATAGTCAATATATATTATAACGTTTTAAACTTTGAATATTTGACAGATGAGTGTTTTAAAATTGAAAGCAGATTTAATTTACTATCTCTATTACTTAGTAGAATATTTTTAAAGTGAAGAAACCAATAAAATTTGTGAAGCTGATTTTTAATTATAAGTAGAAACTTTACATGAAATCCAGAAGAATTAAACTTGTTTACATTATAAAAAAAGGTAAAAGTTATTTATGAATTTGCATTTATTTATAATTTGCAAATATGTTATGGGAGGCTCTATACTTTCAAGGATAAAGGAGGGTTTTTTCAAGACCAGAGATTGAGTGAAGGATTTGATGGTGACTGAGTGTTGACAAGGCTTTCACATAAAATTTTTATGGTCTAGAAGCTCATGGAGTGTCATGGCTAAGATTAGACGCAATTCCATGAGCTTGAATGCATGACTGGAGGAGTAGTCAAAGCCAGCAGAGCTAACAGAAAGACAAGTCAAGGGACAAGAGGTGTTCAACACATCCATCGGAAATCTTGGGAAATCACATTCGGAAGCTCATTAAAATTTGATAATGAAATTTAGTACCTGTAGGAAAACCAGCATAACATAGTAAGTCCTTTTACAAAACATGCAAATATTTTTTTACCTCAAATTGAGTACTTTAAATAAGTCTAAAGGATTTGCTTGGAATATAAATTCAAGTTAATGAGTGATTTAATTGGCAAACTTGCTGACTTGAGTCAAAAGATTTTAAAATGTCCGATCTGTTTCTTTACAGATCAAAGATGGCAAAGGATGGAAAGTTTTCAAGAACAATAGCTTAGAAATAGTGCATATGGAATAAAATACATTTTCAATAGACTCATAAGGTGAAAAGAATTCAAGCAGCTCACCATAAGATCCAGGGGTGAATTCTTTGTTGTAGAAATTGATTAAAATACTATTTTCAATTGACCTTTTGGAGTTACCCAAGGACTCCTGTGTCAAAGCCCCATGTTATCAAACAAAAGTAGCATACGCTATTGAGGAAAATCACTTAAATGTTCTCAAAGCAAGGCCAAACCACACAGTTATGATAGCTAACATCACCAGCTTAACTTGAATTAGAATAAAAATCAGCATGAAATTTCTGATTGTTTGGTTCTTAAATAGGCAGTGAGAAAACTAAATCAAAACAGGGCCAAATGAAATGCAGAAGTGGAAGATTTACTACTGGTTAAAGAAAAGGTTAAACTGTGAACAAGGATACTCCATGAGTTACATAATTAAAGTAATACACAAATGAGTGCCATTACATTTTCTATTACTTTCACTCAAGAGATTCATAAATTCCACAGCAGGATGGCCTGGCAGTTATCAAATGAAATAGAAATATCCAGAGGCAGAGAGCAGAGGCACACCACTGCTTCAGCCAACAATAAAGAGATTATTACAATTGATGTGAGCAAATTCAGAAAGCATACTCTGAGAAATTATCAAAAGCTGTAAAATATTAGTGGATTTTCATCTTTGTGTTTAATAAATAATTGGAATTTCCAGCATTGCTGTTGAATGCTAGTTTCTGAGTAAAATCATTTAAACAACTTTAGCATAAAATCATAAAGACATTTCTACAGGCTTCCGTGGAATGGCATTCAACTGGCAATATAGAATAAAGAACAGGGGTATTTAAGGTTAACACCAAAATTAGAATCTGTGACTGACTGAAAAAATTCTGCAAAAGAAACCAAGGGGAAAAGGGGGCTAGCGATAATCATTTCAACATTGTTGCTAAAAGAAAAAAAAAATCGCAAATTTTATTATGAGAACTTTTCTATTATGTTCTTTTATAATTACTTTAACAAAAAAAATTTAAATTGGTGGTAAAACTACCCTACCCCAGTTTTAAATTAATGGTAGTATTAAATTACATGGGAAAATGATGAATAGAATCTGAAAATTTCTATGAGCTTATAGCACTATAAGTTTGCATTTACAAAAAAATGCAAAACAACTGATAATACTTCAATAATTAAGATAGAATATGTACTTTATTTATTTTTATTTTTGTGTATGTAAACAAAGGACACTTATTTGTCTTTAATACAAGTGTTAAAGATATTCATTTTGAGCAAGAAAATCATATACAGTAGACTTGTTATATGTGGTAAGATCAAATATATATAGTATTCCAAGAAGTGTGTGTGGGAGGGGTCTTCATTTTTTAAAGTTTGTGTATTCAGACTTAGTTACTTAGTTATATCTGAAAAGTAAAGTTTGAAATGTAGTATGGAGTAATATTGGAAAAAGAAGTCCTTTTTGTATGTGCTTTTACAACTGCCGTTAAGACATTACAAGCAGATTAGAATTGAAAAAGATTCTGCCTGACATTGAACAATGTTGATTATGATAGTATTACATTCTCATTGAAAAACATTGTAAAGAGAGGAATATCACAATATAATTCCATAATTTAGAGAAGTAGGATTATATGTTGTCTTATTCCATTCTGGCTGCTATAAGAAAATACCATAAACTGTGTGGCTTGTAAACAACAGAAATTTACTTCTCACATTTCTGGAGTTAGAAAGCACGAAATCAAGGTGCAGGCAGATATAGTGTCTGGAAATGGCTGGTATCCTCATGGATACCTTCTCATTGTAACCTTAAATGGCCAAAGGGGCAGGCCTGATCTCTGGGGCTTCGTTTTATCAAGGAGGTTAATTCCATTCACTGGGGCTCAGCTCTTATGACCTAATCATGTCCCAAGGGTCTTATTTCTTAATACCATCACATTGGTGATTAGGTTTCCACATACAAATTTGGGGTGGATACATTCAGATCATAGCACATGCTATCTTCATTTTATACTTTGTTTCACAATGATTGGCTGAACAATGGCTCCCCAAAGATGTCCACATCCTAATCCTCAAATTCTTGAATGTTGCCTTACATGGTAAAAAGAAACTTGCAAATGTGATTAAGAATCGTGTGTTGGCATCCTATTAGCCTGTGTTATCCAGGTGGACCCAAAGTAATAAGAGAGTTCTTATTAGAGGGAGGTAGGATGATCAAAGTGAGAAATAGAAAATGTGCCAGTGGAAACCAGAGGATGACACAATTCAAGGAAGGGGCCAAGAGCCAAGCAATGCAGATGCTCTTCAGAAATTAAAAAAGCAAGAAATTCTTCTGATGTCTGCGGAAGGAACACAGCCTTGCCAACACCTTGATGCTAGACTTCTGACTCCAGAACTATAAGAAACATTTATTGAGCATGGCATTAAATATTAGATAATACCTCATTCTCTTGATACATTATAATTTGTAAAATAATTTCACATTTTTGGACGTTTGGGTTGCTTCCAAAATTTTGTTTCATAAAAAGTCTGTGACAACATTAATTATTTACTGAGGACAGACATTTTGAAAAGGAATTTCTAAATAAAAGTGAGAAGCATTTTCAAGCACAATATATTTTGACAAATTGCTTTTAAGGGAGTTTGGGCCTGTTTCCTCAGCTTATTTTATTATATCTTCATTAGCACTGAGTATTAGTTCTGATATTACATAAAAATGTCCTAAGTGAAAAAAATATATATTATGTTATTGCTTTAAATTTGCATTCCTGTGTATTGGTGAAAATGTTTCTTTTTTCTTTTTTTAACCAAATGTACATTACCCTTTGTATGTTCCATTTTGAATGACCTGCTCATCTTCTCATACTGAGTACTATTTTTATAATAATGTGTAAGAATTTTTACATAACAAGGTATGTAATATTTCTTTCATCTCTATTGCAAGCTTCTAAATTTAATTTCGTTTTGATACTTGAATAGCAAGAATCTTTTAAATATTATATAATCAAATTTGCCAGCATTTCTTTTCATGAGTACTAAAAACATTTACTATTTCCTATCTAGGGAGCAATTAAATAGAGCCCAACATCATCACCTTTACCTTTTAATTTTCAACAGTTAATTTTGAAATTTAGTTGAGTGATTGAAGTGACTAGATACTCTAATTGTGTGTTTCTAAATGGTCACTTTTTCTTAACAACCTTTGTTATTTTTATCTATTCCACATTGAATTATAATGTGTCATTTGTGATAACACTATCAATTATTTTTATTGTAATTTTGTAATACTATGTGATATGTGGTAAATAATATTTTGCCTTAATATTCAAATATTAGATAATTTCTTACCTATTATAGGCCAGTTTTTGTTCCTGAGAATATTTAGAATTTATACATTATCGTCACATACACATACACATATTTTGATTGAGATTTTGGTTAGACACACGGTGTACTTTGAGAAGACAAGACATTTTAGGTATTCAAAGTTTCCAAATGATAAATTTTAAAAATTGGATGCAGTCATTTCTTCCAGAACTTTGGGAGGCCGAGGCGGACGGATCACGAGGTCAGGAGATCAAGACCATCCTGGCTAACATGGTGAAACCTCGTCTCTACTAAAAATACAAAAAATTAGCCAGACGTGGTGGCAATGCCAGTGGTCCCAGCTGCTTGGGAGGCTGAGGCAGGAGAATGGCCTGAACCTGGGAGGCTGAGCTTGCAGTGAGCCGAGATCATGCCACTACACTCCTGCCTGGGCGACAGAGCGAGACTCCGACTCAAAAAAACCAAAACAAAACAGAATTATTTCTAATGCTTTGTTTATTACTTCGATTTATTTTCTTTTTGAAATGATTATTTTAGTTATAAAATAATATAAACTGGTATAAACAAAATCCTTTTTTTGGTATTTTTAAAAACAGCAATTTTGCTTAATTTTTAATAAATCTGATTTTTCCAGTGATTTCTAAGTATATAATTATATAATTTGCCAACAGTGATATTATTATTCTCCTCCATTATTTCTATTTTACAAAGTATTAAATTGTCCAGAACTTTCAGAATGATGTTAAGTAATAATGATGACTTCTGGGTATTTTTATTAAAAAAAAAAAAAAAAGACTGAAGCATGGAAATAATGTTTATAGCATCAAATGACTTCTTGTCCCCTAGTCCTTGCTTTAGTTCCATATCCAGTATTTTAGGAACTGGTAGTCATCACTGTTCATCAAAACAATTATCTTAGTTTTCTCACCTCGTTTTTATATGCCATAATGCTTAAACTAGATCCTCCAAACATAATGCTAAATAATAAAGATGAGAGGGAGCATTTTCAATAGTAATAAAAATAATAATAAAGATCCATCTTTAGTGAATTCTGGCTGTTGGTTTAAGATATATCACCTTCCATCCCACTATAAATCCTGAAAGCAGTACTGAAGATCATAATTTTAATGCCTTTTTCAGCTCCTATTAATTAATTTAAGGATATTAATTTGGAATGATTAATATGTTGCATAATATGAATGTTAGTCATATTTGCAAGTATTTTGTCTGCTGATATATACAGTATAAATATTTGAAATTATAATTTAAATTTTACTTCTGAGTGAATAGTTACATAGTTCTAGAGTTTTTTTCTTTAATGAGTGGGATATTTTAGACTTTTGTTGTGTTAGAACTTCAAAAACTTGTTTCTAGATTCATTGCATTGTGTTTAAATTAATATTATAAGAATCATTTCAAGGTTTTGACAGAATTATTAGTAGTTTTTTTTTAGATGGTAGAAAATGAGAAATGGTCACTATAAAGATGAGAGTGTTAACTTTATGTCTTAAGTAGGCTACTTCATACTACTAAAACTACTATATATTTACTTGCTTCTTGCTTTCTTTGTCTCTATTTGACCCAAAAGGTTTGTTACAATATGTTGTAATAATAGAATTTCTATCCATTTTTCTTTGTATTTCTAAACTTTTTATTTCTGCATTTGATACCGTTATTGTGTATATGAAGATCCACAGTTCATACATTTGTAACAGTAAATTTTTTATCAATATAAAATGCCCCTGTTTTCTTGAGGTCTACTTTGTTGGAAATTCATATTGCCAACACTACCTTATTTATTCATTTGCTCGTCACATATTTGTGCTTAAACTGTAATTATATTCCAAGCATACAAAATTTGAAAATATTTTATTAAGTAGTAAAATAATATAAAATTCAATACAAATATTTTCATTATATTTTCAAAAGTTACAGTTCTGAAATCTTCAACAGGATTTATTAAAACTAATAGGCAAATACTTAATATAATAAGATCAATAATTAAATAATGCTGAAACATTTATTTTTAAATTTTACTTAGATTTTAAAAATGTTTAAAAATAAAATATTCACAATTCTAGCATTCAATATTCATCTGACTGTAATTGTGAAAAATAAGTATCCTGCTTCTTGTAGTTACCTAAGATGTACATATATGCATATTTAGGAATAATACGAATTGTGTTAATATTGTAAAGTATTTCTCATCCTCCATGTACATCAGTTGTAGTGTGCCACTGGCTGCTACCCACATATCATGTTTGCATATTAAAATCAAACACAAAGAAAAGCAAGTCAATAGTCAGCTAAATTCACTTGGAAATCATATTTAACTGTTTGAGAATCTATTGCATTTATGCCTTCTGAGAGAAAGGATTTTATATTTATTTTGTGTTTTTCATTTCCACTCTCACAAACCTCCATGACATTTTGATTGGGACACTTTTTGTTTTGAGGAGCTGGGGTCAAAATATGTGGAGAAACATTTATCTTGGACATACTTGAATAGTGTTCGTTATGAGAGTGAGTCTGTAAGATTACAAGATTGTCCTGTCTATGCTGAGTGCCAGAACTGCAGTGAGAGAGCACTCGTGTGTTCCATAATAAATTTTTTGAGTGTGTCTGTTTGTGACACCTTAGGCTTTCTAAAGTTCAGGTTCTGAGCAGGGGTCCCTTGGGAACTAATGTGTGTTGGCTTGGGAGCCTGTACAGGATACTGAGTGAGACACAGACATCTTACCTTCTTTCAAACCATAAATTGCTTTATTTCATACCTATGAAGATGCATATACTATTACTCTAATTTTTTAAAAATATCTTAGTCAAAGAACATATCATTTGCCATATTAATCATTTTTAAGTGTACAGTGCAATAAAGCTAGCTTTATGCATATTGTTGCACAACAGATCTGTAGAACTTTTTCAACTTGCCAAACTGAAACTTTGCATTCACTTTGTTTCTCTTTCTAAGAATTTGACTACTTTACATACTTCATGTAGGTAGAATCATGCATATTTGTCTTTTTATAAATGGCTTATTTCTCTCAGCATAATGTTCCTAATATTTAGCCATATTGTAGCTTATGACAGGATTTCCTTCTTTTCTATGCCAGATAGTATTCCATTTTACGTATATATCACATTGTCTTTAACCGTAATATTTAGGTTGCTTCCACGTATTGACTATTGCGTATAAAGCTGCAATAAATATGGATGTTCAATATCTCTTTGAGACCCTGTTTCAATTTTTTGATTAAATACTCAGAAGTAGGACTACTAAATCATATGGTAGTTATATTTTAAATTTTTTGAGGAAACTCCATACTATTTTCTATAGCCACTACACTAGTTTACATTCTTACCAACAGTGCACAAAGGTTCCAGTTTCTCCGCATTCTCACCAATGCTTGTTATGTTGTTTTTCAGACAGTTGCCATCCTAATGAGTGTGAGATCCCATCTCATTATGGTTTTGATTTGCGTTTCCCCCATTATTAGTGTCATTGTGCATCTTTTCCTATGCTTGTTGAACATTAGTAAAGTGGGACATCTTTATCCTTTGCATGTGGATATCCAGTTTCCCCAACACCATTTGTTGAAGAGTTTGTCCTTTCTCCCATTGTGTAGCCTTGGCACCTTTGTGAAAGATTATTTGACCATGTTAAGTGAGAGTTTATTTCTGGGCTCTCTTTCCTATTCCACTTGTCTGCATACCTGGATTTTGCCACTCCCACAATGTTTTCATTACTGTTGTACATGAAGTTAGTATTTTTTCTATTTCTGGAAAAAAAATGCTATTAGGATTTTGATAGGGATTGCATTGAAGTTATAAGTATGGGCATTTTGAGAATATTAAGTTTTCTAATCCACGAACACAAATGTCTTTCTATTTATTTGTACCTTTAATTATTTCATCTATGTTTTGTACTTTTCGGTGCACAAATCTTCTGCCTCCTTGATTAAGTTTATTCCTAAGTATTTTATTTTTTAATGCTACAGTCAGTGATATTGTTTTCTTTTATTTACTTTTAATATTTTTCACTGTTAATGTAAGACATTACTGACTTTGGAGTGTTAATACTGTATCCTGGAAATTTGTTGAAGTAGGTTATTAGTTCTAACAGTATTTTTGTGGAATTCTTACGGTTTTCTATATATTAGACATGTCATCTATCAACAGGGATAATTTTACTTTTTCCTTCTGTACTTGGATGACTTTTATTTCTTTTTCTTACCTGATTACTCAGGCTAGGACTTCCAGTACCATGTTGAATAGATAGTTACCATTTGCGTGGAGTACTTTTTACCATACTTTTACTTTCTGCCTTTTTTTTTTTTTTTTTTCCCCAGAGTCTTGCTCTTGTCACCCAGGCGGGAGTGCAATGGCATGATCTCAGCTCACTGCAACCTGCACCTCCCGGGTTCCAGCAATTCTCCTGCCACAGCCTCACTAGTAGCTAGGATTATAGGCACGTGCCACCACACCCAACTAATTTTTGTATTTTTAGTAGAGACAGGATTTCACCATGTTGACCAGGCTGGTCTCAAACTCCTGACCTCAAGTGATTCACCTGCCTCAGCCTCCAAAAGTGTTGGAATTACAGGCATGAGCCACTGCGCCCAGACTGCCTACATGTGTTCTTATATCTAAAGTGATTCTCAATTTGGGAGGCCAAGGCAGGAGCACTGCTTGAGCCCAGTGGTTGGAGAAGAGCCTGGGCAACACAGGGAGACCCTGTCTCTAAAAGAAAAAAAACAAATAAATAAAGTAATCTCTTGTAGACAGCACATAGCTGGATATTGCTTTTAACCCTTCAATCATTCTTAATCTTTTGAGTGTGGTATTTACATTTAAAATAATTACTGATAGGGATGAACTTATTATTGCCATCCTTTGTTTTCTGTGTGTCTTATAGTTATTTTCTCAATTTGTTTTACTGCCGTTTTTTGTGTCTTATTGATTTTTCTGTAGAGACAGGCTTTGATTACTTTGTCAGGCTTTTTTATTTTTGGTGTGCATCTTTTATGGGTATTTTATTCATGGTACTATGGGGCGTACATAAAACACCTTATAGTCATAACAATCTGTTTTAAACTGATAACAACTTAAGTTTAACTGCATACCAAAATTCTACTCCTTTAAGTCTCCCTCCCACACTTCATGTTATCAAAGTCACAGTTATATCGTTTTATATTTTGTATTCGTTAGCATAATTTTATAATTATATTTTTCATGCCTTCATTTTTAAATTCTACACCTGAATTAAAACTGATTTACCTGCCACCCTTACAGTATTACATGATTCTGTACCATGTATATATTTACCTCTACAAGAAAACTTTCCATTTTTGTGTACTTTTTTATTGCTGTCTAGTGTCCTTACGTTTTAACTTGAAGGAATCTCTTATCAGTTCTTATAAGGCATATCTAATGGTGATGAACTTCTTCAGCATTTGTTTGTCTGGGAAATTATTTCTCGTTCTGCTTTGAACAACACTTTTTCCAGATTTAATATTTTTGGTTTGGCTTTTTTTATTTCAGGAGTTTACATATGGCCAACCCTGACATTATTGGGTTGAAAACATTTACTCAGCCCACACTAATAAAAGTGGCTAAAGAGCTTCTGCATGGCAAAAGAAACTACCATCAGAGTGAACAGGCAACCTACAGAATGGGAGAAAATTTTTGCAATCTACCCATCTGACAAAGGGCTAATATCCAGAATCTACAAAGAACTTAAACAAATTTACAAGAAAAAAACAAAAAACCACATCCAAAAGTGGGCAAAGTATATGAACAGACACTTCTCAAAGTGCAGCCAACAGACACATGAGAAAAATGTTCATCATCACTGGTCATCAGAGAAATGCAAATCAAAACCACAATGAGATACCATCTCACACCAGTTAGAATGGCGATCATTAAAAAGTCAGGAAACAACAGATGTTGGAGAGGATGTGGAGAAATAGGAACACTTTTACACTGTTGGTGGGACTGTTAATTAGTTCAACCATTGTGGAAGAACGTGTGGTGATTCCTCAAGGTTCTAGAACTAGAAATACCATTTGACCCAGCCATCCCACTTCTGGGTATATACTCAAAGGATTATAAATCATGCTGCTATAAAGACACAGGCACACGTATGTTTATTGTGGCACTACTCACAATAGCAAAGACTTGGAACCAACACAAATGTCCATCAATGATAGACTGGATTAAGAAAATGTGGCACATATACACCATGGGATACCATGCAGCCATAAAAAAGGATGAGTTCGTGTCCTTTGCAGGGACGTGGATGCAGCTGGAAACCATCATTCTGAACAAACTATCACAAGGACAGAAAACCAAACACCGCATGTTCTCACTCATAGGTAGGAAGTGAACAATGAGATCACTTGGACACAGGGTGGGGAACATCACACATGGGGGCCTGTTGGGTGTTGGGGGGCTGGGGGAGGGATAGAATTAGGAGAAATACCTAACGTAAATGATGAGCTGATGGGTACAGCAAACCAACATGACACATGCATACCTATGTAACAAACCTGAACGTTGTGCACATCTATCCTAGAACTTAAAGTACTAGGAGCAAAAATTCAGTGGACTATTAAGAGAAAAGAAAGATAAGAAGAGAGAAGAAAGAACAAATCCGTCTGATGAATTTCTCATCCATGTAATACCTGCATATAGCTCGCAAATAGACATGCCAAGATTGTTCCTGGAGCCTATACTAATTGACCCGAATTTTAAAGGATTTCTCTTCCTTGAAACCAAATGATTTCTGAACAAGAAAGTTATTTAATTTTAACTAATTTTAAATAGAATATATGTTAATTCTAAATTATCTTAAATATTTTCTAAATTAACATAAGTGTAAGAAAGTACAAAACATAGCATAAGTTGATCACATGGTCTTCTACATCATCTTCAATCTTGTTTTTGATGTGTTTGCACAGTGAACTTTTTCAGTTATTAGGGGGTATTTTGTTTAATAAACTTTTTGGAAGAAGATGCTTCTACTGCCAACTTCCCCATCCTAATTCTCTCTGTCATTCATGGTGACTTGAAGGAGGAACACTTTACTTTTTCTTTTTTGTAAAATTACATGGCTTTTTAACCAATTTTTACAGTTTTTAGGAAGTCGATTATAAAAAAAATATAAAAATCTTCACTTTATTTAGTTCCGTGCCTTACAAAACAAGAGCATAGTGTGAGCTTTTCACTGAGTGCTTTTCCAACAATAGTGAGAAGCAGATACAGAAACCAACTGAAAAATGTTTTATACTTTCTTATGACTTTCTGTCATAAAACTATAAAGGCAAACTTGAGGAGATATGACCTGAGAATACAATGACTTAAGAAAGAAAATTTGAAAATCAATTGGCTCTATGAGGTAACTTCTCTGAATTCCATAATGTGGCAATTTCTAAAATGAAAACGTTTTTTCTTGTGTGCGCAAATTTTATTGATTCTCTAAACTTCCATAGCAGAAGCTATAAAAGAGAACACAGAAAACCAAAAAGGTATACAGCACAAAATATTAATACAGTAATTTATTATATTTTTTATTATTCCTTCAGTACTCTAAGTACTTTTTAGGCAATATTTAAATCTTGTATCATTGTGAGAAGGGCTACTGGGCTAGTCATTAAAATGTAATATTTAGTTATGGACACTATAAGAAATCTTGGCTAAAATTCTTCCATAATTTTATATTAATTCAATTGAACACGGTGTATTGTCAAAGACTATATTGCCTCAATATTCTCTACCGGAAGATAAAGTAAAAAGAGGGAAATAAATAAATAATAGAGTATTTCTTCATTTTGTGCAAAGATTTTTAAGTACCAAGGCCCGTGACTTGGTAACTGAAATGATAATCTTTTTTTATGACTAATTTTCTATATCTACTATCCAGTTATCATTAAGCAAGTGATTCGTAATCTTTTGGGTGTTGGAAAACAGAGCATTTGATAAACAACAGATGATCTTCTGATAAGAAGACAATTTATGCATTTATATACAACGTAATATATCAAATTTCGGGGAATAAAGAAACTTTGAAACCTAACCCTGTATTCTCCAAGCTTTGGAACTCTGTTCAGTACCTCAATAAGTTTAGGCAGCCATAATTTCTTTTATATTCCCACATTTCTTTTCATGGTAAAACATGAATGTTTCCTAGGATCCTGATAATGGAAACCTATACACTTGACCCTTGAACAATATGGATTTCAATTGTGGGGGTCCACCTATATCTAGATTTTCTCCCACCTCTGCCACCCCTGAGATGGTAAAAGCCAACTCCTCCTCTGCTTCCTCCTTTTCAGCCTACTCAACATAAAGACGATGAGAATGAAGACCTTTCTAATGACCCATTTCCATGTAATGAATAGTAAATGTATTTTCTCTTCATAATTTCCTTAATAGGATTTTATTTTATCTAGCTTACTTTATTGCAAGAATATAGTATGTAGTACATATAAAGAATATGTGTTAATCAACTATTCATCTTACCAGTAAAGCTTCTAGTAGGCTAGTAGTAGTTAAGTTTTTGTGGAATCAAAAGTTATATGTGAATTTTTGACTGCATCATGAGGGTCAGTACTCGTAAACTCCACATTGTTTAAGGATCAGCTGTATTTCCGGAGTTTGAATGGTATTTAATGTATCAAATACGTGGGCTTGTTTATTTGTTTTTCTGTCTCACTCTTGAGGTATATGTCTCTAAACAGAAAATATTAGCTGTTGGGGAAGTAAATCAATGGCACATATTTCCTATAAAGTAACAACTATAATTAGTTAACTAGAGAGTTACACATAGCTATTGGGAGAGCTATGACAAGAACCCTACTTGGTTAGAAATAATCTTGTAGAAATTAGCTTTAATTTAAGTCTGCATAATACCATGTAATTAATAAAGGACTCTTATACTCAGTTAATTTATTTATTTGTTTTGGCTCTTGTAAAAAATGGTTAGGTAGTGAGACATGTATTATCATTGGCCTCATTTTGTGAAAGAGAAAGGTATGAATCATGAGGTTAAATAACTCATCCAAGGTGATTCCAAAATAATCTTTAGGACATGAACTTGAATTCTCCTCTCTCATATCAGGCAAAATAGGGTCAATTTAAATGAATGAATGAATGAATAATGTGACAGCACTTTGAATTTACTACACATCTTTTCTAATTTCTTGAAAGGCTATTGTAGTGTCATTCATTCCTTGATTCACCTGTAGGTATTGATTGGTTTTCTGGTCTTGTGGCCTGGTTCAGATGCTGTTTGCACAGAGAACAGTCCCTGTTTGATTACAGTTTATGATAAGCAGTGGGCTGTAGCATCATATTGTTTGCCTGCTATGACTCATTTAAGGTCAACCTACCAGAAAAATTGATATTTTTGCTATGCAAACTAAGATCTTATATGAGTTGTTTAAAATATATAACCATTTCAGATGTGATGATACTTTGACTTGGAGCAAAGATAATGTACTTATTAGGAAATATTGTGTAAATAATTTTTCTGTAATGATGATTAAGTACACTGATTTTCCCATGTTCTCTCATCAGTAGCTTATGAGAGGGTTTTCCCTGTGATTGACTTGCCGCAGAATGAAGTCAGTCAGCTCATTTATGAAGGTGTAAAAAAAATGGAAACACATTGTGTTAAACTGGATGGAACTTGTTCAACTGTCAAAAATTTCTCAAGGACTATCATCTTGGACAGAAGGATCAATTAGTTATTTCTCAGGTGTTGCAACCCATTGAAAATTTGGAACTGCTTAGGGGTCTTGTTTAGTGTTTTCAGATCGGGAAGGGAAGCAGCAGCAACAAACCTGCTACTGAGAACCAGGGAGTAGATTCACATTCTATCAATTCTACAACTCCAGAACAAGTGTTGCATAGATGAGGTTCATTGCTAAAGATGCACAAATCAAGTTCTAAGGCAGGTATGAATTAGGTTGATAGAGTTCTGCTTTGCCAATCAACTTCAAAGACTTGAAGAATGAAGTCCAAATTAATTGATAAGTTTTTCTTCTTTAATATACAATACATTGTCTACATTGTCCTTCCAGCTTCACCTTGAATTGATGAAAATTGAGATTTTTTTCTTAAGTTTTAAAAGTTTAGTGAGCTGCTGTTACTTACCTTTGTGTACATGTAAGAATAAAATCTTAAGAATCAAGAATTAAGAAGCAAAACTATATGCTTTTCACAATTGAATTAAAATTATTTGGGCCTAAAGCCAAGACATTTTGTTAGACTTGTTTTAAGTGCCTTAACCACCTGGAATTCTTTTTAAAGTACTGTCTAATTCATCTTTTTGAAATGATGGCTTTGCCTTTTAATGAGAAATCTACATTTCTTTCTTAAATAGGAAACATAGTGTCCTTGGCTTAGTTCTCTAAAGACATAGAAGTACACTTTTATGTGTAGCAAAGACACAGCTTGTGGCAAATTTATTTCAGGCATGTCAGACTGAAAATCTGTTTCTACAACAAAACAGGCTTCCCTTGAGTTTACTAAGCCATGTTCTTCAAGTAAATGAGATACTTTATGGATGTATAACCTGAATGTCCCTACCAAGGAGTTACTCTTTGATTTGTTATTCTAAGAGAACAATCTGAACACTAATCCCCACAGCTGCTAGAAGTGTTTGTCATCCCTCACCCATATTCCTGAGAACATGGGGTCCTGGTAGTCATCATGGTTTCTCTATCTGGGTTCACCCAGGCTTATCTGTTCTTTCCTTCTACCTATTGCTAGAATCTGCTTGGTTTTATCCACATTACTCCTAAGGTGAACATACTCATCCCCCTTTTATTTTGCAAAGCACTATTACTAAAAATATTTGTTATATATAAAAGAACTTTACTGAAGTTTGAGGGGAACAGAGAGTTATAGAACAAAACATGAAAAAATTTAAATTGGTGATCAGACCCTGTATTCCTATTCAACCATCTGCTCCATAAGGAGTCCATTCCTAGCCATCTGCCCACAGTCTAGTCCTGAAACCAGGCTGCTAGAATCCAGGTTCTCCTAACTAACAATATTTTCCTAATCTCTTCTCTTTTCCTGAGTTCCAGCTTACTGACCCTTGATCCCAGTGGCCTTCAAAGGTAAAGTATATTTTACCTAGAGACTGTGGCTTTCCAGGCTTTCCCTGTAGCACAGGGTTACATATAAAGCTATTAAATCACATGTATTAACTACATTGTTTAGATCTTCTGTGACTTAACTAAATTTTGGGGTTTTTCTGATCCACAATTTTCTGAGATAACTAGGTTAAAAATTCCTAAGCATGAATGTGAATTACACAATCTCTCCTACTAATTCTATCAATTTTGCCTTGCATAATTTTAAACAATATTATAAAGACCATAGGTGTTTGTGGTTGAGATATCTCCTTATTGTTGTTTTTTACTATCTGATTGTGTGCCTGTTCTCTTTATTAATATTTTGCCTTAAATTTTTTTTATGATATTAAAATTGTAACATCCATTTTCTGTTGGGTAACACTTGTGAGGTATAGTTGTTTTTTGTCTAATGCATTTTTCATGTAGAGTTGATTACTAGAATTTTAAAATTGTATGTTCTTTGTCTTTTCATAGGTGAATTAAATATGCTTATATTTATTTTGGTTACTAATATAGTTGGGCATATTTCAGTCAAATATTTTTGAGGTTTCCATTTATCACGTATTTTTTTACTCCATTATTTTATTTTTTACATTTGGGTAGATTTCAAACATTCTTTGTTATCTGTTTGTCTCTTTATTATAAACCACAAACTTTATTTTTAGTCTTCAATGTGTATTCGTACATTTTTAACACAGAGATCAAACTTTATAAGTCTGAGATAATTCTAAATTGATTCAGCATTTATATCCTCACAGAAAACACACCAAACCAAAACAAGACACTCTTTAAAAAAAAAAACCTACTGAAATACTCCAGCTATTTTTCTTTTTATAGTCTACAATTTTAATTCCAACTGTTTTCAAGAATAGAAATTGAATGATATATTGTTACAATAACAAAAATAAAATGAGTATATTTATTTCCTCTCTAATATCCATACCAATACACTTAAGAGTGTGTTTGAAAGCCTAAACAGTTAGGCCTAGGTCTTTATAAAATAAAGGTAATTTAGCCCCTCAAGACACAGTAAGATGTCCAGTTATCCCAAATGTACTACAATCAGCACATGGCATTACTCACAGTGATGGATACTAAGGTTATTCAATCATAATAAAACTGAAGTTTATCACTCTTCTGCAATGTGTGAGAGTGAATCCATGTAACACTTCTGGCATCCATCCTATGACTATAAAAGATGTCACCCTTACAAAGAACCCATATTTAGGATGAAGCCAACTTTGTGGATCGTAAAAGAAAGAAATAAAGGGGAAATAGGTATTTGCTTGGATATGTTGTAAAGCCACTGGATCAACCTGCTCAGAAATTTCTATTTCTCAGAACTTTCCAGTTATTTGACACAGAGAATTCTTTTATTATTTCTGAAATAGTTTGACTCAGAAGTCTGTTACTTACAACATAACAGATGCAATAGTTAAATTTACCAATGTTTCTTACATATTTCTCAGATCCTTCTGTTTCTTGTGTTCTTCTTTGGAGTAACCATTTCTTCATGTTGAAATGGATCCTTCAAGACTTCTTTCATGAAGGGCATATGGGACATAAATACTCTTATTTGTATTTTCTTCTGAAGAAAAATCATTATTTCACCCTCACACTTAAACAAGAGTTTGACTGAAGACTGGTTATTTTTCTTCATTCCGGACATAACTGCTTTGTTCTGGTCGACGTTGTTTCTGATGAAAAGTTTTCTGTTACTCTAGGTGTCATTGACTTGTGAGTACTTTTTCTTTTGTAATTTTTAGGGTTTTTCTTTCCTTTCACCTTTGTTATTCTGCAGTTTCACTGGGGTAAATTTAGATGTGTCTTTATTTTCTTAATTACAGGGCATGTTTTCAACCTGAAATACCCTCTTTTACTTTTTGTGCAATTTTCAGCCATTATTTCTTCACATATTTGTTCTCCTGGATTCTCCCTATATCCTGTTTCTGGGAATTTATTTAGACATATGTTCAAGCCTCAATCTATTATAATTTTTTATTTATATAAAATTCATATATATATTTATATATAATATATATATTTATAATTTTATGTTTTTGTATCCATCTCTTTATATCACTTTCTGGACAAATTCTTATGTGCTATTTCTCATACAACAATTTCCTTTTTTGACTATGTTTTATCTCACTCTGCTATCTAGTAAAGTAGATACCAAGCATGTGTTCTTATTTAAACATATTTAAATTAATTATAATTAAGTGAATTAAAACTTCAGTTGCTCAGTCCCAATGGATACATTTCAATTACACAATAGCTAGAAGTGACTGATGACTACCATATTAGACAGTGCAGAATCATTCCATCATTGCAGAAAATTCTGTTGGACAAGGCTAGAGGGTACTTTCTATTTGTTATTTAAATTTGCTTACAAAAATGTTTATATTTCATGTTTCTAATTGGTTATTTTCCTTCTACATCTGGCTTTGACTGATTTCTTCCTCAGTTTTCTGAAAATGACTCATTTCTTTTACAGTTGTCATTTTTATCTCTTTAATGACTTTAAAAATATTTACCTTAAAGCTATTGTTTCAAAGATATTATTTTCACACTGGTGAGATTATTAATTTTATTGGCTCCAGTGTTTAGTGTTGTTTTATTTTGTTTTTCAGGTGCTTTATAGTATTCACTTGGTGACCCATCTTGAAGGCTTAATTCTAGTTTGTTGTGTTTCTGTTTCCTCTCTCATGTCCTCTCATTGTATTTTCTTCCACCTGCCCAATCTCCAGCTCAGTCAATAATTTAAGATTCTTGGTGCCTGTCCCATGGATACAGTAGGGATATCTCCTATCCACTTCTGGTCCAGCAATTCAGTTGGCATACATCCTGATTGATCATCTGTCTCCATGCCTTCTGCCAAATTGAGTTCACAGGTCACACCTACAGAGAATAATTATAGTTATGCTCAGAGTCTTTTATGGATGGAGAAAGTCCATTTCAGTCACAGATTTCATATTGCGAACCTGGTTCTTTCCTCTCCGAATCATCTCTGGAGAGCTCTTGGGGCCCAGTTATTCTGGAAGGGCCAAACATCCAGCATCTTCTGCCTGTTACTGAATTTAATGCTAAACATATCGGAGGCTTTAGTGCCTGATTTATAATTTCTGACCTACAGTGATTTATTTTTCTTCTGGGTTTTCGACATAGCTATACCTCTTTAATTTTCCAAAAAAAAAAAAAATGCACTGTTAGTATCATTTAGGATGAATATATACATTTGTAAACTCAAGACCATCTTGATTAGAAGCCTGATGTTTCTCTTCTATTTTGGGAAATTCATTATTTCTTTGACATAATCTTGTTTCCCATATTTCTCTTCTCCTATTTGGAACTCTTTAATTTCTTGGGTTTAACATTTCCCTGTCATCATTTATGCTTTCATTTTTGCTTTTCTTTGGTTTTATGAGGTCATACTCTGATATGGTTTGGCTGTGTTCTCACCCAAATCTTATCTTGAATTGTAGTTCCCATAAACCCTACGTGTCATGGGAGGGGCCAGGTGGGAGCTAATTGAATCATGGGGGCAGTTGCCTCCATGATGTTCTCATGATAGTGAGTGAGTTTTTACGAGATCTGATGGTTTTATCAGGGGCTTTTCTCCCTTTTGCTTGGCGCTTCTCCTTGCTACCACCATATCAAGAAGGATGTGTTTGCTTCCCTTTCCAAAATGATTGTAAGTTTCTTGAGGCTTCCCCAGCCATGCTGAACTTGTGAGTCAATTAAAACTCTTTCCTTTATAAATTACCCAGTCTCGGGTATGTCTTTATTAGCAGCATGAGAATGGACTAATACATACTCTGTGGAAATTATTGAATCTTATTCCTTTTTAAAATGTTGGTGATCATATAGAATCCATATATGGGATACATATGACATATATAATACGTTTTTGTAAAATTTCTGCCTTGTCCTTTTCTTTTCCTTTTCATTTATCATCCCATTGTTGTTTATAGAAATCATATATTTTTTAATCTTTTAAAAAAGTTTTAATATATATGTCTATACATATATTTTTTTTCTGCTTTTTGAGTTACATGTGTTTTATTTTCTCTGGTTTTATATCCAGTTGTCACTTTTCTTCATGCTACTAGTTTTTCTCAAATGGTTGTGACATTTAGTAGTGTTTTCATATTTTAGAATGACTAAATAGTATTTTAAATAGCAGACATGGATGTCTTTGCTGTTATGTAAATAGGTGTATTTCCTACTCACTTAAGTAGGAAATATAATATTGTCTTTGGCATGGGTCATATCTCCTGGCAAGTTTTCTTTAAGGTAGATTGATGGAGAGTTGAATATTGTCTTAAATAGCTCGTTGTTTCACAACCAAATTCTGGGACACTTAGTGTAGGCCAGTGCTTCTTAAGCTACTTGAAGGCCTCAGGACTGTTTACATTGTTAAAAATGATTAAGTACTCCAAAAAGTTATATTTATTAAAGTACAGCAAATTAGAACTTAAAATTGAGAAATGTCTTATTAATCCATTTTAAAATAGCAGTAAACCCATTATATTTTAACATAAAAACATATTTGAGAAAATTATTTTTCCAAATGGAAAGAATTAGGACAAATAAAGGCAGTATTTACATTTTTGAGAATCTTAATGTCTGTCTAGAAAACTAGATATTATACCTACTAATACAGCTGATATTTCTCATCTATTTCTGTGTTCACTGTATTACCATATGTTGTATTGGTTGAAATATTGTAAGATATTCTTACAGATATGTAGTTGGAAAATGTACGAATATTTTATTAGTTTTTTTTTCAGGTAGCTGATATTGTTCTTTGATAGTTTCACTACCAAACAAAACTCAAATACTAGATTTTTAAAAATACAAAAATTAGCCAGGTGTGATGGCGAGTGCCTGTAGCCCAAGCTACTCAGGAGGCTGAGACAGGAGAATTGCTTGAACCTGGGAGTTGGAGGCCGCAGTGAGCCAAGATCATGCCACTGCACTCCAGCCTGGTTGACAGAGCAAGACTCTGTCTCAAAAAACAAAACAAAACAAAAAAGTTGCTTGTAATATATAATTTGACAGAACATTAAACTATTATACTAAAATCCTTGACCTATCTTGCATTTTGAACGAATCTTTTTGTTACATGATTTTTTAACATTGCTCCTTGGTCATTTTGAATTTTCTCGTCTACTCTGTTTTTACTTGCCTTTTGTAGTGATTAGACATGAACCTGGAAATGCCTTTTGCTTTGAGAGAGCTATAAGGAAGTGCATATTTGACTACTTAGTGCTATCTCTAGGTTTTATATGAAATAAAAAAGATCATAAAAATAGCCCATCTGGGCTAGAGTCAGTGGTAGAGTCAGTGGGCTACAAAAGCAAATGGAAATTTAGATTAAAAACCCAGTTTATGAATAAGAATTAAGCTTTTGATGGAAAATCCTACTTCATCCTATTGGTTGGTAACTGGAAAAGGGAAATCCATGACTTGCTAGGATGTGAATTCCACCAAGACGAAGCATCCCTAATTTGAGACTCAGCCATCTTCAAAACAAACAAAACGGGAGGCAAAATACTATTTTGAAAAATATGAAATAAAAATTAGAACATTTTGTATTAAAAAAGTGTTACTTCAGAAAAGCAAAACAGCTGGAAGTTTCTCAGGCACCACTGACTATGAATTGAAGGTAGTTCTATTTTTTCCAAACACTGGTTTGTCTTTAGTCAATGCATTATTTTTACAAATTGCAAATACATCTGAAACTGACACACAGAGAGTAAAGCAAATATACACTGAAATAATGCCTTTATGTTCAGATAGAAAAATTTGGATCTATTGTAGCAATTGAGATAAAATTATGCCTTCTATAAGGGTTTCTGCCATGTTCTAAGATAGTGATTTTGTGGGTCACAAAACATTTAAGAATATGATCAAATTCATTTCTCCCAAAATATTGTAAACAAATATGATTGGTAAAAATTTTTAGAGATATATAGACTTCTTGAATCTCAAATACTAGGAAAAAAAGACAGGCTTCAGTTTAAAAAGTACTACAATAAGAAAAGTAAACGGCCGGGCGCGGTGGCTCAAGCCTGTAATCCCAGCACTTTGGGAGGCCGAGTCGGGTGGATCACGAGGTCAGGAGATCGAGACCATCCTGGCTAACCCGGTGAAACCTCGTCTCTACTAAAAAAAATACAAAACACTAGCCGGGCGAGATGGCGGGCGCATGTAGTCCCAGCTACTCGGGAGGCTGAGGCAGGAGAGTGGCGTGAACCCGGGAGGCGGAGCTTGCAGTGAGCTGAGATCCGGCCACTGCACTCCAGCCTGGGCGACAGAGCGAGACTCCATCTCAAAAATAAAATAAAATAAAATAAAATAAGAAAAGTAGTGTATCAAGGAAGAAGTAAGAAAGCTATTTTACTAAGTGTTAAGTCAATGATAGACTCCTTTTACATGAAGATGGGCACATGTTTAGAGCACACAAAGGAACAGTAATACAAAGCCTTGAAATGATTTTGGAATTATTCAGTTTCAGATTTTTTAAATGTGTACTGGATTTCTGAAAATTCCAATGCACCATTACATTTTGTTAAGTGATGTAATTCATTAACATTTTCTGGCTTTACAAGATAAAATTTATTGTAATAGCAACAGATTGGATCTTTGATGAATACATTGTTGGTCATTTTCCATATCATTTTTGACAACGTATCAGAAGGATGTATTCTATATCGTATTTTGAAAGGTTAAACTATATTAGGGCTATAGAAATGACAGAAAGATAAAATGACATGTATGAAGTCAGAATAAAGTGAGTGGAATAAAGTGAGCAAGGCATAAAACTTGGAAACAAATTTAATTGTGATACTCCATCAGTACTCCAAATAATGACTAATGACAGTAGGGTGCCCAGAGTTGGGAGGAATATTCCATAAATAGGGCTTCATCCTAACAAACAAAATTTGCAGTAAAAGAATTGAACTTACCTTGTAGTCATTTCTTTTTAAATTAATAGACTAATTTTTACAAAAACCTTTAGATTTACAGAAAAATTTAGCAGACTGTACAGTGACCATGTCTCCTTCCTCAACAGATTTCCTGTTATTAACATCTAGCATTGGTTAGTATATTTCTTAAAATAAATTAACCAATATTGATAAGTAGTTGTTAATTGAAGTCCATAGTTTGTTTCACTCTTTGCATTGTGCTGTTCTATGGGTTCTGACAAATACTAAATGCCGTATTTCCACCATAAAGTATCAAACAGAATATCCCCTGCACTTCAACTCGGCCTTTGTACCCTCCTGAAACTTTGGAAACCGCTAATCTTATACGTCTCTGTAGTTTTGCTTTTCCCAAAACGTTACATATTCGAAATCACACTAATTTCTTTCAATTAACAATATACAAGAAATTCAAGTTTTTTCCATATTTTTTCATGACTTGATAGCTCACTTCTTTTTAAAGCCTAATGATACCCCATTATATAAATGTACAACAGTTTATCTTTTCTCCCACTAAAGGAAATCTTAGTTGCTTCTAGGTTTTTGGTGATTATGAATAAAGCTACTATAAACATTTATGTGCAGGTTCTTAAGTGGACAAGTTTTCAACTAAATTTGGCAAATATCCAAGAATGAGATTGCTAGATCATTTGGTAAAACTGTCTTCAGTTTTGTAAGCAACTGCCAACCTGTCTTCCATAGTAGCTGTTACCATTTACCATTTCCACCAGCAGTAAATGAAAATTGCCCCACATCCTTCTCAGCGTTTGGTACTTGTCCGTGTTTTGGATTTTAACGATTTGAATAGATGTCTAGTGATACCTGATTATTATTTTAAATTAAATTTCCCTAGTGATACATGGTGTTATGTGTCTTTTTATATACGTATTTTCCATCTAGTTATCATCTTTGATGAAGGGTCGTCTTAGATCTTTGGCCATTTTTTGATGGAGTTGTTTTGCTATTACTGTGTTGAGTTTTTAGTTCTTTGTGTATTTTGAATGCAAATCTTTTATCAGTAATGTGTTTTGCAAATACTTTATCCTGGCCTTTGTCTTGCATTTTATTCCCTTCAGCAGAAAAAAAGTTTTTAATTTTAATAAAATCTGACATAATTTTTTTAGTTTCATGAATCATTCTTTTCGCTTTATATCTATATGTATACAGACAAATCCAGAGTCACAAATATTCTCTGTTATATTGTTTTCTAGAAGTTTTATAGTTTTTCAACTTGCATTTATATCTATGATTCACTTTTAGCTAGTTTTTGTCAAAGGTTTAGGTCTATGTTTAGTTTTCTGTTTTGATTTTTATTTGTTTGTTTATTTGTTTTGCATTTTAATGTCCAATGATCCAGTATCAATTGTTGAAAATATTATCCTTTCTCCATTGAAATGGCATTGTTAATTTGTCCAAAGATTACTTGACCTGTATGTGTGTCAGGGGGAGAAACAGTATATTTTGAGGTTTTATATTTTGTTTCATTGATTTCTGCCTATTCTTTCATGAATACCACACTGTCATGATTACTGTAGCTTTATAGTAAGTTTTGCAGTCACGTAGTATCAGTCTTATGACCATGGTCGTCTTTTTCAATATTCTGTTAACTATTCTATGTAAATTTTGCTCTCTTCTTGCCCATCTATGTAAACTTTAGAATCATTTTGTATATATCTGCAAAACAAATTGCTAGAATTTTGATTGTGATTACTTTGATGTATGGATTAATTTGGAAGAATTGATATCTTAACAATATTGTGTCTTCCTATATCCATTGTTTAAATATTGATTGATTTAGTTCATCAGAGTTTTGTAGTTTTTCTCACAAATCTTGCACATATTTTGTTACATTTATACACATATACTTTCTTTTTTTCTTATTTTTGTGTTGCTAGTGCAAATGGTATTTTAATTTCCAATTCCAAATGTTCATTGTTGGTTTATAGAAGAGCAATTAACTTTTGTATATCAACCTTGATTCTGCAAACTTGCTATAGGCTGTTAATTTCAGAAATTTTTTGGTCAATTTTGGGGGGTTTTCTATATAAATAATCATGTAACCTGTGAACAAGGATAGTTTTATTTCTTCCATCCCAATATATATACCTTTTACTTCCTTTTTAAAATCTGATTGCATTAGCCTGGACTTTCAGTATGATGTTGAAAAGAGTGTTAAATGGGAATATCAGTGTTTTGTTCTTGATTCTATTCCAGAGTAGAGTAATAATGGTTAACATATTGTATATTACAAAATATCTAGAAGAGGCTTTTGAATGTTCTCACCACACAAAAAAAATGATACATGTGTGAGGTGATGCATATGCTCTATACCCTGATTTGATCATTATATTACATGTATATGTATGAAAATATCAATTTGTAGCCTACAAATATGTACAATTACAAAGTGACAATAATAAAAAAAAAAAACAGATGGCCATAGGGAGAGTACTAGCAAAAGAGAAGACACAAGGAGCTTATTAATTTATTTTTTATTGCTAGAATACAACATCTTAATTGAGAAAGCAAGTCTATGGGCATTTTTTTTTTTTTTTTTTTTTTTTTTTTTTTTTTTTTTGAGACGGAGTCTCGCTCTGTCACCCAGGCTGGAGTGCAGTGGCCGGATCTCAGCTCACTGCAAGCTCCGCCTCCCGGGTTCACGCCACTCTCCTGCCTCAGCCTCCCGAGTAGCTGGGACTATAGGCGCCCGCCACCTCGCCCGGCTAGTTTTTTGTATTTTTTAGTAGAGACGAGGTTTCACCGTGTTAGCCAGGATGGTCTCGATCTCCTGACCTCGTGATCCGCCCGTCTCGGCCTCCCAAAGTGCTGGGATTACAGGCGTGAGCCACCGCGCCCGGCAGCATTATTTTATTTACTCTGATTTATCAGATGAAAATATGCCAGCTGTGAAATTTTATATGATTTCCCTAAATTGCTTCTCTCAGAATTTAGAACCTCAAATCTAATCTGGATTCATATGTACCTTTCGTTTCTTAGATTTTAATGTGGCAAGTAAAAGAGGTATGCAGATTGCTGAAATGCACAACAGTGTAGAGGAAAATGAAGTAGGAAAGAGATAAAATGTGTTGAACCATTCTATGTGCCAGGCCATTAAAAAAAACTTATCTTCTCTAATATGACTTCATCATGAGATAGGAATTGATAGCTTAATTTTAACAGAATTTGAAGATTAGTGTGGTTGGCTATATTTTCCAAGTGTAGCAGCCAGTCTTCATTATGGCTCCCAATAATCTTTGCCCCCTCATATTCCTACCCTTTTAAAGTGCCCTCCCACACTGCTCCAAGGCCTATTGACCTTGTGTGACCAATAGAATACGGCAAAGGTGATTAGATCATAAAGCATTGCAGTTTGCATCTTGGACTCTGATCTCTGGCTCTGGGAATTCAGCTATCATGCTATTTACACAATCAAGCAGTCCCATGAAGAGTTCAATGGGCAGAGCAGTGGAAACCCTGATCATTAATTAACATTAAATTGTCAGCCTATTGAGTGAACACTCTTGTAAATGCAAGCTCCAGTCGAGCTTTCAGATGACTGCAGCTCCAAGAAACATCTGATTGCAATCATAGGAGAAACTTCAAGCAATTACTATCCAACCGACCCTTCCCAAATTCCTGACTTACAGAAACTGGAAGAGATAACAAAATATCACTGTTATTTTAAGCCAATATATTTTGGAGCAATTTGTTATGCAGCAACAGATAACCAATTCACTAAGTAGCACGGTAAATATTGCAGCCTAGATTTAAACCAAAGTGTCCAATTCAAAATACTGCTTTGAATATTTATTCATGAAAGCATATTGCAATATCATATTCTAAATGTTCACTATTTCCAGATATGTCTAGGAGGGGAAGAGGAAGGTCTGCCTTTGCATGAATATCTTAAATACATCAGGGGGAAAAAAAGGCTCAATTTAAGGGAAGGGAAAAATGATCAGAGGCCTTAATGGCCACCTTTTCCTCCTGCATCTGTTATACCTTTTGTAAGTTGTCCTGGGCCTTAAAAGTTTAGCTGTTCTATGCAAGTATTCTCTGACTACTAGGACAGTTACATTTTCCCAGGAGCAAGCTTTTCTCAATTTTGTCTGTTTGTGTGTGTGTACTGTGTACATATACACACATGCACTCATGAATGCATGCATGCATGTGTGCATATGTGAGTATGTGACTTTCAATATTCCATAATAGGGGCTCTATTACTACTGTCCTTTAGGACAGAGAATATTTTTTCTTATTCCTCTGGGAATCTCAGGGTCATCACAAAACACATATTGCTACTTCTTTTATAAACCAAAATTATGACTGCCAGTTACAGACTTAAGCATGTAATGCCCATGGATTGTGTAACCTGAGTTGGTTTATTTCATTTTCCTCAGAAGACTTGCTACCCACTTTTTCAAATTGAAATCTCCAGTGGCAAATATATTTCTAATTTCTTTGAGATCTAAAGCAAGAACACAAATGATGGTCAACATATTAAATGCTTATGTACTTCAAAGCTATATATCAGATTATAAATTCTAAAATGTATTCTATCTTCTATGTTGGCAAAAAGACCTTTTATTTTATTTTTTTATTTATTTTTACTTAACAAAATTTTTTTTTTAGAGTTAGAGATACTAGGACTACCTCGCAAGAGATCAGCCCTGCCCACAGGCAAGGGGAAGTAAACAGGGCAAACGAACCTTTTAAATAGAAATAAAAATAGAATGTGTGTGTATTTGTGTATGTATATATGTATGTGTATCTCTCCATATGATTGGGGTGAAATATCAAAAAAATTGAATTTAAGTATTGTTTAATTGATGATATTTGAGTGATAAGCACTTGTAATTTATAAATTACTTAGTATTTAGCCATAAACCTGTTTTTCTTTTATTTTAAACAAAATTGTGGTGTTATTAATATGATGTCTTTACACAAATTGTGTTCTTATGATAGTAATGCCTAATTAAACAATTTTCTTGAGTCATTATGGTTCTTTGGTGGTGTTTTATGCATATTCAGTTAAAGATATTTTGTTCTGCTGAAATTATCACTAAGTTGGAATTACTAATAAGTTCCTTACAGCAATACCTATATCCAGAAATTAACAGGAATTTTACCTATCATTCTCAAATATTGTAAAATAACCACACATATGATAAATTATAATTATCACATTACTACCAAAAAGCTGACTTTTATCACTTATAAAATGATGTTTGCCCTCTCTTACAGTAATATTTAGACATGCTTAGTAATGTTAACAATTATTACGTTTCATTCAAGTTGATCTAAATATACAAATATACACATTTGAGAGTATATAAATTGTTTAATATTACACAGTATTTCTCCTTTTGCTATTGATGATTTTGCAAATATGATAATTCTTGAATCCTTCCAGAACTAAGCTTTGGACACAAAGAGAAGAATAAAATAGGTGTTTGGAGTTACTGTGAAATGATATCCAATTATGCCAAAATCGATTTTATTCATGCTATTTGAGAGCAAGGATTACATGTTGATTCACTTGTCTTTTCTCTTACCTAAGCATCCCACCAGTGAAATCCTTCTGGAACTCTGATACAGTTTTCCTCTCCAATGTCAGCAACAATCCAAACCACAAACTTCCATGGTATTTGGACACGATTACCTTTTGTTCCTAGGACATACAGCAGGAAATGTGGAGAAATGTTTCCTTTTCCTCTGTATTAGCATTAATCACAAGAGTAGATACATAGTTACTTGTCATGTCCTGCCATTGGATCTAGTTATGACTATAATGACTCAGTCATTGTGTGCTGGTTGTGTGCTGCATATTGGATCCTAAGTGTCAGACCAGTCCATGTGTGTTTTTTTTTAAGTGTGTGTGTGCATGTGCGTTAGGAAAAAAGGAAAGGAGAGAGACTGAGAGACAAAGTAAGAGAGGGAGAGGAGGAGGAAAGAGGGAGAGAAACAGAGAGAACCCCCTTTACAACATGGGACCCAGGTCAATGGTCCCTGTTGCCAGGTTAATGGCCCCTGCTGCTCAGGTCTTATGTGGTTATTGTCCTACAGTCTTGAGAATGTGTGATAATGACAATGCTGAATTCAGTCTAAGGTCCCAGAGCACGCAGAGGCCTGGTGTCAGTGACTTTGGCAAAGGCGCAGCCTCCATCTCTAGATTAATCCAAGTAGGTTTAATTTAGTAGAAGAGTCTGGACAGCTGGACTGTTAAACAGTCACCTGACCAGATTTGCTCTGATGAGATAGGACCTGGCTGACTCTTTGTGCTGTGGACTATGCTTATCATGCTTTTAGGAAGTCTGGATTCACTCAATAGGGTAATGATTGTGTAAGAGTCAGACAGTCCATGTGCAACAATTTTATTTTCTGGATGACTGCTGTTATCATCTGTTCCTTAATGCAAGTGAATATGAGCTTAGTATTACATGTATACAATCTCTACTTGCAATTTTAGGAATTTCACCTAGCAAGTAATGAAAAAGGCTAAGTTGGATTTTTACAAATTTTTGATGATTTTAATGCATACTTGTTGTATATTAAAACTCCAGCTGTTTATTTGTATTATCTTATGGCTTTTAGGACTGTTTATAATGAAGACTTAAAAAGTAGTCAATAAGACATTCAACTTCCAATAGGAATGCACTATCAGTAAGATTGATTATCAATACAATTTTTATTTTATATGAATGAAACACATGCTATTGTTTGTTATAACTATTGTTTAAATAGGCAGATAACAAAAGAGCTCAAAATCATCAGGAATATTTTTATTCTCCAGTCTTATTGTAGTTTTATATTAGTGTTTTTGTTGAAATTAAAATACATTAATTCATGTCATTATAAAATGAAATTTGTAAAAGTTGAAAATTAGTTATATAATGTTATAATCGTTTATTTTATAACTTTATGCTTTTTTTTCCTTGGTGATTCAATTGGATTGTGTTGGAGATATAAGTGCAATGATAATAACAATAATAATAAATATTATCTATTATGCTGCTGGCATTGTACTCGTTGCTTTACTTTGCTAATATAACCCTTCCAACAGTTATATAGGTGACTGTTAGATTTTCATTTGTGTACAACAGAAAATTAGAATATCATCAGCTTTGGTAAATTACATTTTGCCTCAAATTCTCACCACTTCCTAGATTCCTTTGCCCTTTGTTGTGTGACTCTGCAGTTCCCTCCACTAAATATGGTAAAGCCTGTTTCCCACATTTTGACGACGGGTCATCTATGTGATTTGGTTTAGTCAACAGAAAGAAGGATGCCAGTTCTAGACCTAAGGAAGTCTTTGGGGTTTCCATCTGCTTTCTTGTGATTCTACCATTACCATGAGAATGATTTGCTTTGACTATTCTGCTGGTCTCAGAAAAGCAATGAAGACTCTTCGTGTAGAGCCACCCTGTCAAGCTGCCCTAGATGAGTGCATCCTACGTTAACTGATCCACTGATGCAAGAGGGCTAAGCCACTGAATTTTGGAGAGCACTGTTATTAAGAAATAGTTAACCAACATATCTATAGTGTTCCTTATACAACAAGAATTCTAGAAGAAGGAAATCCTGGACTAGTGAGATATTTCAAGTATATTATCATAGATCCAGAGCCTTCAACATTCCTGTTTCATCAAAAATTATGTTATGGGTTTTTCTTTTTTTTTTTTTATTTTTTTTCTGAGACTGAGTCTCACTCTGTCACCTAGGCTAGAGTGCAGTGGTGCGATCTCGGCTCATTGCAACCTCCACCTCCCAGGTTCAAGTGATTCTGCTGCCTCAGCCTCCCGAGTATCTGGGACTACAGGCGTGCACCACCACGTCCAGCTATTTTTTGTGTTTTTAGTAGGGATGGGGTTTCACCATGTTGGCCAGGATGGTCTCGATATTTTGACCTCGAGATCTACCTCCCTCGGCCTCCCAAAGTGCCGGGATTACAGGAGTGAGTCACCATGCTCAGCTGGCTTTTTCGTTCTTATGGTCAGAAGATTGCTTCAACAAACATCCCATTGTCTAGAACAGGATCTCGTGACCACTTATAGTCACATGATAGATTGGAAAAGTTTGTAGATGCTATAGTAAGGCAAGGAAAATGTGGACTATCAATGCCTTTTGAAGAAGTAACTTGCCATGTCTGCCAGTCCCTTTACCACCTAATATCCAAATATACTGCATTTCTTATTTAATAGTTTATGCACTCACCTCCACTCCCAAGAGACACACCCAAAAGTATGATTCAGGTATTGCATCCAGCTTCAAGCTTACAATATCTGGATGATGTGCTTTTGGTCTGCCCATATCTGTAGATGTGAAAATGACCTAATAGCATATAAGCTGAAAAGACAAGTTATCTGCTTTAAGGCATGCAATATACAGTGATAGAGAGCCATGAAATATGAGCAATAAAAAAAATCCCACTCAGAAAGGAAAGATTGGACATTAAAAACATCCTAACTATAACTACAATCAAATCCTGCTGTTTAGAATAGGGAGAATTCTGCTCTGGTAATGGAAAAAAAATAATCAGTGAGACCTTGATTGTGCTAATGGAAACAACTTCCTTATCAGTTATGAGATATCTCTGGGTGATATCTGAGGTGACATTGGGGATGATGTATTCCTAGTGGCTATGGAGGTCTCTCATGTTTTTCCCTCTTAGTCTGAGTTTGGGGGATTGGAATTTGTCTTCATTTTGAACATTCCCTGCCTCTTGAGGTCTACATTTGTGATTATTTAGCAATTCAGCTTTCCCTAAAATTAGTAAGTGCTCAGTAAAATTGTTTGGGGTCATATCTATGAGAAACTACTCACAGATTTCATCTGTATTTCCTCTTTAAAGGTCAGAGGCTTTGGCTCTTGGGTATTTGCCTTTCTGTTCCACCTATATTTTAGTTTGATGCAACTTCTTTCATGCAGTTTTACTGAGGCAAAATTTTTAATTCCATTTTTGCCACCCACTTCCAAACCTTTGAATGGCAGCGCACTTTAGCAAGCTAAAGAAATGCCTGAGGCTGTCTTGCTCCCTGTAAGACTGACACTATCTGCAGGTTCTAATCTGTTCAAATACACAGACTCCTGTTTTCTTGATTCACCTGTCCTGAACCTAAGTTTGCCTTTTTAAACAGGGCTCCAAATTACAGCAATCAGCCAACATCGATTGCAGCTACAAGGAGCATCTCTATTACCATTTGCAAATTTGATAGAACAAATCTGGAAGGCCCACCATTGCTTGGAGGAATTTGCTGAAATTGGCATAGGCTGTCATTCTGAATTTTTCTTATTTCCATAAAAGTTACAATCGGATTCAGCATGTGGTCTATAACAGATCATAGTTAGACCGAATGAATGCTTTGTCTTCATATAAGAAGAATCAATGTCCTCCTCTATGCAGCAATTGGCAAGACTTTGCCTCTCAGGTTCCTATGTCTTTTATACTTATTAAAGTTGATATTTTCTTTATTTCTTTTTTAAAAAATTATTCATACTAATTTCAAATTTCACATTTTGTATTTGTTAAAATTTCATTTTGGTTTCAAATAACAAGAATCCTATATAAAGGTGGTTTTGAAAAGGTTAAGATTTATATATCCCATTGAATATGGAGCCTGGACTGACTGTTCAAAGACAGATTTTTTCATTTTCCTGATTGCCCATTCTGTACATGGGACTTTTGTCAGTCTTGTCACAAAATGATCCTATACTCTCAAACACTGCATGTACATTCCACATGGAAGAGGGGCAAATAAAGGTAAGCAGCTGATTTCATCTGTTTTTTTTTAAAGTCTTTTCTGGAACCCCTACCCAGTGACTTTTACTCACATATCTTGGGCAAAACTTATTCTCCAGTTACTTCTACTTTTCAGGCAGCCAGGGCGAATGAATATTTTACACTTTCCACTGATGTATTAGAGGTAGAAAGAGGTAAAATATGGTGCTCTATGGCTTCTTTGTGGTTAAACCATAGTATCAACCTCAGTTGTTTTTTTTTTTTTTAATCTCTTGATTAGATTAGGAACTTAAAACTGTATTTTGCCTTCAATTATGCCAAATTGTTTACATTTGCAATTGGAAATTTTTAAAATAAAAACTATTTTTTCTATTGCAGTTAAAGTATCTAACCCTAGTCATTTAAATGTTCCTAACACCACAATTTGGTAACATTCACATTGAATTTTTTTTTTACTTAGCACAAATTTATTAATAAAACGAATCTCAAGCCTTTCATTTGTAGAGAACCTTGCCCACATGCTAAGTATAAGTAAGACTTGCTGGGTTGAATGGGAAGAACAAAGGAAATGGAGGGTGAAGGCTCCTCTTTTGGCCAAACAACATAAGACTTTTGAGCATCAGATTCTTTATGCCAAAAAGTTAAATTGTCTCTATTTTAAATGAAGATTGTACAATTTTCATTTAAAATAGAGATAATTTGACTTTTAAATTAATTATTTTAGTTAAAGTAATGTCTGTGGGAGCATTTTGTGAAGGCTGAAGCAGTATGTTATCACAAATACTAGTTACATATTTACCCCAAACTAAAGAGAATTTAATTTTTGCCAAAGAAGTACACAAACAATGGGCTTGCATTTGTAATGCCAGGATCTTTAGAGATGCATGTTAATGTAAAATTTTTTCCACCGTATTTTAAAAAGCCCACTTTCCTGGATTTTTCTAAAACATCGTGGTTTTTCCCTTTTAGGACCATTAACTGGGGAAATTCATCTGAAAAAATTCCACCCTTCTCAGGTTAACTTAATGTGAGTACAGTGGTGTGCTCTGTGAGGGCTGCTCCTTTCTCTGTCAAATGTCCTTGCTGAAGCATGTTAATAAGGTACCCTTTGTGATTTATATGAGCTATCATTAGAAAAAGGAACAAGAATTATAGAAAAGCAACTCTTTGGTGAGTCATGTTACAGAAAATGCACAACTTAAAACATAACAATGACTCCGTTGTGCTATCTAATGCCCGTCAAAAGATGACTGCATCACCAATTCTGCAAAATGTTTCTTCATTGTTATCTCTTATTTCACTCCTGTGAGAACATATGTATCTTGTTTCAGAAAAGCTGAGATTAAAAAGCACATACATCTAAAATGAAATGAAATGAAAAGTAATAAGAGAAAGTAAAAACATCTCAGTTAGTTTTACGTAGGATATAAAAGTAATGGAGAGAATTTAATCTCCTCCTAAGCAGGCAATAGAACTTTTAAAGAATTTGACTTCCAAATTCAGAAATTTCAAGAGGAACTATTTTATTCATAGAAATAACCACATTTCTAATTTTCATAGCTTGAATTTCTTCTTAATTTATTGAAACATTGAATTTAGGGAATAAATAAACTATTGATCTATACACAAAATTATTTTTGCATATGTTTTCCTCTTTCAAAAATTAGTAATTAAATTTATCACATTATAATTGAAAAAAATTGTGTTGCATTTTGTCTTTAGTTACCATCACTAACATCGATCTACTGACTTTGAAACCACCTTTGCAAAAATTATAACTGGGAAAATTATGAAAGTGAAAGAAATCAGACCCAACCAACCCCAACTCCATCTTGCTTCTAACCTTGAAGCTGTCCTTATTCCTTCCTAGGCTTAGGCTAAACTAACTTTGGGAAGGAATTCAGTTCATGGTTTGACTCTGAAACAAAATTGATACTAGCCCTTTCGGGAAAAGCCCCCTTCTTGGCTTGGGATCAGTCCACCTTTTCAGGACTACAATTAACTACAAGATTAGATATTATAGTTTAGGGGTCATGCAACCTCTGGCTCCAAAGGTCTGAATTCCCCAAGTTGCTTCTGGTGATAACATCACCATTGTAAAACCTAAAATCAGTGCTTGAGATATTTTGCACACACTGCACTCCATGGATCAGCTGACACCACCCAGACCGGTAATCTGGCTCAACCAGTTCTGCCATCCCACTCAAGAACAGATGACAGCAAGAAAAATTCACTTCTAACCCCACGATTCCATCGTCAGCCTGACCAATCAGCACTCCCCACATCACAAGCCCCTACCCGCCAAATTATCTTTAAAAACTCTGATCAATGAACGCTCAGGGAGACTGATTTTGAGAGGTGAAGCCAGCTGAGCTTCTGGGTGGTGTGGGGACTTGGAGAACTTTTGTGTCTAGCTAAAGGATTTTAAATGCACCAATCAGTGCTCTGTATCTAGCTAAAGGATTATAAACATACCTATCAGTACTCTGTAAAAATGCACCAATCAGCACTCTGTAAAATGGACCAATCAGTACTCCATAAAATGGACCAATCAGCAGGATGTGGGCGGGGCCTAATAAGGGAATAAAAGCTGACCACCAGCGTCAGCAGTGGCAACCTGCTGGAGTCTCTTTCCAGCCTGTGGAAGGTTTGTTCTTTAACTCTTGGCAAATCTTGCTGCTGCTCACTCTTTGGGTCTGTGCTACCTTTAAGAGCTGTAACACTCATTGTGAAGGTCTGCTGCTTCACTCCTGACGTCCGTGAGACCACAAAGCCACTGGGAGGAAGAAACTCTGGACACATCTGAACATCTGAAGGAACAAACTCCGGACACACCATCTTTAAGAGCTGTAACACTCACCGCGAAGGTCCACGGCTTCATTCTTGAAGTCAGTGAGACCAAGAACCCACGGGAGGTAACCAACTCTGGACACAATTTGACCAGTAATAAAACTCCTGCACAGTTGGTTCTGCATGCATTACACTTTATCCACTGCAATTCTTCTGTCTTGATAAATTGGCTCCATCTAGGCAGTAGGCAAGGTGAACCTCTTGGGTGGTTAAAACTTTGTTGTAAGTTTACATTTGTACATGTATGATGCTTATTTGCTGACATACCATGCCACTATAGGTTCAGAGATTGTAGTTTATAGATTGTTTGCATTAACTGATGAGGAGCTGAGTGTTTTACAGAAGTCTCCATTTGTTTCATGTTGTGATTCTGTTGTTTTTTCCTAGATACATCTAATGAGAATGGTGCTACTTTCGTTTTATGGCTGTCAGAGGAATGAAATGGTGAGCAAACCTAAATTAGAAAATCTAATCCCATCCTTCGCATATGACAGTAGGTACCTAGCTTTATAGCTGTTATTGCCTACTATTTCCAAATGATGCTACTGATGAGTTACATACACAGACAATCATTTTCAGTTAGTGGTAAATTATCCAGGCACCCAGGGCTTTTCATAGCACTGATCAAGTGTGTGCCATTCCTCTCAATTATTCTGCAGTCTGTGAAACGTGCTACCCACCCAGTAAATATTTCATTGAAAAAATTGTTATTTTTCCACAGAAAATTATATGTCAAATATTCAGATATTGTATACTAATACTAATATCAATATTCTTTACTTACCTGAACAAAATTTTATATATATATACACACACACATATATATACACATATACATATTTCTTTTTTTCTTCAGCATGTATGTTACTCAGGCTCTCCTGAAACTCTTGATATCAAGTGACCCTCCCACCTCAGCCTCCCGAAGTACTGGCATTACAGACATGTAACCACCGTGCCTGGCCCTTTTCTTCTGAGGAGTATAGTTCATGCTGCCTGTCTACTGAGTCTATGGATGAGCTGAGCAAGTGTCATCAGTGGAGAGGTAGAACCAACAGAATAAAGAGAAATCAAAGGTCTCTATTAGAATTATAACAAAATAAGGAAAAATGTGGAAATCAATATAGAGTTGGACAAGTCTGATGCATTCAGTAGAGGAAGAGTTTTTATGCTACTTTCTTCTGGGTCACTATTCTGAATAAGAAGGAAAGACTTAACAACGATGGAAGGAAGCACAGAGCGGCAGTTGCTGATAAAGTCATGAAGAAGTTCCAGAGCATAGACAAGGCTATCTTGAGTTTGAATAAGACACAATAAGACACACAGGGAGGTATGGCTGAAAAGATTTTTTTTAAACCAAACTAAACTTTGCTGTACCTAAGGTAATACGCAGCCTTGGGAGTTTCTCAGAAATTTGTTAAAATTTATTCACAAGTTAGGCTCAATTCACTCAGAATTGTGGTCTCAGTTTGCCGACACTCTTCCCTTCTCATGCCACATTGATCTTGCTTCAGTCTTCTTGTGCTGTGTAATCACAACACAGCTGTATCTTAATCTCTCTATTCATATTTATATGTAAATGATATATATTTTTCTATTTATATTATATCTAAATCTATATATGTAATTCTATATATATAAAATAAATTAACATGAGTGAGCATAGTTTCATGTTGTAAATAAAAATTGACAGGTATTCTGAGTCATATTTACTTTTCTGCATCAGAGTTGCAATATAAGTTGGTAATTAGTCATGATAGGAAGGAAATAAAGTGCGGGTGTCTGGCAAGTTTTCTTATGTTCTTTGCCTTCTAAAAACTTGATGTATATTGGCTACTGGTACCCTTGGTGAGGTGGAAAACGGCCTTTGGGAAATATGAATAAGTAAGAGAACAGAATCCAAGCATCTCCAAATAGGAAATGGTGTGGGTGATCCTTGAGGGAAAGGGCACAGGACCACTAGATTTATAGAAGGGGAGAGTTGAACTGCTGGCATCAATAATAGAACTTAGGATAGAAGCATTTAAAATGTGTTTCAGTAGACTGCGTGCCATGTTCTTTTAAACCTCTCTTTAGTATTGACAGGAATCCTTCAGAAAAGTTCCCTCTCATCAGTACTTTTGTGAGGTTTGCCTAGTGGTGGTGGTTTTATTTATTTTTGTGTGACAATATGCTGACACTGGCCCCAAGAAAAAATATGGATTCTATTTGCAGGTCACAAATAAACAAATTCTAGATGGTTTACAAAGACACTAAATACTAGTTATTGAGTCCCATATACATTGTTTCGTTTTATCATCAGTGTTATTACTTTCATTCGACTATTGCAAAACCGAGGCTCACAGTTCAGGTGACATAGTTAAATGGCAAACCCAGATGTAGAGACTATTTCCACAATGCTGAGCTACCCTTATTAATTGACCATATTTATAAAAGTTTTATATAGCAAAATCACATGTTGGTGGCTATTTCTCTTTTTGTACCCCATTATGTATAAACGTATTATTTTGATAATTTTTCCTGATATCACAGAAGAACTTTAATCTCTCTCCTCTTCTGAATGACTTCTTATTTTCTCTGATTTACTCTCTGGCCATCCTTCATGAGAATCACAAATCCTATAGTTAATAATTATTTAGTAATTATGATTATTTAATAAATGATATTGTTAATCTTGATATATAGATGCTTACATATTAATATTATGAGATTATATTAAATATGATATATATTTACTATGTCAATTTGTAAATTTGAGGTATATAATATTTTTCACACGTTTTGCTTACTGTTATAAATAATATCAAGCTTTAATAATAAGCTCATAACATTTTATTTTTGTAGCTTTTTTATTTTTGGACAATACATTTCTTTTTAATTGGGATATATATTGTTTCATATATATATGAAACTATATGTATGTGTAGAAAGCACTATGTATATGAAACACTATAGCTATATATGTTTCATATATATGTATATATGTATATGTAGTGCTTCCCATATAAAAATATATTCTTTTTGACTATATTTTCTAATCATTGGAGATGTTATATGTTATATAATGACTGTATATATAATATATATAATATTTTATATATATATGGTTTTTAAAGCCATACCAAATTTTGCTGTACCTAAGATAATACTCAGCCTTTGGGTGTTCTCAGAAATTTGTCAAAATTTATCCAGGAAGTTGGGCTCAATTCATTCAGAATATATATATATATAAAATATATATATAATTATATATAATTATTATATTATATATTATGTTGTAAATAAAATTTATGTATTGTATAATACATATACAACATATGAAATTTATGGATCATATAATATATATATTATATAATCCAATATATTATATATTATATAATCCATATATAATATATATTATATAATATTATATATTTTATAATATATAATTATATATTATATAAAATATGTATTATAATATATCACATATGAGTTATATATATTATACATATCTATATAGATATATAAAATATAATTTAGTATATATTATATATCTCCCTCAAGATATAAAATATATCTATATCTTAATCTCTCTATTCATATTAATATGTAAGTGATATATATTTTTCTATATATAATATATAATACATCATATCTAAATCTATATATGTAATTATATATATATAAAATTATATATATATCTATATAGAGCTTCCAATGTAACATATCCAATAATAGGAAAATATAGTCAGGAAGGGCATGGTATAGTCAGATGTTTTTAACTAATCATATTGATTTTTAAAATAAAATTGCAGACAATGTCATGCATAAAGTAAACATATCATACCTATGTTCATCTACTCATGCAAAGGAACTCAATTTTCAGACATTAAATATTTATCTGGAAATAGTTGAGAATATATGTGTAAAAGATAAGTACACTTTTAAGAAAACTAATCATCATGTAACTTTTTATAGTTACAAGGTAATTCTCTAAGATGATCAAATATCTTTAATTGGTAATTAATCTGATGATTGGTAATATTTACATTTTGCCAATGACAAGGTCTCACTCTGTTGCCCAGTCTGGGGTGCAGTGGTACAATCATAGCTCACAGCAGCCTCAAACTCCAGAACTTAACTGATCAGCCTGGCTCAGCCTTCCAAGTAGCTACATTGACAGGAGTGTGCTACCTTCCCCAACTAATTAAAGAAAAAAACATTGTAGAGTTGGGGTCCTGCTATGTTGCCCAGGTTAGTCTCAAACTCCTTAAGGGATCCTCCCACCTTGGCCCCTCAAAGTGCTGGAATTATGGGCATGAGCCATCATACCTGACCCTTTAATTTCTTTGTTTAATCAGGGCCCAAATAAAATCCATATATTGCAGTTGAATGATAGTTTTAAAAATATATATTTTATTTCTCCATCTCTTTTTTCTTTCAGTATTTTATTGAAGAAACAGGGTCATTTTTTTCTGCAGTGTTGACAAGCATGAATTTTACTGAGTACATAGGTGGATGTAATTTAATATGCTGCTTTAAAATGCAATGTGTCCCTTGCATTTTCTGTAACTTATAGCTTTATCTAGAGGCTTATCAGATTTGGGTTTGATCTGAGGGACAAAAATACTTTATAGGTGATGCTGTGTACTTTCATCATGAGGCACATAATGACCAATTGTGTCTTGGTAATATTAATGGCCATTGGTAATCCGTTATTAGATCTATTGATTCGTTAGTTGTTGGCAAAATGGTGACATTCTAATTTTTTCCACTTCTTCAATATATGTTAGCTGGAGCAGTTCTATAAAAAAGAAACTTCCCTCATTAACTATTTCTAATCTATTATTCACCAAGAATATACTTTGTATAGAAAAGCTGAATTAATGATCATTTTATTTGCCAGTTTTCAAAATAATAACTGATTCTTTTTTATACTCTAGGATGACTAATGAGATTGTTTTAATGACCTTATGAACTCATGGTGTTAAACATGCTGACCATTTAAATATTTTGTGGTTTACCATAAGTAGTGATGTGAAAACCGTTCATAGCCTATTGAAGTTATCTTTTCCTGAAAATGTAGACCAAACCCTGCTATCTTTCATTGTCTTTGTTTTCTGATAAAACAAGTTGTTTTAGGCTCAGGAATCAGCTACTTCACAAACAAAACAAAAACCATGCTGGAAAAATGTATTTAGACACTAAATCTGAGTGCCTGGTTGCTAGGGATTGAATTGCTCCTGGATTGGCCGCTTTTAAAGTTTTTTAGGATCCAAGTAGAATATATAAATAGACTATTTTATTTGTATATACATACATACGTATACACAAACACACATGTACAGACACACACATGCTTTAGGACTGTGATATTTTTATTTTGCTCCATTTACCTTATATCTGTATCTCCTTACTCCCACGCCAAAATCTCATTTCTCAAGATATCAGTATAACTACCCATTTCCTTTATATTACAGAACAGATACAATAATTTTAAATAGCAATATCAAAACATGGTTACTACTGATATGTTTCCTGAAAATAGATTAAGATTTTTTTAATTGTTTTTATCTTTAGGGTATACTTTACAAGGGATATAGATTCAAATTAATGTAATCTTATGTTACTTGGTATAGATGGCATGCCATTCTGTACATTTAAGTTTATTTTATGGATACATTTAAGTTTATTTTATTTTGTTTTATTGTAGATTGGTAGGAATTACTTGTATAAAATTAAATTTGTTTATAATTATATAAAATATTTATATGGCTTTAAACTTTAAACTACATATACATACAATGTATTTTAATATAAGAAGCTTACTGATTTCCATGTATTCTGTAACAAACTACTGAATTCATTTATTGTTTGTTTTTTCATTTACTTTTTTCAATTTTCCAGGTTTTAATCATATCAATTGAAAATACAGTTCACCTCTTCCTTTTCAATTTTTATGAGGTGAGACCATTTAAAAATTCAGTCTTCAACTCTTGATATCAATGAGAATTTTTTATTTTTTAAACTACCTTACTCTGTTTAAGCTGCTAAAACAAAGTGCCATAAACCAGATAGCTGATAAACAACAGACATGTATTTCTCACAATTACAGTAGCTGAGAAGTCTAAGATCAACACACTGGCAGATGCAGTGTCTGACAAGGTCCCGCTTCCTCAAAGACATGTTCTTAATGTGTCCTCACTTGATGGAAGGGTCAAGGCAGCTCTCTGGGGCCTGTTTTGTTAAGAACACTAATCCCATTTATGAGGACTCTGCCCTCGTGACCTAATCATCTCACAAAGGCCTTACCTGCCAATACCGTTGCCTTCACAGTTCAGATTTCAAGAGATGAATTTTGGGGGGACACATTCAGACCATGGCAGAGACCTAAGTTGTAAGAAAGTCTTTTATTTTTCCCCCTGTTTAGCTTTAATTTAATAGTGTTTTTATCTCCCCGTAGTTGTGTATGCGTGTTGCATGAAGGCTGTTACTATTAGTAGATTTCTCATGTAATTTTTAGAGTTGTAAAATAATTACATAAGAGGAGTCATCTATTTCATAAAACTTATAGCATTATACTTTAATTTATTTGGATAAATGGGAAAATAAGCACTTTTAGAAATCTATCAATGAAGAAATAAATTAGTTATAAAAAATATTATAGTTTTCTAGAATCTGTGTTTCTTAAACAAGACCCCAAAACAGAGTTTTTATTCTCTTGATTATGGTAAAGAGGAATTAGGTAGAGAAAAAAATTAAATGAGTGAAATCGATGCTTGAATTTTAAATATTTGAAAACCGTTATACTAGTATTCAATATTTTTGGTTATTTACATCTTAATTACAGAACAGTTCAATGTAATTCTAAACTTTATCTTCTCCCCATATTCTGCATCCCTTGTTGAATATTTTTGCCCTTAAAATATATTAAGCACAGCACACGCTTACAAAATTCTTTCTAAATTTGTGAACATCCTGTCCCTCTTTATGTAGGAAATTTCCTGAGGGTTTCAGAATCCCATCTAAAATATTTCTTTTCTTCACCTAAGATTTATAAAGTTCTGTCACTCCTGATTTGGGAAGAAGTTTTTTCAAGAGTAAATGTTATTGTTTCAGGGGATTATTTGACTTTCGAAACAGTCCTCATTTACTGAGAAATGTAGTTGTCCTCTCTCTTTAGGAAGAGTAATTGGGTTTCAAAGATATGTTTGATTAATCCCTGATTACATAGAGATTGTTTTGTTGAGGTTGAAAAATGGAAGCAGTAACTCCTCAAGTAGTAGATGCAGATTTTTCTACATTTGAGATTTGTACCTGGTAGCCCCTTTTTGGGAGGAGTTGGAAGAGGGACATTTGCAAATTCTTTGTGTTATATCACTTGATTGAAATGGCTTAAAAATCTTGGTGTGAGGGATAAAGAGAAATACTGAAGGTCAGAGAAACTACAGAAACAGTCATACACAGACATGGGACTTCTTCCATTTGTGTCTGGGCTGTAAACAAAGAGGACCATAGTGCTCTGGCCACAAAACATGATGTTATCGACCAACAGTTTGTAAACACCCTGCAACAATAGTGCACAAACCCAAAAGTATCTAGGCTTTTAAAAATATTTATGGTCCAGAGTTCTTTACTCTTTTTCTGATACTGTCTAGAAAAATGATGTAGTGGACATACATAGGAAAAGAACGTCCTCTGTTCCAGATACCATGGTAGGCAGTTTACATTACCTGGTGTTGCAATTTTAAAGACCCAGAATTACTGTTTACTAGCTCTAAGCTTCTGTTTCCTCTTCTGAAAACTGGTGTTGATAATACCCATTCTATAGAATGTTTGCAAGGATATTGAATAACATAACAGTATCAGGAACACATGTGGCACTTTATAAAGGGGATGAAGAGGTTGTTATTTTATTGTTATTATTATCATTTTTAATATTGTATCTTATTGTTATTTTCATTGATTTATTGTTGCTATTATTATAAATGATGTACTCATTTGGAAGGACAGGGCAAGGGATCTATAGGATTTAGCATTTGTACTAAGGACTTGACAAAGCCATATACCAGTTAAAACTGAATATGAGGTACACATTTTCTGAATGAGAGAAACACACAACAGGTTGACTAGCCTCACTTTCAATCCGGGTCGTGATCTCCAAGTGGGTCCTTAGTGCTTTCATCTGTCCTACTGTATGAATGTTTTGATCCTACTGAATTGATTCCAGTTGTCATGTAAATATGTCATTATTTCTCTAATCTTAAAAAAAAAAAAACGGAAAACACTGCTCTTGTTCCCACTTGCTTTATCAATTATCACATCATTTCTTTGCTCCCTTCTGAAGCAAAACTCCTCAAAGAAATAATATAAATAAATAAATAAAATAATGAATACTTTATTATTTATTATTATTAATTATGTAACTTAAATAATATATTATTTATTTTATTTTTATAAAATAAAAACAAATTTATCATACTTATAGTAATATATTAATAATTATCAATATATAATTATTGATAATTATTAATAATTAATAGTTAATTATTAATAATTAATAGTTAATTATTAATTAATAGTTAATTATTAATATTGAATATTTGATTTATATATGAAATACTATTAATGATATAATTATTATGTAAATTGAATAAATAAAAAATTAAAAAGTTTTATTTTCTATTCTCTCCATCTTCAATCCTTCTCTACCTCTTCTTTTGAAATTCCACAACTCTACAGGAACTCTCTGGTTAAGTTCAACAGTGATTTTCAGGTTGCTTAATTGACTGTTAATTCTGCTCTCAGTCCTCATCTTATTTGGTTTATCTGCAGTATTTCATATTTGATCACACCTTCCTAGCAGACTGAAAAATAGGGACAAAGGTAAGTCCTCTTTTTCAAAGTATTTTGGGAATAAAATAAAGCATGCATTATATATAGATTTATAACTTATGATGGCCAATAAATTACTAGTTATTTTCACTTGATAACTTCAAAGTAAGCAAAAACTTAAAAAAAATGAAATGCATTTATAACAGTAGGTACATCTGATGAAATTCAAAAAGAATCTCTAGTAAAAGTGAATGGAAAATACTACCAAAAAATCTATATATCACTATAAATTCAATGGTATAAATATATAGACCTTGATATGTACCCATCTTTTTCTCTCTTATGTGTACCTATCTAATACTTGATCCTGGAATGTCATAAAGGAAGATATTTTGAAGGGATTCTAGACGTGACAGTCCTTTGAAAATACTATTTTGACTTTCCTGATATAGAAATTAGTAAACTATCAGAAAGACTTAACCCCCCCAAAAAAACAAACAAACCAAAAACCAAAGTAATTGCCTAGAAGAAAACAATTGTTTTATACAAATAGATCCTGACTTACATGGAATCATACCATACTTATTCAAAGTATTCTTAGACATTGTTTAGCTTTCCACTTTGATAAATCTGGTATGTATCTGTTGAAATGATTTTATATTTTCTCCTTTAATAATTTTGTGGTTTATTACTTTGTTGATGCTTTTGCATCCCTAGGAAAGGCCTGAAGAGTTATGATGTATTATCTATTTCATACAGAGTTGCTTCAATCTCATATTTTATTTTATATGAATGGTTAAGAAAGCAGATAAAAGTCCATGAGCACATGACTTGGCTAGTTATGGGCAACTTTTCAAATTTGCAAAAAATTACTGAGTAATTTTCAAATCTTATTCTCTTACAGAGGTATATGCACCTTGGTTATTTTTAGCAACTTTTCCTTTTATTTGTTTGTTGTTGTTGTTTGTTTGTTTTGTTTTAGTATTCCTAATTGGTAGTTTGAGATTAAGTGTTATTTGTTTAAAGGTTTTGCATCTATATTAGTCTATAATTTCCATTCTTTCATTTGTTCTCACTGAATTTGAGTACGACCAGTATGATAGTACCATAAGCAACATTACTGAGTATTCTTTCTTTTCTCTTTTCTATAATAGTTTAAATTATATTTGCTTTGATTGTTTGGTAGAGCAACCAAATGAATCCCATTTGAGCCTCAGTTTTCACTGTAGGAAAATATTTAACCACTACTTTGATTACTTTAATGGTTATAGAACTATTCATATGAGGTCTTACTTTGTTGCCCAGCCTGGTCTCAAACTCCTGGGCTCAGCCTTTTTACAAAAAATTTTTAAGGGTTTTTTTTTTTTTTCCTGGAAACAGGTGTCTTGCTATGTTGCCCAGGCTGAACTTGAATTCCTAGCCTCACAAAATCCTTGTGTTTCAGCCTCCCAAATTGCTGGGATTATAGGTGTGATTCACTGCACCTGGCTGAATTTTTCTATTTCTTAAATTTGGTCTGATAGGTTTTATTTTCTTAGGAATTTGCCCATTTCCCCCAAAATGTTCAAATTTATGGGCATATAATAATTTATATTATTCCATAATTATCCTTACAACATTTGACTGCAGTTCTAGCTTTCTTTGTATTACCAATATTATTTGTGCCTTTGTTATTTCTTGTTCGATTTCACTAGAAATCTGTTAGGTGTATTAGTGTGTTTAAAGAACCAACCAACATTTGGTTTTTTTATTCTCTCTATTGAAGTTTTGCTTTCTATTTTATTAGTTGTTACTCTTTTTTTTTTTTTAATTCATTCTACTTTTTTGAATTTTTCTGTTATTTTTGGTTTTCCCCTTAACTTCTTTCATTTTTTTTTTCTAATTTAAGATTCAAAACTATAGATGTTATCTGTAGTCTTTGGATTACTTAGAAACCTATTTCTTAATTTCCACAGATATAAGAATTCTCTATTGCTATGTTTACATTTTTGATTTATGATTTACCTGCACTTCTAGCCAGAGAACATATTCCATATGAATTCCGTTTTTTAAATTTGTTGTGACTTGTTACATGGTCCAGCATATGGTCAGTTTTTATATGCATCTCACGTATGTTTGAGAAGAATGTGCTCTGCATCTCATCAGTGCAATAAGTTGTATATATTTATCGGATCAAGAATGTCAATTTTGCTTTTGAGAATTTTCTTATATTTACAGACTTATCTTGGTTTTTGGTTCTATTGAGAGGTATATTAAAGTCCACATTATAATTGAGGACTTTCAAATTGTTCTTGTAGGTTTGTCAGCTTTTGCTCATTATACCTGAGGCCCTCTTACTAGAAGTACACACATTTATATGCAGATTAAAAATTGTGATTTTTTTATTTCTTTAACTATGTTATTAGTTAAAGAAATTAACTAAATTAACTCACCCTGTTTATTTGAAGTAATGCTTTTTTCCTTAAGAATAATTCTCTATGATATCAAAATTGACATAAAAATTGATATGAGAAGTTATGCCAGCTTTTGTTTAGTAAAAATATGTCTGATATACTTTTTCATTATTTACTTTCAATATTTATTTATTTTTATGTTTTAACTGTGTCCCTTGCAATTAGCATGGAAGTTTTAAAACTATTTTTAATTCCTTCTAACAAGTTTGCATTAACTGAAGTATTTAATCCATTTGTGTTTCTTGTAATGACGTATATATGAATTTCTATCTAAAATTTTTTATTTTGTGCTTTTTTATTATCCTGCATTTATTTTCTCTTTTTCTTTATATCTGTTGGGTTCTCTCTTTCCTATTTTATATCATTTTTTCCCCCACCATTCAGTTTTTTCCTTTGACAAGTTTGGAAGATTCATATAGTAGTATAATTTTTCAGCAGTTCCTTGGATAATAACAAATTCAATTATTGCCAAGGTATAGAGTTAATGTCTATACCCTCCTCTTGAGTAACACAGTAACAATACTTTAATTGCATTCATCCACTTCCATCTTATTTTATATTATTAATAATCAGCAAACAGCTGAAAATATAAGAAAATGTGCAACTGCAGGTGAAGAAAAATTTTAGGAATGGCAATATAGAATGCAAGTGGATTTTAGAAGTATATAGGCAGTTATGAAATGAAATGAGAAAGCATAAATATTTGGTACAAGAAAAAAGAGTATTTAAGGAAAAAATGCCCCAAGCAATGGGGAGGACCAATATTTATGATGCAATGAAAGTCAGAGAGTTTAAAGGAAAACAAAAAATGGAGCATAGCAAGAAAGCCAAGAAAAGATAAAATTAATTGATAGAATTCATAGAAATATCTCAAATAGTAATCTGAGCTGTCCTGTAGTTATGGAGATTTTCAGTTCCATATAAGAAAATTGTTTTTAAAGAAAGGTTAAATTTATAATCCATACATATGTAAAAGAGTAGATCAATAATTAGAATGATTGATGGAATATTTAAATTATAGTTCCACAAGCATCTGGACTCAGTAGTAAACTATTGAGATTGGCATTATAAAGGGGTTAATTTATAATGGCGAAAATATAATCTATGACATACACGGCATGACTACATAGAGACACTTAACAGTATGATGCTGAATTGGTTTTCTCACGTTGCTAGAGCACCAGGTAAGAAAATGGGATTGATTTCTATAACATCATGTCTAGTTCTGAAATTTACCTCTCTGTTTATATACAATACGACTTTTCATGAATTTCAAACAAAAATACAAAACAGCCATATCTCCTGTGCATACATAAAAAGAAACCATGTAAAAAGTAAAGGTACTTTTAAACAGATCTTCCTGTTTTAAAATAATTATCCTTTACTTGCTGAAGTCTAATTCACATACATGTAAGCCAAACCTATGTTTTGGCTTGATTTTTATATTGAAAGGCAAAAGGCAATTTTCAATAGTTCAGTGTGTATTCATCTGTTTACCTGGGGCTTAGGGATCATGTAAGACATGAGACACAGTCACCACCGTATTTTGTATTGTTGTTGACTTTTTTTTTCTTTGCTTTTTCCTGCTTTGGATGCACAGAAGCTTATGACAAGAATATGTCTAAGTCAATATGCTGAATATTGGCCTTTAACTTGTGCCAGCTTTTTGTCTGTCTTCATGACTTTCAGTTACACTGACGGTACAGTTTGGACTTGCATTCTCATAATTGATTTGAGGATGAAATTAATTGTTATGAAACTTTTGGCTTGAGTATTGCCATCCTAAACTAGATGCATTTTACTGATCACAATTTGTCATCTAACACACTCTTTTTGTTTTAAGTGAGGTACAGTCATTTTATTTTTTCCATCATAAATGGCCATGATATAAAGTGTATTCTACTTTGGAGAGAATGATTGAAGCTATCTCCATACATAAAGCACTTTGGCTGAAAGGTGTTGTATTCCTGAAATAGGTTTTCATTATTTATTGACTCACTACCCTATAATAATTTTTCTGAAGCACTTTTGATCTGTTTTCTAAATATTGTGTTTTCATTTTGAAAGTATTTAGCATGCTGGAAAACTTTCCACTTAAAAAATTATCATAATGGTCCTTCAAAAAGGGTTTTGTTTAAGTAGCCGGTAGTGAAACCTATTCTCTGGACTCAGGCAAACATTTGAGAACAAGTCATAGCTGTGAGCATTGTCAAAATGGTTAATAACGCCAACATCTTATACACTAAGGGAAATGAGTGGTGACAAATTTGGGAGAAAAAAAGGCAAGAGCATTATCATTCTGAAATGTAACCTTTTGCTTTAAAATGTCAAGGATAGGATGTCAAAAACAGCTTTTTACATCATCAGGAAGAGTAGGTTCATTTAAAAATCCTGTTAATGCTAGCTAAGTACATGAAGTTCAATAAATCTCTGCTGAATATATCGGCCTATGAACAATTTAGTTTGTGATAAGTCAGTCCTAGAACAGTATTTTGCACATAATAGGCACTACTAAATATTTGTGTTATGATTGAAGGAATTGAAAAACTAATCATCTACCCCATAGTCACTGTTTTCAGGGTTGAACTTCCTGGATCATGTGTAAGTCCTTGAGGCCTTGGTTCTGACCTTCAATCCTCATCTGGTTCAGAGCCCTGCTAGCTGCAAAGCATACACATTTTAAGAAGGTGGAGATTTTAAGAACAGTTCAGACTTGGCTATTCAGCTTGTTCCTGCCATTCAGGTTTTTTTGTTTTGTTTTGTTATTTAGTTTTACATTTATTTATTCAAATGTCAGCTTCTTTGAGCTGACTTCCCTGACTGCTCTGAGGTAGCCAATGATATTTCAGCACTTTATCATATGTATTTTTATTTCCTTAGGGTTTAGTGTCAACTGAAATTGTCATGCTCATTTATTTGTCTGCTTTTGTATGGTCTCTCTTCCCCATGAGAGTGTAAGTTTGCCTATCTTATCATTAACTCTCCAGAAGTGCGTTGGCGTATTGTAGGCATGAATCAATATTTATTAAATATCTGCCTAAGTCTTTAAAATGTGTGATCACCTCTGAAGTTGCCGGGAAAATGTAAGTCATTTCTCCAGGGAAGGCACCGATTGGTATTCCTTTTTCTTCTATACAATTTGTAACTCTTGTGAGGGAGGTTCTGACAACAAAGGTAATGACATTTATTTGTTTATGTGTTTCGGTATTCCTCATGTTAATTCTAGCAATTTACTGTAGGGAGATACTACTTGTGGACTCTATTTAAAGTGTCTTTGAGGAGTATCTAAGATTCTATCAGTTAGCGATGAGGTGGGGCTGCCCTCCCAGGCCAGAGACATGACACGCAGTTTAAATATGGAAAATATTTTGGGGTCAAAAATAATTGGTTCATTAATATGACAGTAGCAATGAGTTTAGAAATGAGGGAAATTATTTTTGACAACTATAAGTTGTGACTTAGAAAACTAGAAACAGACTACTCAATATAAAGAGAAGCTGAATAATTAAGGATAAATACAATTGGGCATTTAATAAGTATTTGTCAGAATGATTGGACACTGAACTATTCCTTTTAAAAATAGCATTTCTATGTTATTCCATGTTCAAAACACTTACCACTTGAACATAGCATCACTGAGACAGACTTGCTGATTTAATTCACTCTTTAAAAATGTACTTTATATACATTTCTGTGTGATTTGTAAGAAGTATTCATCAGATTTATACTACTGCGGAGAAATATTAAATAATGATCGATCTTGAGTGAAATATTGAGAGGCCAATATTCCAAGTGTTATTGCCTTTGCTAATAATAAATGGGGTTAGAGAAGACAAACTGATTAGATGAGAGTTTACTGACATTTTAAAAAATCATTTAAATTATGTGGTGGTAATAAAGCTCTATTTTGTGTTGGCTAATGGCATATACAATAAACTGCCTAAGATGATTTTGGGTTGGTTGTAATGTAGGGTGAGTGAGATTAATATGTTTTAAAATGACAAGTCATGGGTCATAAAAATCCCCTTGAGTTTTAACAGATTTGTTTCTTGTTAATAAATTCATATAATTGCATTTAAAAGGTTAATGGGGAGAATAATCTCACACGAGGGAGAAATTGTTAGGCTCCCAGAACATTTTCCTTGGGATCATAGTAAGTGACCTTTTTCTGAAGGTTCCACCAAAGCTATTAAAAACAAGTCAACTGTAGAGAGTGATTATCTTTTAAATTAGCCACTGATTACTAGCTAGTTTCAGGAAATGTCAGTTTTAGGAAAATAAATAGTAATTTGTTTCAATGTCTCCTAGATTTTTAGGTATGTAAATGGCCTAGGGCTGTGAATATCAGCAATGTAGAACTTCTTACATACTCTACTTATTCCTCAAGAGACTGGACTCAGTTCTCAGTTTGGAAATAAGGTCATTTTTGAAATGTCATTTCTGAACAAATAGCTTATAGTGAATACTTAAAATTACGATTACTGTACTTTTTGCCCTTTTAGTCATATGTGAAGAAATAAAATTAAAATCTTCAAAAATAAAAGTATTTTTGATGATAGAAATATGAAGAGTATTAAATAGTATAACAATATTTATGGTAATAAACAATAGCTCCAAAAATAGTAAAGCAGTACAATATTGTTTCCAACATGTTTAATGCCTCTGTTGGCCAGGTTCATCCATACATAATCTCTTAATAATAATCTTGTAAGATAATTACCCCAATTATTGGAGTAGGAATTCTAATGACAAAGATATGCAATAGCTTGTCTTTTGTTTCACAGTTCAGATGTAGCAGAGCTAGATTTTTGCCCCAGATCTCTCTCTATGCTGAGAATCTTATTTATAAAGACTGTAGTACATTCATTGACGATGAGCCTTAGTTTGTCATCTATAAAATGTTGATAGTATCTACTTCCTAAAATATTTATACTAATGAAATAACTCAAATGTATATAAATTACTAGCACAGTGTTTTCCCATAGAAAGTGTTAAATAGATATTAGTTATCTTTACTATTATTATAATTATGATAATTTTCTAATGTTTTATTTTGAAATGATCAGCTACTTAGGTTTCAAAGCTATCTCTATTTAACTTTTGCACCACTCCTTTTGAGGGGCAACTTGCTGTTATTTATTTGAAAATAAAAACTTGCCTAAATAGAGAAAAAGTATTAGAGCGTTGGTGCTTCATGTTTTGTTTCTTGAGAAGTTTATATTTTCATGAAGTATATTGTAAGTTAATATATTTTTGTTGGTTTCACATTAAATATGGATTATAATTAGAGATTACTATAGGCCCAGTGTTTGCCTTAAGAATATATGACATTTAGCCACAGGAAGCAATAACCAGTTCAGGTGCAAAACAGAAACTAGGAAGAGATGACACTCATCATTTTAAACAATTGTACTATCTCAGTAGGCTTTTGCTTGTTACTGACAAAATCTGTTCCACATGGTTTCATTTTCCTTATTTTTCCCCCACTTCTTTAATATGTACTTTCTGTTTATAGACACACTTGCAAATTTACATAATTGGTCTTTGCTTATATAAAACAAGTCAGAGTTTATAACATAGGGAAGTTATTGTGTGATTTTTATATGGTCAATAAAATTCTTTGATTTACAAAGATTAATTCAAGATATTTTGGAAACTGAGAGCTCCACTAGTTTGTTTACATAATTCAACTTATGTAACACTTTAACACTGAACTATCAATCAAGCCAAGGCATAGTTATATAATCAAAATGGAAAAATAAAAGTAAAATTGTTTAATAGATTTTCTAGGAAAGTTCAGTGTACCATTAATAATGTAAATGGCACATAATTGGACTCAAGTTACTTAAAACACCAGTTCTGCTACTAATTGACTGTTCTACTTAAGAAAATCATTTAACTTCAGCTTTCTCATCTACACCATGAAGTAGTTGAATTAAATGTGTGGTATCTAAACTATGAAGAAGCCCTAATATGCTTTCCAGAATTATTCAGATACCTTCCAAAGGTGCTGAGTGATGTCAAATTTGGGGATTTCCAACCATTCTTGTTAAATTCATTTAATGCAGTTCTGCTCTCATCTGATTTACTGGTGCTCTCAGAACAGTTTCATTTGTTAAGAAAGGCTTACATTGCTAGTAACATTTGAAAAAACAACTTGATTCCTAAGGTCATTTCTAACACTAAGTTTTATTTTCCATTATTCCAAATGGGAGGACTGAATCTAAAGTGCATATTAACTTTGGAAAAGTGCTTTTCGCTTTCAGAAAAGGAATATATTAGGAACATAAAATTTATATAACTATTTTGCAAAGTAGTTGTGAACACTAAAGGATTTTGAGGATCAGAAAAAACTGCCTTTTTGCAATTGTTCCTTCATACATACAGTATGCTTTTTCCTGGCCCTGCTTCTACCATTTGTCCACCACTGTATCAACTCATTTTCACTTACATTATGTCTCCAATATTTAGCAATTGAAAGTAAAAGAGAAAGAAAAGGAAATTAGGAAGTGACAGTGAGGTGCTAATTTGAAAGTCACAGAAATACACTGTGTGGCATTGTATGAAATTTTGAAGTTAACTATATTATTTAGCTAATATTTCTTTGTCTGCAGTGTGGCTAGGTAAAGACACTTTTAGATATTCAGTATCATTGATGAAAGACTTTAATTTTATATGATTTCAATGCACAATAATGCTACACTGAGGAATGAACATAATGCACACACTGTGAGACTTAAGAAAATTGCTTAGACAAAAGGTGGAGTTTTAGATTAGAGCTCCTAGATTCCTAATAATTCCTAGACATTTTTTTTTCTGAGATTCTGTATATATTGTTACAAGACTAGCTAATGTTTATTCTTTCATTTACAGTAGCCATTTATATTTTCTATTTAGATATTATAGCCTAGTATTGGCCTATTTCTTTATTTCCTTAATTTAATTTATTTAGTTATATATTTTGTTTTTTAAAACATTGTTTTTCTGCTATTGCTCATTTATCTAGCAGCATTGTATATGTGTGTGTGCATGTAAAATAATGCACTGTTATAGAGTCATTTCCTGGAACCAAACCTGTCATTATAAAACATGTAATCTATCACTGCTAATGTTGATTTTATTTCCTTCACCAATTCTTGCTCTATCTATATATCTTGAGAATTTACTATATGATTTTGAAAATTTAATAAGAATTACTATATCTCTGCTGCATTTGGGGGAAATGTGGGTGCCAGGAGTAGTGTTTTCATCTCCCTGTATTTCCACATCCTGACTGTTGAGGCATAGTAACTCATTGTGGTTTTGATTTGCATTTCTCTAATGATTAGTGATGTGGAACAATTCTTCATATGCTTCTTGGCAATGTGTTTGTCTTCTTTTGAGAAGGGTTTGTTCATGTCCTTTGCCTTTTTTTTTTTTTTTTTTTGACGGAATCTCGCTCTGTCACCCAGGCTGCAGGGATTCTCTTGCCTCAGCATCTGGAGTAGCTGAGACTACAGGCGTGTGCCACCATGCCAGGCAAATTTTTGTATTTTTAGTAGAGACTGGGTTTCACCATGTTGGTCAGGCTGGTCTCGAACTTGTGACCTGAGGTGATCCATCTGCTTCGGCCTCTCAAAGTGCTGGGATTACAGGTGTGAGCCACTGTGCCCAGCCTCCCATTTTTTAATGTTTTGTTTTGTTTTTTTTTTTTTTGCTTGTTGATTTGTTTAAATCCTTATAGATTCTGGATGTTAGACCTTTGTTGAATTCAGTTTGGAAATATTTTTCTGTAATTTTTCAGGTTATTTGTTCACTCTGATGATAGTTTATTTTGCTGTGCAGAAGCTCTTTAGTTTCATTAAGCCCTTCTTGTCTGTTTTTGGTTTTGTTGCAATTCCTTTTGGAGTCTTTATCATGAAATTTCTTCCAGGGCCTATGTCCAGATGGTATTTCCTAGGTTTTCTTCTAGGGTTTTATAGTTTTAGGTTTTACATTTAAGTCTTTAATTCATCTGGAGTCTATTTTTGTATGTGGTGAAAGGTATGGGTACAGTTTCATTCTTCTGCACACCATTAGCCAGTTATCCCAGCACAGTTTATTGAACAGAAAGTCCTTTCCCCACTGCTTATTTTTGTCAGCTGTGTCAAAGATCAAATGCTTGTAGGTGTGCAGCTTTACTTCTGGGTTCTCTAAATTGTTTAATTGGTCTATGTGTTTGTTTTTGTACCAATGCCATAATGTTTTGGTTACTGTAGTCTGTATAGTTTGAAGTCAGGTAGTATGATGCCTCTGGCTTTGTTCTTCTTGCTTAGGATTGTGTTGGCTATTCAGTCTCTTCCTTCAGTTCCATGTGAATTTTAGAATAGTTTTTTAATAATTAGGTGAAAATGATTTTGGTAGTTTGATAGAAGTAGCATCGAATCTGTAAATTGCTTTGGGTAGTATGGCCATTTTAACAATTTTGATTCTTCCTATCCATGAGCATGGAATGTTTTTCCATATGTTGGTGTTGTCTCTGATTTCTTTTAGCAGCGTTTTGTAGTTCTCCTTGTACAGATCTTTTAGCTCCTTAGTTAGCTTTATTTCTAGAAGTTTTCCTTTTTTGGTGGCTACTGTGAATGGGATTGCTCCTTGATTTGGCTCTCAGCTGGACATTATTGGTGTGTAGAAATGCTACTGATTTTTTTCCATTTATTTTCTATTTCGAAGCTTTGTTTAAGTGGTTTATCAGATATAGGACTCTTTTTTCAGAGAGAGAGGGAGAGAGAGAGACTATGGGACTTTTTAGATATAAAATCATATGGTCTATGAAGAGAGAGAGTTTTACTTCCTCTTGTCCTATTTCGATGCCTTTTATTTCTTTCTCTTACCTGATTGCTCTTGTTAGAACTATTGTATTATACTGTGTTGAATAGGTGTTGCCATAGCGGGCATCCTGTCTTATTTGAGTTCTCAAGGGGGAATGATGTTAGCTATGAGTTTGTCATAGACGGCTCTTATTTTCAGTTATGTTCCTTCGATGCCTAGTTTGTTGAGGATTTTTAACATGAAAGGATGCTGAATTTTATTGAAAGCTTTTTCTATGTCTATTGAGATCATCATGTGTTTTTTGTTTTTAGTTCTCTTCATGTAATGAATAACAACTATTTGTTTGAGTATTTGAACCAACCTTTCATCCCAGGAATAAAGCCTACTTCAACCTGGTGGATTAGCTTTTTGATGTGCTACTGGGTTTCACTCGCTAGTATTTTGTTGAGAATGTTCACATCTGTGGTCATCAGGGATATTGACCTGAAACTTTCTTTTTTTGTTTTTTGTTTTTTTTTGTTTTTTTGTCCTTCAGGTTTTGGTATCAGAATGATCTTGGCCTCATATAATGAGTTAAGGAGGAGTCTCTCCTCAATTTTTTGAAATATTTTCAGTGAAATTGGAACTAGCTCTTCTTTATACGTCTGGTAGAATTTGGCTGTTAATCTATCTGGTCCCAGGGCTTTTTCTGGTTGATGGGATTTTTATTATTGATTTGATTTCCATACTCGTTATTAGTCTCTTTAGGGTTTAATTTTATTCCTGGTTAACTCTTAGGAGGTTGTATATTTCTAGAAACTTATCAATTTCTTGTAGGTTTTCTACATTGGGTGCATAGAGGTGTACATAATAGTCTCTGAGGAATTTTCTGTATTTTTGAGGGGTTGGTAGTAATGTTCTTTTTGTCATTTTTGATTGCGTTTATTTGAATCTGCTCTTTTTTTTTCCTTTATTACTTTAGCTAGCGTTCTATTAATCTTATTCTTCAAAAGACAAAGTTTTGGTTTTGTTGATCCTTTGGATGGCTTTTTGTGTCTCCATTTTATTAAATTCAGCTGATTTTGGTTATTTTCTTCTGCTAGCTCTAGGATTTTTTTGGTTTTGTTGTTGTTGTTGTTGTTTTGTTTTCTTTTTTTTTCTGTTTCCTCTGGGTGTGATTTTAAGTTGTCAGTTTAAGATCTTTCTAACTTTCTGATGTGAGCATTTCACACTATAAACTTTCCTCTTACTGCTTTAGCTGTGCCCCAAAGACTCTGGTATGCTGTTTCTTTGTTCTAATAAGTTACAAAGTATTTCTTAGTTTCCGCCATAATTTTACTGTTTACCTAAAAGTCATTCAGTAGCAGGTTAGTTTTCAGGTAATTGTATGTTTTTGAGAGATCTTCTTAGTATTGACTACTATTTTTATTGTGCTGTGGTCTGTGAGTGTGGTTGGTATGATTTTGGATTTTTTAAATTTTTTGAGAATTGCTTTATGGCCAAGTGTGTGATCAATTTTAGCGTATGTGCCACATGCTGTTGAGAAGATCGAATATTCTTTTACTGTTCATTGGAGTGTTCTTTAGATGTCTGCTAGGTCAATTTAGTCAAATGACAAATTAGATCCTGAACATCTTTGTTAGTTTTCTGTCTCAATGATCTGTCTAATAGTGTCAGTGGGGTGTCGAAGTTTCCTATTACTGTTCTGTGCTTATCTAAGTCCCTTCATAGGTCTCTAAGAACCTGTTTTATGAATCTGGGTGCTCTAGTGTTAAGGTCATATACAATTAAGATAGTTAAATCTTCCTGTTGAATTGAACATTTTATTACCACGTGGTACCCTTTCTTGTCCTCCATGATCATTGTTGGTTTAAAGTTTGTTTTGTCTGAAATTAGAATAGTAACTACTGCTTTTTGTTTGTTTGTTTGTTTGACATTTGCTTGGTAGATTTTTCTCCATCTCTTTACTTTTATCCTATGGGTGTCATTGCATGTGAGATAAGTCTCTTGAAGATAGCATAAAATTGGTTCTTGCTTCTTCATCCAACTTGCTACTCTATGTCTTGTGGGGTGTTTAGCCTGTCTGCGTTCAAACTTAATATAGATATGCGCATATTTGATCTTGTCATTGTGTTGTTATGTAGACTTGATTATGTAGTTGCTTTGTACTGTGAATGGTCTATGTACTTAAGTGTGCTTTTGTGGTGGCTGGTAACAATCTTTCATTTCTATGTTTTGGACTTGCTTAAGGACCTCTTATAAGGCAGGTACGATGGTAATGAATCCCCTTAACATTTGCTTATCTGAAAAGGATTTTATTTCTCCTTCACTTATGAAGCTTAGTTTGAATGGATATGAAATTCTTATTTAGAATTTATTTTCTTTAATAATGCTAAATATAGGCCCTCAATCTCTTCTGGCTGGTAGAGTTTCTGCTGAAAGGTCCACTGTTAGCCTGATGGGGTTCTTTTGTAGGTGACCCACCCTTTCTCTCTAGCTGCCATTAATGTTTTTTACTTTTGCATTGACCATAAAGAGTCTGATGATTATGTGTCTTGGGCATAGTCATCTTGCATAGTATCTTGTGGAGTTCTCTGAATTTCCTAAGTTTGAATGTTGAAGCAACCTTCAACACCCAGAGGAAATAGGAAAAAAAAAAAAGAAGAAGCAACCTTCTCTCCAGTCTGCAGTGAGATTAGGGAAATTTTATTGGTCAATATCCTCAAAAAGTTTTTCCAAGTCGTTGGCTCTCTTTCCCCCATTTTCAGGGACACCAATAAGTCATAGGTTTGGTCTCTTAATAAAATCCCGTAATTTTCAGAAGTTTTGTTCAATTCTTTTTTATTTATTTTTGTCTGATTGATTTGAAAAACTGGTCTTTGAGCTTTGAGATTCTTTCATCAGATTGGTTAATTCTGCTGTAAATACTTCCATTGGTAATTCTTATAGTGAGCTTTCAATCTCTATTAGATTACTTTGCTTCTTTCTTAAAATAGCTATTTTGAGTTTCATCTCTTGTATCATTTTACTGGATTTTCTAGATTCTTGGAGTGGTTTCAACTTTCTCCTGAATTTTGATGATCTTCGTTGCCATCTAGATTCTGAATTTTAAGTATGTAATTTCAGCCATTTCACCTGGTTAAGAACGATTCCTGGGGAGCTAGGTAGTTTTCTGGAGGTAAGAAGACATCCGGGCTTTTGAGTTGCCAGAGTTCTTGCACTGATTCTTTTTTATCTGCGTGATTTTCCTTTAATCTTTGAAGTTAATGTCCTTCTGATGGGGCTTTTTTAAAAAAAATATTCTTGATGTCCTTGAGGGTTTGTGGTTTAAGTCAGTCAACTGACTTTGTTTCTGGACAATTTCAGGGGCTGGGGCTCAGGTCAGCACTCCTGGGCTGTATGTTCTAACCCGGGGGGTTGGAATCAGGCCCACAGCTTTTTTCTCTGGTCCCTTGAGGTTAGGCACCTGCTGCACTGGAGGAGTCAAGGTGCTCCCAGTCTTCTGGAAACAACACATCAAGGGCGGGGGAGGTACCGGCAAAAGCACTTTGTTGGGTGGTGGCAGTAGGGTCTGCGCTTACATGCACTGGCAATGGCAGCTGGTGGCCAGAGGGTCTATGCACGTGGATACACTGGTGAAGGCAGGGCTTGGGGGTGAGGTACACACATGCACTGGTGACAGTGAAGCAGGAGGTCTGTCCACACATGCACCACAGGTGAGTGTGTGGTGGTCAAGTGTTAGGGGGAGGCTGCTGGGGAGTGCATGTCAGTGGGGGCCCATTTGCTGAAGTTTTCTGACAGGTGGGGTCTACCAGCTAAGAAGCTATAATGGCAACTTCTGGAAAGCACCCTGACTGAGGATCCAAGGCAGCACTGCAAACAGGTATGACCAGGAAGGAGACCCGGAAGAGGCCAGCAGATATGGGAGTGCTGAAATCAGATTGACCCTCTCCCATGAGCAAGACAGTCCTGCTCTAACCTGGTAAGACAGTCAACAAGGGCCAAAGACACCTAGAGGAACATGACACACCTTGGGATGAGCGTCCCTGGCTGTGCTCCACTGCTGCTATTCCCACACCAAATCTTCTAGGCTCCTCACAGGCTGGAGTCTTGTCCCTACCACTTCTCCAAGCAGCTTTCCTTGTCAGCTCAAATGTCAATGGGATCATGGGGTCTCCTTCAGCCAGGATTCCAGAGGTCTGTGATGAGAGTGGGCCACTCATCACCTATTCAGCTCCTCCCTTCACCAGGAGCCACTGGGGGCTGCAAACAAGCCCTGGTGCTTGGCAGCCCCATGCACGGTTCCCAGATTCCTCCCCCTTCAGCCCAGTGTCTTCATCCTCCCTCTGTATACTCTCAATCCTCTCCTTCTGCAGATCTGCTCAGAGTTTGCAGGTCTTCTTCATCAGGATATATTGTCGTAAATGTACTGGACTTTAAAAAAGAAAGAAAATATTTTGGACATCCAGACAAAAAAAACAAATTGCAAAAAAAGGTACAAATTGTAATCAGACCTTTTCAAAGCAACATGCAACGTTAGACAAAAATAGGACATTATTTAAGATACTCAGGAAAAGAAAAACGTGAATTGGGGATCATATGTTCAACCTCAAACACTTCAAACATAGAGGCCTCAGGCAACCTTTCAGAATATGCCATCTTCTATAGCTATTTTCTACAACATTGTTCCTATTCATGAGTCATCTAATAATGAGTTTAGGCAACCTAAATGATTGAAGAGCCATAAGTAAATGAACCAGTGTTGATATGGAATATATTTACCTGTATATCAAAATTAAATAATGGATTATAAGAAAGTAAGTGTTGAATGGAATGGCTATACATTCTCATCATGTACATTGTACAATTATTAACCTTTGAGGGAGAATGAGGAAATTATATGAAAAATAAGATGCTCAATAACTGACTGTCAGATATTATTTTGGATAAGATATTGCTTTAATTCAGATAATGATATGAGGGTGTCAAATGATATAAAATGTTAGCATCTAATTTAAATATTTCTCATGGCACAAAGTATCAATAAATAAAATCAAAGGACAAATGAGAGTGAGGGAATAAGGGTAGTACTTAAAGGCACTGTATGTAAGTAAAAATTAGTATAGAATATATAAATAGCACTTTATGTATAATATATAGTTATATTTTAAAATTCAAAAGATAAACTTTTTTTTCAAAAGATTACTAATAGTTTAAAGGTGTAAATAAACTGGAGGGAACACCATTTGAATCTAGACTTCTTTGAATATACTCTGGTAGATGTTAATTTGGAACTATTAAAATTATAAAAGTATAAAACAATATTGTTAAAAATGTCTCCCCAAAATTGAAAGTATAATGGAACAGATTAGGCTAAAAATGTATAGAGTTAGTTTCATTTCTATGCAGAATGCAACTAATCTAAGGATATTAAAATGTAGTCCTGGACTACACATCTCTTGTGGGAAATGTATAAAGGAAAAAAATTAAGAATTGAACTCTTCATAAGCATATTAATGGTGATATGGGTAGTGTTATTCTGAGACTCTTTTGTATGCAGATTAGAAGATAAAGTGAGTTAGTAAATTTTGGTGTCACAAAACTGTAGAATTTTTGGGCTGGAGAAAAAGAGATACAGGTGTAAGATCAGTGAAGTTGAATAAAACACTGTTAACTTGAATTTGAATTATAAGTATCAGTATAAACTCATATACTTTATAAATAACATGATATACATATTCTAGCTGTCTTCACTTCAGAAGCCAGAGAATAATAATGAACCCCATAACAATGAGCACTTTTGTCACTCAGACTATGGTCTCTAAATACATTTTCACACAAACAAACTTAAAAATAACTTTTTAAATTATTTAAAAAATAGTTGATCCAGGTCAAAGCAGGAAAGATACTACATGAGCCTGGAGTATACTGTTAGGCTATGAATAAATGCATCTATCAAAGGCTACTGGTGTCATGCTAAAAGGGCACAGAAGCCAAAGTTGTTCCCAATGGTCAAAAATGGGGTTATTGATTGTCAACATAAACAATACTGCAATGGATTGAAAAACATCAACCATGTTTAAATCCATGAATGCATAATAAAACCTTTATTGTACAAAATTCTCATCTTTGAATGATAAGAAGCAATTGACTCACAATAAACAGAGAGAAAACACCATTCATTGTGTTTTCTATGCCGTTTGCACTGCAGTTAACCAAAGAGGTGATAAAGTTTCTTCTTATAGAAGTATCCAAATAAAAATTAAGAAGAAATATTAGAATTATATCATCACTTTGCAATCTCTAATTAATTAGTGGACCCAGGAAATTATCATCAATGACTGATAATAGCACAAACAACAGAGGAAAGCAGGCAGTATATCCCTTCTAATGGGAATGACCATGACCAACTATGAAATAACCTTTCAAAGCAAAACACACAGAAAACTAAATCTTATCCTGGCTTCATAGCAACTACAGAAAATATGGGAGGCAGAAGAATGTATTAAGTAGCACCACAGTAATGTAGTGAGCAAAATCTGTGGCTAACAACAGTATTTCTTCAATAAAAGATTGCCAGAAAAATAATATAATGGAAGGTGAAACTCTAGTAAAAGAAACTTACGAGATATATTAACTAAGTGTAATTCACAGATCTTTCTAGAATTGCAAATGGCAGACAAACAAGCAAAAGTTATGAAAGTTAGGAAATATAAACCCTGGATATTTGATGATAATGTGAACTTACTATTAATTTTCAGGTGTTGGTGGTGCTGTGTGTAGAAAACAAGGCATTATGTTTTAGAGATTTACACTGAAATATTTATTCATGAAAGGGTGTAATATTTTCAATTTGCTTTAAAATAATCAGAGGTATGAGGAAGTGAGTTGTGTACAGATAAAACCAGATGGCTCAAAAGTTGATAATTGCTGACACTGGAGAGTGGAGAAATAGAACGTCACTCTACTTCTAGAACGTCACTCTACCTCTATTGCTACATTTGTGTATTTGGAGGTTTTCTGTAAGAACATTTTTAAAAGATACTATTTGGAAAGAGTTTAGTTAATTTATTGCAAAAATTTTCATTATATAGCCAGGAGCAATTACTGACCCACTTATGCTTCAGTGAGCAGACTTGTTCCACAAAGTATTATGATACCTTATATGGCATTTTTTTCAGCCAAGTTATATTGTCTCTTGTGCTTCCACTGTCAACTCATAGATATGTACACAAAAAGATTTTAGGTAAAAGTTACCAGAATTACTGGTTGCCATCACCCCTACCCATTCCCCACCTAGACATGTAGACAGTAAGTAATGTAACAAATGGCTTATCAGTTTGGTTATGGCTTACCTATACATTAAAAACACAGTGTTCATAGTGTAAAACTACTCCTGGAACACTGTTAGACTCTGTTGTATTCTTAGACACTTAGAATTACTGTATAGTACACCTTCACTTGTGCCTCTGAAACATGAATTTTAAGTTTATTATGGCTCTGGTATAGAATATGATGCTCCTACTTGTACAGTCACTAAATCAGTCTTCTATGAATTCAGAAATCTTGGGAAATTGAAAAAATTTTGCCTTTACTTGTTAGCATTGCTTCACTTCCTTTTCATTTTGCAACTGCTGTATTGTATGTCACTGTCTAATAGATGACCAGATGGTGCTATTTGAAAGCTTCAATTTGTCCTAAAATTAAATTCCAATGAAAAGAACATCAGGAAAATTCACATTAGTAAAAGTTATGTTTTCAAACCTTGCTGCTGCTACATTTAATTCATAATTATTTATAAATTCTCTTTATTATTTTAAAACGAATTGAGAGAAATCTTCTTCACTGAATGCGTTTTCACTGTAAATTGGAACTAACGTGCAATAATATATTCTTATTCATTTAAAGAGAGTGATGCCTTTAAGTCATTAATTATAAATTAAGTTATTTTTGGATATTGATGCTATGCTATTTGTAGGTTGAAATATTCATTAGTATAGAACTTAGGCTATTTTAATGTGTCCGCACTGAGTTGAAGACATATTTTACTTGAATACTTGGGCACAAGGAAACAGACTGTCATCTCATCGGCCATTGTTACACCAGTGCATCTTCCTCAGCTCACACCTGTGGTTTTGTATCTCCCTCTAGACCTGCTGGCAGAAAAGGAGAAATGCTGTGCATGGTTTATGGATAGGTCAGTTTGGTATATAAACTGAAGTCCTAAGTGGACTGCTACTACTATTGCAGGGTTAGTGCTGAAAGATGGTGAGGAGGGAAAATTATCCCAGTGAATAGAAGTTACGAGTTGTATGTGGTCATCCACTTTATTAGAAAAGTGGCCTGAGTTTAGAATTTAAAACATCTCATGGGAAATGTGTAAGGCCTTGGTTGATTGTTCATGGGCCTGGAAAGAGAAAGTTTGAAAGATTAGAGACAAGAAGCTCTAGGTAATAAGCTATAAATGAACTGATAAGACTCGAATGTGAAGCTCTGTGTATTATATACTAGGGCCTCCTATGTTGCATTGTCTATGTAAGAAGAACTCAACAATCAAATAGAAAGTGATTTGGCTATTAGTTCTTAGCCTGCCTCTGCTATCAGTCACTCAAATGCTGCCATGATGGACTTGTGACCAGAACAGTCATAGTAGCAGGAAATGGCCCAACATAATGGGTTTTCACTCACCAATCCTAATTTAACTACTTTTGCTACCAAATTTCCGACATGCCAGCAACAGAGATCAAAGTTGAAGCCATAATTCAGCACTGTCTCCCAAGACTCGAGAGCCATTTTGTGGCAAATTGGTCTCATTAAACCACTTCCACTCTGGAGGGGGTAGCAGTTCAGTTTGACTTGAATGAAAACATATTACTGTTATGAATGTATCTTTTCTGTCTACAGGGAAGACAAGTTCATAATGGTAATGTGTTTTGATTCAAGTCAAATCACTATCACTATTTCAGGGCTAATAGAGTATTTGAGTCATCAGTATAGAATCCTATCTATTATCATATCACACAAAGAAGACACTTTACAGTAAAAGACAAGCAACCCTGGGCATCTGACTCTTGGCTACACTCATCCTATTTTATATATGAGGAAACAAAGTGTAGAAGTTGGAGTATTCCCTCTTAGCTTTACTTGCAATGACCCATGTGGGCACAAATGTGCTTTCCATCACCACAACTCTGAGCTGTAATGTTTATATGCATACAGAATACTAGGGAAAGAATATTTCTACCAGGGGACACTGCAAGAATCTCACTAAACTTAAAGCTGTAGTTGCCATTTGGTCAACAAGAAGCTAACGGAGTGGACTAATTATTCTGGCCAAGGCAAATAACACTAACCATCAGGACGAAGCAAGGCTGCTGTGATAAAGCAGGGGTAGGATGAAACGTTCATAGTATGCAGTCAAGCTACTGTGGCATCATTCGGTATTGTCCTGGCCAGTTTAGATATTAATTTACCAATGCATCAGTCACAGCCTGAGAAAGACAAAGTACCAGGACTCAGAGCCCTCAGGAATAAGGGCATGGATTACCCATCATGTACGTAACCTAGGCCAGCAGAAGTGCTAATAAAGAAGAGAATCTCCTACAGCCATAGCACCCTGAACACACCAAATCTCATTTGATCTCAGAAGCTAAGCAGGGGTGGGCCTAGTTAGTACTTGGATGGGAGAAGAGAATCCTGACTGGGCAGAAGAGACATAATGAGCATGTAAGGTGCAAGAGGCATTCTGCAATGGATGCTGTGTTGTCTGGCTCAGATCTTATTTCAGGATGGAGACACTCATTACCCCAATCTCTGGGAGTACTGGCAGTTGACGTCACAGCTATATCCTTCCCAGATAATTGCTCTCAGACAAGGAGCTCTTTTTTTAATCTAGAACATCTCTGACCGGCCAGGTTCAGAGCTACCACCGAGGCTCTGCTAAAGTCTCCTTTGTAACTGTAGCACAGTTCATCTTCTCTCTTTGCCCAACTCTCCTTCTTTCACTTCTTTGTGGGGAGTATTTTCCAGTAAGAAGCTTGCATGCAAATCTTTAGCTTGGAGTCTATTTTCTAAAAAATAAACTTACTGCATCAGGCTTAAACTATAAATTGGTTTTGATTTATTGGTTTAAAACAACTTAAAAATATTATTCTATTACAAGTCTTATTTTACACAAAGAGCTTCACAGTATGTAACAGGAAGATACTGTGATTTTGTAACTTAATGTGTTTAACATTGACCTTTGAATGCAAGTGTGTGTGTGTGTGTGTGTGTGTGTGTGTATGTGTGTGTGTGTGTGTTTAAATTAGCTTCCCATGCTCAGTAATTCAGCTAAGAAATTACAGGGAAATTGCAGTAGGTGTTTGTATGAACTCCAGAGGATTATATATTTTGCCTCAGAAGATGACTAAAGGACACTGAAGATAATTGCAAAGCACCAAACGGCCATAAATCAGACATAAAAATAACATGGTATAAAAAATTACTTTATTTACAGTGAGTCCCCCAGATGTTAAAGAAAAGCTATTTACATAGCATGAACTGCAATTGTTCAATTTTCTATCTTTAAGGTACTTGACATTTTACTTTAAAAAAGCCAAATTCTGATTATGCTCCATTCTGTTATCACTTGATTCATTCATCCAATACTCATTACATGGTAAATATTCTTCATGATTTGAGGCATGATGCCTCATGTGAATCTCCAAAATGTAAATCTTTCTTTAAAATACACGAGAACTTGTAACTGAAAGTGTAGTCTGTGCATCTGCATTAACAGCAGCACTTAGTAGCTTGCAGACATGTAAAATTCCCAATGTAGACCTCTGAAAACAGAATCTGCATTTTAGCAAGACTACCGCAAAAGATTATAGACACATTAAAATTTGTTTGAGAATTCCTGCATTAGAGAAGAATTAATTCTAGTGCTTTATCAGAACAAAGTTTTCTAATTTCACTTGGAAAACAAATTTTACTTGACTGAAATCAGAGATTCTATTGTGAAAATCCAGGCTGATCACCAGCTAGGACATCTGCATGGCTACTTATTCTTGAAGGCTTAGGGGAAATATTACTTCGACAGGGAGGTATGCACTTTTCCCTAAACAAAAATGAGGTCTCTTCTCTCTGCACTGGATATTTCTAATGACTCCATATTTTCCTTAACACAGAACATAGCACACAAGAAAAGGTGTCTGTCTTTCCTGTATAATGGGCAGGTTTTGAATCCTGGGCCCAGAAGGATTGTCTGGTAAGTTCCCCTTTTTATTTGCACCTGCATGTCTGCGGCAGTAGCTGTGGTGGTACTAACTTGTGCCCTTTTCTCTGGCCATAGATGATTGGTCGAATGGCAAGCATCTTACTCAAATAGAGTCATAAGGTCTCTTCTCTGGGAATTTTCACCCTTGGAAATTGTGAAACTGTGTAGGTGCCTGGACTATCACATATAAACTGGCGAGCTGTATGTGGTAGCTGTTTTCTGCTACAAGATCTAAGGAACGGAAGTTAGTTTGCAATCGAAGATTAATAATACAACAGGTACTCACAAAGAGGAGAAGAAGTGAGGAAAATGGAAAATAATTTGAGTTTTTCTAATATCAGTGTAGGCTTTAGTTTCATTCTAAGGTTGCATCCTTTTCCTGAAACCTATGCAGAATCCCATTTTATTACCAAATTTTTCTTTCTCTTGAGTAGAAATTGGGTTTCTACCATTTGCAACCAAAACATTATTAACATACCTTGGAATATTGTAAGCTTTGTGGAAGTAAAATCCATTTTATGTGATTTGGGTTGCAATGAAAACATTATTAATATATCTTGCAACCAAAACATTATTAATATACCTTGGAATATTGTGAGCTTTGTGAAAGTAAAATCCATTTTATATGATTTGGGTTGCAATGACCCTTCTCTTTCTGCCAGATCGTATTGGACACATTACCCAGAGCTTGGATAGAGCATTCATTTTATACTGGACACAGTAGCACATTCAAGAGAAAAGCACCACTGCCATTTCAATATATACTAGAAAGGTATTTTTAAAATTTACATCTTATTCCTGATATAAATATTTGACATACAAGGAACAGAAAGAAATAATACCTGATTTAATGATTCTATCTAAAACCTTCAGTAAGCAAAATAAATTGCTATGAAGCATTAGAAGTATTTCCAGTAAATTCAGGACCATTTAAGAGAGTACCACAAAATAGAAGGATATAAGATTAAATAAATATATAAAACCCCCAAATTCTCCTATAAAAATAATTAATTATAAAAATGCAAAAAGCAAAATCCCTTTAAGACAGCAACAAAAATCAATAAAGTATCTATGCATGTACTAAAACAGAAATGGACAAGACATATGTTGAGAAAACTGCAAAAGATACAATAAAGAAAAAAAAATCTAGCCCATATTCATAAATAATAAACATGGTACACATTTAGTTTTCAAATCAACATATGTATGTACTACAATTTTAATCAAAGTTGTTCTGAAGATCCTTTATGGGACTTGCCAAGTTGATTCTATAATTAGTATGTCAACTTACCAAAACCAACTTTGGAAATGAAGAAAGATGGGGAATTACTCTATAAAATGCTAAAATATCTTATAAATTTAGATGATTTAAAAAATCAAGTTTGAATTTTTCAAATACTGAAACCAGATCTCTGTCTCATATCTTTCAAAACTATAACTTCCACATTTACTGAATATTAAGGAAAAATATTGGCAGAATACAATAAAAAATGTTTATGATTTTAAGGCAGGGAAGGCCATCTTATGCTCAAAAAATGAAGCAAGATCTCTGAAATAAAATATTTTAATTGACAAAAGGAAACTTCTGGATGGTAAATAACATTATCAGCAAATTTAACAACACAAAAACCCTTAAAATGATTAACATTATGCCCCCAAAGCCCACAAAAAGAAAAAATTGCAAAAAGCTCCACACCCAACGCATGAAGTACAAACTAGAAACGCAAGTATTATTAATCTTCCTAATACAGGGAAACAAAAACAACCATAATAAAGCACTAATTTTTATAATAACTAGCATATGTAAAGGTTTGGTGAAATTGATACCTCCTATATATTCCTATGGGTGTGCAAAAGCCGTTTTGGAGGAAAATGAGACAGAATATTATTACATTTTGTTTCCAAAAGCCCAGTGGAAAAATAAAAACACAGACACTAGGCTTCTATTAATAGGGAAAGTGGGCAATTGCTGAAGCTAATTCACTCAAGCCAGTGATGACAAGCTAATTCACGAAATAGCCAAAATGCAAAAGTCACTTCATAGAAAAATCGATTTGGCAAATTTAAATTAAAAATTATATGTTTAAAGTTTACGATAATTTAAATTGCATGAAAAATTTTCAACAAATACTTTGTTTTGGATAGTTGACACATTTTTATTTTTATTTTATTGACAGAATTATAAGGAATGTCCATTTGTGCTTTAGCAACTTGAAGCTTCAGTGGAAAGAATCAGAACACAGAGAAAACTTGGTGCTAGGACAAAAATGAAGGAAAGAATCAGCCCAGGATGGTGATACCAGGGTTACAGGTGAGCGAGGGGCACAAAGAAGGGAAGCCAGAAGGGCACATATTTAGAACATGATCACCACCTTCTGAAAAGTGAAATATTTTTCATTTCTAAACGACTCAACTTAAATTTTGCAGAAATCTGCAAAAGCTGACAAAATTATCTTACGTCCTCAAATTTGTGTTAAGTACTATAAGTAATTTTTAAATTATTAAATTTTATTTCATTGGAAATTGACAAATTATAACTGCATAAAGAATTATTGTATGATCCAGCAATTCCACAGTTGAGTGTACATTCAAAGGACATAAAATCATTATATAAAGCGGTATCTGCACCCCCATGTTCATTAAAGCATTGTTCAAAATACCTGAGTTGTGGAATCAGCCTGTATCTGTCAACAGATGAAAGAAAATGTGCTATCTATACACAATGAAATACTATTTAGCTTTTAAAAAGAAGGAAATAAAGTCATTGTTACAACATAAATAGTTAAAATGCAAAACGTAAATATTGCAAAATGTTTATTTGGCAAATTGATAATTTGGCAAAATGCCTTTAGTGAATTAGCTTTGGTAAAATGGCCAAACAGATTGTGGCATAGTAAATGAAATAATGCATTATAGTTTAAAAGAATGAGGTAGCTCACACAATGTGATATGATACTTTATTTATTAAGTAAAAACCACACAAAACAAAATGGCACATTTCTTTAGGTACAAAGAGTTAGGACATACTTTCAAATAATAATAGGCTGTCTTTGGGAGAGGAGAGACTTTTGCCCCAAATCTTTTAAGTAAAATTTAATATCTTATTCAGATGATTTAAATTAAATTTACATTTATATGTAGCAGGAAATTTAATTTATATCTTCCCCTTATCTTGGGATTTTTGCCAAAGGTCCCATGCTAAGGACCATGACTGCTGAGACCCCAAACATTCTAGAGTAAGGTGACAGACCACAGCACTGACTCAGTGGTAACATAACAGAACTTGTGGACTTTGGCTCATACTCAGCTGCATGCTGTGCCGAGTTGAAAAAAATCAAGGAAGCATTTAGGAGGGCAAGGTCAATAAGTAGACATTGACTTTTTGGCACAAAACTGGGCCAAAAGAGTGTTGGACACCCTCCCACTTCTTCTCTGGGAAACTGCCAAGTGCTTTCCCTGCACATAAATTAAGCCAGGTAGGGGTGACGTGCCTTGGAATCTTCTGCTGCCTCAGGAGTATGATGGTCCAGAGAATTTGAGAATGTGAACAGTGTCCTTTGGTCTTGCGGAAGTACCAATTACTACAGTGCTTGACTGAAGAACCAATACAAGTTTTCGAGGGATGCTGCTGTTTAAGCAGAATAATGACCTCCCCCCTGAAAAATGTCTATGTTGTAATCCTCAGACCTTAAATGACAAAAGGAAAATTAAAGATATGATTAAGTTAAGAATCTTGAATGGTTAGATTGTCCTGGAGTAATCATAAGGGTCTTTATAAGAGAGAGACGGGAGTATTAGAATGAGAGAAGTAAATACGACAATGGAAGCAAAGGTTGGAGTGATGTGCTTTGGAGATGGAGGAAAGGTCCACAGACCAGGGGTGCAGGCCACCTCTTGGGGCTGGAAAAGAAAACGGATTTTCCACGAGAGACTCCGGAACGAGTGTAGCCCTATTAACATCCCAATTTCAGTCCCATAAAATTAATTCTGAATGTCTGACTTCCAGAACTCTAAGATAAGTAATTTATTCTATTTTAAGCAAAAAAAAAAAAAAAAAAAAAAAAGAATGTGTAGTAATTTATCATAGCAACAACAGGAATACAGCTACTGACCTCAAGTGACAATCAGTGTTGAATAAGTCACGTATTTGTTCTTCCATCCTTCCTCCCTGTGTCATCTGATCCTGGATGCAATAGAAACAAAAGCAGGGCAAAAGACAGAGGGAAAAGTAAAATGACCAAAACAACAAAGAAAATAAAGAAGAAAAGGGCCAAAAAGGAAGAAAACAGATGACACCCATTTCCCACTTCAGATTCTCCAGTCTGTGTCAGTCTTGAGTTGAGGAAAAGCAGATAACTTTTGAATTAAGATACAGAACATTTGATTTAGATCAACCTGGAATTTTCTAGACCTAAAAAATAAATATTCTTTTAATGCCTGAAAATGACCATAAAGCTGTGAGTTTAAGGTATTTTCCTTAAGAATTGGGAAATAAGAGCAGGTTGGAAGAGAAAAGGTGAGAGATAAAGATAGTTATTCCCTGATTTTTCCTAGAATAGCAAGTCCCTTCAATATTACATACACATACACTCCATCCTCCTAAAAACATATAGTCTGTTGGGGAATGACTTTGGAGATAAGGGATAAAAGATTTTCTCATTTTACTTTATAGAAGCATCTGTTTTCAAAACAGCTAAAATATATGTTCTACTTTTAGAAATTCCAATATTCAAAGAAATATCTATCTAACTTATTTAGTTATAGATGTAGGTATTAGTGACATGAAGGGGCTTTGTTTTCCATTTCAATCGCCATGAGACAGAGCAACCCACACATCTAGATGAGGTGAGAAGTGAGAAAGATCAATAATTCAGTTAAGCAGGAAATGAGTGATTTAGTTTTTTAAAAGATTGTAGCATCCCTTATATGTACCTGGTAATATTGGTGTGGGTATCAGTGGAAGTGACATGTTTCCCATCACTCCCAGATTTCAGATGGAAAGGGTGTGTGTGTGTGTGTGTGTTTGTGTGTGTGTGCAGTCATTTTATTCTCTTTCTCTTATGTTCCTTTGGACTTCTTCAGAATGTGCCAGATGTCCACAGATTATTCAGTTATCTAAATGATTAAATTGTGTAGTATAGACTACCAGAGAATAAGACAATTGTAGTAAATCATTAGTTCTATGGTGTCAACAGTAATTGCAAAAGAAGGAGACAGTGGAGATACGCAGAGGCTGCACATAAGAAGGAAACTTCTGCAGACAGGGGACTAGTATTTGCAAAGATATGGAGGTGGAATGATATAGCTGACAATGTGATGTGTGCTCATTGTAAGGTGAAGAAAGCAGTTGGGCTAACTCCTTAATGCTACCCTCCACACCACAGGATAAATGTTCTCTTCCAGATAAGTCATTAAGTTAACATGAATACTTTGTATCCATCTTTGCATTCACATTCACGTTTATAGACTTCACACTTGGTTTGTTTGCTTTCACAAAAGATAAATTTCTCATGTTTGAAAAATTCTAAGTTACTGAGCTGGGACACTCATATATCCTCATAATGTTACTTGTTCCAGAAACTATTATTTGTGGTCACTGCCTGATTTCTGTGTTTCTTGGCTGTTACAGAGAGGCTGAAATTCCAACCATCATTCTGTTAGAACTGCTTAGTAATGCTTGGGTTGAATTGGCTACATTGGAAGCTTAGCTCAATGCCTATGTGCTGGTGTGAAATGTGTTGCTTCTGTGATAGGCCTGGTATCTGCCAGCTAAAAGAACAGAAGACCTTCAGGGAACTAGAGATTCTGAGAGCAAGGTGAGAGGATTATGCATGAAGACACTGGGCTGTCATCCATGCTGCGGGTGGGTGAGAATTCTCTCCACATTATTATAAAATATAGCAACGGTAAATATAGAACAAGTTGTCATCTTACAAAATAAGTTTTTGCTACAAATTTTCCCCCAAGTTTTTTGCTATTTGGAGGCCTTGCATGACTTGCTTCTCTTATAGCTGCTTTGGGCCCTAGAGTCTACATTTCATCCTCAGTGTCATGGTCTCTGCCACTTAGAGGCAGTTCATTTTCACAATTTAGTGACGTGTCTGTCAAAAGTAATGAACTAAATTGTTCAGCAGTTAATTTATATTAATTTTGAGAAATGTATTTCAGTTTTTGATTATGTTAATAAGACTTCTACTTTGAGGGTAGAATATCCTAGCAAATGAAAAAGATGTTACAATCTTTAGCCAAAAACAAACCACATATTTTGCAAAGGAACAGAAAGGATTTTGAAAGAGCCCCAGCTTCTAAAAATCTTTTTAGTTGAAATTATCTTAAATGTGGCCCATAGTTTAATGGGCATTATATGGCAACATTGCTCCCAGATAATGGCCATTCCTAAATATCATGACATTAAAGCATAGAATAAAGAATGTTCTGTGACAACTTTACAATGTATTGCATACACAAATTGAGGTAATGATAGTTAGGTGTTTTGTGCTAATGGACTCATTATATTGATCCATGGTAAGACACAGATGCCAGTTCTCCCTTTGCTCAGTATTATAAACTACAACTGTAATTGTTAACGAAAGAATATATGGAAAGAGAAAGTTGGTGAGAACCTTGTTTACTTCCTATGTCAATATTTTCATTCCAATATACTCAACTGTGTCATAAAAATTCAACATCAGAATAGGTGTGTTGTTGTGATTTTAAATATGAGAGACTCAGTTCAAATTCAGGCTTGACTTGTAAACTTTCAGACCCTCAATTTCCTCACTGACACAAATTAAGATTACAGTATTCATCTTTCTGTTCCTATCTTTCTGCATTACTGTTAGAAAAACATATTTACATGACTTTGAAATGACATCAGCAAGGGACAAAGTGGCAAAGTAGGAAGTAGCAGTATCCATCCCCCCAACCCCCTCAAAAAAAGCAAAAACAACAACAACAACAAAAAAAAAAAAAAACAAAAAGCACCACAAATTAAAACCAAACAAAACAACAACAAATGGATAATACACCCACAGAAAGAAATACTGGTGAGATCAGCATCCTTGAAATGACAGTAAATGTCTAAGGACAAGGAAGAAAGGCGGAGGCTCTAGGTATCAGCCATGTGGCAGGAACCACTGTGGTTTCCAGTGACCAGCTCTGTTGAGAACACTGGTTCCTTTTGTAACTGAGGTCACAAACATCCATTTCCACCAGGGAACTCTAGAGAGGTTCACAACATTAATCCCATAAAGAGCAGCCATTGTTGAGCTGCTTTGGGAAAAGAAATGCCACCTCTCCAAATATTCTGTATGCCCCAACTCCAAAGCTATGGTTATATCCAAAGTGCCCATACTCCAGCCCTGGGCTCTGTGGTTGCACTGTAACTGCTTACATCTCAGAAGCTGCAGCACTGTCATTGAAAACTAGTTTGCATTCCAAATCCCAGAGCCAAAAATCTCTCTGAGCATGCCTGCATTCTGGACACCAGCTCAGCTGCCATAGAGAGCTTGGGATGAGACCAGGCTCAGAGGCCAAGCCCAGGACCATTGTAACTTTGCACACAACCATGTTCCTATAATAGACTCCCTGAATACTTCACAAGCATCCGTCCCTTGCATACTGTTACCAATGCAGCAGAAAGGTGCTAGTACTCCAGACACCGGTGCCATTACTGTCTGAGATTCCAGAGCTATCATCTCTCCATGTGTGTTCATGCTTTAGGCTTCAGCTCGGTGACAACTCAATGAGTGCCACTCATCAGATACCAGTGCCACTACTATGGTGAAGAAGCTCACAAGTTGGACCTACTGCCAAGAGGGATCCCCTAAGCCACAAATTCCCCTTTGGAAGAAAAAGAGACCTTATCTGCCATCACTAGAGACCCCAGTAATATCATCACCACTGTGGATATCCACAGCATTAGCTACTGAGGATCCTTGTAATTTTTGTCAACATTGACCTCAGCTGACAGAGCTACACTACAAAGCTATATCCTCACTGGTGCCAGAACTTCAGCACCTCACCCAGCAAGCACTCTCATACTCCTCCAAAGAAGAAGGTCTTTCCACACTAAAACTAGTCAGTAAAGTCTGGAAAAGGTGACTGCTCCACCAAAATGCATAGACATCAATGTAAGGCAACAAGAAACATGAAAAACAAACGAGACGTATTACTACCAAAATAACAAAATATTTTTTCAGTAGCTAACTCCGAAGATATGGCGATATATGAACTACCTGAAAAAAGAATGCAAAATAATTGTTTTAAGCACTATCAATAAAGCATACAGAAACAATTCAGTGGAATTAGGAAAACAATACATGAACAAAATGAAAAATTTAAGAGAGAGATTAAGATTACTTTTAAAAGACCAGGACTTTAGGAGCTGAAAAATAAATTGAATAAAATGAAAGATGCAATAGAGAGTGTCAACAGCATAACTGATAAAACAGAGAAAAGAATCTGTGAACCTAAGACAGGTTATTTGAAAATTTATAGTCAGAGGAGAAAAGAAGGATAAAAAGAAATGAAAGTTTGTGTGATTTATGAGACACCAATAAAAAAATAAAAATTCTAATTTTAGCAGTCAAAGAAGGAGAAGAGAGAGACAAAGAGGTAGAAAACTTTTTTAAAGAAATAAAAGCAGAAAACTTTTCAAATCTGGGGAAAGATAACCATCCAGGTACCAGAAGGTCAAAATTCTCCAATCAGATTCAATATGAACAACACTCTCCAAGACATATTATAATCAGACTGCAAAAATCAAAGGCAAACAGAAGATCCTGAAAGCAACAAGAGAAAAGAAGCCAATCATATAAAGGAGTTTTATTAAGGCTAGCATGGATCTCTCAGCTGAAACCTTACAGATCAAGAATAGTGGAATAATATATTGAAAAGACTGAAGGAAAAATACTGCCAATCAAGATTACTGTGCCCAGCAAAGTTGTCCTGGAGACATGAAAGAGAGATAAAGTCTTTCACAGATGAACATAAGCTGAGAACATTCATCACCACCAAATTTGTCTTACAAAAAATTGCTAAAAGTCCTTGAAGCTTGAAAGAAAAGGACACTAACGAGTAACACAAAAACAAATGAAAGTAAAACTCACTGGTAAAAGAAAGTACACAGTCAAATTCAGAATAGTACTGTAATGGTGGTGTGAAAACCACTTATATTTTTAGTATAAAGGTTAAAAGACAAAACTATTACAAATAATAGTAGCTATGATAATTTGTTAAGGATACATAAGGTAAAAGGATATAAATTGTGACCTCAAAAACACAAATGCTTGGCAGGGGTGTAAGTTAAAGTATAATGATTATTAGGTGATCATATTTAAATTATTAGCAGATTATAACTATAGGATATTTTATGTAAGCTTCCTGGTAACCACAAAAGAAAGTCTATAGAAGATGTAAAAAAGATAAAAAGTAATGAATCAAATATATCTGTAGATAAAATCGTCTATTTCAAAAGCAGACAACATGAATAGATAAAGGAACAAAGGTTCAACAAAGCAACCAGAAAACTAGAAAACAATTAATCGAATAGAAGCATTCAGTCCTTACCTATTAATAATTATTTTGAATACAAATGGGCTTACATTCTCCAATGAAAAGATTGATTGGCAGAATGTATTTTTAAAAAATAAATCCAACTATATATTGCCTAAAATATATTAATTATTAATACTTAGATAATACTTATATTGCCTAAAATAGGCAATACATAGCTGGATTTATTTTTAAAAATCTTTTCTGCCACCCGATCTTTCTATTGGAGAATTTAAGTCCACTTATATTTGAGATAATTATTAATAGGTAAGGACTGAATAATTCCATTACATTGTTTTCTGGTTTTTACATATATGTTTTTACATATATATATATGTAACTGAGGTAACAAACGTCCATTTCCACCAGGGAACTCTAGAGAGGAAGACTTGGGTACACAACACTAACCCCATATATATATATATATATATATATGTGGGGTTATATATAAATATATATATACACACATATATTTATTTACTCATATATATAAATACTGCACAATAAATATATACATAAATACTCCACAATAAAACTGTTAGAACTTAGAAAACAAATTCAGTAAATTTCCATGATACAAAAATCAGCATACGAAAACCAGTAGTTTCTATATGGTAACAATGATCTATCTGAAAAATGAAATCAAGAAAACAATCCTATTTACAACAAATCTTTTTTTTTTTTTTTTTTGAGACGGAGTCTGGCTCTGTCGCCCAGGCTGGAGTGCAGTGACGCGATCTCGGCTCACTGCAAGCTCCGCCTCCCGGGTTTACGCCATTCTCCTGCCTCAGCCTCCCGAGTAGCTGGGACTACAGGCGCCCGCCACCGCGCCCGGCTAATTTTTTGTATTTTTAGTAGAGACGGGGTTTCACCATGTTCGCCAGGATGGTCTCGATCTCCTGACCTCGTGATCCGCCCGCCTCGGCCTCCCAAAGTGCTGGGATTACAAGCATGAGCCACCGCGCCCGGCCTACAACAAATCTTAAAAAAAACTACTTAGGAATAAATTTAACCAAGAAGTTGATAGATCTGTACACTGAAGTAGGTAATAGAACTATACACTGAAAAGTATTAAAATATTAATGAAAGAATTTGATGACACAAACAAATGGGATATTTGTTCATGAATTGGAAGAATTAATATTGTTAAAATGTCCATACTATGCAAATCAGTTTTCAGATTCAGTGTAATCCTTATCACAAGTCCAATGAAATGTTTTCACAGAAATAGAAAAATATATTCTAAAAATAATATGGAACCGCAAATGACCCTGAATTCCCAAAGCAATCTCCAACAAAAAGAGTAAAGCCAGAGTCATCACACCATGGGATTTGAAACCTAGAGCAAGTCCATAGTAATCAAAATAGCATGGTACCAGCATAAAAACAGACAAATAGACTAACAGAACAGAATAGACAGCCCTTAAATAAATAAATACACACATTTATAGTTAACTGATTTTCCACAAAGATACCAAAAACACACAATGGGAAAGAGAGTCCCTTTAAGAAAATGGTACTCAGAAAACTGTATGTCCAGATGCAGAAGAATGAAATTATACCCTTATCTCATAGCATATACAAAAAAAATCTCAAAATGGATTAAAGACTTAAATGTAAGACATTAAATTATAAAACTACTAAAAGAAAACATAGAAAGAAATCTTCATGGCATTGGTCTGGGCAAAGGTTTTTTTGGATATGACTCCAAAACCTAGGCAACAGAGGCAAAAACAGACAAATAGGATTACAACAAATTTAAAAAGCTTATGGACAAAGGAAACAATAAACAGAGTAGAAAGATAACCTATGGAATGGCATAATATATTTGAAAAGCATACATCTAATGAATGTTGTTATGCATAATACATAAGGTGCTCAAAACAATTCCATAGCAATAAACAAGTAAGCTGATTAAAAAATGGGCAAAAAACCTGAATAGACATTTCCTGAAGACATACAAATGGCCAACAAGCATATGAAAAAAATGCTCAACATCTGTAATTAAGGAAATGCAAAATAGCACAATTAAAGACACAATAAAATATCTCACACCTGTCAGAATGTTAAAAGAGGAAAGATAACCAGTGTTGGCGAGAATATGGAAAAAAGGGAATCCTTGTACACTCTTGCAGGGAATATTAATTAGTATAACTGTTGTGGAAAACAGTATGAAATTTACTAAAACCTGAAAAATAGACCTATCATATGATCTAGCATTCCCAATGCTGAGTATATATTCTGAGTATAGAAATCAGTATGTCAAAGAGATATCTGCACTGTCATGTTCATTGCAACATTATTCACAAAAGCCAACATATAGGATCAATCTAAATGTCAACAATAGAATACTATTCAGTCATAAAAAAGAAACAAATCATGTTATTTGTGACAACATGGGTTCTGGAGGATATTATGTCAACTGAAATAAGTCAGACACTGAAAGACAACTACTACGTAATGTCACTTATATATGCAATCTTAAAAAGTAGAGCTCCTAGAAACAGAGTAAAATGGCAGTTACCAGAGACTGTGAATTTGGGGATGAGAGATTTTGGTCAAAGAACACAAAATTTTAGTTAGACAGAAGCAATAATTTCAGGAGATCTATTGTACATTAGAGTGACTGTAGTTAATAACAACATATTATATACTTGAAAATTGTTAAGAAAGTGGATTTTAAATGATTTCACCACAAAAAATAAGTATGATAGTTAATATGTTAAACAGCTTGATTTAGCCATTTTTCAATATATACATGTATCAAAACCTCATATTGTATATCATAAATATATGTACAAGTTTTGTCATTAAGAAAAATAAACCAATACATAAAATAAAATGAAGAATTTAGCATAGGGTTGGGAATATAATCAGTATGCAATAATGATTGTTATTATTAGTAGTATCATTATTATTATCAGTATGCCAGTGGGGTTTAGACATTCATGCTGTATATTATTTTTCAACAGAAGCTTTTCCATGTATAGGTTACTATTGCTACATAACAAATCATTCCAAAGTTGAGCAGGTTAAAACACCAGTTATTTCTTATTGGTCATATATCGCATATAGGCTAAGATTTGGCTGATTTAGTCTGGCTCTGTCTGGTGGCTTTGTTTCTTACTGCCCATCTTTGGCTCCCCACTCCTCCTCCTTAGACTAGTGGGCTCTGCAAAGCACATTGTTGTCATGCTGAAGGAAGACTTGCAAAAAGGGCACTGAAGTCACACTATGCCTTCTGAAACCAAGGTTCAGAATTGGCATGATGTCACTTTTGCTATTGGTCAAAGTAAGCAACATGACAAACCCAACATCAAGGAGCAGTAAAGAAGACTACAAACAAATAAGGCCTTGTCAGGGTCAAGGGAGGGAAGATGATAAGAACTGGGGCCAAAAATTCAATCTCCTCAGCATGTACTCTTCAAGAAAACATTCAGCAAACAACAAAACAAACAACTAGGATGAAAGTGCTTTTTTCTGTAAGTCATATTGAATTTTCTAAGGAATCCAATGGACACAGGCCCAGAGTCATGTAGGGCTGCCTGACTTTGCCTGAAAGGAAGGACCTAAGCTTTGGTATTTACCCATGTTCCTTGCCTATAGACTTTGTTCATCCAGTTGTGATATGTAATAGGAAATACATCAGGATTTATTCAGATTACTAAGCCTCCGGAAATAAAAGAGCCCTCTTCTAAAACTATTTCTTGTCATTTTATTCATAGGTATTATTTCCTATCTCTTTCTTCATGCCACTATTCATCTACTTATCACAATGTTCTAGCTGTTTTTTGTCTGTTTTATTCTCTATTTACTGGTTTATTGATTACTTCATTCAGCAACAATTTATTGGATGTCTATTCCATAAGAACTTGTCTTATGCACAGTGAATAGACCCCAGCTCTCCTGAAGCTTGTGTTTTAGCAGGGAGTATAGACATTAAAAAAATTAAACCTTACATGAATATGTACTGAATTATGTTTGAGGTAAATGCTGTAACTAAAACTGAAAGAGGGCAATGACAGTGTCTAGCAGAAGGAAATGAACTAGTCTGGGAATTTTCAAAACACTGTGGCAGGACTGATATTTGAATGAAGCTTTAAAACACTGTTCTCTCTAACAGAAATATAATTTGAACCACAAATAAAATTTTAAATCTTTAGTAGCTACATTACATAAAGAAGAAACAGCTGAAATTGATATTAGCAATATATTTTACTTAATGCAATACATCAAAAGTCTTATCATTTTAATATGCAATTGTTAGTGAATGGAAAGTCTTGACTGTGCCTTGTTCAGCTCCTTGGTATGTCGAAAAGTGAACTGAATGAAACACACAAAGGAACAAAAGAAGACAGAAGCAACAAAAGTGCAGATTTATTGAAGCTAAAGTACACTCCACAGAGTGGGAGCGGGCTTGAGCAAACAGCTCAAGAGCCCTGGTGACAATGTTCTTTGGGGTTTGTATTAAGCTAAAAGAATTTGGTAACACCCCTAAGTACCCTTTAGACTCCAATGGGTTACACCCTATGAAGGATTGGCCCACAACTAATTAGTGGCTGAAGTGGAGATTTGGCCTGCAGCCAAGCAGAGGCTGAAGTGGAAACTTGTTATCACAGGAGTGAGGATGTGGCCTGTATGCTGCTTAATCTTGCCTAGAACTGGATGCACCTGCTGTTTGTTTTGCTTACATTTTAAACCTTGGTTGTCCTAATGTCCTATTCTCCTGTCTCACAATCATATAGAAATTAGTGATGAACTATTTTACATTCTTTGTGTATGCGTGCATGTGTGTATTATAACCACTTTATTGTAGTGTGATTGGCATACAAAAAGCTGTACATGTTTAATGTACACAAAGTGATGTGTTTGGAGATAACTACACATATATGAACCATCACCACAGTCAATGCTGTAAGTGTATCCATCACCTCCAAAAGGTTTCTCCCATCCCCTTTGGGTTTTTTGCTGTTATAGCTCTGTTTTGGCTTTTCCTTTGGTGGTAAGAGTACTTAACAGAATATCTACTATTTTACATTTTCATTACTAAGTATTTGAAATCCAGTGTATAGTTCAGTGTATCTATGTAACACATCTCAATTCTAACCAGCCACATTTCAAGTCCCCAATAGCCATATGGCTAGTGGCTTCCATATCAGCCAATGTAGCTTTAAAGAACTAACCAGGCAAACTAGGGAAGAGAAATTTTACAGACAGAGAGAAGATTCCAGTAAGTGCAAAGTATCAAGGTGAAGTAGAGAAACTTAAATAGCCTGTCTTGCCGAGAGCACAGGTTTCATGTAAAGTAGCATAATACAGAGCTAAAATCACATGGAATTTTAGAGTTCATGTTAATGCCACATGTTGTGTTCTTTATTCTATGTGTTATGGGAAGTAATTTAAAAATTTAAGTAGAGTATACAGGTACTGATTCAGATTTCACAGGATTGCCCTTGCTGCTGTGGGAAGAATGGATTTTAGGGGCAAGAGTGGATATGAAGGAGAACACCCAGGAATTATAGTTAGCACTTGCCATCCTCTAGGCAAGAGCAGGTGATAACAAGGACTGTGGAATGCAGTGAAGAGATTCAAGATGTTTAGTAGGTAAAATCAATTAGAGTGTTTCTTAACCTTTAGAGACAGGGTCTGGCTCCGTTGCCTCGCTGGAGTGCAGTGGATAATAATGGCTCACTGTACCTTGAACTCCTGGCTTAAGCAATCCTTTCACTTCAGCTTTCCAAACTGCTGGGATTACAGATGTGAACCATCACACCTAGCCAGGCTTTTCCTTTTCTATTTGAGAAGGGAATTACCTAGAAGAGAGGTAAAAGCTATTTTCATTTGCTTTGTTTCCAGCTTTCCCAGAGAGGTAAATGTTACGCAAAAAGTCTGAGGGACAAAATTGGTCAATTCAGAGTTAGACAAGAACCAATTAAATTATTTAGTTGGATAACTAGAGATATATTTTGAGGACTGGATATATAGTAGTTGAGCTGAAATGAGTGATCTGGTCTGGTCTTTGAATTTCAGAGTGGACACCATTGATCCTTGCAGATTGTCAGGTTCCAGGGTTCAGTTGCCTGACGTATAACTGTCACTAAATAAATGTTTCTTGAATGTGCTTTGTTATGACCCCCTATCTTCTCATGATGAGGTGGTAGCTAAGACTGACAATCCAGGCAAATAGACCTTCAGCAGTATTCAATTTGTGCACCTATAATGTTTTCCCCCATTTTCACACTGATCCTTGCCTTAATTAATGATTGCAAGGCCTGGGTGTGGCCCATGCACAAGCATCCTTGAGTCCAAACATGGGTTAGTGAATTCATATGGTTATTTCTCATTATTAAAGTCATAAGCAAATTTAACAAATCACTTTGAACCTAAAAGGTAAAACGTTCAGATGAATATGACTAAAATGTAGTTATAAATTGTATTATATAAATAAGAACAAAATCCATTGCAATTAATTCTATCAGTAAAATTGGATCAATACAAGGTTTTCATACAATGCTTTCATGGCTTTTATCTTGGTGACACACTTACATCTAGGATTTTGGAAAGAAAAGCCTGTTTAGACTTGACTTTTCCATCCTTCTGAATTTTTTTATGCCAGTCACAGCCACAGTTCCTTTCTTTTGCATGTGGCAATAATAAAATATGACATCTTAAATATTCAGAAAAACCTACAAAGTTTCAAACTTTCAAAGCTGTCTAGAGCACCTGTACATCACAGTGATATGAAAATCATCCCTCCTCAACTGTAATTGTATTTTAATGTAAAATAATATCAGTGACTTAAATATGCCTAAATTTAGGAACTAATAAACCAACATTATTTTAAAGTGTCTATCATGCTGCACCTTCTACAATTCTAGAAGTGTTGAGAAATTAAATCCTTACCCTCAATAAACTGACACTATGGCTGAGAAAGCAAAGTGAATTAAGAGAGAAACATTCATGACAACGTATGTGCTATTAGCCAGGGAAATTGAGTAGCTTTGTATTTACTGAATAGGGAAAAGATTGAATGGGGATGTTTGGCTTGTTTTCTTTTGACTGAAATAAGGAGTAAGTTAGATAAGTGAAAGAGGGCAGAATTTTCCTCTTTGAGTGTTTTTACCATAAGTATGTTGGAGCCACAATGAAGAGCATTCTGTATTGGATAGGTGGTTCATAACAAGTCTGCTAAGAGATTGGTTACAACAGTACTCTTAGAAACTGTGTTGGTCCATTTTGCATTGCTCTAAAAAATGCCTGAGATTGGGTAATCTATGAAGAAAAGAGGCTTACTTGGCTCATGGTTTTGCAAGTTGTACAGCAAGCATGGCACCACCATCTGCTCAGTTTCTGGTGAGGGTCTCAGGAAGCTTACAATTATGGTGGGAGGTGGGAGGTGGAAGGTAAAGGGGACAGCCCACATATCACATGGAGAGAGGAGGAGCAAGAGAGAGAAGGAAGAAGTCCCAGACTGTTTTAACCAACCAGATCTCTCAATGAACTGAGCAAGAAATCACTCATCACCAAAGGGATGGCGCTAAGCCATTCATGAGGGATCCACTCCCATGATAGAATGCCTCCCACTATGGTCTACCTCCAACATTAGGGATCACATTTCATCATGAGATAGAGATGGAACACACATCCAAACCATATCAGAGACAATTAATAACATTGTATTAAGTGAATAAACTATAAAATGTGACAGTAATTTATATTTTTGTCACATTTTGATACTAGTTACTTTTACTTACCTATAGAGTCATTTTGTAATTAAGGACAGATATGTGAAAAGCACTCTGCTAAGTGTTGTGGCAAAAAGAAAGTGATAAAAAATAATTCCTATCCTCAAATCATTCCCTTCCAGTATCATTTTCTTATTTGGGACCGTCATTTTTCATTTGGACTTGCAAACCGAACTCCCTAATCTCTCTCCCCATTCAATAAATCATCCACAGGCTGTCAAGGACAGTTTTCTTAAGTACAAATCTAATCAAGTTACTGTTCTGCTTAAAATTCTTCAATGAATTTGTGGTGTATGTTGCATAAAGTCTTGGTTCTTTAATATGACATAGACATTTCTTAACAGTTTGTTTATATTGAAGCTGCACAAGACTATTTAATGTTTCCCAAGTCTACCTTGTTCTTTCATGGCTCTGGTTCAAGGATAGTGCCTTCAGCATATTTTCACTGTTATATACCATTTTGATAATGGAAAGAACACACATCTAAGGAACATTCTCTCTACACATATGCCATTTTATTAATTAGTGGTCAGAGCACTATGGGACACTGTAGAAAAATATAGTTATGTATGCTACATTGTTCTGGTATAGTTTTGCTAATAGCTGGGTAACTACATAAAATGGAAGTAGACAAATGGGAATACTTCCCACTAATTTTTAAGGATTGGGGCTTCACAATAGTTCAACTAAGTAAAAATTTAAAGAGGATTAAGTACGATTTTTATACAGCAAGAAAGAGGCAGTTTTTTGCTTTTCTCAGATAGTGTCATTGTAGTTGTCTGCAGCTTAAATTTGGAAGTAAGGCAATCACTGTGTGTTCCTAATCTTCTGGTTTCCTGCCCCCTTCCCCCAGTTGCCAGTATTTCTCAAATACATAATCCTATCCCCTAGCTAAACATCAGTCTTTTGGATTTTATTTGTGAGTCTCTGGGAACCAGTACCTTGGCTTTATGATCCCGTGTTTTTGACATAGAAGCTTCAGGTGAGGAGAGAGGTTTATAGAGCAGGAGATAGTTTGAGGGTATAAAGATAAAGATGTGAAGAAAGAAATGGTAGATATGAGGAAGTATTTGATTAAAAAAACATTCACACATGAACTGTCAAGGGGGCTATGACATGTTTATCTGTAATTGGCTTAGAGGCATCTCTTGAGAGTTCTTTTTTTCTTAATAACCTTTACTTCCTTTGACAAAAGTCCCATTATTACATTATGAAGTGCTGGTACTCCATCATATAAATGATGAACAGACAAAGTGGAAGGAAAATTTTTAGTGAATGACTCAGTATTCCATCAATCTATTAATATAGTGTCTACTACCTGAATAGATAGCAATGTCAAACCTGACCTTGTTGTCACAAGTTTGTTATGGTGCCAGCCACTTTGTAAATCATGAGCACAGAGTCATCAAATGAAGGCTTACGTTCTCTGGCTGAAGAGTTGTGTAGTCATACTATTTATCATAAAGATCCATTTATTATTTCACTTTCAAAAATAAAATATAATCTGAAAATTTGATTTTTCTTTTCATGTAGTCTATCTTAAAAGAAAAATACCTGAAATAATAGATTTCTCAATTATTAAGAATTTATATGAAATTATTAATCTGACACATTTTACCCATATACATTTGATTTAATTTGCATTTATATTTTAATTCAGTGAAGAGAATGGTTTGCATACACAATACCCGTCTCCATTAAATGAGTCTTTTATTAATTACTGTGTAAAACAATCCTTAATTAATGCTTACTATGTGCTGCACTGTGCAAAAATTAACTGTAATTATTGCGCTCCATTTTACAATTTAAGTAGGAACAGATTTCCATTTCAAATACTCAGCTTTCACACACAGGTGAATAGATGGCATACAGCAGATTTTACTGCTCATCAAAACTTGATAATCTTGTCAGCTGTGAGATCTTTTTGTATTGACATTTTGTTTCTGCAAAACGTTTTTCTGAATGGGAGTGAATTTCTATTTCCTGTTTGGGGGTTACTCACTACTTATGGTGGTAGGGAGCTCAAAATTGACAATAAGAATTCTACTACATAAATCAGATGATAATATAAATATCGTGTTTAATGTTCTGAATGTTTGCAATCAAAATTTTACATAATCTTTAACTGAATAGCTGTAGAGGGAAGCAGGAAAACTCAATTATGTGTGTAACAGAGTATAAAATGGAGCTATATATTGGAAGGATTGCTAGATGGGTTACGAAAATCAAGTCTTTCTATTTTCTACAGGAACAGGAATTTTAGCTAGGCGCATGGACATCAAGTTGAAGATTACTTTCTTGGACACTCTCATAGTTAGATGTGACCATGTGATTAGTTTCTGGCCAATCAGATGTGAAAGGAAGCAATATACGCTATTTCAGAGTTATGTAGTTTAAGAGAAAAGGGGCAGGTTCTTCCTGTTCTTTCCCTATTGTAATTTTGATGGAATATGGATTTAATGGTGTGAGTTAGAACAGCCATGTCAGACATGAGATAAGACCTGCATGAGGAAGCTGGCAAAGCCATAAACTGGCAGGGCCCTGGATTACTTAATGTCATGAAACAGATTGCCTCCACTTGGAAAGAGTTATATATTTACCTTTTGCCTGAGCCACTGCTATTTTTTCATTTTATGTAACAGTCACACCACACCCTAAATAATACAACATCTAAATCATTTCAAGAAAATATCCAAATCTTAGTGAAAGAAAGATTTTTTGGGACCTAATTAGCCAAAGGAACTGTCTGACTTGAACATATTAATAGTAGATCAACACCATCCAACAGAACATTCTGAGATGATATAAATGTTTTCCATTATCCAATTCAGTAGCTATTAGGCACATATAGATATTGGGCATGTATATATGAAAAGTTATGTTGGACTCTGCTATTGAGTTTTCCAAATTGTGCAAATTTGCCTCCCCATTTGCAGTTTACAGAATTTCCATTGTTCCTCCTGCACTCCAATTCTTAGTTAGTACTTTTAATTTTAGCCACTTTGGTAAGTGTGTTGTTTTATTTTAGTTTTAGCTTGTGAATTTCCCTTATCACTAATAGTCTCAGCATATTTTCTTATGTTTAAGTGGCTGTTTAGGTGTCTTTTTTTAAATTGCTTGTTAACACGTCTTGTTCATTTTTCTATTGTTTTTCTTTTTCTCATTCCTTTATAGAATTAAAAAATGAATTCTGAATATAATTCCTTTTGTCATTTATATGTGTTACAAATTTAGTGTTCTAGTCCAGGACTTTTCTGTTTGGTCTCTTGGTGGTGTCTTAATAAACAGAAATTGTTAATTTTATTGTATTCTAATTTATAAATTTCCGCTTTATTCATGTGTCTTGCATTCTATTTAAGCAGACTGACCTTAACTTCGGCCCATAAATAAAGTCTCCTGTATTATCTTCTAGTAACTTTTGTTTGGTCTATCATAATTAGATTGAAATAATACAGATGTTACTTTTATGTATATGGTAAAAGATAGCATTCAAATATTGTTTTCTCATATGTGTATCTAGTCAACCCTAGCACCGGGTATTAAAAAGACTGCTTCTACAAATTTGCTCTGCAGTGCCATCTTGTTGAAACTCAAGGGTTCATAATATGCCTGAGTCTAGACTCTTTTCTATCATTGTCTATTTTTACTGAGTTTTGTTTTCATGCTCTATTGGTAATTAAGAGCAATACTAAAATCTCTCAGTATCTTTATAGACTTACCTGCTTTGTCTTATACTTTTGTTAATTCTTGGAATTGTCATATTTCCTATATATGTCTACCTTATATTATTATCTCTTGTAATTGTTTCTTCCCTACAGCTACCCTATCATAGGCCAGCTTTTAAAAAGTTAGATGTGTATGTCGTATGTTCAGTTACTAATGTGTTAGATGTATTTTCTAACATTTACAATTTCAGTTTTGTTATTGTTGATAACTTAAAATCCTTTTTTCATATTATTATAACCTTTAGCCCACTTACATTTAATAAATAAATAACATTTAATTTATAACTACCACATTACAAAGGGCTATTTGACTCATCTGCCTGTGATCCTTTACTTTCTATTTTCTTGACTTATTTTTATTTAAGTGTTTTAAAAATTGTTGTAATTACCTTAATTAATTTGAAAGTTATGCATTCTTTTCCTATTCATTATTTACCATAGTGATTACTGCATGTCTCCTTAATTCATCAAATATAATGCTAAATTGTGATTTTGATATGTGTCCAGACCTTACATCATTTCAATTCTATCTTCTCTTCTTCTAACTTACATGCCATTGTTGTCACAAATGCTAATTTTCTCTTTTAAATATCCAAATCATTTTTTGCAGTAAACAGCCACTATTCTTTTAGATTTTTCCAACATATTTATCCTTTTCTTTAGTATTTAATTCCTTTTTCCTCTGAGATTTGATGTGGAATCGTTTTTCTTCTGATTCTAGAATACAGATTAGTCTATGTCTCTTTGTTTAAATATATATAAACATATAAGTATAAATATATATATATAAAAATATATAGTACACACACATATAACTTTTAAATCTTACATCAAGTCCAGGTACCATCTAGACACTAGAAATACAACAGTGAATAAAACAAACAAAATTGCCATCTACATAAAGTTTACATTCTAATCAAGGGACACATACACATAAGTCAAATATAAAGTATATTTTATGAAATATATCAGATAAGGCAGTAGGGAATATTCATGAGGAGGGGTTGGGTGTTCTGATCTATAGACTTTGAAAGCATAACATAGCCTAAGCATATTAAATACAAGGAAATCCATACTAGATATGTCATTGTGAAACCAGATTATCAATGGCAAATCTAATAAATCTTTGTTAAGAAGATTTTAAGAAATGTACTTCAGGAATCAAGAAACGCAAAAAACAACGGTAAACAAAGAAATATGTAAGCATTTAAGTTAAATATAAATAAGAGTGGTCTATCAAAAACAACTTTAAAAATCTACTTTGTGGAGTTAGAAAGGCCAACCCTGAAAAACAGTATTTATATATTAAGGCAGTGGTGATGACTTAAAATCTTATAAGACTATGACACTCTTATTTGGAAGAAGATATAAAATATTAATTTTGCACGTTGTAAAATTCCATAGGAAATTACGAAGTGTAAACAAAAGGATAGAAAAATAGAATTTGTAACATTAAAACATGTGGTTTGAAAATATGTAATAATGTAACAAAGAAACAATTTATAATCAAGAATAAGAGAAAAAAGAAGGGCAGAATTATAGAAAGTAGAAAGCTAAAAAATTCATGATACTATTTTAAATTTACAAGCAGCAAACAAAAATTATATCAATTACAGGTTTGGGAGAAGACAATGAATTAAATTTGGGGGGCAGGAATATACAGACAATTACAACAATATGGGCAATATTCTATTTCTTATATTTGATTGTGATTGATTGGAGGTTATTTTGTTATTTTTCCATATTTCCATATTTATACACCAAAATATAATATTTTAGAAATTTTAAAATTATATGAAGTGGCAATGTCTATGATTCAAATTAGAAAAAAATACAACTTGTATGTTTTCTCGTTTTTTCCTCCTCACGTGTATTTAACATGAAAATTCCACTCACTGACATTTTAACTTGCTGTACCTGTATTCACATTTTTTGAAGGTACAGATCATTTCCTTGTACTTTCTTTCTTATTTTGTCTGGTTCTGCCTGAAATGAACAGCCGGCATTTAAATCGATGGCAAATGTGCTTCACTCTACAAAGGCAAAAGCTATCAGTCTTCATGATATCCAATAGCCTCTACTATCCTGTCTTCTGTCTTTTCCAAGTGGACATCAGTTAACCAAGACACAGATATACAGTAAAGTTATTGATAATATTTGTCATCAACTCAATTTATAATTTCAAATAAACTAAGTATATCTTAAAAACTAAGCATCAATTTAAATAAATCAGATTTGCCTGTGAGCATATAAAATAAAGCAAAGATTCACACATTAAATTCTGCACTACTGAGCCATTACAATGCTGTCTGGATGTACTATTCTTCTAAATTGAACAACTCAGCTCATACTCTTTAGTCCACCAAATTCGTTGTTAAAGATATTTTATTTTTAGTTCAAAAACCTGGAAATAGAAGCATATTTTTGCCTGAGGAAAATTTAATATTTAAACATATTCAGCTTGAGTAAAATCCACATGCAACTGAGAGTTTACTCTTTAAAAAGTCATAGGTTTCCACGTAGAATTTTGGTAAGATGCCGTGGTTAGCAAACTTTTTTTTTTTTTTTAGATGGAGTCTTACTCTGTCACCCAGCTGGAGTGCAGTGGCGTGATCTCGGCTCACTGCAACATCTGTTTCCTGGGTTGAAGCGATTCTCCTGCCTCAGCCTTCCAAGTAGCTGGGATCACAGGCACGCATACCCATGCCCAGCTAATTTTTGTGTTTTTAGTAGAGATGGGGTTTTGCCATGTTGGGCAGGCTAGTCTCAAACTCCTGACCTCAGGTGATCCAACCACCTCGTCCTCCCAAAGTGCTGGGATTACAGGCGTGAGTCACCATGCCCAACCAGCAAACTTTTCTTACATATGAAAAAACTACCGATTCACTTCTGGGCTTTCAGTGACAAGGAACACTGAACAGTTTAAGATGGTTTAATAAAGGTTCAAAACCAGATGCAAATATGATGAATTCACTCAGTGAGCTTTTTGGAAATATGCCAGATCTTAACTCCAATAGGACACCAAGTTTGAATTAATTATTTTAGCTTGAATAAAGTTATTATGCAAAGATAAGTATCACAGTAGCTTGAAAGATTGCTCCTTATAATTATTTCTGTATATCGGGTTCCTTTTTATTATAATGAAATATTTTAAGCACACTAAAAGTGGAATACTATATGGATTCCCAAGTGCTTATCCTTTAGTTTAAGCAATACAACCTTATAAAATAACTAAAACCTCTTTTATAATATTTCTCAATTCCACACTCTCTCCTTTACTCCCTAGAGGTGTAAATCCCAGATTTCATGGTTATCATTCTAGTGCATATCAAATATTTTCATTAAATATGTTTACACCTCAAAATAATTTCATTTTGTATGTTATTACATTTTATATGAAAATGTGATTCTGTGTCGAATTTTTATCCCAATGTATTTTTAAGATTTATTTAGTTGATAAAATTTTCTCTAGTTCATTTATTTTCATTATACATTCATTATTTACTTGAGAGTTATTTTATATTTTCTCAATGTTACAAAAAATAAACAATAAACATGCTTGCACATGTCTTCTTAATATTTAAAAATTGCAACAGAATGGAATGGAATAAGAGAGAAAAGACAATGTCTGAATGTATCACACATAGTAAGGGTATTGCTTCACGGATCTTTTTTTTCCTTAAAAAAAAAGTATGTTTGTATGAGATTGTACTATAAAAATTATTATTTTTTTTTACTGGGAATGGTGGTTAATTTTTTTAAGTACTGCTTTAAAATATGTAACTAGAAATTGAATTCCTTGATAGTAGGGTACAGCCATCTTAAAAGGATATTTCCACTTTCCTGTCTAGAATGTTGGTGCCAACTAAATCTCAAAAGCAGTGAGGGTGAATTCTTGCTTCTGTATAGCTTCACCAATGCTTCTGAGACACTGATTGTTTCTCACAGTTTTAACTTGCATTGCCCTCACTGGCAATGAAGTAGATTATCTGTTTTTCTTATTGGTCATTTTATTTCCCTTTTCAGTGAACTCCCTATTTATAGTCTTTGCCACTATCTCCTATTTTCTTAACTATTTGCTGTCTGTCTGATTTTTGTATTGTGAGAGACCTTTATCATCTCAGATCTGTGTCCCTTTGATGGCCACCTTGTTCAAACCTTTTTTTTTTATATAGTCTGTGGTTTGCCTTTTAAATCATTTTGTGATACACAGAGATTTTTCAGTGTGCTTGAATAGAGTGTTACCATTTTGATTTTTATTTTTAAAATACATTATTAAAAATTATTGATTATCTTGCAGTCATGAAGTTACTATTTTCTGTTTTGTTCCAAAGTATTTTAATTGCTCACATTTAGTATTTTAATGCCAATAACATTTATTGTTAGTATAAAATGGAAATCAAATTTATTTTTTATCTTTGAATGAAAGTTTATCTTAGAACCATTTATTAGATAGGTCATTTTCCCCAATTACATTATCCCTAAAATAGAATTATATTATGAAAAATAATTACGAAAATTGCTGCATCATTAATTGCAGCCTTCTGACCTTGCTCTTGGATAATTCTTTGCTATTTTTTGAATGGTTGCTTTTTTATATAATTTTAAGAATTGGCTTGTCTATGTAAAAAACTCCTTTGATTAATTTTATCTGAATTGCTTTGAATGTATAGATTTATTTTGATGTGATTAATGTCTTATATATAATAATTTTTATTGATATATAACAGTTATACATATATTTTGGAGTACAGGTGATATTTTGATAACTGGATATGTGTAATGATCAAATCAGTGTAATTGGAATATCCATCAACTCTACCATTTATCTTTTCTTTGTGTTGGGAACATTGCAATTGTTCTTTTCTAGCCATTTTGAAATATACAACAAATTATTACTAACCATAATTTCCCTACTTTACTCTTGAATGCTAGAATTTATTTTTTCTATCTAACTGTATATTTATATGCCTTAACCAACTTCTCTTTATCCTCCTTCCCTTCCACTCTTCCCAAATTCTGGCATCCATCACCATACACTCAAGCTCCATTTGATCCACTTTCTTAGCTCACAGCTGAGTGAGAACATATGCTACTTACCTACCCATGCCTGGCTTCTTTTGCTTAACATGATGACCCCCAGTTTCATCCATGTTGCTGCAAGTGGCAGGATTCCTTTTTTTTTTTTTTTTTTTAACAGCTGAATCATATTCCGTTGTGTAATAAAATTTTTATTTGCGAGTAGTTTTGGATTTACTGAAAATTTCGAAGACAGTACAGATAATTCCATTTATTTGTGATATAGTTTGTCTGTGTCCCCTCCCAGATTTTTTCTTGAATTGTAACTCCCACAATTACCACGTGTTGCGGGAGGAAGGCAGTGGAAGGGAACTGGATTACGGGGCGAATCTTTCCTGCGCTGTTCTCGTGATGGTGAGTAAATCTCACGAGATCCGATGGTTTTAAAAGGAGGCGTTCCGCAGCAAGCGCTCTTTCTTTGCCTGCCGCCATCCACACAGGATCTCCGCTTTGCTTTCTACGATGATTGTGAGGCCTCCACAGCCAGGTGGAACTGTAAGTCCAATAAATCTCTCTATTTTGTAAATTACCAGTCTCGGGTATGTCTTTATCAGCAGCGTGAAAATGGAAGAATACAATTTAACACCCAGTTTCCCGTGTTATTAACAGTTTACATTAGTATGGTACATTTATCAAAAATAATGAACCAATATTGACACATTATCTACTGTAATTAATGTTTTGTTCAGATTGCCTTAGTTTTTGCCTAATCTCCTTTGTTTTTTATTCTAGCATCTCATTTAGGATTAGTATTCTATTTATTAGTCGTATCTCCTTAGTCTCTTCTTGGTATAACTTTTTCTCAGACTTTCCTTGTTGAAGTTTTGAGAGCTTTGAGGAGAATTGGTATTTGGTAGAATGAGTATTTTGTAAAATGTCTTTCATTTGAGATTTGTCGGATGTTTTACTCAGGCATAGACTAGAGGAGTGAGTTTTGGAGCAGAAGACCACAGAGCTAAAGCTAAGGCTAAAGCCATTCTTATTACATCATGCCAATACTCCGTATTATCAACCTGACTTATTTTTGACCTAATCTCCTCACTGAAGTAGTTTCTGTCAGATTTTTTTTTTTTTTTCATGGCAGAGTTACTCCTCCTCCCGACCCACCTTGCGTACTGCATTCTTTAAAAAGAAGTCGCTCTGTGCAGCCCAAATTAAGGAAAGGGTAGTAAGGACAGAAAATCTACTTAATTTATTTGACATTTTTCTGCGTTGAAGACTTTTCTGTTCTGCTTCATTCGTTTACTTATTCATTTATTTATGTCAGTATGGACTCATGGATATTTATTTTATATTTTTGATTATAATTAATCACTACTTTATCTTCTTGCTGAAATGTTTTTCAATTTTAGCCATTAGAAGCTTTTTTCCATTGGCCTTTTTTTTTCTTTGACATACCCCATCATTCTGTGTGTGTGTGTGTGTGTGTGTGGTGTGGGAAGAAGGGTGATTACTTTCTTACTTTATGACACTACACAGTGCTGTAGGCTCCTCAAGTATATTACCTGCCCTAGTCCTAGAACCAGCTTTTTTCCCAAGGAGTCCTGGTTCTTTTCATTGGATAATGTGTTCGGTGTGCTTAGTGTAACTGAAGTCTTTGCTTCTCGGCCCTCCACTGGCAGAACAAGGAAATACCTGTATATATACTTACCTGTGTTACCTATCTATAAATATTTATCTATTTAGTCATCTGTATCTATATAAATGTAAGCCTGAGTTTCTGTTGATCCCTTCAATGCTAATCCATGCCACGTGGGTCATTCTAGCTGCTTCTCCTTTCTTATCTGTAAACTCCCATGACACCAATGAGAAACCTAGCTGTTATCATTAACCACCCATTATTTGTTTAATTACACTATATATGTATAGTATAGAATTATTAATTAGAATTATTAGAATTATTAAGTGAACCCCACGGGACGCAACTGTATCAACTAGTGTGCAGTGTTTATATAGTGCTACTTTTACCTTTTTTCTTAAAGACTTCACTCATTTTCAAAATTACTTAAGTCAGTGCCTTTTCCCCCCATCCCCTTCAGTGAGGTTGTTTCATACATTTGTAATACATTTAAATTCTCTTGTAATAGTCTACATTCCATTTTAGGTTATCCCCATATCTGAAATGCTTGTTTAAAATGTCGCATGAATTGAAGTTCACTCTTTGTTATGGGAATGGGTTTTGACAAATGCAAAATGTCACTTAGCATTACGTTTCAGTATCGTAGATACCATAGCATTTCTGTCATTACAATACCGTACAGAAGTTTCACCACTTGAACAATTCTCCCATATTTCATCAAATCACACAGAAAACCACAAACATGTATAAACACATACACACACACACACACACACACATCCCTGGTAAACACTGGTATCATTCCTTTTATCACGAATAGTATCCCATTGTAAAAATGTAAAACATTTTGTTTATATATTCTACTATTTAAAGGATATCTTGGCTGCTCCATTTTTTCATGATTGTGAATAAAGCTTCTATAAAAACTCATATGCACATTTTTGCATGGAGATGTTTTAAATCGGTTGGATAAATACCGAGGAGTGAAGTTGCTGAATTGCATATTAATACTCTATTTAGTTTTGCAAGAAAGTGCTATACTCTCTTCCAAAGTGTCTGTACCATTTTGCATTCTCATCAGCAAAAATGAATGTTCCTCTTGCTATGCATCCTTACTAGCAATTGATATTGTCAGGTTTCTATGGATGTATGTCATTCTAATAGGTGTGTGGTGGTATCACATTGCCATTTTGATTTGTATTTCCATAATTACAAATGATGTTGAGCACATTTTCATATGCTTATTTGTCTATTGTATATCTTCTTTGGTGAGGTATCTTTTATCTTTCAGATATTTTGCTTATTTTTCAGTTGGGTTGTTTTCTTACGGTTGAGTTTCAAGATCTTTTGTATATTTCGGATACACGACCTTTATAAAAAGATACGTGGTTTGCAAATGTTTTGCTCATAGTCTGATTTGACTTTTTATTCTTAAATAACTCATTTTAATTTTAAAATTCATTTTAAGGTATTAACAAGATAAATGTGATATCTGCTTTTTATGCTATTGACTATTGTGCTCTCCATTTTGGCAAAGTGATGTTATTATTGGCAATGCATGCTAATACAGGGACAGTTGCTGTAATTTTTAAGTATCTTCCAGGTCTCTGGAAGACCTTTAATCAACTTAGTCTAGTATAATAGTAGCTAGCATTGGAAAACCTTAATAACAACCATAAGTTCAAGCAATGTTTTCAGGACTTTTTTGTTTGTGCTAAGCACTTAGGATATATCAGTGATCAAAATAACATGGATATCATTCTTATAAAGTAGCAATGGAATAGGGAAGAAAGATAGTGAATAAGCAGTCACAGTGTGAACTAATGCAGATGCTCAGAGAAGATGAGAGGTGGCTTTTATTTACCCCACACTATAGCTGTCAGCATCCAATGAAGTAAATAGAAACAAGAGGTAAAGAAAGATCTGAGAAGCAAAATGAAAAACTAAGTCCACCTAGAGCTTAGGAAGACCAAGAGGGATAAAAGGACAAGGGACGAAGTAGTGTTATTGGTTTATAGTCACCTGGGGAAAGCTTGATCTGTAATGGAACAGTTTGGTGGCAGCTGGAACTGTAGAAGAGATGCAGGTGCACACCAGTGATGTCACTAGAGGCAGGGAGAGAGAGGAGGAAGAAATACTCTAGCTTCTCTCTTCTTCCAGGCTCCAGTCTTCCGTGAGACATTTCTGCTAGTTGATCCCTGCCAAAGCCAGCAGACACAGTAGCTTAAGAGTGTATAGGGGTGAGCCTCCCTGAAATGCAAAGTGGAGCAGAAGCAGGGAGAATGAATGGGCCAAGGGTTTACCCCCATACTTAGTATTGTACAACTTAGATTTTAAAGAAGTGCAATGTTTAGTGATGACCAGTAGAAAAATACAATTCTATAAACTTACCATTCTAATTTTATCCCTCCTCCATTATTTTCTCCTACATTCCCAAACTCTACTGGCCAACTAAACTCTCTTCTAGCATAATGGCAAGAGAGAGAATGACCAGTGGTTATTTAACAGTTACTATTTGTCAGGCATTGGGTAAGATGCTTTATATGAACCAACACAGTTACTCTGTGGAGTAACCTTAGATCTGAGTAAGTTGGTTTAGTTACATGCCAAGGTTCCATAGATGGTACGTGAAAAAGTTGAGCACAAACTGAATGTGTCCTATTTCAGAGCCCAGGCTTCACATGATACCTGCACACCCTATATGATTCAGGAAGCGTGAGATTTAACCATTACTTCAAAGTCATACAAAATATACTCAAATTCTAATAATGTCATTTAAAAACAGAGAGAGAGAGACCAGGCACGGTGGCTAATGCCTATAATCCCAGCACTTTGGGAGGCTGAGGCAGGAAGATCAGGAGATCGAGGTCAGGAGATGGAGACCATCCTGGCTAACACAGTGAAACCCCATCTCTACTGAAAATACAAAAAATTAGCCAGGTATGGTGGCACATGCCTGTAGTCCCAGCTACTGGGGAGGCTGAGGCAGGAAAATCGCTTGAACCCAGGAGCTGGAGGTTGCAGTGAGTCAAGATCATGCCACTGCACTCCAGCCTGGGCAACTAAGCGAGAATTGGTATCAAAAATGAAAGAAAGAAATAGAAAGTACAGTGTAGAGCATCTGATTAAAATAAGTACATTCAAAAATTCAAACAATATTTTTGGAAGTATTTACGTTACTGCAGCCAGGGCCATTTTTATTACCAGGTGCAGAGATCCTCATAGACTTGTTACGGACAGAAAATGTCCTTGAACCACAGACACCATGGGAGTGATACATTCTCTCTGTCTTTTTTTTCTGGACATCATGGTTTCACTTTAATTGTATTCTGGTTTGTGTGTATCTTCTCAATTGGCTTCTCCTACTGCCTCATAATTCCTAGACCTTATAAATGTGCTGTGACATCTCTTCCTTCTTATTTTCTGGCAAACTCAGCACATGTTCCTGAGATAGATGTATTGTTATATCTTCACAGTTTTTCTAGGCCTTGGGTCCCTGGCCATCTAGAAATTGACTGCATATGTTTCCTTTGCCCATTTCTGATCCCATAATCTCTGGAAAGATTTAGGAAGAAGTTAGAGATATAAGAGCCTGTGATAGAAAATATTTCTGCTGCCTCTTCATCAGTCAGGGTAGAACAGAACCTATTAGAAGTAGGGCAGTTCTTGAGACAACTTTAAGTAATATACGTTCGGCTTTTGCCAAGAAATTATTCTGTTCCCTAAATGTAATGATATTTGAAACTGGAAGCCATTTCAAATATATACCATATTTTGTATTATTGTATTTCAAACATATACCATATCATTGTGTATACCATATTTTGTATTATTCCCAATGGTATTCTTCACTGGGAACATATTTCCCCGACACTTTCAGTATCTAGAGCTGTACTCCTTGCATCCCTTGGTTCACGGCCCCTTTCTCCATCTTCAGAGCCAGGAGCGTGGCGTCTTCAAGTCTCTCTCCGCTTCTATTATCACGTGGTCTGTTCTCCATTCTGTAGTTTAATCTGGCTTTGCTTCCCTCTTCTAAGGACACTTCTGATTGCATTTAGAGCCCTCCTGCATTATCCGGGATAATCTCACCATCTCAATATCCTTATGTTAATCAAATCTGGAAAGTTTTATTTTTTATTTTTTCGATAGAAGGTAACATTCACATGTCCAGGGATTAGGAGCTTGATATCCTTGGGGGCCATTATACAACCTGCAATGACTTTTATTTTTGTGGGGGAGGTGGACAGAGCTTCACTCTTGTTGCCCAGGCTAGAGTGCAGGAGCGAGATCTGAGCTCTCTGAAACCTCCGCTTCCCAGGTTCAAGCGATTCTTCTGCCTCAGCCTCCCGAGTAGCTGGGTTTATAGGCTTGCACCACCACTCCGGCTAATTTTGTATTTTTAGTAGAGATGGGGTTTCTCCATATTGGTCAGACTGGTCTCGAACTCCCAACCTCAGGTGATCTGCCCGCCTTAGCCTCCCAAAGTGCTGGGATTACAGGCATGAGCCAGCACGCCTGGCCCCTACCATGACTTTTGTGCCTCTGTGTGTGTGTGTGTGTGTGTGTGAGAGAGAGAGAGACTGTGGATTGTGAACTATATATTAAATGCAATGACAATAATACAAAATATGGTATATATTAAAAAGAGAAAGGCTGGGCATGGTGGCTCATGCCGTAATGCCACCACTTTGGGAGGCTGGGGCGGATGGATCACCTGAGGTCAGGAGTTTGAGACCAGCCTGGCCAACATGGTGAAACTACATCTCTACGAAAAGTACAAAAATTAGCCAGGCATACTGGCGCATGTCTGTAATCCCAGCTACTCGGGAGACTGAGGAAGAATCACTTGAACCTGAGAGTCGGAGGCTTCAGTGAGCTGAGATTGCACCACTTTACTCCATCCTGGGCACGAGACTCTGTCTCAAAAGTAAATAGAGAGAGAGAGAGAGAAAGAGAGAGAGAGAGAGCTACAGAGAAACATCTTTTTAGTTTTTGGAAAATATCAAAGGTTTGTTCTTTTCTTTCAAATTGGATTAAGACCTTATAAAAGTTTCATATTGAACAAAAATCCCTGATGTATAATTAAGGGCTTGTCTTAGTCCATTTCGTGTTACCATAACAGAATATCACAGACTGGGTAATTGAGAAAGAATACACACACACACACACACACACACACACACACACACACACATACATATATATATTACAGTGTTAGAGGCTACAGTTTTAGAGGCTAGTCAGGGAGCTGGCATCTGGTGAAGGTCTTGCAAACCAGGTGGGTATCATTCCAAGTTCCTAACTCGAATTAAGTTGATAAAATTCTAGCTTTGGGTTAGGCTTTGAGCTAAGAGATTTTGATGACGACTGCATTGCTTTGGGTGCACAATGGAGTTCTTCCTTCTATACTCTTTGCTTCATCTCCAGAATTCAGAATCTGTTTCTCATTCCAGGAAGACTGTCTACAGTCTGAAAAACATTTGCTGTGGAATGAAACATCTATTACATTTTCATTTCTATTTCATCAAATTATTTTTCCCTCAGCAACTGGGCAACATCCTCAACATGTGTGACCACTGGTTTAAGACAAATTACTGCAAGTGGTCACCTACTGGAAAACTGAAGGTTACCATGAAAGATGAGTGGGAAAGTTTGTGTATGGCATAATGTTAATTTATTTTATACATCACAGGATTCAGCTTCTGAGCAGTAATAGATTTTATTACTCTTATTATAATGCATATTTAGAAGCTGAAAGATAAAAGCCGATGATGCCTACTAGTATTTTGTACTTTTTTTATATGTTGTAAAAGCTATGAATCTAAATTACATATAATGATACTAATAATGTGTTGTCCATCATGAATATAGTTACACACCTGACTTTCAAAGTTGTTTTAGTAATCTAGATGGTGACTTTGCGCTAACTTTGTACTATCTCTAGTCCGATAACGAATTCCCTTTGTGAACAATGGAGCATAGTTGTGGCATGGTGAATTAAGATTTTGCTACAGCCTGTCACTGATGCAAGAGCAAAGTTAGAGGTCACAAATGGAAATTGATAAAAATATATGATTTTAATAACACAAAATTACAGCAAATGAAACAAATTAATCACAGATGCAGTTTTGAAGCAAATTGGCTATTAACAAATTGGAGTAATAAACCTTGTATAGTCAACAGTGTAGGGATGGGATATTTCTAGACACTGATGGCTATGTGAGACTATTTCTTCAGGTATTTTACATTGGTGATAACAGTAATAATAATAATAATATAATAATAACAGTGATGTTTACTACTTTGTTGAGTGTACTCTGCAAAGGACAGCATGATATTATACACTTTTCCAAGAATTATCTTCTTGAATCACCAGGAGACAGGTACTGTTTTCTGTATTCTACAAATAGAAAGTGAAACATAGACAGCTTAAGTGAATTTCCCTATGCTAACCAGCCAGAAAGTAGCACAGGTAAACCTTGAATCCTGAATCTAGATTCAGACAATGGACTGCAACTGGAGTATACTGAATGACAGTACTGTCATTTTTTTTTTTTTCAGGTTACACTGCCATGTTTTCAAATAATTGCTAATGTGTTTTAGATAGTTTTTAAAGTGCAAAATACAAAATATGTCACATTTGCTGGCTAAGTGGACTGTCAGTCATAAGTAGACTTTGCAAGTACTGATAAGGAATGAGATTGCAGAGGCAATAAATGCAAATCCCGTGGACATCACACAGGATACGGTATGCAGTTGCATTTCCTTCTGCTTCTTTTTAAAAATTATTTTATGGTACCAAATACTGCAGAGATAATGAAGTCAAGATATGAAGACTGGCTGACTTCCTGGCAGATTTATCCTAAAGAAAAATTGAAACTGAGATGACAGTTGATGAAATATGCAATGTGTGATATATCGGTCTTACTCTAAATTCTAGAATTACTTTTTCCATTTATTTTGTCAGCATTCAGAGCTCTCAACAAACTCAAAACTTAACCCACAACTCTTAAAAAATAACGGAGATGAAATGTAAGAGTACACACACGTGCTATCATAGGAACATCACAGCAAAGGTTCTGCGTAGACATTAGAAGTAGAACAGCCACCCAAAAGGCTCAAGCTGGTAGTAAGATAACAGCTTAGAGGCTTCTCTCTTATTTAACAGACTGGGCTCCCAGTTTATCCCTCCATTTCCTTTAAGTGAACTGATATGGTTTGGCTGTGTCCCCACTCAAATCTCACCTTGAACTGTAATAATTCCATGTGTCAAGGGCAGGTGGAGATAATTGAATCATGGAGGTGGTTTCCTCCATACTGTTCTCATGACAGTGAGTAAGTCTCATGAGATCTAATGGTTTTATAACTGGATGTTCCCCCGCACAAGCTCTCTTGCCTGCCACCATGTAACATATGACTTTGCTCCTCATTCGCCTTCCACCATGATTGTGAGGCCTCCCCAGCCATGTGGAACTGTCAGTCAATTAAACGTCTTCCCTTTATAAATTACCCAGTCTCGGGTATGTCCTTATTAGCAGTGTGAGAACGCTGACTAATACATGGATCACCGAGGCATTTGCCTGGGAGCTTAAAGTGTCTCACAGCCTATTCTCTTACATAGACTACTAGTTGCCACACTTGCACGTGCACACACACACACACACACACTCTCTCTCTCTCGCTTCTTGACTCTTCATTCTTGCCTCATGTGACTCAGGGACAGTGGGCTGCCCTCCCAGCTCGTTGCACCCTGCCTGAAATCTGTAAGTAAAAATCTTTGAACCTGTTTCCTATTGTGGTGCTATATAACCAGTTTGTGTCTTCTCTCTGAAGAATCTGAGGCCAAGTTTTCCCTAGAATGCCAGAGAGAATGCAAGGTTCAGGGACAAGGTGATGGTTATGGCATAAAGCGGGCAGAGGTTAGACAATAGCCACAAGACAATACAGTTGTCTTCCAATATAAACTGTTTTCCTGTTGAGAGCCACCTGGTCATGGGTCAGACAATTAGGTGTCAGTCTGCCCAGCAGGTAAAAGAAGTATTCTGGGGAAGGCACACTGTATCCACCTATGTCCCACTCTTCTTGCTAGCCACTCCGGTGCTGGAACTCCAGTTAAGGTGGGAGCTCTTGAAACACACTATCAGTACATTTCTGAAGTACAGTAGCTAAAACGTAGGGAATTGGGGCTGTGTTTCTGTTTTTCTCATCTACTTTCTCTTCTTCTACATCTTTTTATCTTTTTTCAACTGTACTATTCTTTCTTTATTCCTCTTTTTACGTTCTTTTCCTTTGCTGCTAGACCATAGATTGCAGATACTGAGAACTAAATTTTGATGCATTTGAGAGACATACAGGAGCAACTGAAATAGTTCCAGCTAGAGTTTAAATCAGAAAGAAAGAAGGTGTCTTAATAGTTTTGAAGGATCCTTTGTGGCTCTTTGAACTTGAGAAAGACCTATCAAGTTAGCAGAATACAGGAAGGAAGGAGTATCAAAATTTTAATCTTGGGTGTTCCATTTAATAGCCATGTATCTTTCTCATGGACTGTTTCCTCAATACTCCATAGCAATGTCATAATTACTAAATCGAGTGATGTGTATCAATTGTCTGATTCAGTTCATGCTTCTTTAAAAACAAATCATATTTCCCTTCCCTTACCATTAAAACAAATCCAGAAGTTAGCAAGTTGGGAGGTTTAAATTTAAGTAGGTCTAGTCATCTGTAATTGTTGTTATGAGAAGAAAATGTATGTTTCTTGAGTCACTTATATATGTTTTAATAATTAGGTTAATACATCCCTCAATTGATTTCTGTTATTTTTGTTTTGTAAGGAAGAGAGTCTTTCCAAAGGAGTTTCAAAATCTAGTTTCATTGCAGAATGGGGCAATTTTCACCACTTGTTGGATCCCATGCAGTCTTGTGGGTTGGGTTATATTAATCTTTCCTTACCAGCAGGGATTTTCCCACCAGAACAGTGCATGGTTTATTTCCCAGTATAAGCACTGGTTGATAATGTTTCTAGCTGCAACCAGAGCTGGAAATTTGGGCAGCAAAGTGTTTTATGCAGTTAGCCTGTCCCATTCAAGCAAGTGTGGTTAGTTACTTTTCTATATCTGAAATATCTTCTATTAAGCTAAAGTATTTCTAAATATTCTACAAATATGACTAACATGTCTTGCATATTGCATACTTTTCAGACTTAGTAAACAACAGATACATAAAATTAAAACCTTTTGAATAACTCTAGTCATACAGTATTACAATAAATCATCCAATAGCTATTGAGGAATATTGTATTGTTGTGTTAGAGTTTACATATTGGTATGGTTTGCCTCTGTGTCCCCACCCAAATCTCATCTCGAATTGTAAACCCCATAATACACATATTTTGAGGGACAGAATTGGTGGAAGGTGATTGGATCATGGGAACAGTTTCCCCCATGCTGTTCTTGTGATAGTGAGTGAATTCTTACGAAATCTGATGGCTTTATAAGTATTCAACAGTTCCTCCTTCATGCGATCTCTCTCACTTTCCACGAGAAAGGCCATGCCTGCTTCCCCTTCTGCAATGATTGTAAGTTTCCTGAGGCCTCTCCAGCCATGCAGAACTGTAAATCAATTACATCTCTTTTTAAAATAAATTACCCAGTCTCAGGCAGTTCTTTATAGCAGTATGAGAACAAACTGATATACATATCAACTTTAAATAATCACTAACCTCATCCCTGTAAGCTACAGTTCCATCAGCCATTGTTTGTTGCTATCTACGTATTTTAATTTATAGTTTTAATGGAATGAAATTAAAAAGTAGAATATTATTGAGACATTAAAATAGTTGTAATGGCCAATAAGTAATGGCATGGAAAATATCTTTGATTTAAAGTGATAACGTAGAAAGAATACATTTTTATAAATGTACAGCATTTACTATGAAAGATGTACACACAGGTAAAAACTCAGAATTTTAAAATACTAATATAAGTTTTTAATGCGTGGAAATTTAGTCTACTGGTACTATTCAAAATATATTTAGCATTTTCTTTAATGTGTTTACTTTGTTTCAAAAATAGAATATACCAAATTTGAGGAATTTCTTACATTTCTGTGTATTTGATCTGAAAATAGTGAATTTTACTTGTAGACCTGTCTATAAATTAGGGCATAGGCTTTGAATGAGAACCCAAAGGATTTCCACTGAGGTGGGTGCATGGATTTAAGGTAATATATTTTAAGTCCAGAATTTTTGTTGTCAGAACATTTTTAATTTATATTTGGTTACCAAGCTGGAGTCTGGATAACTGAACTTTTAGGCAAGTTGCATTCAATTTCTGTTCTCAGATGTTTCTTAACATGATGATTAGAATAACAGTAATAGAAAAGTAAGATGCATTAGGAAGTAATGACACAAATTCACTTGGGCTTATTAGGAGGGTCTCTCAGTACATGATTTTCCATATATGTTTCCAAATAAAGTCATATCTGAGGCTCTGTGGGTCAGGATTCTAGTATATCTTCTTTGGGCACACAATTAAATCGATAATACTTTAGAAAGTAAATGACATAGTAAGTGGAAATTTAAAAAATACTTATATTTTGTTTACTGCAAAATTGAGATGAACCAAAAATGAAGTGAGAGTTTCAACACGTATGGTTTAGATTATAGCAGACAACACTACCACCACCCTCATAAAGAAGTACCTTCCAGTGCTGATAATATAATGATGGAGGAAGGGGGGAACTACGTTCAAGGAAAAACAACACATTGTAGGAAGATCTGAGACAAGTGTAAAACGGTTTAGACCATAGGCAAAGAATGAAGACAGGAGGGGAAGAACTTTGTATGCCGCAAAGTATTAGACAGCCTGTGGGCATAAGATCATCTAGCCCATTGTTGTTCTAGTACTTTTCTGTGTGACATTGGAATTTTCTAGTTTTGTCAGCACTGTTTCCAGGAGACAGAAAAGTGGCCAAAACTCATTTTTCTGATGACTATGTAAGTTGTCTTGGGATCAGTGTGGTTGTAAACTTTGGCTTGGACTAGTCTTCCTGGCATTAATATTTCCGGTTTGCCAGGGTTTTCTAGGCCTATCCAAAGGGCATTAAGAGTATTCAGTAGAACTATGATTCAGTAAACACAGTTCAGTGGAACTTCAATTGGTGTATCAGCTAAAAATAAATTAGGATTTATAAAGATGTAAATATTTTTAACGTTTTTTATATAACATCTTATATTTCAACACTGGAGACACTGATTACGTTTATGAAGACTTTTTTTATTGTACTTTAAGTTTTAGGGTACATGTGCACAACGTGCAGGTTTGTTACATGTGTATACATGTGCCATGTTGGTGTGCTGCACCCATTAACTAATCATTTACATTAGGTATATCTCCTAATGCTATCCCACCCCCCTCCCCCCCCACCCCCCACGACAAGCCCCTGTGTGTGATGTTCCTCTTTCTGTGTCCTAGTGTTCTCATTGTTCAATTCCCACCTATGAGTGAGAACATGTGGTGTTCAGTTTTCTGTCCTTGCGATAGTTTGCTGAGAATGATGGTTTCCAGCTGCATCCATGTCCATACAAAGGACATGTACTCATCATTTTTTATGGCTGCATAATATTCCATGGTGTATATGTGCCACATTTGCTTGAGCCAGTCTGTCACTGATGGACATTTGTGTTGGTTCCAAGTCTTTGCTACTGTGAGTAGTGCCACAATAAACATACACGTGCACATATCTTTATAGCAGCATAATTTATAATCCTTTGGCTATATGCCCAGTAATGGGATGGCTGGGTCAAATGGTATTTCTACTTCTAGATCCTTGAGGAATCACCACACTGTCTTCTAGAATGTTTGAACTAGTTTACAGTCCCACCAACAGTGTAAAAGTGTTCCTGTTTCTCCACATCCTCTCCATCACCTGTTGTTTCCTGACTTTTTAATGATCACCATTCTAACTAGCATGAGATGGTATCTCATTGCAGTTTTGATTTGCATTTCTCTAATAACCAGTGGTGATGAGCATTTTTTCATGTGTCTGTTGGCTGTATAAATGTCTTCTTTTGAGAAGTGTCTGTTCATATCCTTCGCCCACTGTTTGATGGGGTTGTTTGTATTTTTCTTGTAAGTTTTTGTATGAGTTCTTTGTAGATTCTGGATATTAGCCCTTTGTCAGATGAGTAAATTGCAAACATTTTCTCCCATTCTGTAGGTTGCCTGTTGACTCTGATGGTAGTTTCTTTTGCTGTACAGAAGTTCTTTAGTTTAATTAGATCCCATTTGTCAATTTTGGCTTTCGTTGTCATTGCTTTTGGTGTCTTAGACATGAAGTCCTTGCCCATGCCTATGTCCTGAATGGTATTGCCTAGGTTTTCTTCTAGGGTTTTTATGGTTTTCCATCTTGAATTAATTTTTGTATAAGGTGTAAGGAAGGGATTCAGTTTCAGCTTTCTACATATGGCTAGCCGGTTTTCCCAGCAACATTTATTAAGTAGGGAATCCTTTCTCCATTTCTTGTTTTTGTCAGGTTTGTCAAAGATCAGATGGTTGTAGATGTGTGGTATTATTTATGAGGGCTCTGTTCTGTTCCATTGGTCTATATCTCTGTTTTGGTGCCAGTACCATGCTGTTTTGGTTACTGTAGCCTTGTAGTGTAGTTTGAAGTCAGGTAGCATGATGCCTCCAGCTTTGTTCTTTTGGCTTAGGATTGTCTTGGCGATGCGGACTCTTTTTTGGTTCCATATGAACTTTAAAGTTTTTTCCAATTCCATGAAGAAAGTCATTGGTAGCTTAGTGGGGATGACATTGAATCTATAAATTACCTTAGGCAGTATGGCCATTTTCACGATACTGATTCTTCCTATCCATGGGCATGGAATGTTCTTCCCTTTGTTTGTGTCCTCTTTTATTTCGTTGAGCAGTGGTTTGTAGTTCTCCTTGAAGAGGTCCTTCACATCCCTTGTAAGTTGTATGCCTAGGTATTTTATTCTCTTTGTAGCAATTATGAATGGGAGTTCACTCATGATTTGGCTCTGTGTTTGTCTGTTATTGGTGTATAGGAATGCCTGTAATTTTTGCACATTGATTTTGTTTACTGAGACTTCACTGAAGTTGCTTATCGCTTAAGGAGATTTTTGGGCTGAGATGATGGGATTTTCTAAATATACAATCATGTCATCTATAAACAGGGACAATTTGACTCCCTCTTTTCCTAATTGAATACCCTTTATTTCTTTCTCCTGCCTGATTTCCCTGGCCAGAACTTCCAACACTATGTTGAATAGGAGTGTTGAGAGAGGGCATCTCTGTCTTTTGCCAGTTTTCAAAGGGAATGCTTCCAGTTTTTGCCCATTCAGTATGATATTGGCTGTGGGTTTGTCATAAATAGCTCTTATTATTTTGAGATACATCCCATCAATACCTCATTTATTGAGAGTTTTTAGCATGAAGAGCTGTTGAATTTTGTCAAAGACCTTTTCTGTATCTATTGAGATAATAACGTGGGTTTTGTTTTTAGTTCTGTTTATATGCTGGATTACGTTTATTGATTTGTGTATGTTGAACCAGCCGTGGCTCTGAAATTGAGGCAATAGCCTAGCAACCAAAAAGAGTCCAGAACCAGATGGAGTCACAGCCAAATTCTACCAGAGGTACAAGGAGGAGCTAGTACCATTCCTTCTGAAACTATTCCAATCAATAGAACAAGAGGGAATCCTCCCTAACTCATTTTATGAGGCCAGCATCATCCTGATATGAAAGCCTGGCGGAGACACAACAAAAAAAGAGAATTTTAGACCAATATCCCTGATGAACATCAATGCAAAAGTCCTCAATAAAATACTGGCACACCGAATCCAACAGCACATCAAAAAGCTTATCCACCACGATCAAGTGGGCTTCATCCCTGGGATGCAAGGCTGGTTCAACATATGAAGACTTTAATCTGACTAAGAAGCATAAAAGTATCTGGTAGAATAATCGAATGTCACAGGCTAAATAAAAACGTGCAAATACATCAGTAGGAAACTTCTCTTCTTATAAATTTTATTTAATGTTTTATAGATGATCAACTCCTAAGCTCTAATTTTTTTGCCTGTATTATTGAGAAGTAAAAACATGGTAGTCTGCCATGCTAGAAAGAGTTTTAACATATAATGTGTGAATAATGTGGATATTATTAAACATAGAATTTTATAAGAAAATATTTATGTACCAAACTTAAAAGGTTATATAGCATTTTTACCTTAAAATAATGATTGCCACCTCTTTTTGTAGATCTTTCCTTTATCTTCTGTCATCCCACAAACATATATTCTTAGTATTAACAGTTAAAGACACTGAATCAAAAATGTTTATTTTTTTCCAGCTTTTTTTTTTGAGAGAGAGAATTGCTCTGTCTCTCAGGGTAAAGTCTGGTGGTGTAACCAGAGCTCACAATAACCCTAAACTCCTGTAGTCAAGAGATCCTCCTGCCTCAGCCTCCCGAGCAGCTAGGACTACAGGAATGTGCCACCGTGCCTGGCTAATTTTAAAAATGTTTTGCGGAGACAGAGTCTTGCTATGTTGCCCAGGTTGTTCTCAAACTCCTTGGGTCAAGCAGTCTTCTCGCCTCAGCCTCCTGAATTGCTGGGATTACAAGTGCGAGCCACTGTCGATGGCCCTTTCCAGCTTTACTGAGGTATAATTGGTGTATGAAAACTGCATATAACTAATGTATACAATTTGGTGAGTTTGGACACATATATATGTACAGTCGTGTTACAGTCACAATAGTTGAGGTAATAAACATACTTATTACCTCCAAAAGTTTCCTTTTATTCCTTTTTTGTGTTTTTTGGTTGTTGTTTTTTGTTTTGTGGCAGGAACATTTAGCATGAGATCTACCCTCTTAAAAAAACACTTTTTTTCAGTACTAGTTCAATTTATATAATACCTGATTATTAAGTATAGTCACTATGTGATACAGTAGGTCTCTGGAATTTTCTCTTGTATAGTGTGTCATTACACCAATTGAACAACTCCCCGTATTTCCACCTAACGCCATCTCCTAGTGTCCACCATTCTGTTGTCTAACTTCTGTGTATTTGGCTAGATGCCTCATGTAAGAGCAGCCATGAAGTATCTGTCTTTCTTTGACTGACTTACTTTTAGCATAACTTCTTTCAGGTTTCTCCATGTTCTTTCAAAATGTCACCTTAAATTAAAAAATAATTATTACTAAAACACCAATCACAGAAAAAGAAACTTAATATATCAAATTCCTGCCAAAATTATTTTAAAATCACCCTTTCCAGAGGCAAAGCTTGTTCAGAATCATCCATTGGGGAATATTTTCTTACAAAATGTAACTTCGAAAGATCCAGTCTAAAATCATCTATTTTAAACAGTATTTCAACATATTTTAATGAAGCCCTATGAATTATGAAAATAGCCTTCTAATAATACTAATAATATACCTGAATAAGACCTTGTAACTTGTTGCTTGCTAAACAACTTGTTTTCAGACGCTTCACAATTGATATTTGATATAGGTGAAGCAGGAATCATCTTGAGAAAATAGCACTGAGCAGTAATGCCCTGAAACACAGCATTTGTTGTCTCCAAGCCACTGTTAAAGTCAGGACTGGAATAGAGAAAAACCCAGTGTATCATGAAAACTGAGGTTTGGTTCTATGTAATTTTCAGCCTGCTTTTGAGTTTATTTTGTTTCAGCTGAGCTTTCTGGCCCTCAGATCTGCCCCTGACCTTTACCACCTCCTCATCATCCACTCTGGTCTGCACCCTCTTGACCGCGTCTGAGGCTGCTTTGGGGCTGGATGTCTGCTTCAGGGTTAGGAAATGGACACATCTACAGAATCTCTCATGACAACACACTCAGCCTGACCAAGTAATTTTCTGGGCAATTTTATACTTTTATAAGCATGAAAGATGTTTTGATTCCAAAACATTCTGTCCTGTTCTCTAATCATTTTAGTCTTTTAAAGCTTATTGTCTTGGAATAGTTACGATGTTTTGCTCATCAATTTCTTTGTAGCCCAACAATTTATAACAATATTTCTAAATTTCCAGAAAAATGCTATGCATTCTTTCTTTTCTGCAGTTCCTCATCATTGTCATAGAGCCTGTGTTAGGGAATTTAGTCAGAGACTGTCACATGGGATTTACTTTAGAATCACCTGGGAAACTTTCAAAAATTCCAGAGGCCTGGTATCACTCCCAGAAATATGATGTAATGGGTCAGCACGGACTTAGACATCAATAATTTTTAAAGATCCCAGGTGATTCCACCATGCAGACAGAGATGAGAAACACAGAATTAGATCATTTCCAGGAGCTACAGAAAAAATGTAAACTCTTCTTCCATTCTTTATCCTTTCAACAAGTTATATTACTAAAAATTGACAAACCAAACTCACTATGAATGTATACTTACAGAGTTGTGGCTCCTGATTCTATTTAAGGATGTTAAAGTAAAAGCAGTTAGAATATGGAATTTTTTTCACTTGACTATACTAAAGAAATATTGGTGAGAAATGTTTTGGCTCATTTTTTGTTCTTTCCACATTTTGTTTTGTAAAAATTTAAATATTTAGTCATGCTATTCAGTCCTTTACCCATTTTAAGTCTTTTAGTAAGATTTTATAACTTTAAACATACAGATACTACATATTATGTATTAGGTTTATTTTAACATTTAACAGAGATTTGTGACTATTATGAGTATGAATATGTAATAAATTATTACAAATTCTAATCAGTTACACTGATGTAATATAGAGTTATTTTCAAGTGTTGATCTTGTACCCAGTCATCTTATGCAATAATCTATACTTTCAGTGAGCTCTAGTTTATGTCTTGTAAGATAATATTATAAAATGACAACTTTGTAACCCTTCCAGTCACTGATTTCCGATATTTAGATCTCCTTTTAATTTTAATTTTTATTTTTCTTCAAAACTGTCTGAGACTTGGAGTATATTTTAAATAAGTATGGTGATAATGAATGGAGAGGTTATTGTTTGTAACTATTCATCTGTTCCCTCTTTTATTTTATTTTATTTATTTACTTGTAATTTCTTTTTTTTTTTGTTTTGTTTTGTTTGAGACAAGGTCTCACTCTTTTGCCCAGACTAGAGTGTGGTGATGCAGTCATGGCTTAATGCAACCTCCACTTCCTGTGCTTAACTGCTCCTCCCAAGCATGCCCCATCATACTTGGCTAACTCTTTTTTTTTTTTTTTTTTGGAAAGATGGGGTTTTGCCACATTGCTTAGGTTGGTCTCCAATTCCTGAGCCTGAACTCAAGCAATCCGCCCACCTCGGCCTCCCGAAGTGTTGAGATTACAGGCATGAGCCACTGAGCCTTGCGTGTTTCCTCTTTTAATCAATGACTTGATTTTTGAAATGAGCAATTCAAAATTCTCCAAATATCTCATCTGCATTAAGGGCAGCTGACCTAAACTCCACTTTGAAGTTTTAAATTTTATTGTTCAAGAGTAATAATGACTGGATCAATGATACAGGCCTCAGCCAGTCATCATACGGCATTACCCTTAGGCAAAATGAAGGATATAAATTGAATATATGAACTAAGATGAGGCTAAGAGACATGGACAATGACTTGCTGGAGGATTTTGGAAATGAAGTTTCTTCTCTCTTAAAAGAGATCCACCAAAAGAGATAAGTTTCCTTCTTCCTGATGTGGGACTCAGATGTCTGACATTATACTATAACCACTTCATCATGAAAAAAAATTGAGGCTGGCAGTGAAGCAAGCACAGAGTGAAGTTGAATAAATTATATTGGACAGAGTTACCAAAAAACAGAGATAGGGTGACTAGATTAAGTCAATCTTGAAGGCTGAGTTATATCTGGTCTTCTAGTTTTGTGAGCCAAAAATTTTTCTTAACATATGAGGAAGTTTATAAAGTAGAATGTCAATGACAACGGAAGGTAAAAAGCCTAAAGTAATGGTCTTGCTTGTAGCAAAAATCTAGGCATTGGTAAGGTTTAGAAATTTATAAAGGACATCAAATAGGGGAATAGGTCTTAAGAATTTAGATATAATCACTCAAATAAAAAATTGCCTCACAATTCCAACTTTCAAGTTATCAGAAAAGCAATAATAACAAAAAGGTAACTAATGAAAGGCAGGTAGGGAGGGGGAAAATAAACAGTAACAATATGCAGTAATAGAAAAATGCAAATTAACCTTCTTTCGCACTTTTGTAAAAATAAATTAGCTTAAAACTCAGTGGCTTGAACAGAGTCTGAAGAACTGAAAATACATCTACTACTACTTTGTAAAAATACAAAAGTTGTTTCTGGAGTGTAAAGATAATGGGTCATTTTTCTTGAGATAGTGAGGGTTTATTGCTTGGCTTTCTTGCATGATGTATTAGTATCATACTCACATTTTCATGCATACTTATCTAGTTACAATATATAATAACAAGAAATGCGATTTTTCATTTTGAGATGGGCATATTTTTAACTGTGTACTTTTTAGAGAAAAACCATTATTTTTTTCATACATTTTCATAGTCATTTCACACTCAATAACAAAAAGAAGTAAATAAAACACTTAACATTTTAAAGTACTTTTCGTATTATTCTGTGTCATTAGAAATGAAAAAAAGTCTTTTCCATTACACTGATCTTCATCTTCCTGTTTTGTATTCTGCTATGAGTGCTCTGTTTTTCAATGAAGTGTATGTGTTAAACAACAAATAAATGTTCCCCTGCCTTGTTATAGATTATATTACAGTTCAAATGTGTTACATGTTTAATATTTTATGTTTATTATATGTAATATATGATCTATTTAGACATATACTACACATATAATAATGATATTATGTGACTAAATAGAAAAGCAAATTGTAGTATCATTCTTACTCACGAATCTAAACATGCTGTCCTGGGAATGTCTTTTCAGAGTAGGTGACATTAGAGCAGAGAATTTAATATATTGAGGACATGGGCAAGACTACCATCAATATATATGCTTAATTTGGTGCAAAGTCTCCCTTACTATAATTCAAGCTCCACGAGGTCAGATTATATTTATCTTTTATGCTACTCAGTAGTCAGTGCCTAGCAAAGTGATTGGCTCTTGGTAAGTACCTATGATGGCTAATTTTATGCATAACTTGACCAGTCCAAGAAATGTCCAGGTAGCTGGCAAAACATTATTTCTGAATGTGTCTGTGAAGTGTTTCCAGAAATGATTAGCACGTTAAAAAAGTTTCACTTTTATTTTAAATCCAGAGGGTACATGTGCAGGTCTGTTACATGGGTATATTGCATGATGCTGAGGTTTGGAGTACAGATCCTGCCACCCAGGTAGTGAGCATAGTATCCAATAGGTAGCATTTCAATCAACACACCTTCCTCCCCTCCCACCTCTAGTAGTCCAGAGTGTCTATTGTTCTCATCTTTATGTCCATGAGTACCTAATATTTAGCTCCCACTTATAAGTGAAAATATATGATATTTCCCTTTCTGTTTCCGTATTAATTCACTTAGGATTGTGGCCTCTACCTGTATCTGTGTTGCTGCAAAAGATGTTGTGTCATTCTTTTTTATGACTGCATAATATTCCATGTTGTATGTGTACCACATTTTCTTTATCCAATCTAGTGCTGATGGGCACCTAGATTATGTCGTGTCTTTGCCATTGTGAATAGTGCTGCAATGAACATTATGAGTGCCTGTGTCTTTATGGTGGAACTATTTATTTTCTTTGGGGTATAACCTAGTAATGGAATTGCTGGGTTCAATGGTAGCTCTGTTTTCTTTTAAGTTCTTTGAGAAATCTCCAAACTGCTTTCCACAGTTGTTGAACTAATTTACATTCCAACCAACTGTGTATAAATGTTGCCTTTTCTCTGCAGCTTCACCAGCATCTGCTATTATTGGAGTTTGTAATAGCCATTCTCACTAGTGTGAGATGGTATGTCATTGTGGTTTTTATTTATATTTTTCTGATGATTAGTGATGATGAGCATTTTTTCATTGGTTTGCTGGCCACTAGTATGTCTTCTGTATTAGTCCATTCTCACACTGCTAATGAAGACATACCTGAGACTGAGTAATATATTAAAAAAACAAAAAACAAAAAAACAAAAAAAGAGATTTAATTGATGCACAGTTCCTCACATTGAGGCCTCACAATCATGGAGGAAGGTGAAGGAGGAGCAAAGCCGTGCCTTATCTGGTGGCAGGCAAGAGAGTATGCGCACTGGAACTCTCCTGTATAAAACCATCAGATCTTGTGAGACTTATTCACTACCCTGAGAACAGCATGGAAGAAAACCTGCTCCCACTATTCAATTACCTCCCACTGCATGCCTCCCATATCACATGGGGATTGCTACAATTTATGGTGAGATTTGGGTGGCAATACAGAGCCAAACCATATCATCTTCTCTCAATGTATAGAAATCAATAAATGTGATACACCACAGAAATGGAATTAACAACAAAACAAATATGATCATTTCAATAGACCCAAGAAAAGCTTCTGATAAAATCCAACATGTCTTCATGATGAAAACCCTTAACAGATTAGAGGCATTGGAGGAACATACCTCAAAATAATGAGCCATCTGTGACAAATCCACAGCCAACATCATACTGAATAGGCAAAGCTGGAACAATTCCCCTTGAGAACTGTAATAAGACAAGGATGCCCATTCTCATCACTCCTATTCAACATAGTATTGGAAGTCATAGCCAGAGCAATCAGGCAAGAGAAAAAAAATAAAAGACAACCAAACAGGAAAAGAAGTTATCAAACTATCTTCACTGACAATGTGATTATATAACTGGAAAACCCTAAGACTTTGCCAAAAGACTCCTATAACTAATAAATGACTTTAGTGAAGTTTCACAAAACAAAATCAATGTACAAAAGTCAGTCGCACTTCTGCAAGCAAATAACATTGAAGCTGAGAGCCAAATCAAGGACATAACTCCTTTTACAGTAGCCACATGAAAAACTGAAATACGTATGAATACAGCTAACCAAGGAGGGGAAATATCTCTTTGAAGAGAACTACAAAACACTGCTGAAATAAATCAGAAATGAGACAAGTAAATAAAAAAAAATCCATGTTCATGGATTGGAAAAACTAATGTTGTCACTGCCCAAAACAACTTACAGATTCAGTGCTATTCCTATCAAACTACCAATATCATTTTTGACAGAATTAGAAAAACTATTCTAAAATTAACAGGGAACCAAAAAAGGGCCCAAATAGCTAAAGCAATCCTCAGCAAAAAGAACAAAGCCAGAGACATCACATTACCTACTTCAAAGTTACTTTAAGGATGCAGTAACCAAATCAGCATGACACTTTGACGAACGGAACAGACACTTTGACCAATGGCACAGAATAGAGAACCCAGAAATAAAGGCCCATACCTACATCCATCTGACCATCAATAAAGCCAACAGTACCAAGCAATGGGGAAAGGACTTTCTGTCTAATAAATGGTGCTGAGATAACTGGCTAACCACATGCAGAAGAATGAACTGGACCCCTTTCTTACACATATACAAAAATTAACTCAATGTTGATTAATGATTTAAGTGTAACATCTCAAACTATAAAAATCCTAGAAGAAAACCTAGGAAATCCCCTTTTTGACATCAGCTGTGGCAAATAATTTTTGGCTAAGTCCCCTAAAGCAATTGCAATAAAAGCAAAACGGACAAGTGGGAGTTTAATTAAATGAAAGACTTTCTGCACAGCAAAAGAAGCTATCAGCAGAGTAAACAGACAACCTACAGAAAATACTTGCAAACTATGCATTCAACAAATGTCTGATGTCCAGAATCTATAAAAAACGTAATAAGTAAAAGACAAATAACCCCATTAAAAAATGGGCAAAGGACATGCACAGACACTTCTCAAAGGATTAGCATTTGAGTCAGTATACTGAGTAGAGAAGATCTGCCCTCACCAGCATGGGTGGGCATCGTCCAGTCTGTAGAGGGACTCAGTAGAACAGAAAGGAAGATGAAGGGCACATTCTCTCTTTGTCTTCTTGACTGGGACATCCGTCTTCTCCTCCCCTTAGACACTGGAGCTCTTTTTCTTGGGCCTTCAGACTAAAATTTACACCAGTGACTGTCCCCCTCAGGTTTCTCGCCCTGGACTGAATTATACCACCAATTTGCCTTGGGTCTCCAGTAAGAAAGTGCTATCCAAATGGCATAAAACGGGACTTCTCAGACTTCATAATCATGCAAACCAATTATCATAAATTTTCATGTATATATTCTGTTAGTGCTGTTGCTCTGGAGAACCCTGACTAATATGGCACTCCATAAATATATGTCAAATAAGTGAATGAATACCTGAAATAAATATAGTCTGGCTCTATCCTCAGTATAATTACAATATTCCATTTGGTCCAGATACGTAGATTTCTTTATAACAACAAAAAATGAAATGTTGAAAATGAACATTAACAATTTAGATGGTATTTCTTGGAGAAATTCTGAAGAATTCTATGCACAGAAATAATGAAGACTTACAGATATCACTGCAAATGATATCGCCACCTCTCTAACTCTGGAAGTGATCCCAGAGAGTGTGCTCTCCTCTGTGGCCTCCATAATACTCTATGGACTTGGAAGCCCCTATTGTGGCATGAATATGACAGTTACGGCCAAGGGATGCTTAGGGTTTGATTCAAGGCTGTTAAGAGCAAGGAAGAAATGATAAAGTGTTGCTGTCTGTCTACCATGTCCCAGGGCAGCATAAGTGACACTAGAGAATGGAGAAAGTGAAATAATTATTACCCATAAAAACGTAGTCTTTCTTAGTTTGGAGAGAAACTTATAATTCTAATAAGATTTCCAGTAGAACAGTCATATTGCCAATTCCCAGTTTCTACTTTTTCTAAGAGGAATGAGGCTACAAGAGCCACACATAGGTAGAACAAAGCATCCTGAATTGTATTCTATTAGCCTTTCCTAAACTTGATTATTTGTTTTTCTGTGTTTACTTGTCATTTGTGACAAGTAAAAGTCAGCTTTTGCATGGTATCTAAATAACAACCCAATTCCTCACCCATCATATATGTTAGAATCCAGTTTCTCACAAAGGGAATTGGTCTGTGTGTTATTGAATCACTGTGTCTGTGGGGAAAAGGAGTGGTCAGAACTTCCTGATTCTCCACTTTTCTGATATCCAGCATTATTTTAAAAATAATACCAATAATGTCACTCATTATGTGACCCTGTAGTGTGAGAAGCATACACTTATTTTCACACAGGACTGTTGTGGCTGTGAATTAATATTCTCTGTTTGTAAACAACAGAAGTGAACTCTTACTAACCACCAGGAAAAACAAGAACAAAGCAGCCCTTCAGATTTAGATTTTGTGAACTAGTAAACAATCTTTTTAAGGCACAGTCATTGTGGGAAAATCATTAGCTCCAATTGTGGTGCTTTGCACAAGATCCAAATTGAAGGGAACTTCACTTTCTAGCTTAGGTTATTTTTCCTTCTTAATTGATAGTTTTACAAATTCTTAATTGACAGTTTTACTAAGACTGCTTATAATGGAAGAGGTAATTCTAAAAGAAAAAGAGAGTACTTTTAGCAAGAGAAGGAGAAACGCTTTGTGGGCAAAAATATTGGATTCCCACTAAAAATCTTATATGATCTTTTTTAAGTTTTCAAATGGTGATATCTTCACTTGATTGTTTCCAAACTTGTTCACCTTTCTTACTCCAAAATCTTTGGTGCATTTCAGTAGCTAATAGAATACATTTAAAGTTTATTAGCATTATATTTGAGGATTTTGTTAATCTGAATTCAACTTGTACTTTCCGCCTCTTATCTCTTTCCAGTTTGACTTCCCTCTTCACCAATGCACTCTTACCACTATCCATACTGGTCACATAGGCTTATTCCAAATTTTCCAAAAGTATAAGTCACTCGTAGAACTTTATACACGCTTGCCATTTACTTGGAATGCATTTACATCTCTCTGTCTCTTTCTCTCTGTGTCTGTCTCTCTCTCTCTTTCTTCCTCTCTGTCTCTCTCTCTCTTTCTCTTCCGCCCACTATCTCCTCACCCCAACAACTCGCCCAACTCAGACAGTTTAGAAGATTATCATTTCAAGGAAGAAGGAACCTAGAGAAGTAAAGTTATCTGACAAACACTCCAACATAGATGCTTAAGGGCCCACCGCAACATTCTGTGTAAGCTTTGTCCAGCTTGTGTGCTATCATCCTCAGTAATGGAAAATTTACTGCTTCTTGATGTAGCCCATTTGACATTGTGATAAAGTTGACTCTTGGAAACCTCTGAAAAGACAAGGCTGGAAAAACACAACTCATTCTATAAGGTCTACCTCATGTGTTAAGTCTTCTATGAAACCTATTCTGATATCCAGAATAAAAGTAGTCACCCATATGTGCTCCCAAAGTTCTAATATTATTATATTATACTACTATTATATATAATATATAATATATATTCTGTATATAATACATATTATATACATATATAAATATAATATATAGCATTATGTATATAATATATATTATATATACATGTATAATATATATATTTATATATTTTTTTGAGGTGGAATCTCTCTCTGCTGCCAGGCTGGAGTGCAGTGGCATGATCTTGGCTCACTGCAACCTCTGAATCCCTGGTTCAGGCAATTCTTCTGCCTCAGCCACCTGAGTAGCTGAGATTACAGGCATGCACCACCACATCCAGCTAATTTTTGTATTCTTAGTAGAGACGGAGTTTCACCATGTTGACCAGGATGGTCTCGATCTCCTGACCTCGTGATGAGCCTGCCTCAGCCTCCCAAAGTGCTGGGATTACAGGCGTGAGCTGTTGCACCCAGCCTTATATTATTATGTTATACTAATGTCCATTAGTATTTATTCATACTAATAATATTCCACATATTAACATCTATTACAATTACTTTTGCTTGCCTTTACTTCCAAGTTTGATTTTGATTTTCTTATAGATAGGTACTATGTATATAATATATATTTTGACTTTCTAGTGCAAACCAGTGGAACCAATCCCCCCCAACCCTGGATACCAAGGGACGATTGTAAACTATCTGATTCATTTCCCTATTAGAGGAGAATGATAATCTTTTTGACTAATGATGTTTTCTCCTAAGAGCTTCGTAGAGTTTGAGGTTATACAAAGTCAGGAGTACTAACATCACTGACGTAGTGCCTTAGTTATTTGCAAGACATCATTCAGAAGCAGTGCTAAAATATATATATGTATTTTAGATTTTTAATGTTAACATTTTTCATTCACTGGTGTATAGTAACAAAAATAGAGTATACTTGTCTGCTTAAATATAGGCCTTTTACACTGCATTACTCTAAAATTCAAATTCCTTTCCTTGACCACTACTCCTATTTCTTCTGTCTTGTTCCAACTTATTTCTATTATTACTTTTCAACACGCATCTAGTAAATCAAATAGTGGTAGAGATTGTGGATGACATTTAAAAAAGGCAAAAGAAAACTTACTAATTAATAATAATTATCATAATTTTATAATCAACAACTACCTTTCATATTTTCTTTGAAAAAAGTGAAATGTAAAAGTGTTCTCACAGAATCAAGTAGACAAGTAAAACGTTATTGGAGGGGACATTTGGGAGTACACAGGATAGTTTAAGAAAACTTGAAAATTGTGAAAAACAAAAGTATAGCAGGAAATAGGGGCTCCTAAACCCACCTATTCCTGTGAAATAAAATGCTTGCCTTAACTTTTTTATCAGATTAAAGAGACCTCAAATAGACTTCCTCTAAAACCGTCTTTCTCCAGGATCACTACGTACCTACCCTATCTGTGACTAACTGGAAGGGTTGTTTATTTCCCCTGTTCCTACTACTCAGCAACAAACACAGACTATTCAACTACAAAACATAAGCTCATAAATAATGTAAGGATGTAGCTACACATTAAGAAGATTGATTTTCCCAGGGGACATTAAGAAAACAGCTTATTAGTGCATAGTCCCGATTCATTTGTATGTATTTATTTATCTCTATTTTTGTAATAAGAATAATAAATCTTCAAGGTGAACAAAGTCAAACAGTACAAATATATCACAGAGTAAACATTCATTAATATTGATAATGATCTCTGAAAATTGCATTCTATGTTATCTTAATGATAACTTAGAATCTTTGAGAAAAGTTTATGCCCTTTGTAATAAGGCAGATAAATATACAGCAAATACATGCTCTTTAATAAATATGTACTAATACCTGGAAAAGTTACGTGTGTGTGTCTGTGTGTAAATTTGTTTCCTGAAATTGCCAGATAAATGAGTCATTCATTAATCAGAAAATATAGTCAAATAATCAAGAATGTGTATTTTTACATGAATTTACCATATGAAGATAATACCCAATCTTGATGAGGAAAATATGAAGTAGGCATATTCATATTTTTTTAAAATGAGAATATGTAAGGGTGACCTAGAAAATATACTATAGAAATTTGTCCTAAGAAAATAATTTATCTTAACAAATTTATCCCGAGAAAATGCTCAAACACTTATGTATAACCATTTCATTTAGTATTATTTTTACTAGCAAAAATTTGAAACTTGCCAAACTTCAAAAGTGGGCATTGATCGAAAACTATAGCTAATTCATTTAATAAACTACAGATTCATTAAAAATTATAATGCCATAAGTTTATAAGGGAAAATATTAAATTAAAAAAAAAACTACTTTTATAGTTTGTTTATTTCACTATTTTTCTGAATTTGCTAATTTTTATTTACAAATCATATATCAAAATGAGCCGTTACCAAATAAAAATCGATAATGTTTATGGCATGTACAGTTCCCCAACATCTTGCCCATTCCCTTGAGTACTGTATTGAACTTATGTTGTAATAGCAAAGAGAGCACACTGGTATCTACAAAACAGAAATATAAAAGATTTTTGTAACTTGTATGCAAGGTTTAGTAGATTGGGCTCCCACAGGGAAGAAATCCAGGAGGCACCATTCCTATTGTAGTCAATGTGAAAAATTCCCATTGAGTTTATACAGTACACAGTCTGCATGGCTAGATGAGAAAGCCTTGGTAGGAGGCCAAGGAATGATGAAAAAGAGAAGGATCCAGGGGATTTCTTGCTATCAGTAACAGAAGGGATGGTTGTTATTCCAAGTCAGAATTCAGTAAATGGCCTGGAGGCCATAAAAAAGGTTTTTCTGGAACATAGTCATACTCACTTGTTTTACTATTATCTATTGCCGATTTTATGCTATAACAAAAGAGCTGAGTATTTGTGAGGATATAGTCCACAAAGATGAAAATCTTTACTATACTACTCTATACAGGAAAGGTTTGCCAACCCCTGCTGAAGTACACTGCAATCGTGAAAAAAATCAAGTAATAAAACCAAACAAGTAAATAAAAAACCTCAGAGGGTATAGTGGATATTACTATTGTCCATAAATATTTCCGATTCTCTTTTCCTTTCAGGCATATAGGAGTATTGCTCTTTTTTGACTCCCTGAACTTTAAGCAATCCCATAGGTCTTCCTTTGGCAATAAAATGTGAGCAGAGGTACCATGAATCACTTCCTTATTGAAGTACTAAAGTGAATATGTGTGACTTTTCATGCTGTGCCTTATCTTGCTGCTGTGGTTATCGAAGCTCTGAGGATATGGAGGTGTAACCTGGGATACTGACCTCCATCATGTAGTTCAGTTGTCCTGGAGAATTGCCTAAACCCAGCAGAAATTGTGTGAAAGAGAAATAAATCTTCAATGCAATAAGTATTGAGATTTGGGGGCTGTTTATTACCATAATATTTTCCTAACCTATCATGACTGACAAAGAGAACAACTTTTTTTTTATATAATGTGTTGGTAGTCAGTAGATTCACAGTGAAAAAAAATATAGCAAGTTAAAAAATAACAGAAAGCCATTTCTTCAACTGCCTGCAGAGCATGAACACGATAGGTATAGGATTCCTCAAAAGAAGTATTTATGACTGCTGTCTTAAATCGAATTTTAATAACTAGGAAAGCATATATATTCTTACTAATATGCCTATATCTACATATTTTAAGTGGTAAATCACTATAGAATTCAAACAGTTTGTCAAAGAATTATAGTCATAAGAAGAACATTTTAATTAAATTAATAGAATAAGAAATAAAATTGATATAATGCAATTTTAATTATCAGGAATATATTACGACATCAGTTTTAAAAAATCTTATATTTCATAAACCTATGATTTTATTTTTAAGCGTTACCATCTATGGTACAGTGAAATAGCAAATTGACTGGAGCCAGTAGTCCATTATTTTAACAATTGTACAGATACGAATATAACAAAATATGTTTGCCTTTTTAATTGTAGCACAAAAGAACATGGGCTTTAAAACTGAAGCTTGGATTTGATGGAACCTTTTGTTTTCAAAGGAAAATTAAAAACTAAAATACCTAGATTTTGTTTCCGTCCTGAATTTGCTGGTGTCAAAGCTGGATTAAATAAAGCTCACAAGCTTGGTCTTTTCATGGCAGTCATGAATTTTCCATGAGGTTGAAATTGAGATAGCATGAAAGATTTCCCCATTGTGTCACACTGAATGTTTGAATTTGGTTTGGTCAACATTCTCCAGCACATAATCTTTTTATTCTCCCCGAAACCCTAAAGCACCATTTATGAATCTGGCAAATTTCTTAACCATTTACATTTGAGATTCATAGTTTATTATATCAACTAAGTTTCTAGACTCTCTTGGATAAATCAAAGTAGTAAGCTTTGAAAAATTGAAAAAAAAAAGGGCTTATCTGACACTTGATAAGTCTTGAGGAAATTCTGCTATTCTATTTATCCCTGTTAAAAACGAAGAAAATGGTATGCTTTCCATTTAGAAATTATTAAAAGTGTAACTTATGTTTTTAAAATATCATAAAGAAGAAATTGTTATCTATGTATACATGTATAAACAGACACACATAACCTACAGATGATAATTGGGAATTATTTTATAATGAGTTTATACTAATTATATCTTAAATAAAAGAAAAATAGATAAGGAAAATAAATTTGGGCAGAACACACTTCAAAAGAAATAACTTAATCATAACATTTCAATTATATCTTCATCATTATTCTCCCTGAACTCTTGTGGCACATATTTTTTAAATTGAGTCACAAAGGATTTTTTTTTTTCAGACATAAATTGGTAAAACTATTTGGAGCATGAAAGAAAAGATCAAACGGGCCAATTGGGAACAAAACATAGTGATCAGAATTCAAGATAAGCCACAACACATAATAATCCTAATTACCAATCTTTAATTAAACTACAGGGAGAATTTATGTCCCAAATAAACTCTTTCCACAGCTTTTTCTGACTTCAAGATTGAATGTTTCGATGTGTATAAATAACAACCAAAGAGGAAGCTTATTATTTAGTGTCTTATTATGTATAGAAATCTAAAGTCAGAAATAACATATGTTAAATACAAAGTTCAAAACAAAATATGATCTTCAGAGGTGTTGTTGCAAAATATTTGAAATTAACAAGCTTATTAATTCTGACAAAATTGACAAATTTATGAATGCCCAACTGATGAATTAAAGAACAGAGAATATCAGCATTGTGTTCAATGAATTAATTTAGAAATAATCTACTGCTGCAAAGTAGATTTTCTCTGGGGGAAAAAACAAAAAAGCCAAATGGGTTTTATGTGGTTGGGTATGGTATTAATGTGAGTTAGCCTCTACTTCCAAGAGTAGACCTACTCAAAGTGTACTGAATAAATTTCATGTTTCCCGTTGTCCTAGCTATTGGACTGAGTTTTGCTTTTTTCTGACCCCAGTTTTCCTCTCTTCTTGGAGAGCCTTAGTCAAGGAGGTAATTGCATTGAGTGTGATTTTACCCAGTAAGGAAGCTCTAATGTTAATTTCCACGTGTGTTAAATCTAATCAACATCGCACAGTGCTATAGTTCACCCAATAACTGAACGTTTCTTCTAAAAAATTTTTTTTGGTATGGGTCTAGTTATTTATTGCGCTTCTTAGTTTTAGATTTTTTTTCCTTTGCTTGATTTTTTTCAGAAATTTCTAGAGATGTACCGTACTGTGGTGTAATATCTAACATTTCTTTGCTAGAATCTTACCTTCACTCTCACAGATGGACCCCCCTGTGGCTATGTTTACACACTATGATCCTAGCTATTTTTCCTAGTGTTGGAATGTTGGTCTGAGATATGGAAATGGTGAGTAGCATTAGAAGGTTAGCCTTAGCAATAGTTGAGCTTTTAAGGTGGGGTAGTTAAACCCTGTCATTGAGACTAAGAGTTGTTCTTCGTAGAAAACTTGCAAGGAAATTTTCTCTTGGATTGGATTCTGTGAGACAAGATAGCCCAATGTTTCATATGAAATAGTTTTTATTTGTTGTTTACTTGTTGTGCTTAAGTCAATCTACATTGGTGTCTATTCTCTCAAAAATTCTAATACCCAAATAATACCAAAGCATTGGCATTGGCAATCCAGCATAACTATAATCAGTGTTGACACTGTCTTTCATCACTTCAGAACATAGTTTACTGTTAAACATGAGACACAATGTCTTATCTGAGGAAGATATATATATTGCTTTTGATGACTTTGAACAGAACCTTCTTACCAATGCCCCAAACTATCAAGCTATTTTAAGTAATGCAGTCTTGAGTGAACAACACATATTTTAATGAAAATTTTACAAGTAACATATGTAAATTCTAGTAACAATTAATGACTTTCCTTGTTATTGTGATGACATTGTTCTCTATGTGATTGTAGGAAATTGGCTAAAACTGTGTGACAGCTGCTAGTGAACTCATTCAGACTGACAATATGCTTAAGTAGCTGTCTCTTTTAGCATAGAGAAAGTATCTGGAAAAGCAATCTTTCATTTTAATTCTGAGAACTTGGTGATTTTGTATGTCCTGATTTTTTAAAAATTAGATTCAAACCAGGTTACTGTACGTCATTCTTCCTTGTTACTTATTTACAAGAATAACAAAGAACCGAACCTTGATCTCCTAAAAATCATTAACTCATAGGATACAACAGTCTTGAAAATGACAGTTTAAGAGGAATAAGGCCTATGATGAGTGAATTCTGGGAACATAAAGTGCTTTAAAACCCAAATATAGATTCAATATGACAAAATTGACCTCCAGTAAAAGAAAAGTAAAATCTGCTTCTGGTCCTGAAATGCATTATACATTTTCTCCAATGAGAGTTGTTCTTTATTATTAGGAAACTTCTGCATTTTTTTTCCTTTCCCCAAACCTTAATAAGATCATGTTAAATATTGTGATTATTTATATAAATATTGCTTTTAAGGATGCCATGAACTCTTTTGAAATAAGATTGCGCAGTTCAGAAGCTCAAAGCAGCCACTGTTCATTCTAGTTTCATGTCTCTTTTTTGTTCCTCCTTAGAATATCCATTGGTGGTCCCCACTGTCCTGAGGGAGAGAGCTCTTAGAGACCAGCAACCACTTCTCATTTACCTTGTTAATGGTTATTTGAGTATACTTCCCAATGAATATTTCTTAATGATGAATAAAAAATTAGAAATTATTTATTTGATTGTGGGAGGGAGATATTTTTGGCATGTTGCCATGAGGAGAGACACATTAATATTAATGAATGTCCACACAAGCCTTTTCTATCTAAGTTTTAAACACATGAAAAAAACCTTCAAACAAGACTCTGTCTCAGACTTTAAGAGAATTACCGGAAAATAAGAAGACCAACACAAAGAAGGCAATTCAAAGAAAAAATGAATACGGAAAAATGAAGAGGAGTGGATCTAGTTTCTTTGTTTTTGGTTTTCAAAGTTACTTCATAGAGGGAATGAGGCACAATCACAGGTTTCAACAGCTCAAGCCAAATACAAGCACTTTAATAAATTATTTCCTCTATATTATGTTGGACTGAATATGCATTATATACAGATCACTTTTAGTGAGTCTAATGACTTTTGTGAAAAGATATAAGTAAGATAAATATTGTATAACAATGGAAAAAAGTAATTCTTGGGGAAAATTAATGAGGATAATGTAAAGGTGATAAAAACAGTGATAATCCTCCTTATATAGTCTTTGGAAACTATCTTTCACATACATTGAGGGTTCTATTAAAATAAGACCTGAATATTAAAACTGATAATAGAAATGTGTCTGAACTTGTAGTTGGAAGGTAATAAAGCACCATTTTTAAAGACAACTTTTGGAGGTTGGACAAAATGAAGACAACTCAAGGAAATACCGTTACTCTTATTACAACGGCTACTAAATGTTTTATAGCAAATAAATCAAGAAAACAATAATTCTATAAATGTATTGAGGAACATATAGGAAGAGATAAATGTAGATATTAGCTCAATAAAGACAACTTCAGCAGAGGAACAGCGATAACAAAACACAGATAGTTTTAAATAAAATGAAGCATTGCTTGCCAAGGCTGCTGAAAAACAATATCTGATAGGAGCGTATGTATGAGTGTGTTATTGGTAAGGAAATTATATGTAAAAATATGTGTAAATATACATATACACATTCAAGGATATAATTGTAATATAGAAACACATATATAACACAATTGTAAAATAGATACACATATGTATTACAATTGTATCCTGTGCCTTAGATAGCAGTGGTAAAAGGATCACCTGATTACATGATTACATATCCACTGGAAAATTGTTTTTCCATAAATACCTTCTTAAACTTTTGGTCTCCAGTTGAATATGTTCTAAAGGAGACCTTATACTCCATACTATAATGACATTTTGACATGAAGAAGCAAAGAAGTCTGCCTTTCTTTGTTAACAACCATTATATCTAATTATTTTTCTAGTATTCATATCATTGCTAATTTATAACCATTAATACCAATGTGAATAACAATATAATTAAATGAAAACACTTTGAATTTCAATCATGTGATGTTTGAAAATATTCCATATTCAAAATGTTATTTTGAATTTATTGGCTATTTTCTAGACAGATCATTCATTGAGAAGTGCAGAAAAAAAAGGAGAGCTACACAATTTACCCAAGAGGTATTTATAATCATTGGGTAACATCAAAATTGGCAATTATGTAAATTGGAAACTATGGTTTTTGTTCAGTGGAGCTGTATTAAATCTTCATTGGTACAGGAGAAAAGTGAGAGTTTAATATTACACATTCTTTCAAATTCAATTTATGATCACATAAATGTGCTTTTCCATATTAACTTTCTCATAAAGAGCACAATTTTCCCTTTGAGGAAAAAAAGTATTTCAGTGAACAAATTCAAGAGGCCTTTATATCTGGCTTCAATTATGGGAAAATAAATCTAGAAGTACTGACTGTGTTGATTAAATTCTTATAACTTACAAGATTAGAGCAAGAGTCTTTGAAAATAAAAAGCCTTGATTGATAATAATGTTGAAAATATTATTGTTAAAAACAAGGTCATCCATATGTATGATTAAAGGTAGAAAGATTAAAGAAAGTAAGTTTGAAATTCAACTCCAATTTCTCAGTGAAGTATGATAGCCAGAGAGTTTGTTCATAATATTTGAAAGTAGATTTTTAAAAATTTAGACTTGATACATAATCTAAAACAAAATATTCTCAATCTTATGCTTAACCTCATGCCATAAAGTGAAAATGGTGCTTTGAACTACCCTGGATAAATTTTAGAATCATTTTATTGAATAAATTACTGGAATAGAAAATGTCCTATATTTACTACTGCTTGCTTTTTGACTGCATCCTGCCCCATCCCACTGTTGATATTCATGCGTTCATTCATTCATTCATTCATTCATTCATGTATTCATCCTTGTGCCTAATTTTCCCAAAGAATAAAAATTTTGCAAAATCAGCGTTGTCTGGTTTTTACTCCATGTATATTCACTTTCTGGATATTTTCCTGGTTTTATATTTGGTGTTGATAGTCATTTGTACACACAAAAAATATTAATTCCTAACTCTTCATGTTTTTACCTATGATTTCCTAGCTTTCATCTAAGACTCTTGCCAATATTCCTATGATTTATCATGTAGTGTATGCCGGTTAGTGTTTAAAAACTGAGTCTCTAGAAGGAAAACAAAAAGAAACTCCCTTATTTGCAGCATTTGCTTTTTTTATGGTAGGATAGTCTCACCATGGATGATGCAACTCACTCATAAAACTCCTGAAAATATACAAGCAACTCTATTGAGGTGGTACTAGCTAGTTCCAGCACACCACTCTAAGTACACTAATTTTAAAGAGAAAACATATCTTTTTTGAGAATTTTCCAAGAAACTTCAAAAAGTTAAGAACACTTTCTGGCTCCAGAATGCAGAAAGCCTGTGAAGGGTGTCCCTTTAACCGTTACAGCAAAAAGGAATGAGATAAACTTCAGATTCGTAATTTTTTTCAAACCCAACTAAACCTACGTTTGCAGAGCCACCAACTGGCCCACAATATAAGGAGAGACAGGAGTCTGAAGAAAGAAAGGACAAGTGTTCACTCTTCTACTTGAGGGAAACCCAGATGGACTCAGGTACAAAGAGCACTGCTAGAGTGTGATGAATTTTTAGAGGCTGAATGTGGGATGGAGAGTGTAGAGCCTGTGAGGACCCCTCAAACTGGGGAAATCTCCACACAATGGCAGACTTTCTGTTTGTAAACTCTTACAGGAACTCACAGAAAAGAATGGGAAGATTCCTAAGAAAATGTTTTTGGTGGGACAGACTTGAAAAGGGGAACATCAGTGGTGTGGGAATGTCAAAAAACTTTATCTGGACCCTTCTCCCCTGTCTACCATATGAAATAAATGCCTTAATCTTTGAGGTGGAGGGCATAACACTGCCACCTTAGGAAAAAAGGTATAAACTAATTGCTGCTGGAGAAAGGAAACAGGAGGGGAAAAAAATACCCCTGGAAGAAGAGCAGGAGCAGGAATATGCACTGAGCCCAACAGATGAAGTCTGGGAACAGAGAGAACTGTGAATGCTACATCCCCAAGACGAGCACATCACATCTGCCTAGGATCAGCCTTAGGCAGGCAGCCCAGTTAGCATTTGCCAGTACTGTCGAGAGGTGTGGGAGGTAATGGTGCAAACAGGTGAGTAAAATCATTGTCAAAATTTTTTGAGAATAAAAGCAGGAAAGAGTAAATGTTCTAAAGGTCTCATTGGGATGTCAGTGGCAACAGTGGTAAAATAGATCTATTTGGTGTGAGAAAAAAAATAAATTCTAAAGGTAATTATAAAAAATTCAAATAAAAATGAAAAGGAAGTATGAACATCAATAATATAAGTATTAGCAATATAAAATATAATAAGAATTATATAATAAATAGAATATAAATATAAAATGTAAATCATGTATATTAGTGAAATCCCTGAATGAGAATGACCTGAAGTCTTACATAACAAGACACTATCAGATTAAGAATATAAATCAGCCATAGTCTTTCAATAAGTAATACAGCTAAGTCAGAATGAGAGTTTAAGAATTAAAAAATGGGGCCTGAGATGCTGACTTACACTTGTAATCCCAGCACTTTGGGAGGCTGAGACAGATTGCTTGAGCCCGGGAGTTCAAGACCAGCCAGGGCAACATAGCAAGACCCCTTTTCTACAAAAAAATACAAAAATTAGCCAGGCATGGTAGTGAATGCCTATAATCCCAGCTACTTATGAGGCTGAGATGAGAAGTTAATGCTACAGGAAGCCATGTTTGTGCCACTGCCCTCCAGCCTGGGTGACAGAGCAAGACCCTGTCTCAAAAAAAAAAAAAAAAAGAAAAAGTATGCCTAAAACTATATCAGACAAATGACAACAGAAACAAAACATGGTTAACATTAAAAATGAAGAAATTTAAGATTCAAATCTAAATAAAACTAAAGCAGGTCTCAATTTATAAAAGTATTGCATTAGTCTGTTTTTAAACTGCTATAAAAAATACCTGAGACTGGATAATTTATAAATAAAAGAGGTTTAATTAACTCACAGTTCCACATGGCTAGGGAGGCCTCAGGAAACTTACAATTGTGACAGAAGGGGAAGCAAGGCACATTTTACATCGTGGCAGGTGAGAGAGAGAGAGAGGACGGGGAACTGCCACACACTTTTAAAGCATCAGAACTCGTGAGAACTCACTCACTATTATGAGAATAGCGTGAGAGAAACTGCCCTCATGATCTAATCACCTCTCACCAGGTCCCTCCGTTGACACATGGGGATTACAATCTGAGATGAGATTTGGATGTGGACACAGGGCTAAACCATAATATTCTGCCCGTGGTCCCTCCCAACTCTCATGTCTTTTCTACATTTCAAAACCAATCATGCCTTCCCAACAGTCTCCCGAAGTCTTATTTCTGCATTAACTCGAAAGTTCACAGTCCAAAGTCTCATCTGAGACCAGGCAAGTCCCTTATTCCTAGAAGCCTGTAAAATCAAAAGCAAGTTAGTTACTTCCATGATACAGTGGAGGTATAGGCATTGGTAAATATTCCCATTCCAAATGGGAGAAATTGGCCAAAACAAAAGGGGCCACAGGCCCTATGCAAGTCCAAACCCAGCAGAGCATACATTAAATCTTAAAACTCCAGAATGATCTCCTTTAACTCCATTTCTCACACCCAAGGCACACTGATGGAAGGAATGGTCTCCTGCAGCCTTGGGCAGCTCCACTTCTGTGGCTTTACAGGGTACAGCCCCTGTGACTGCTTTCACAGGCTGGCATTGAATATCTGCAGCTTTACCAGGTACATGGTGCAAGCTGTCGGTGGATCTAACATTCTGGGGCCTGAAGGACAGTGGCCATCTTTTCACAGCTCCACTAGGCAGTGCCCCAGAGGGGACTCTGTGTGGGGGTTCTATGCCCACATTTCCTTCCACACTGCCCTAGCAGAGGTTTTCCATTAGGGCTCTACTGCTGCAGCAGACTTCTGCCTGGACACCCAGGTGTTTCCCCACATCCTCTGAAATCTAGGCAGAGGCTCCCAAAATTCAACTCTTGTCTTCTATGCAGCTGCAGGCACAACACCTCATGGAATTCACCAAGGCTTGGGGCTTTCACCCTTTGGAACAACAGCCCAAGCTGTTCCTTGGCCCCTTTTAGCCTTGGCTGGAGCTGGAGCAGCCGGGACACAGGGCACCAAGTCCCAAGTCTACACAGAGCAGCAGGGCCCTGGGCCTGGACCATGAAACCCTTTTCCCTCCTAGGCCTCTGGGCCTGTGATGGGAAGGACTGCCATCAAGATCTCTGACATTCCCTGGAGACATTTTCCCATTGTCTTAGTGATTAACATTCAGCTTCTCATTACTTACTCAAATTTCTGCAGCTGGCTTGACTTCTCCTCAGAAAATGGGTTTTTCTTTTCTGCCACATGGTCAGCCTGCACATTTTCTCCACTCTTTTGCTCTGTCACCTCTTGAATATTTGGCTGCTAAGAAATTTCTTCTGCCACATACCCTAAATCATCTCTCTCAAGTTCAAGGTTCCATGGATCTCTAGGGCAGGGACAAAATGCCATCAGTCTCTTTGCTAAAGCATAGCAAGAGTGACCTTGCTCCAGTTCCCAATGAGTTTCTCATCTCCATGTGAGATCACCCTAGCCTGTACTTAATTGTCCATATCACTATCAGCATTTTGCTCAAAACCACTTAACAAGTCTCTAGGAAGTTCCAAACTTTCCCACATCTTCTTCTGAGCCCTCCAAACTGTTCCAACCTCAGCCCATTACACAGTTCCAAAGTTGCTTCCACATTGTCAAGTATCTTTAGAGCAGTGCCTCAAACTCCTGGTACCAATTTCCTGTATTAGTCTGCTTTTTTGTTTGTTTTTGTTTGCTTGTTCGAGACAGTGTGTTGATACATCACCCAGGCTGGAGTGCAGTGGCAGGAACATGGCTCTTGATCCTCCTACTTCAAGGTCTGGTGTGGCTGGGACCACAGGCACCCGCCACCATTCCTGCCTGACTTTTTTTCATTTTTTTTAGAGATGGGGTCTCACTTTATTGCCCAGGCTGGTCTGAAGCTGTAGGGCTCAAGCCGTACTCCAGCCTCAGCCCCCCAAAGTGCTGGGATTATGGGTGTGCACCACTTGAAACTATTGTTTTTCTTTTTTAGAAACCTCAGTTTTTGCTCCTAATGCCTTCAACTGATTGAATGAGGTTCACTCACACTACAAAGGGTAATCTATTTATTTATTTATTTATTTTTACTCTATGGGAAATGTATAGCCTTCATTAAAAAAATTCATAGTACTTTCAAAAATGCAAAAACAAGAAAAGAGAAGAATTTAACAAAGATTATATGTGATTAATAAAATAGAAAATGGAAAATTGTAAAAGCATAAGTGGATTCAAACATGGTTTCTTTGACTAATAATGCCAACAATATTCTTGACATTTTGATTCTGTAAATTAAAAAGAACAAAACTATAAAAGATTTGGAATGACAAATAATAATCACAGGGAAAATTGGATAAAAGAATTATAAAATATTTCGAATAACAGTTAAATGACTTCACTCCAAAAGAAATGACACTATCTCTGATGCATATTTTAAAACCTTTATAACCATAATAACAAAATATAAAAAGAAAACATGAATAGAGAAGCATAAGACAAATTATATTTTTAATATACAAATTTTAAATAATTTATATAGATTAAATATTAGTAAATTGGATAAATAAAATTCAGCATTGGATTACAAAAATAGACTACAACAAAACTCTGTTATTTTATATCAGAAAACTTGTCAATAAAACATTGAAAAAAATAAATATATCTACCTTAGAGTAATACAAATAGTTTCTCAAAGCTATTTATGTTTATTCTGTGATGCTGAGTCTTCTCATTCTCCTAGATGAAATGCATAGACATTCTCACGACTTTTCAGGTCACTGAAGGTAATTAATATTCAGTACCCTTAAGTCCAATCCAATGTAGTAATAAAAAGTTTAAATGTCATCAACTTCTTCCTCATCTCTCTTCTTTCCCATTTCTGGACCACTGCAAGATGGTCAACTGGTATTGAAAGAAGTGTGAGTGCATGGCTGCTTCTCCTTCCCCCATCATTTACTTTTTCCATTGCCCAAAGAAAGGATAACGGAATTAACAGTTTCTTTTCTTTACTGGACAAGAGGAGGTGGAGGGAGAGTAGGAAAGAGTCAGTAAGGATTTTACCTGACTAGTGCTATTGTCAGGTGGCAAAGCCATCCCCAGGTTTGGAAGCTGTTTAAGCTCTAATACTCTCTGGCCTTCTTTCATCTGGTTCAGCTCTAATCCATAGAAAATACTTACGAATCCTTTGTGCTCAAACTTCAGATATAAAAACCATCCAAAGCACTACTTCTACTTTTCTCTATATTGAGAGTATATTTGAAACCAGTGCCCCTCAACTCCTTTATATTTCTCAGACATAAATAGAAGACAAAAGAAGCTACCCCAGTGATCCCACTGAAGCCCCTTTCCATGATCAGAGGTGATTTTGGGAGCCATATGCCCTCTCCCTTGGAGGCAGCACTGATTTTCCCTAAGGAACCACTTTAACCTCCCACAACCCAATAACTTTATGGGCTGTAAGTGGTTGTTAAAAATATTGAAAAATTGATTTTCATTTCCTTATGTAAATAGGTGATGTTAGTCTCACAATTCATTTTGCAATGTGAAAGCTGTTGTTTTGCAGACTTAGCAAAATCAGAGACAAAAATAGTTACACTTTTAACCTTATAAATCTAATAATAAACAGAAATAGAATTGTGAAAATGGTTCATTTATAGCAGCAATTTTAAAAGCTATAAAAATAATTTAAACAGAGAGGAAGTAAGGAATAGAACAAAACACTCCAGATTTTTAACATGGGTTACTTGGTTAGAGAGGATGTGTGGAGAAATAAGTAAGTGGTGGAAGAAAGGGTATGTGAGAGACAAAAGAAAAAGAGAGAAATCAACAGAAAACGATTGATCCAAAAACAACAAAAACAACAAAATAATCTTCCCTACAAAATTATATATTTGTGTGTGCATTAAAAAAAAACAACAACAGTTAATTAGAATTCTATGTACTGACCTGTAGGGTTGTTCTTGACATATTATTCAGTGAAAAAAATAAGTTGTTGGGTAGTATTTATATTATGATTCTATTTAGTAAACACACAAGGCTTAAAGATTTATATATATACTTAAATGCAATATATATATATATAAAAAATAAGATTTTAATACATTATATAACATACAATCGTTTGGAGTTTTTTGTATAAGTGAAGAGAAAGTTGCACAATGACCCCTGAGTTTATTAACATGGTTATTCTTTACAAGTGTAATTGGCAGGAGGCTGTTTACCTTTCCCTTTATACAACATTGCATTGTTAAATTTAATGCATACATTGTTTTATTTTTAATTTTTATCTTTTAATTTTGAAATAAATTCAAACTAGAAGAACATTTGCAAGAATGATACAAAGAACTCTCATCCATTATTTACCCAATTTGTCAAATATTTATATTTAACCTTATTTGTTTTTTCTTTCTGGCTCTTGTTCTCATGCTCTTCTTGCTCTTTTCCCCTCTCTCCAGACATACACAAACATGCACACATGTATGCGCACGCACACACACACATACTGCTATTATTCTTTTTCTGGATCATTAGGAAGTAAGTTGGAGTCATCATGCCTCTATTTCCTAAATAACTTAATATTTTTTCTTTAAAAAGTAACATTTTCTTATATACCATGGTAAAATTATTAAAGTGTGAAGAATTTAAGCACAATGTTACACTATTATGTATTTCATTGGCAAAAAATAAAAATTTTAAATTATCCAACAGTCTTTTAAAACTATTTTAATTTTGTGAGGTTCAGAATTCACTCCAGGGTCATCGTATGGAGTTTTTATGTGTCTTTCAGTCTCTCTTGTTCTAAAAAAGTCCTTAGCGCTTCTTTGTCTTTCTTCCCATTGACATTTTTGACAAGTTATTTTGTTAAAAGTCCCTCAATTTTAATCTGTCTGATGTCTTCTCATGATTATATTTAGCTTATACAGTTTTGACAGAAACATTAAAAATGGTGTTTTATTCTTCTCGTTGCTTCATATTAGGATGCACATCAGGTCAATTTGCCCCTGTGATGGAAACCCCCAAGAGAACCTCAGACATTTCCTTGAAAAATTCAAGAGACAAAGCATACAGTGATACAGTTAAAATTTATTACAGCAATGTAGTACAGACAAATGGTCCAATCAGAAGGGAAAAAGACAGTCAGAATGTGGAGGAATTCACATGAAGCCTGTCTTCCTTATGCTCTCTGCCTCCCACGTGGGGTCACCCAGAGTGCACTTTTCCTCAGCAACAAAAATGTAGTGTAGGGGAGAAAAAAAATTACATAATATTTTTTCCTCACCTTTTGAAAGTGCATAGCTGAGGCCCCATAACAGAAGATGAATTAACAAAAGAGAAGCATACAAATTTATTTAATATAAGTTTTACATGGTACTGCAGTCTCCAGAAATGAAGACCCCCAAGAAACAGAAGAATCTGTGTATTTTTATGGACAGTCGTAGAGAAGTATTATTGGAGGACAAAAGGGTATGATCTCTGGTAATAAACTAGGAGGAACTTAGCAAGGCGGACTTGTTCAAATGCTTCTTGGCATCCTTGCGTAACATTCCTTCCATCTGGGCAGGGGAGGATACCTGTCACGTGAAGGTCTTCAGAAGAGGAGGGAGGGTTGAAGGTTAAAGAATGACCTAGGTTTTATGGCCTACTTCAAAGAAGAAGGGAAAGGAGAAGGTGAGGGGACGTCCTGCTTCTGCTGTTTTCTCAAAGGCCGAGCTGCCATGTTTTGGTGTAGCATGTCCTGAACCCCATCTGCAGCAACATGTGTGCAATACTTATGCCTAGGGGAGCCCATTAGAGACTAAGCAGCTAAGATTTTTGTTTTTAATTTAAGTAGCTAAGATTTTTATTTTTATCTTTTTGTTCATAAACGTTTAATTTGTGAATGTGATAATTAGTATATTTTAATATTATAAAAAAGAAAAAAATCTTACTTTTTATTTAAGATTTTATTTATTTATTTATTTTTAGTCACCCTCTGCCTAACATGTACACAAATTCTAGACTCTGAAGATAAAAGCAGGTGTTTAACATAACCATATTGTTTGCACGTGCAGTCTATGCACAGTGAACCCCACCCTTATTATCAGTTAACTGTTGCCCAGGGAACATTTATAGAGCCAAGTTCCCAGATGCCGGTGACTAACCTTGCAAGAAGCCTTTGTAAGAATAGCAGTCTCAGGCCATTATGTTAATTCCTTTCAGTACAGACCCAGTATTAATGATTTGAACTTTGATCACTGGGTAAAGTGGATCTCCCAGGTTTCTCCATTACGATGAGACTCTTTCCTTGTCAACTGATAAGTAATTTGTGGAGAATACGGTGAGACAATGAAAATATCCTATTCTCTAAAAATCTTTACCTACTGACTTTAGAGTCTTGTGATTTTCTTACACCTTCATTGTGTCTATATGTATACTGGTTGACATTCTATTCTAAAGAAGAGCTTTTCCTTCATCCTCATATTTTAATTATACATTGATTTATTTGTGTTATTAGGGAGTCATGAATTTTTACATATTTTAGGATATGATTTACTGATTTCCACATATAATTTTATGAGAAGTATTAATCTATAGTTTAATTTCTCGTAAAGATTTTCTCTGCTTTTGGCTTCCTAAAAACAGCTGGAAAATATTCCTTCCTCTTCTTTTATCTACATGATTTTATGTGAAGTTGATACTATTTCTTCTATAAACATTTGGTTGAATTAACTAGTGTGAAGCCACAAGGGCTTTTAATTACAAATTTATGTTCATTAATAGGCAGAGTACCATTCAGAGTATCTCTTCCTTCTTGAGTGAGCTTTAATAGTTGGACTCTTTCAAGGACTTTTTTTTTGTATAATCTAAGTCATCAAATTTGTTGGTATAAAATTTTAAAAAGATTTCATTATCATCTTTATCATCTCTTTAGTGTCTGTAAAATAGTATGCATTTTGTTCCTTTTTATTACCTTATTGCAGTGGTTAGTATCTCTGCCACAAATTTGAATACAAACGGTAGTAATAAGCATGCTTGTCTTAAACACCAGACTTTTGGTGGAGTTTAAAGGCAAACGTTAGGGCTCCTTTCTCTATCTCTTTCTCCTTTCCAAAATTTCTTCATTCACTTTTCAGTTGTTTGGCATCCTATAACTTTATCCTCTAATGCCTCAAGTCAGTAAAATTACGGATTTCTGTTTGCTGTCTTCATCTTTTGAACTGGTAAGTGTCTTCAGGAAAAAAATTTACATAAGCACAAATTTCACTTAATGGAGTTTTTATCTATTTTATGCTGCAGTTTCTGCCTATTTTTAGTCACTCACCAGTGCTTCCAATAGTTGTTTATAGATATTTTGAATAAAATGTATAATTGTTATCTGTGGGAGTATATGCATTCATTACCAAAAATGGAACTGCAAATATTACTTTTAAAATATAGAATATATCACATTAAAAAAGGAAAATATAAAATTACATTTTATTGTATATTATGGTACTTAGTGCTGTAGCAGATTATGAGTTTAACTACTTAAAGTAAATACTTGGAAAATTTTAAGTTTATGAATGTGATAATTAGTAGATATATTTTAATATTGTGAAAAAGAAGAAAATTCATTAATGTCTTCCTTTGTTTAAACAGTATGGTTGACTCTGAAAGGCAAGAAAAGGCCATAAAATCAACCCAAATACAATGTACGCTAGATGTCATTGTACTTTGTCCCAAATATTGTTCTTTTGCATATAAAGTTACAAAAGATATTACTCTTTGTGAGGAAAATGTCAATCTTAAGAGAAAGATGAGCTCCCCAGCATTAGCTGAAATTTTAATATGAAAATAAATATGCTTGGTAAGGTTTCTTGATTTTTTTCACAAACTAAATTTTTGTTAGAGACAGATGTTTCCTAAGTAACTACGATTTCCAAGTGCTGAACTGTAACTAATTTATTTCACTTACTTAATAATAAATGGTTCCTTTGAGGGTTTTTATTTCTACTATTCAGATAGTAAACCAAAGGCACAGTGATAACAGTTTTCCCCAGTGGGAAGACAAAAGAGCAATCACAATACTTTATTCAGTGAGAACTCAATGGTATTCTTACTAGTGCCTATTTGCAAATTGCATATGACCATTCTGTGTTATCTTTCAGCAGCTGGTAATTTAAATTTCTTAAGTATTTTCTAGGTGAACATAATCTTGGTGAAATCAAGGTCTAATAATAAGTACAGAACCTCTGAGATAATGTAAGGATTTATGAAAATTTTAAAAAGGACTTTTTTTCTCCCAGAACCTGCAATGAAATAACTTGTTTGCCTTGACATCTATGGATATCTCAGTTGTTCACAGTGACTGGTCAGAGCAAATTTTTCAGCTCAAATGTTCCAGCAAAACCAATTAGTTCTATAGTTTTCTTTTATATCTATAAACTCTGTGTGTCTATATTCAGAACTTATTACAAGTTTCACAACCAGAGCTAAACTAAGTCATTATTTTAAAGCAGAATCCTGTAATAGCTCAGGTAAATATTATTATTTCTAGGTATTACCTCCCTTGAAGAAGCATACTTAACAAATTATCCTCTGAATACAAAGTATTTCACATAACCCAACTGACTGTAGTACAACTATGAGTACTCTCTTAATTCTAACATTATTATTAATCTGTTTTATTTTTCACATAGGTGAATAAGACAAAGCTTGAAATCTTATTTATACTCATTGTAACAAGTTTTTTTCTGAGTGTTTTTTGTTGTTTTTTTTTAACTCAGCAAACTCCTAGTGATAATCAGAGTCTTTCTTAGAAATTAAGAGTAATAAGAACAAGGCCTTGGCAAAAAGATAAGTTTCCAATTATAAAAATTGTCTAGTATTGTGCTTAGAACATAGTAAGGGCTTTAAAATATACTGGGTGAATGTATAAGATGATATATTAGCTAACAAATGAGATCTTTGGGTTCAAGCGGGCTTAGATTTTAATAACAGTTATATTTAGTTACTAGTAGTTTAACATTGAAGAATATTGCAAATTTCCTCTACGCCTAGATTTCTGAATCTGTGAAAGACAATAAGAACTCATTTCATAACACTGTATTATATTTAAATGAGATAATAATAATCAGGTACAGTCCTTGGTGCTTAGAAAATATTGATTTCTTTTATTTGTCTTGATGCTTGTGTTCTGGGTTTTGTGTGTGTGTGTGTGTGTGTGTGTGTGTGTGTGTGTGTGTTTGATACCAGTGGTAAAAATTATGTACTTGTGATTCTTATGTTCCCAATAAAGAAACATGTAAATATCATAAATGAACTGTTTGTAGGGAATATATTGCAAAAATATATCCATAAAAATTCAAATTAATTTAGACAAAGTCATTTTCATACACACTAGGAAAATTGGAATAAATAACATATAAATAAGTTTCATATTTTGATATGTAATCATTTTATCAGGTAGATTCATGGAAAAGGTATTCAGTAAAAATTCTAATCCAGGCTGGGCAAGGTAACTCATATCTGTAATCCCAACACTTCTGGAGGCCAAGGTAGGAGGACTGCTTGAGGCCAGGAGTTCGACATCTGCCTGAGCAACGTAGTGAGACCTCCTCTCTACAGTGTTTTTTTTTTTTTTTTTTTTTTTTTTTTTAAAGCCTAGCTGCTCGAGAGGCTGAGAAGGAAGGATCACTTGAGCCAAGAAATTTGAGGTTTCAGTGAACTATGCTCATGCCACTGCACTTCAGCCTGGGCAATGGAGCATGACCTTCTCAAAACAAAAAATCTAAATTTCGTTTTATTCATCCTTGTGTTATCATATCATAGATATGTTTCATATATGTATACACACACGAAGAAACTTTGAGGGAAATGAGAGAATATATGTATTTATTAACATTGTCATAATTAGAAGGATGAAGTCTGATAATCTGGAATAGGCTAGATACTCTTTATTATTCAGATAAGTCTCTGAAATTATTATTGTCCTACTTAGTGTCTAAATATTACTGCATTGAAAAATAAAATTCTAAAAATCAATGCCAACAAGATTAACTGAAAAGATTTCTATATTTCCCCAGATCTACATGATAACAATTCCAAAGAGTAGTTGTGTTAAAGGAAGTTTCCTTAGAACACAGGAAACATCTTACTGACTCAAGTTTATTGTCCTTGAAGGCCAGGATTTTCTCTGCAGTAAAGAGTATTTTGGGAAGAGGGTAATGTTGCAAGATTGCAAAAAAGAAATCTTTAGTGATCATCCCATCATAGAAACATCAATTTGAACAACTATACACGCACAAAAATCTTCAAAAAGGTAAACAAGTGCAAGACTACGGTACCTGGTTATGCATAATAATAAAAAAAGATGCATGGGAGAGGATAGGAGAGCAGTTTTACATTACACACATCATCCTCCCAACCACAGGTAGCACCACACTGAGAGATATGCTTTCTGCTTGGGGGAAGGAGAGGCAAGTAAGCAGAGGACTTTTTCTTGGACCCTAAAACCAGGCCTGCCACAGAAAAACACATCATCAGGCAGACTCCAGTGGCCCCTGATTCTAGGCAAGTACCTGTGGAATGACCTCCAGACTTGCCCCAGTGCCAGGGGCTACCCATAGCTCTTGAAAGGCAGACACTATCTGGAGGTGACATCACTACCTACTGACTACAGCAGTGTTCGGCTCTGGACGAATCTCAATGGACAGTAGGCCTCAGAAGCCAGGAGTCTTTGGACTTGCTCAAGTACTGTGCCAGCCTCAGTGGCCACAAGGCTTCCAATCCTACCCCCAGCAGACATAGTGGTCTCAGGCTTAGGGTTCCCCCACTACTGCAATGGCTAAGCTGTCCTTGGCATAGGGACCATACCAGATGGCCTGCCAAGAACCTCTGGACAAGCTTAGTGTTAAAAGGTGCTCCCAGACAAAGCCAGTCAACAAAAACAGGAATAAGTACTACTTTTTCAAATGCGCAGACATCTGTGCATGGCCACAAAGATCAAGATCAAACAGGGAAAGATGACAGCACCAGAGACAAAATTCCAGTGACTGAGCCAATAGAGATGGAGATGCATGAAAGCCTGACAAAAATAACTGTTTTATAGAAGCTAAGAAATTTCCATAAAATACAGAGAAACAATTCAAACAAATAAGGAAAACAATAAGTGACTATAATGAGAAATATAAGGGAAGATTGAAATATTTTTTTTAAAGCAAAAATCTTAGAGCTGAAAAATACAATGAACAAAATGAAAAAGATACAATAGAGAACATCAACAGCACTTGATCAAACAGAAGAAGGAATCTGAAAACTCAAAGACAGGTTATTTGAAAATATACAGTTAGATTTTTTTAAAAGAAAAAAGTAATGGGAAAGAATAAAGCAGACATGCAGGATTTATGTGACAGAATCAAAAGAGCAATTTTTCTGAGTTATTGAAATTCAAGAGAGAGAAGAAAGATAAAGGCATAGAAACCTTATTTAAAGAAATAATAGGAAACTTTTCAAAACTGAAGAAAGATATAAATATCCAGGCACAGGAACGTTAGAGGTCTTCAGTCAAATTCAATCTAAATAACACTACCCCAAGACATATTATAATAAAACTGTCAAAAATCAAAACAAAGAATCATGAAAGCAGAAAGAGAGAAGCAAATAGCATATAAGGCAGTTTTAATACAACTACAAGCAGACTTCTTTATAGAAATCCTACAAGCCAGGAGATAATGGAGTGATATATACAATGTACTGAAAAATAAGGTACCAATCAAGTCTGTGGTATCTAGGAAAGCTTTCCTTCAGAAATGAAGCAGAGACAAAGACTTTCCCAGACAAACAAAATCTGAGGGAGTTCATCATCTCACCTGTCTTATAAGAAATGCTAATGAAAAATCACTTTACCAAAAAGGAAGAGGAAAATAACAAAGGCGCTACTGAACAACTAGTAAGCAATTAACAAAAAGGCAGTAGTAAGTCCCTGCCTATCAATAATAACATTGAATATCGAGGGATTAAATTCTTCAAACCAAAAATATAGCCTGGCTGAAGAGATTGAAAACGAGAACCAACTATATGTTGCCTACAAGAGACTCACTTTATTTGTAATAGCATATGGACATTGAAAGTGAAGGTGCTGAAAAAAATATACTCCATGTAAGTAGAAACCAAAAGGGAACAATGTTTATATCAGATAAACAAAACTTTATGTCCAAACTGTAAAAAGAAACAAATAAGTTTATTATATAATAAAGGAGTCAACACAGCAAGAGGATATAACAGTGGTAAGTATATATATGATATACACACATGTGTGTATATATATATGATATACACATGTATGTATGTATATATGTATACACATGTATGTGTGTATATATGTATACACATGTATGTGTATATATGTATAGAGTATCTTTTCTCACTACAAGAATTTGAAAGCAGAAATCTATACAGAAGGAATTCTGGAAAATTTACAAACACATAGAAATTAATGAATTGCTCTTAAAACACAAATGAGTCAAAGAAGAAATTAAAGGGGAAATGTAAAAATAAATGGAGACAAATGAACCTAGAAACATAACATACCCAAACCTATGTAACACAGCAAAATCAGCTCCAAGAGGAAAGCTTACAGCAATAAATACCTATATCAGAAGAGAAAAAAGTTCTCAAAGAAACAATTTAACATTTAACCTCAAGGAACTAAAAGAAAAAAAAAGAACAAACTAAGCCAAAAATTAATAGAAGGAAACCAATAATATAGGGTCAGAGCAGAATGTAAAAAAGTTGATCCCATATAAATAAAGAGTAAAATGGTTGTTGGTAGATGCTGGGGCATTTTGCAAGTGAGGGCTTGGGAAGATGTTGGTCAAAGGATACAAATTACAGTGAGATGAAAGGAATAAAGACATCTGTTGTACAGCATGGTTACTGTAGTTAGTGATAATATATTTTATTGTTAAAAAATACTAACAGAGTAAGTGTTCTCACCACAAAAATATGATTACTATATGAGGTAATGCATATATAATTAGGTAGATTTAACCAATTCATAATGTATATACTCTTCAAAACATCCCGTTGTTCATGATAAATACTTGCAATTTTATCTGACAACTTAAATAACAAAGCAATCAACAAAGTAAACAGGCATCCTATAGAATGGGAGAAAATATTTGCAAACTATGCATTTGACAAAGGTCTAGTATCCAGAATTTAAAAAAACTTAAAGAAATTGACAAGCAAAAAGCAAACAATCCCATTACAAAGCAGGCAAAGGACATGAAGAGACACTTCTCAAAAGAAAACATACATGCAGCCAAAAAAAATGACTAAATGCTCAATATTACTAATCATTAGAGATATGCAAATCAAAACCACAATGAGATGCCATCAAAGAAATACCATAAAATATGAGTGAGATACCAATAAGAGGCTTTATTCCAGAGATATACCCTCTCTGCCTTCACATACCATACCACCAGTTAGAATGGCTGTTATTAAAAAGTAAAAAAAAAAAAAAAAAAAAAAGATACTGGTGAGGTTGATGAGAAAAGGGAGCACTTAGACTCTGTTAGAGGGAATGTAAATTAGTTCAGCCATTGTAGAAAGCAGTATGGTGATTTGTCAAAGAACTTAAAACGGAATTACCATTCAACCCAGCAGTCTCATTATTGGGTATACTCAAAGGAATATGACCGGCCGGGCGCGGTGGCTCAAGCCTGTAATCCCAGCACTTTGGGAGGCCGAGGCGGGTGGATCACGAGGTCAGGAGATCGAGACCATCCTGGCTAACATGGTGAAACCCTGTCTCTACTAAAAATACAAAAAAACTAGCCGGGCGCGGTGGCGGGTGCCTGTAGTCCCAGCTACTCGGAGGCTGAGGCGGGAGAATGGCGTGAACCCGGGAGGCGGAGCTTGCAGTGAGCCGAGATCGCGCCACTGCACTCCAGCCTGGGTGACAGAGTGAGACTCCGTCTCAAAAAAAAAAAAAAAAAAAAAAAAAAAGGAATATGAATCATTCTACCATAAAGATACATGCACATATATGTTAATCACTATTCACCATATCAAAGACATGGAATCTATCTAAATGCCCATCAATAGTAGACTGGTTAAAGAAACTAGTACATATACATCATGGAATATTATGCAGCTATCAAAAGAATGAGATCATGTCTTCGCAGCAAGATGGATGGAGCTGGAGGCCTTTATACTAAGCAAATTAGTACAAGAACAGAAAACCAAATACCACATATTCTCACTTACAAGTGGAAGCAAAACATTGAGTGCACATGAATACAAAGAAGGGAACAACAGATAGCAGGCCTACTTGAGGGTGGAGAGTGGCAGAGGGGAGAGGATCACAAAGCTACCAATCAGGTATTATGCTTATTACCTGAGTGATGAAATAATCTGTACGTCAACCCCCCGTGATGTACAATTTACCTATACAAAAAACCTGCACATGTACCCCCGAATCTAGAATAAAAGTTAAAACGAAAGAAATTTGAAGGAAAAATAAGTATTTGAAAAAATTTATCTAAAAACTATAGGTTTGCAAAACCTTCACTCTTTAATTATTCTTTGTGTTCCATAGATTAAATACCCATGACTTTTTTCTGATGTACTTTTGAATCATATGAAGAACATTACAGGATTATGTATTCAGAAATATGTTCATCAATTTCATACTTACTAAAAGGAAGACAGAAAACATACCAATGAGATATTTTCATAGGATTTAAAAAACATTCATGGAATAAAGATGAAATAAGAAATAATTTAAATTTCAGTTTAAAACTAAAAAAATTAAAATCTCTGTGTGGCCTGAAAATATATTTTAGTTTGTATATTTCTTTTCATTCTCTGATAGAGTTCAGGACATACTACTCTAAAATATGGCATTTTGGCATTTGAGGAAGCAGCAGCGGAAGTTTATTCTCACTTTCTTCTCACTGCTCTCCTGTAAAGCAGGCTATAAGAGAATTATCTGAATCTGAAGTAGATCATAGAACCTTTATTCCAGAGGTGTCCACCTTCTACCCACACATAAAAAATGTATGAAGAAACAGGCTAGCCAAATTCCCCTCAGTTTATTACCATATCCTCTTCTTTTCCAATCACACTTCTGCATTACAGTCCATAAAAATATTCAGGTTTCCCTCTTTCTCACCATCTTGATTTGTGAAGGCTCTCATGTCACGTAAATCTTGTGTTAAATACATCTGTATTCTTTTCACTTGTTAATCTGTTTTTTGACACAGATTCATGCCTTGAGCATGAATTTGTGATGGGTAAAAGATCTTTTTTCTCCTACATTTCAAAAATACATAAAAAATCAAACTGCAGGTCTTTGAGGAGCATTTGTAGAACTGTAGGCACAAGGGCACTGGTGCCTAGACAGATTTCAAGCGTGTGATTCTAACCATTTCTATATTCAGTGTATGTTATATGGTAAAACTGTAGAATCTCTGTTTTTCTCTTTTGACTTATTCTTTCCTTCTTCCACAGTTTGCTGAATGTGCATTCCATGTATTGAGCAGCTCTCATGATCGAATTATCCTTGCTCCCATCTCCCACTATTTCTACCTATTCTAGAGGAATATGTCCCTGTGGATACACAAGTGAGGCCAATTACTTCTTGAGTTGCTCTACTCACTTCTGATATAATTTATGAATATGTTGCTCTCTATACTATAATTCCTACATAAAGTCAAGAATAGTAATATAATGAAAGCATCTGAAATTATCTGAAGTGCATACTTAATTCTCCTACCATTTATGCATTAATTAAAATAGCATTTTTGCATATCATCAAGTTTATTTTAATATAGACATTTATCTCACATGCAACCTAAAGAATCTTAAAAATTCCATTTTATTCGCTGTATAAATATGGTGATATTTTATTCATTCAGCACTGTTAAGCATAGATAAATCCATATAAGGAAATTTTCAAACAACTGAATCTTACCCTCTGTTAAGCACAGACTTTCAGTACTTTGTCATTTTAAGTCTTTGCTTCTTAGAATGTCCCTTTTTTTTTTTTTTTGGTGGAGCAGGGTGCTTTCTTCAGACTTCTTGACTGGATTATGAATATTTGAAGTTCCATATACTAACTTTAAGTGAGATTTTTCTAAAATTTATCTGAATTATCAAAAATCATCAATCTTATAGACAGCCTTTTTGACCTGATAGATTTATCTTACCCTCAAACATATTATTTTAATATCTCTTCTTACCTACATGACTCAAATTATTAAATTAAGAAATCCAATCTTAAACCAAAATAAATATGCATCACCCACCAAAAGTAATTCTAATAAATTGTACACTATGTTTTTAAAAAAAAGGTTAAGAATTTAAGACAAAAGATAATTCAGCTCTATTAGTTTATTTTTTAAATTTTCTTATTTTAATTTTCTCTCTTTGTCTTTTTACATTTTTTTTCTCTATTTTTACATAGGATCTGAATGCGTGATCAGTGCATTGTTTTTAGGCAGTTGTTGTGATACATTAATATGGACCTTTACTGAATTATAATAAATATTTCATCCAAACTCCAAGGGATTCAAACACTTTGCAGCTATAATACTAATGTTGGTAAAAACAAAAAATTGATTTATTAGTCATTTATGTTGGTTTGCTTGGTGTTGACCTATTTGTTTCAATATAATAAGAGATGAACAAAGTCATTCCACAAATACCCAAAAGTAAAAAATAAAATAAAATATGATCTAAACCATTTTCAATAAAATACAAACTTTAATTTCTGTTGGACAATGTGAAATGATTTTTAATTTGGGAGAGAACCATTTAACAAAATACAGAAGACTTACTAGGGAGATTTCTAAATGTAATGAATCCTGTGTCAGACACCTCTGGGATTTTTACCTCTCATCATAACTCAACATGGCTATGAACACCTTCAAGACAGAAACTATGTCTTATTCATAAGCTTATTCTCAGCATAATTTTTATATTAATTATAACAAATTAGAAAAAATATTATTAATTACTGTAGGTGCTTTATACATGTTGAATTAACATACCCAGAAATATCACTGTGGTCAGCTATCTCAATTTAAAAGGTGTAATTCATTATCCAGAATAATTCTTCAGCTTAAAATTAAAGGTGACTGAATGTGGTAGCTAAGTTGACATTTCCTCATGAATATTGTCTGCCATGAAGAAATCAAAATTTTAATGAAGAAAGGACAAAAATAAATTGCTCATCGAGAGAAATAAGATTGGAGCTTAATGGTTTACAGGAAAATGGCCCTGGAGAATGGAAAAATGTGAATTTTAAGAGAACCAGAGGCAGAATGAGAGACTATCCCTGAAAGGCCAGAAGAGGTAGATGTAGAACAAGAACATAACTTTTAAATGGTAAATGGTGATATTACTGCCAATAAGTATGTAAGTTTATAATGTAAACAGATTTAAAAAGAATTCACATTTATTATCATGTAAATTCCTAGGTGAGAAAATGTTCCCAAATGTATTATATAAAAACAAAACAATGTAATTGTAAAAGTCCTTGATGCCAATTTCAGAGATAAATTGTCATACTGTGTCTTCATCTCTCACCTGGCATTTTTTATGTTTCTATGCAAAGAATATTTAATGTTTCTTGAAGGTGTTATTTATAAAATTGATAATCACATCTCAGAATTAGGAGTAATCTTATTTTTTAAAAAAATATCATTTAATTAATCAGCACTACCATCTGAATGTCTGCTGGATACTTAATCCTGTGTAATCAAGAGTTCCAAGTGATGGTACCTGACTTTGGTCAACTTATTTTTCTTATGATTCTTGATAGAGTTATCTTTAACTTAAATATTTCTGGCTATTAACAGTTAACCTAGTAAATCAGGCTGGATCCCAATAAGATGGTACGTTCAAATAGAACTCGAAGAAGGCTTATTTAAAAGAACTAACTACAAAAGTAAGAGTAAGGGAATCAGCAGTTACCTGCAGCATAACAGTTCTTACAACTGTTCTCTAGGCCGGAAAGAATAGAGAAGGAAGGTGTCTGAAAAGCTTACAGAGGGAGAGTTGTGTAAAGCTGGCCATTTTGAAAGAGGTAGTGACATTTGACTAAGAGGCCAGCTCAATGTGACTTTGAGCAGCAGAAATCAGGGAAACATATGTTTTCACCTCTTTCTCCTCTCTACCTGGTATCTTCTGTGTAGATTGGCTGAAACCAATGGAAAGCAGATTTCTTATTTTTCAGCCTCTTGGTGTAGAAAGCAGAATAGAGAAGAGTAAAGAGCACAGAGTACAGCTAACCCATTTTGCCCCTTACCATCTACTCATGTCCTTTGCCTGCTTGAGACAACTTCCCTTTCATAGCAGATGCACAAAATATCATCAGCTCATCAGCCTCACTATAATTGTGGATCTTGGAATAACTCTGGTCATATTCCCACCTGAAACTTTAAGTTTCATTGGTCCTTTTTGTAAGGTGGGGAGGGAAAGAAGAGAAGTGCTTTGAAAACATTAAACATAGCCACTATAGTCTCTACATGTTTTCCTGTTCACAAGGTTCAATAAAATATTCATAAAATAATGATGAAATAAGAAATGTTGTATATTTTAAGTAAACACTGTTTCTTCCATGTTGCCTTTTTTTGCCAGAGGGATTTTTTTGCTAGTGAGATGGACACAATTTTTTTTTCCTTATGGGGTAACCCAAACTTTCTTCATTCCTGCAGAATCCAAGTCTTGGGAGCCAGTCTGTGTCAGTTTTCCACTGACAAGGACTTTTGCAAAAGTAAATACTGAGAGATTCCCCTGGTAACTACGATATATCACACCCTCCTAGTTTAACCACTTTCCTTCTCAAACTGTTATTTCATAGACATTCTGAAAGCAAACTGATCAAGGAGCAGATTCATCTCCCTATCCGTTAGAAACCAGATTTTGTTGATTTGGAATATTACTCTTCCACTAGGACTGGTCCAGGTCCACCAGTTGTGGGAAGATGAAGAAATTTTTTTTCAATTACATATTAAGTTCAATAACAAGAGCACTCACATCACCATCTTGACTTCTATACCCTACTCATGGAGGGAGTGGCAATATATATTGGTTGCAGCTTCAAAGGATGTACCAAATCTGGCAAATTTATGCCCAAACTCATGGTGTATTGTCTCCCAGCTGAGATCATACATGAGTAGACTATTTCATTGCTCTATCAAGATGACTGCTTCTACATGATAACTAATGAAGAAAGACAAGTTTCTGTATATGTGAAATTACTACTACACTTCCTTTGCCATGAACTGCATCTCCAGATGAAATACAGTATTGTGTAAAATATCCAGGATAAGCATTTTGTCAAGTGACTAATGGTGGTTCTTGCATAAGTCTTTTTTGTAGGAAAGGCTAATCTATACCTATGCTCTTGTATTTTCTTGATAGGACAAAATATTCTTCCATCTATGGAAGGGATATAGTGAAATGAGTGGACCCCCAGGTTGGTTCACCTAGGAGATGATATAGTTCGGGAGATGAACACTGGCCTCTGGCGTTACCATTTGGACACAGCAGTAAAGGTAGCTGGATAAATAATTGTTTTAATTATCAATTGCTGTGTAACAAGTTACACCCAAAGTTTAGTGGCTACAACAACAATAAACATTTCATATCTCTTTCTATTTTTGTGGTTTAGAAATTCTGTCTCAGGGTCTCTAATGGAGTTGTCATCAAATGTTGGCCATCACTACAATCACCTAAAGGTTTGTTTGGAGATAGAGAATCCACTCCCAAGGTGACTTAGTCACATAGCTGTTGGCAGGAGCCTCATTTCTCCATGATTTTAGGGTGAGTTTAGAGTTGCTTTTAATTTAGGACTAGTTTAGCCTGACTAGAAAGACAGACCTTCTGTAGTCTGTACTGAATTTCCATGATGTCCAATGTGGTCTCTTTATTCTGGCTGTTCAGAATCTCAAGGTCTGTTAGCCCTGTGTATGATCAGGAATTTATTCAGTGTGTAGCCTCCTGGTAGTTTTTTACTCAGCATAGCGGAGAATCATTATACATGTGTCTTTTGTTGTTCATCAAGGGGAATCCCATGCAGGTTTCTGCAGCTCTTTTTTCATGTGACTCCTTCTTTGCTGATGTTATACACCAAAAATGTCATCTGTTGCAGTCTCCCTGCACTCTAATCTTTGATACCTCAACCAGCAAGAGATGTACATGTTCCTCTTGGGTTTCTCCCAATCCCCAGCCCATTCTACTATCCAAAAAGTTTCTCAGAAAACTAAGGCAAAGGGAAGAATAATTTCATTAGGTTTTTTTTCTTTCAAGGATTGGAGTCCTGGATTACCCTTTTCCAGTGTCTACAGTATGGTTTAATATATTTTGCCATTTTTATTTGTTTATGTCAGCTGGCACATTTGATACTAGAAATTCCATCATTATCAAAATGGAATTAGAGATCTCATAGCCTTGTCGAAAAAGTTAGCACAGTTTTCCTCTTTTTCTTACTAGCAGAAATTTTTATTTTCTTTGAGATGTAATTGTTCCTATGGTATCTTTAAAATTCTAAAATACATTTTTTTCAAGGTAGTACATTCAAAGCATTTCATTTTTTATTTATTTTTTAAAAAATTATTCTAGTTTACCTTGAGTCACTTTCAATTATTTCATTTTCTCAGAAATTATTTCATATGTTTGATGTTTTATTCAAATTTGTATGATTTTGAATAATATCCTTTGGTTTTTGTTAAAATTGTTTCTTTGCAGTTTAGTATACACTATTTCTACTTTTGTGTATTGGCATTTTCTTATTTTTGTTAATTTGATTGACACCACTTAGCAGGGTGTCTCAAATTTCACTAAGGAAATTGAAGTTTTTCACTTTTTAAACTGTCTTTGTAGGTTAGCATCTGTAAATTTCTCCATTTGCCTATATTATTACTATATTTGTTCTTTTTCTGTGTGATTATTTGATTGTTGGTTTTATATTTCCTTGTACTAAATTCTGAGTAAATTATTTTTGTTCTCTTTTTAACTATGGAACTTTCTTCCTGTCTAAAGATTCTGTCTATATTTTGGGCAAATATTTATTGATAATACCAATTTTTTTAGTTTTGTATTACTAAATATTTTATTATTATTTATTATTATTTTTCTTTAAGACAGGGTCTTGCTCTGTCACCCAGGCTACCGTATAGTGACAAGATTATGGTTCACTGCAGCCTTGACCTCATGGGCTCAAGCAATCCTCCTGCCTCAGCCTCACAAGTAACAAGGACTACAGGCACACGCCACCACGCCAACCTAATAATTTTTTAATTTTTTCTGTTTATATGGAGTTTCCCTATATTGCCTAGGCTGATCTCAAACTCCAGGGCTCAAGCGATTCACCCACCTTGGCCTCCCAAAATGCTGGGATCACAGGTGTGAGCCACGGTGCCTGGTCTGTTTTAATTTCTGCTTTATCTTTTTGGTGGGAGAGTGTCTGCTTTCTTGGGGTTTATTATCTTTCTATTCTACATTCATTAAGTGGTTAAATTGTTCATTTATATTTATTATTTTTTAAAGATATTTATTATTTATTTCTCTTTTCACCTGTATCTTTCAAGTTTTTATATACACTGACTTTAGTATTCATTTCTATGCTCTTATGTAGCTAACATTATGTTTCTTTCCATTTGGCAAAGCAGTGATATTCAGGTTGACCCAAGTCACTTTTCAGGAAACCACTGTGTAGACTCATCATGGTTTTCTAGAATCAATCCTAAAAAAAAGTCCTAGATTATCCTTAGTTTAATTACTTTGCAGGCAAATATTGATCTCAGATATCACTTGAAGTTCTATTTTTTATTCTTAATGTTAAGAAAATATCAGACTTAGACACTAGGCTGTCTTAATGTTATTCCAATTTAATATTTTTGCTTATGTCAGTCTTCACATCTATGGGGTTCCTAAATATCCCTTTATTTCTTTCATTATTGCCTCATCTCCATTTTCTCTGTTTGCTTTTTCTGCAATTGTTAAGTTAATTGGTTCACTTGATCTTGTCATTCATCCTTTAATTGTTCAATATTTTTTTCTATTTATCCCTTTCCTCCTATTTCTTAAAAATTTCTTCAGTTTGTCTCCTACTTTATTACACTTTGCTAAGTATCTGATGCTCTATTCACTGCACATACATTGAAGATATTGGTATTATTCATTTTATCATCATCTCTTTCATTTGAAAGCCATGTAAATATATGTCTATTTCACCTCACATTGTTCCTTATCATTTCCTAATAGCTTGATTTCATCCAGTTTACTACCCTCTTGATGCACATTGAGAATGCAGACAAAAGATATTGTAACCTTTTTGTTTTTACAAAACAGATTTTATATTAAAAGGACCAGAGGGAAACATACAGATTAAACTAACATTTGTCATGTTTACAAATAAATATTATATAAATGTTTATTCTGATTTATTTAGTACTTGTGAGAAAATATTAATTTCCTCTTCAGGAAATTTGCAAATAAAAAGAGATTTGTGTCATAAAATATGGTTAGTGGTCAAAGTACAGTTATGAGTTTTAGAATAAATACAAAATAGTTCCACTTTCTATAATTGCTGTAAAATCCTCATCAAAATTCTTTAATTTTTCCAAACAGAAACTATTGCAGGAAACATTCAGAAGAACTTAATACTTTGATGAAAAAGTTATTTCCAGCACTATATTATATTATTTTGTTTCAGAATTTTAGCAGACCATTACAATGATTTTTATCTGATTACTACCATGGGTATTTTTCAGAAACTACCAGCTGAGGACATTTTTCTTGAGGCATTTACTGGAAGTAATTTGTAATTCAAAACGCTTATAAATATGGTAGAAACTTTTCAGTTCCTAATTATAGTGGAATATCATAAAAGGCTGTTTCCAATAGCTTACATACTTCCTTTTACCTAAAATACTATAAATACTAATATATCTATTATTTAATTCTTATTTAGATATTACAATGTATCAGGCACTATTCAAAGAGTTTATACCTATTAGTTTATTTGATATTCTAACAGCCATATGAAGTGGTTACTATTAGTTTTCCTATTTTATAGATGAGGAATTTATAATTCCAGACAGATTAACTTGACAAAGTTCACATAGCTATGAAACTGATGTTCATATATAGAAAAGTATTTTAATTTGATCTTATTCCTTTCACCCTGCTAAATTCTGTTATTATTTCTAATAATTTATCCATAAATTTAACTGAATTTCCTATGTATACAATGAATCATACCATGTGAGAAAAGAACAACTTACTTCCTGTATTTGATTGAAAAATAAAAATTGTGTATCTTTATTGTGTACAATACATTGCTTTGAAACATGTATATATTATGGAATGGCTAGGTTGAGCTAATTAGCATATGCATTACCTTATTTACTTACCTTTTATTTTTGGTGAGAACACTTAAAATCTACTCAGGAATTTTAAAGAATATAATACATTTTATTTAACTTGATTCACCATATTGGAAAGTAGATCTCTTGAATTTACTCCTCCTAACTCATATTTTGTATCCTTTGACTAACATCTCCCTGCCTCCCTCACCATCACTAGTCCCTGGTAACCACCCTTCTCTCCATATCTATGAGTTCAATTCTTTTCATTTCCACATATAAGTGAAATTATATGGTGCTACTCTTTCTATGCCTGGCTTATTTCACTTTACATAATGTCCTCCAGGTTCATTCATGTTGTCACAAACGGCAGGATTTCCTTCTTTTTATAGTTGAATAATATTCTATTGTTTGTATATATTCCACATTTTCTTTATCCATTTATGTGTTGTTGGATACTTGATTTTCTTTCCTATCTTGTGTATTATAAACAGTGTTGAAATGAACACGAGACTGCAGATATTTCTTTGATATACTGATGTAATTTCCTTTAAACATCTAACCAGTAGTGGGATTGCTGGATCATATGGCAGTTATTTTTTTATTATTTGAGAAATCTTTATACAGTTTGCATAGTGGCTGTACTAATTTAAATGTTCTATCATTTTAAAATCTTATGTCTTTATACAGACTTATAACGATAATTCTTTGAATTTATTGATAATTGATTTATGAGCTTAAATTGTGATCGTTTTTGTAAATGTGTGAGAGCAACTTATATTGTTTAATTGTGGGGCAGAAATCTTCATCTTTCCATTATATTGTGCTTATTATTTGTGATGTTCTCCTAACACCTCAGAAAAAAATTGACCTTTGTGTGTTTTTTTTTTTCTTTTCAAATCTCATACCTTATGTTTTCTACATAATAGAAATTCACTGGCATTTATTGATAATTGATTCACTGCCTATAATGTGCTTATTTAAAAACTGTTTTATATTTGGTTGAGAACAAATTGTATTCTCTTGTTTGGGGACAGAATTCCAGATCATACTACTAGGCCATGCTTGTTAACTATGTTGTTCATGTATTTTCTATCTTTACCAATTTTTTAACTGTTTTATTTCTCAAGTTAAAAACATGAATTGAAATATTCTACTGTAGGAATAGATGTATAAAGTTTCTCCCTATTGTTTTATCAATATGTCTATTAATATATTTTGAGGCTAGTTTATTAATATATGCTTGTTTTCTTCATGAGCATTTTGCGGGAAATTATCTAGTCGTGAGGATTCTTTTTGTCTTAAAGTTTATTCTCTCTTAAAAGACATATTTTTGCTGGGTAAAAACGTTTTGATTTCTAATCATTTTCTTATAATACTGTAGAGATATTATTTTAGTCTTTTGGTTTCATTTATTGCTGTGAGACGTCTTCCCTTTGTGTAATTTATGTTACTTTAAAATGATTGGTTTTTACACTCTAGTTTTTTTTTTTCTTTTCCTTCTTAATTTTTTTAATTTTGGTGCACTGCAACTGCCATATCATGTATCTAAGTATGTAATATTTACTGCGCATATTAGCTTCTTATATCTGTGGATTCAAGTTTGGCATTACTTCTGAAATGTTGTCAGTCATTTTTCTTTAAATACTCCCTCCTCTTCATTTCCACTGTATTTTCCACTAAACTCGACTTGCATTATTTTATCTTCAATATTTTTAAACTTCTCATTTATATTTGTCTTCTGGCTTATCTATACTGCATATTTCTTCCAATTTTCTTTTCTTTTTTTTTCAGGCTTAATTCACTTTATTTTTCTTGTATAAAAACCGTATGTTGTAGCCACAGCTGGAGCCTGGGTCCGCTGCGCAGAGACTCTGGTGTGGGTCTTGACAAGGTGGTCAGTGAATTCCTGATAGGGAGACTTGGTAAATACAGTCTCCTTCCAGAGGTCAGGGGTCAGGTAGCTGTAGGTCTTAGAGATGGCATCAAAGGTGGCCTTGGCGAAGTTGCCCAGGGTGGCAGTGCAGCCCCGGGCTGAGGTGTAGCAGTCATCAATACCAGCCATCATGAGCAGCTTCTTGGGCACAGGCGCTGAGACGATGCCAGTGCCCCTGGGTGCAGGGATGAGGCGCACCAGCACAGAGCCACAGAGGCCTGTCACCTTGCACAGGACGGTGTGGGGCTTACCAATCTTGTTCCCCTAGTAACCTCTGTGCACGGGGACGATGGAGAGTTTGGCCAGGATGATGGCCCCACGGATGACGGTGGCCACCTCCTTGGAGCACGTAACACCCAGGCCAACGTGGCCATTGTAGTCCCCAGTAGCAACGCCTTAAACCTGGTGCGCTAGCCAGCACGGGTCTGCTTCTGCACTGGCATAATCTTCAAAACCTCGTCTTTGAGAGAGGCCCCCAAGAAAAAGTCAGTGATCTCAGATTCCTTAATGGGCAGGGAGAAGAGGTAGATCTCCTGCAGGGACTTGATCTTCATGTCCTTGACCAAGCGGCCGAGCTTGGTGACGAGCATCCACTCCTTATCCTCGGCTTTGCCTCCGCGAGCTCTGCGGTCCCGGCCCTGTCCACGGCCGACCCCGGCCCCGGATGCCACTGCCGAAACCTCCGTGGAAGCCATCACGGTTCCCCATCCCAGGGCCACCAGGGCCTCTGGGCCCCCCCGCTGCACTGCACCGGCGTCATCCGCCATTTGCTGTTTTCTCAGAGAAAAAGCTTCCTCCAATTTTCAAATATCTGTTCAGCGTGGTGTGTGTTTTTGTTTTTTGTTTTTGAGACAGAGCCTTGCTCTGTCACCCAGGCTGGAGTGCCGTGGTGCAATCTTGGCTCAATGCAGCCTCCGCCTGCTGGGTTCAAGAGATTCTCGTACCTCAGCCTCCAGAGTAGCTGGAAGTACAGGCACCTGCCTCCATGCCTGGCTAATTTTTGTAGTTTTAGTGGAGACGGGGTTTCACTGTGTTGGCCAGGCTGGTCTCAAACTCCTAACCTCAATTGATCTACCCACATCAGCCTTCAGGATTTTGAATTTTTTTTTTCCACACATGAAATATTTTCAGTTAAAGTTAAAATTATTATTTTCTTAGTAATTACATTTTTTTTTCATATTTTACTGAACATCCCTAATAGCCTCTATTAACAGCTTAGTGTTTTATTCCGTCCTCTTATTTTAGGGCTTGGCAAACTTTTCCATAAGTATCCAGATGTTAAATATTTTCAGGCCATGGACCATACAGTCTTTGTTATAACCATTCGACTCTGCTGTTATAGTATAAACGCAACTATAGTAATGCAGAAACAAATGGAGTGGCTGTATTTCAATAAAATTTTATTTACAAAAACATGTGGCTGGAGTATGGACTATAGTTTGCCAACCCCTGTCTATTTGTTTATACATTATATATATAGCTATTTTATTTCTATGGATGGATGGATGGATGGATAGAGCTGATAGATGATGGAAAGAGAAAGAGAGATTCAGGAACTACAAAGAACACCACTAAGATATTTCACAAGAAGATCTTAGTGAAAACTCCAAGGTCAAAATTAAGGAAAAAATGTTAAATGCAGCTAGAAAAAAAGGCCAGGTTGCCTACACAGGGAAGCCTATCAGACTAACAGTGGACCTCTCAGCAGAAACCCTACAAGCCAGGAGAGAGTGGAGGCCAATATTCAACATTCTCAAAAAAAGAATTTTCAACACAGAATTTCATATCCAGCCAAACTAAGCTTCATAAATGAAGGAGAAATAAAATTCTTTCCAGACAAGCAAATGGTGAGGGATTTCATCACCACCAGGCCTGCCTTGAAAGAGCTCTTGAAGGAAGCATTAAATATGAGAAGGAAAACCCAATACCAGCCCCTGCAAAAACACACCAAAATAAAAACACCAATGACACTATGAAGAAACTGCATCAACTAGTGTGCAAAGTAATCATATTGCATTATGATGACAGGATCAAATTCACACATAACAATATGAACCTTAATTTTAAATGGGCTAAATGCCCTCATTAAAAGACACAGATGAAGAGTCAAGACCCATTGGTGTGCTATATTCAGGAGACTCATTTCATGTGCAAAGACACACATAAGCTCAAAATAAAAGGATGGAGGAAAATTTACCAAGCAAATGGAAAACAAAAGAAAAAAATGCAGAGGTTGCAATCCTAGCCTCTGACAAAACAGACTTTAAACCAACAAAGATGAAAAAAGACAAAGAAAGGCATTACATAATGGTAAGGAGATCAATTCAACCAGAAGAGTTAACTATTCTAAATATATATGTACCAAATGCAGGAGCACCCAGGTTTATAAAACAACTTCTGGGAGACCAACAAAGAGACTTAGACGCCCACCCAATAATACTGGGAGACTTTAACACCACACTGTCAATATTACACAGATCGGTGAGAGAGAAAATTAACAAGGCTATTCAGGACTTAAGCTAGTCTCTGAATCAAGTGGATCTACTAGATATTGACAGAACTCTCCACCCTAAATCAACAGAATATACATTCTTCTCAGTTCCACATGGCACTTATTCTAAAATCTACCACATAATTGGAAGTAAAACACTCCTCAGCAAACGCAAAAGAACTGAAATCATAACAGTCTCTCAGACCACAGTGAAATCAAATTATAACTCGAGTTTAAGAAAGTCACTCAAAACCACACATCTACATGGAAATTGAACAACCTGTTCCTGAGTGACTCCTGGGTAAATGAAATTAAGGCAGAAATAAAGCTTTGAAATCAATGAAAACAAAGAGACAACATACCAGAATCTCTGGGACACAGTTAAAACAATGTTTAGAGGGAAATTTATAGCACTAAATGCCCACATCAGAGAGCTGGAAAGATCTCAAATCAATACCCTAATAACATCACAATTAAAAGAGCTAGAGAAGCAAGAGCAAACAAATCCAAAAGCTAGCAAAAGACAAGAAATAACTAAGATCAGAGCAGAACTGAAGGAGATAGAGACATGAAAAATGCTTCAAGAAAATCAATGAATCCAGGAGCTGGGCTTTTCTTTTCTTTTTTTTTTTTTGAAAAAAAAAAAAAAACAGAATAGATAGACCACTAGCTAGAATAATAAAGAAGAAAAAAGAGAAGCATCAAATAGACACAATAAAAAGGGATAAAGGGGATATCACCGCTAACTCCACAGAAATACAAACTACCATGAGAGAATACTATAAACACCTCTATACAAATAAACTGGAAAATCTAGAAGAAATGGATAAATTGCTGCACACCTACACCCTCCCAAGACTAAACAAGGAAGAAGTCAAATCCCTGAATGGACCAATAACAAGTTCTGAAATTGAGGCAGCAATTAATATACCACCTACGAAAAAAATCTCAGAATCAGATGGATTCACAGTTGAATTCTACCAGACACACAAAAAGGAGCTGGTACCATTCCTTTTGAAACTATTCCAAACAATTGAAAAGAACGGACTCCTCCCTAACTCATTTTATGAGGCCAGCATCATCCTGATACCAAAACCTGGCAGAGACACAACAAAAAAAGAAAACTTCAGGCCAATATCCCTGATGAATATTGATGCAAAAAACCTCAATAAAATACTGGCAAACCGAATCCAGCAGCATTTCAAAAAGCTTATCCACCACAATCAGATTATTTTGTCCCATGGGGTGCTCACTTGATGTGGTGTTCTTCCCCTTCCCCTCGGAATGGGGCTTCCTGAGAACCAACCTCTAGTGATTGTTTTTGCTCTTCTGGATCTAGCTACTGGGCTTCGGGCTGGTGCTGGGGAGGGGAGTATCTGCAAAGAGTCCTGTGATGTTATCTGTCTTCAGTTCTTGCAGCCATAGACACCAGCATTTGCTCCGGTGGAGGTCGTAGGGGAGTGAATTGGACTCTGTGAAAGTCCTTGGTGGTGTTTTTGTTTAGTGCACTGGTTTTGTGTTGGTAGGCCTCCAGCCAGGGAGTGGAGGTTTCAAGAGTCCATCAGCTGCAGTCTTATAAGGAGGTTGCAAACTTGCCCTAGGGACACCTGGTTATGTACTCAGGTTTCTCAGGTGGTGGGCAGGGCCATAGAACTCCCAAGAGATTATGACCTGTGTCTTTGGCTACCAGGGTGGGTAAAGAAAGACCACCAGGTGGGGTCAGGGATAGACATCTGGTATATTCAGAAGCATTTTATTCTTTTTGATGCTCTTTTAAATGGAATTGCTTTCTTAATTTCACTTTGGATCACTAGTATATAAAAATAAAATTAATTTTTCTATATTGATCTTGTACCCCACAACTTTGCTAAATCTGTATTAGTTCTAATAGTATTTTAGTGGATGCCTAGAATTCTTCATATATAAGTTCGTGTTATTTGCAAATAAAGATAATTTTTTTTTTCTTTCCAATCTTGATGTCTTCAGGATAATTTTGATGATGGAGAAGAACCAGGTACTGTCAGCTAGCTGAAAGCACACAGCAAAAGACATAAATTGATGGTTGAAGTTCTGATTAAGTGAATATCAGATAGGTGCACTGCAAATTCTGTTTGAAGCAAAGTTGCTGACCTTTTATCTAGGGTTCCTTAAACTCCCCCTGTTTAGAAATGTCATTAATCTAAGAGTTTGAAAAGAGACTGAATGAACCTTCAGTGGAAGCAGATCAAATTAGAAGGTTATAGGTTCACAGGGGCATTGAACTTACAGGACCATAATATATATTTTACTGGCATAGCGAGAAGATTAAAATAGATGGCATCATAGTATCATGCCATATTGACAGCATGTACATATATGTGAGCATATAAGGATAATTAATTTTATAAAAAGTCATCAAAATTAGGATGACAAGCAACCATGACCAAAAAAATCATACAAGCTTTCCTTTTTTTTGCCAGATACTGTTGCTCAAAATCAGTTTCAGCAATGTATATATATCATAGTTTAAGTATAATGTAAATAACTACCATACATATAAAACCCATATTGCAATAGAGGTTCTAAGACATTACCCAAGAAATTGTAAAACTAACTTTTATGGTTGTCCTTTTTAGACAGACCTTTCAAGAATATCCTGTAAGTATAACATACTACTTTTTTTGCCAATAATTTCCAGTAATTTCTCTTCACTTTTACCTTTGGAGGCAGTATGAGGAAATATTTGAAGTTATACTACCACAAGGTGCCCTACGAATTATTTTTTTCTCTAGGTACTTCTTGGCAGCTATCTGCATGACATGTGATACACTCTAATCCTAGCGTTTGATAAGTCCATTTCATGGTTATAACATAAAGCTTTCTTGAAATTGTATAAGGAGAAATGAATAAAACTCACCCAGAAGATAAATGTAGAAGTTTTGGTGGGGAATCTACATTTTCCTGTTGCTAATAGTTTTAATTTACCAGACTTGCTTTTAAATTACAAAATTTTTAAAGTTTCATCCAAATCATCGAAATAGTACTGAATCCTAAACTTAAAAGAAGTTCAACTTTACATTATATTAGTCTTCCCCCAACCCCAGTCTAAAAAAGAATAGACTGCATTTAATATTAATAAAGAAAAAAATGCCTTCTATTTGCATATCACATGTTTAAAGCACTCTTCATACATTATCTTGATCTACTCAAAATTCTTGCACCTTAAATTAGTGGCAATTAATAATTTTTAATAGGTCCTAAATTCCTCAAAGCCTAGTAGTGTGTTTTTAATTTGCTTTTCTTTTCTTTTGAAGTTGTGTCTTTAAAAAATTATACTTCAATGTTTCATGAAATGTGTGGCAAAACATTATTACAGCATCCCTTACTGTACGTTCATATCTATCCATTTGACTAAGCATAGAGGTATCAATGTGTTAGATGATTATAACGTTTCTTCTTACTTGCTTATAAGACTCATCTCAGATTTATCCATTCTACATTAAGTAGGTTTTAATTAAGCTACTATGAATTTAAAGTTTAATTAGCTAGTGCTTCCGGTAAAAAATATAGCTGAGAAAAAGTCGTATAGCTGCTGATAGCTTGTTGCCAGCTTGGCAGCTCATGACTGCACTGTGGTGTGCTGGGCATCAACAATTTCAGAGAATGTTAGCATCAGATGAGATCACTCTGTCACCAGAATTAGACAAGACAATGCACTACAAATGGAAACATCACAGTAACAAATATCCTTCTCTCCTGGCAAATATGAATGACTACTGCTTCTTCTCCAGTGACAATTCCAGCCCAACTTAGCGTCTCCCACCGCCTAGACAAATTAATAGGATACTCAAATACAAATTGGTTCTACTACCTGATAGTACCTAATTCCAAACAAACCAATAGTTCCTTAAACTTTCCCTCAAATTACCCAGAATAAGATTGAATTTATAATAATCCTATCATAAGTCTCTTACTTAATTCCTTCTCCACAATTTCTGTGGTGCATGATTTTCTTTACTGTAGCAAATTAATATACATAAATGTGTTTGACTATAATCGGTATGTTTCTGGCGGTCTTTAGGTAGTGGGATTCATATGTGCAAATATACACATACTTGGTCATGTGAATTTAGAGCTACATGCAATGACAGAGGGAGATACAGATACAGACAGAAAAAAACATATGCCAGTTTCCTGGAAAGAACTTATCAAATATTTAAGAAGTGCTAGATGAACAGCTGGACACTTGCACAAAATTAATGAAGAATAGCAATTTTCTGGCCAACACATTATAATATAACTAGGATTGGGTGATCCTGCTTGGTTTGAAAGAGACGGCAAAGCAAAGAACCCTATACGAGCTTTGAATTTTAAGAAAGTGAATGTCTATTCCAGGAAAGCATTACTCTTTAAATGCTACAAAATCTTGGAAAAGCACAAACAATTGTCAATCCCCACCACTCTGGTGTTTTATGAAGAGCTGATCCTGAGCCACTGGAGGCTCCCCTGGAAGTTTCTTCTTCACTTCTTATTCAGGTCTGTTAAAATTTTGCTGTTTTCAAACATGATGTTTCTTTGTTCCTAATGTTCCTGTGTAACTATAGTCTTTCGGGCACACAATGAGGAAATTGGCCTTCAGACCTTATTTTAACACTCAATATTTGTAGCCACTGTGCTCAAATAGTCTTTTCAGTCAGGTCTCATTTCTCATTAGTTCCAGGATAAGCCAAGGATTTCAGTCCAATTTGCTGTGAGCCGTGGTACCATTTTGAATTCTTCTCAGACCCTTTCTGCTTCCATCAGTTTGGTTTGTCACACTGACATCTGGTGGACCAGACGTTTGGTCCCAAACACTTCATCACGAGACTTCATTTCAAATCACTCACTGCTGTAGATCAAACAAATGGTTGCCAATAAAGTGTTTGGCTATTTGAACTCTTTTGTTTTTTTCTTGTTCTCCACCGCTTCACCAATCTCAACTGGTTTTCTTCAGCCTCCCAGGAGCTCTCAAATTTTCTCAAGACAGGAGTCACAAGAACAAATGCAGATTTATATGTCAGTAGTGATCAACCAACTTAGATTGTGCCTGTATGTAGGTATTAATTTTAATCCTTGATTAATTTTACTGGTTCAGCTAATCTAGATGGATTTTATGAACAGATACAGTCTTAAGTAGAGGCAAATCCAATATTTTTCTTTAAACTGTGAAGACAATTGAGACTGTTACAGGAATGGAGGTCATCTACTAATAGAAAGCTGTGAAATATACTTGTAGCACAGATTTTGTTTTTGAGTCCGCCTACATTTGTAGCAAAGATTTCAAAGGCATTCACTTTTTTTCTTCACAAATTAAATGGGCAACCCATTCTTGATTAATTAAATAATACATCGTAAATGAAAAGATTTAAATGATTTTTACATTATGAAGGATTCTGAATTAGTATTTATCTTTATAATTATCTGTCATGTTAAAGATTTAGACATCAGTAAATGAAGCCCCGTAAGATGTGTACATGGAATGCTGACAGTGAAAAGTCTAGTGAAATGGTAGCTTCTCTAGGAAATGCATTGAATTTGATTCTATCAGAAATAATGTATCCTATAAGATTTATAATTATTAGATAAACCATTTAAAAGTAGATACCTTCATTGTTTGCTAGTATGCAGTAAAAATGGGAAAATACAAAACAAACAGCATAGTCAATAGTTTTTTAATGAAATAAAAGTTAAATAGAATCAGTTCTTGTGAAATAGAGAAAACTTAATTTTAGATATTCCCGTGACAGTAAAGATGGTATAACAATAAGCCAACTAAAGAGCTTCTGCACAGCAAAAGAAACTACCATCAGAGTGAACAGGCAACCTACAGAATGGGAGAAAATTTTTGCAATCTACTCATCTGACAAAGGGCTAATATCCAGAACCTACAAAGAACTCAAACAAATTTACAAGAAAAAAACAACCCCATCAAAAAGTGGGCAAAGGATATGAACAGACATTTCTCAAAAGAAGACATTCATACAGCCAACAGACACATGAAAAAATGCTCATCATCACTGGCCATCAGAGAAATGCAAATCAAAACCACAAGGAGATACCATCTCACACCAGTTAGAATGGCAATCATTAAAAAGTCAGGAAACAACAGGTGCTGGAGAGGATGTGGAGAAATAGGAACACTTTTACACTGTTGGTGGGATTGTAAACTAGTTCAACCATTATGGAAAACAGTGTGGCGATTCCTCAAGGATCTAGAACTAGATGTACCATATGACCCAGCCATCCCATTACTGGGTATATACCCAAAGGATTACAAATCATGCTGCTATAGACACATGCACACGTATGTTTATTGCGGCACTATTCACAATAGCAAAGACTTGGAATCAACCCAAATGTCCATCAGTGACAGACTGGATTAAGAAAATGTGGCACATATACACCATGGAATACTATGCAGCCATCAAAAAGGATGAGTTTGTGTCCTTTGTAGGGACATGGATGCAGCTGGAAACCATCATTCTTAGCAAACTGTCACAAGAACAGAAAACCAAACACCGCATGTTCTCACTCATAGGTGGGAACTGAACAATGAGATCACTTGGACTTGGGAAGGGGAACATCACACACCGGGGCCTATCATGGGGAGGGGGGAGGGGGGAGGGATTGCATTGGGAGTTATACCTGATGTAAATGACGAGTTGATGGGTGCTGACAAGTTGATGGGTGCAGCACAGCAACATGGCACAAGTATACATATGTAACAAACCTGCACATTATGCACATGTACCCTAGAACTTAAAGTATAATAATAATAAATAATAAATAAATAAATAAAAATAAAAGAGCACTGAATGAGAAAAAAATAAATAAATAACTGATGTTTACCACACTACTTATCCACAATGTCTACAAACACTCCCTAAGCTTCAAAAATGCAAAATAAAAAATTTACTTTGAATTGCAAAAAAAAAAAAACAATAAGCCAGAGGCATGAGACACTTTCTAGTTGATTTTAAATACTGCAGTTTTATTTTCTCAATCTACACTTTTAAGTAATACTACACAGAGAATGTAGTGGGTTCATTAACTACAGTAAATGTAAAACAGAAACATACTACTGAAATAGGCATTTTTTAAAAATCATCTTCCTAGTCAGGATAAATTTACTCTCTGCATCTCAAATTCTTATATGTACTGCAGACATACTAAGATTAGGAACGTATTAATAACAAAAGTAAACAGTAAGAGTGACACCTTTTATCTAATGAGTGCTTTGTGCCTTCAATTCTATCTTGCTAGGGCATCAAACCAGAGAGAGAAAAAAGACGCCTGTTTTTTTTAGACAAAACTAAACAAAATTTCTCTGAGGTCAGGAGAAATAAGGGTGACCAGTCAAGAACTATCACCACCAATTTTTCCTTAGATAAGGGGATTCATCCTTCTGTTGTAACTTCATCTACAGCATGGAATACAGTGCAGTCATAAAAAAGAATGAGTTCGTATCCTTTGCAGGGACATGGATGAAGCTGGAAGCTATCATTCTCAGCAAACTAACACAGGAGCAGAAAACCAAACACTGCATGTTCGTACTCATAAGTGGGAGCTGAACAATAAGAACACATGGACACGGAGCGGAACATCACACACTGGGGCCTGTAGTGAGGTGGCAGGGGGAGGGAGAGCATTAGGAGAAATACCTAATGCATGTGGGGCTTAAAACCTAGATGACCGATTGATAGGCATGTTTATAGATAGCAAATTGGAGAATAAAAAGCACAATGGATTTTTCTCTGGAGCAAATCGTCCTGCTACACAATGGTGGTTAAAATTGATACCATTCTTGGAAAGTAATCTCCTCAAATGTCTCTGTTAAAGACCCCAAGCAAATGCTGGCAATTAAATGAACAATTATATAATTTTGTTCTAGAGTACAAATTAAAGTTTAAATGTAGTGTGCATCAATACATTTATTTAGAAAAAACTAGTTTTAATGTGAGTCAAGGTTGAGCTCCTATTTGAGAAGTTTTCCTAGTATAGTCAACAAAAGAGTTTTGATTAAATTATAATATTTTGGTAAACACTCATAGCCATTTAACATTTTTATTTTGATTGCATAAAATGAGTGTTGCAATAAAACCAGTTTGACACTTGTTTCATTGTCTCATGTTTATGATATTTGTAAGATATTTCAATAAATTTATATATATAAGAATATTTATATACTATGTATACAAATAAGAAAAATATGAAAGCTCAGAACAAAAAGGAGATTAAATTATCCACTAAATTCTTGCTGGGTATGCAATCTTCCTGAAAATTATTACCTTGAGTCCTTTCTGCCTATTATATTCCTTGAAAACCCATCACCCAGGGTTTCTTAGCTAATTAAAGGTACAAAATAATTACCGATACCAATCATCTTTGTTCTACATAAATGTCTTTTGTCTTAATCTTAGCTCCTGGGGTTTACTGACCAGTGTAGTTGCTTTGTTTGCAACTTTTAAACGCCGGCATATTTAAAACTGATTCAGGAAGCATGTTTTAAAAAGCAGATTTCTAGGCACCACATTTAGAGATTCTAATACATTATGTCTGTTGAGGCCCTAGGAATCTGCATTTTAATTTGTATCTGCAGCTGATTGTGAGGTAGGCTCACAAGCAAAACTTAAAGAATCCTGTGGATACTTCATAAGAATGATAAAGAGCTGGGCAAATGAAGTAAGTTAAATAGTGTATTGTTTCATGCCCCAGTAGTTTCCGAAATTTTATAGTAGAGTTTTGTTCTTCAACAGGACCTTCGCAGTTAATATAAATTTGAAAGTTGAGAGCACCTACAATTCATGAGCAAAAAAGGGAGACCATACACCTTTTCCTCTTGGTTCACTGTTAATTTGATCAGAGAGACTTAGAGGGATGTCAAATGGCCAAAGGTTTAATAGCAATCATTGGCTTCTGATTGGCATGTTGGAACTGGTACCGTATGCCAGTAATCTTAGTTGAGTGAGCCCAGACAGATCTCTTTGCCACTTTAGGCCATTAGTATCTGTGCACAGCCAGATCAGGAATTGCACATATAGCAGATTGGAACTGTGATAGGAAGTGACTGAAGTCACCCAGTAGGATACTAGAGGCATTAATAAATACTGTTGGCAGATCAAACTTGATACGCTAAAATTTGCTATTTCAGAACATTTTGAGGTTAAAAGAAAAATTAAAAAGCCACATCTTTGAAGGCCTGAGTTTATGATTAAGTTATGATTTAAATTGATTGTGTGTGTGTGTTTTCTGTTACTAGCACTCTGACCAAGTCTGAATTCACCAATAAAAAAGGGATAATGATGCCTATTGTGTAAGACTGCTGTGAAGATTAAAAGAGGCCAAAAACTTAAAAATGCTTTGCAGAATCCCAGGAAAAAAATGTGTACAAATGTATATGTATTTTTCTTACTCGTTCCAGTTTGTTTGTTATGAATACATTTTGAATCTCTTTCCTCAATTTCAGCTTATGTGTCTAAATCTCCTTTTTACTTTTATTGAAAAAAGATTATCAGTAGTTTTAAAAAAGTGTTAGGGAATAATCAGGATATAAAAGAAAATTGAATTGTAGCCTGTTGTAGACAGGAGGATTTTTGATACTTGTTTTCTGTCATATAAACAGCATTTATTTTCCCTTTGACAACTTTTGAAGAAAATATTCAAATAAACCCAGATATCTTTTATAACTATTGAGTGCTGTTAATTTTACTTGGATATTAGAAATAAATTTATACTATTTTATTTGAAAATCATAACATACACTTAAATATAATTTTACAGGTTTTTACTGAGAAACACATATTTACATTTTATTATGAAAATAGGATGTGTAAGAAAGAAAATAAGTAACTTTCCAAATATACTTGTTTTCTATAAGATGAAGCCAACTTTCTCACTAATCATTTTTGATTTTAGATTTTTCGCTTACAACTTTCCTTGGTTTAAAATGACTTAGATCTCATTTTTTTTAAAGACACAAATATGCTTTATGTAGGTGATGTTATTATATTTGCACAGAACCATTTAACAACCGCAATAAAAAATGATACAAAAAGTTTAGATTAAAGAAAGTTTAGATTAAAAATTAAATTCTTGGTAAAAGAATTCCGTAATAAGAAGTTGAATGTTGGCCGGGCGCGGTGGCTCACGCCTGTAATCCCAGCACTTTGGGAGGCCGAGACGGGCAGATCACGAGGTCAGCAGATCGAGACCATCCTGGCTAACACGGGGAAACCCCGTCTCTACTAAAAAAATACAAAAAAATTAGCCGGGCGAGGTGGCGGGCGCCTGTAGTCCCAGCTACTAAGGAGGCTGAGGCAGGAGAATGGCGTGAACCCGGGAGGCGGAGCTGATAGCCGAGATGGCGCCACTGCACTCCAGCCTGGGTGACAAAAAGAGACTCCGTGCCAAAAAAAGAAAAAAAAAATTGAATGTTTATACAAATCTTACCCTAAGAACAACATTTGAAAGGTCGTCAGTTTATCTTAAATTGTTTTCAAGTGGATTTGGTTACTAACGTGAAAGAAAAGGTTTTCATCTGAAGACAGTTTCAGTTTCTGAAGTTGTCCCATACAATTGACTTCTCTACATTGTTGTCGTGATTAATTTCTAATATAGTCTTAATATTAGGTTGGTGCAAAAGTAATTGTGGTTTTTGCCATTTACAATGAAGACTTCAAAAATCATCCGATACGATGAAATATAAAACCCTTCAGGTATTAATACACAAGTATAATTATGAACTCTCTTGGGGGTCTGAAATTACATTTTAACTCTTTGATGTAATTTAAATGCTCCCAACTTAAAGTACCTTTTAAAATTAAAACATTTGTTAGAATATTCTAAAATCAAGATCTATACTGACAAGAGCCAAACTACATGATTATTAAGACCTACAGTGTTTCATTGTAGAAATAAGGGAAAACTGCCTGGTGAATCTGCAGTTCACCTACCAGCTTTTGTACTAATTAGGAAATTAAACGCAGGGCTTGCCAGCAGTGTTGCTTCGTTGAAAACAAAATATGAAAAAAAAGTGCATATATGATAAACTTGGGTAGACCCAAGTTTGAGTAGAAAGCATTGTCTAAATAGTCACTGCTTTTCATCAGATAGGGATGCATTTATTATATTTGTATTCTCTACTCTCTAAATTTGAAAAATATTCCTAGTGAAGAGATTAAGTTTAAAAACGTGACTAAGAATGATGTTCGTATTTTTTTTTCTTCTCAATTCATGTTGCCAGCTTCTAAAATGTCTAGGTACAATTAGGTTATTTATAAGAAGTGATGTATCCTTAGACCATGTTATGAATTATACTTCTGTATAGAGAGAGAGTTGACCAAAAATGGCAGAAGGTTAGAATAATAAGTATAAATTTTTAAAATATTTCATCATTAAATATTTTCTTTGAGTACCACGGTCTTTTTTTTTCTTCACTTCTTTTAGTCTGGAAATTGATAATTTCTTTTAAAACAAGTGTGGCTGTATGTAATATAATACTATAGTTCAACTATTTATAAATTTTTATCATGTGTTCCTTTCCAAAATGCATGCATGTAAGATTACAAATGTACATATTCTCAGCCAATTCTGCTATTTCCTACAAAATATTTATGAAAGACTTATTGGCAAATGTAAACTATAGTGTAGCTCACCTAATGTACAAAATGTAATACTTGTCTAAAAAATATTTTTAAAATAAAAATTTTGCTATTCTTTCATGAACTGAAATGTAATGTTATAAAATACTTGTATATGTTAACTATTAGAAAAGTATAGAATAAAGTTTGAAGAATGCAGGCGTTATTGAAAATAGTCAAATTTTCAATAAGCTTCCAAGAATATTGCAGATATCTACATTTTCTTCATTTTAAGAACAAGAATCTCATTTAACTTAGTTGAATGAACATAAGGCCTCGGGGATATCATTTCAGTGTCACTTCATATCAAACCAATACATTAAAACCAGTGTTCCAAATATTCTAACCTATTCAAGCAAAAAACATTCACCAAAGTAAAATGCAATGTAAAAGGCACTATAGAGTAGTTTCAAAGTAACAACTGTCCTATGGTTAGTCACATGAATATTTAGAATAAAGGAAAAAGTAATGAAATGGAAACGTAGAGAAAGAGAACTCTGAATATGCTTAAATGTGTACAAATAACAGTCAATTTGCAAATAACACAAATATATCAGTCAACAACAAGGAGTTTTGGTTGATAAAAAAAGAAGGAGTCCTAATCTAAAATTAATTTCCTCTGTTTCTTTTTCTTTTGTTTTGTTTTAAATTTGTTCCCTAGATCTGTTTTGTGGGAAAGGAGTGACTCTACTGAACATCTGTAATACCCAGCTGCACGTTGGCATTTGGGTGAGATTTGATTGATGGCGTACTTGAATGTAGATTTACAAATGTGGCCCAAGGCCAGTTTTCCCTTATTTCTACAATGAAGCACTGTAAGTCTTAATATTAAGTGTTTACTGGAAAGGAGAATAAGAAAGCAGTTTCTAGCAACACGCAGAGAATGAAAACAGGTAAATTAATCAGTATTACTACCTACCCATAGGTCCCACAGCTTATCATAGATATTCCAACCATGAAATGCTAGCTACTCAATAGTACAGAAAAATTGCCTTAAAATAGCCTGCCAGTGCTATTACCCTAGTGCTGTCAATTGGATACTCTCAAAACTTATGTTTTGTCTACTAATCCTTTTGTGGGGTTTTTTGTATGTTTATTTGTTTTACATTTGGGTTCTCTCTTTGTTAAAATTCAAAAGGTATAACATGGTTCGATTAGAGGCTTCTAAAACAGCACATCGAAAACCTTATGGTCTGGAAACTATTTATGGTCTTGAGAATTGTTACAGAGTAATAAACACATTTTTTTACCTTTGCCTAAAATTTGTATATCTGTCTATACAAAAAAGAAAATCTTGTAATTCTACTTTCAAACCTATTAAATTAATGGGAGAGATTGCAACTAATATTTGGTACTTTTCCACAAAAGTTTGAAAGGATGGCTAAACTTTACCATGAGGTAAATAACAACACATCACAGTTGAAATTGACAGATGTGGAAAGGTGAAGTTCATGTTATTAATTTCCTGGAATCACTTAAACTTTCAGAAATATGCCTTTACTTCCGTCAGTGAAAGACTTTCCCATCTATGAATCAAAATCTGATATTTTTAAAAGATCAGCTTACCAGAACTATTATTTATTTAACAAGAGAAAAAGATATTCCTAATGTGAAACTATGCTTAAGTTGAAAATGGCCCAAACTCTTCATCATGTTTTGATTTGTATCCCGATGATGTCAAGAATACCTCTTAGCTCTTATAAAGATATTACTCATGTTTTTTCTCCTTTGTGTTCCCCATGGAAGTTTACTTTATTGGACATACTATGCTCTTCTTATTTCTAGCTTACCTTGCTTTTTTAAAACACTATTTGATAATATAAATAGTAATAATAATATGACTACATATTAGCATAGCTCTTTTAAATTAGCAAAGCTTTCTTGTAGACGTAATTTAAAATTATAATCACATAAATTGTATAAAATATGTAGAATAGGAGTGTATATTCAAAAGCCCCATAAATGGATCAAATTTATTAGCTAGATAATAGATAAGAAAGAGCTGGAGTTGGAACTCTGAAAGCCTAACTCCAAACCTAGAGATTCTTCCTGGTTGACTCACCACGACTGGCTTCCAAAGCATGCTTCATATACCTTTTCTATTCACTTATGTAAGTATCTCATAATGTTACTGAATATAAATTAGAAAGTATATCATCAAATGTGATCAGAGACTCTACGTGATCAAAATATGGATGAAATTAGAGAGAATCTCTCTAAAACATTTTTGTCCAGAAACATAAATATCCATAAACTGCTAAAACTTTGAATGTAATTTTTATTGTTGTTATTTAAGATTATTTGATTCCTTATTTCAAATTCTAATTGACAACACAAATAACCTTTAAACTTTTAAGGGAAAGAAGTTAAATTCTAACACTTAGGAAAAAATAAAGGTGAAATGTAAAATTCCAGTATGCTCTAAAATAAAAAAATACTAAACAAACAAACAAAAAGCAAATATGCACTTACAAATACAGAAGAGCATTTAATAAAATCTATTTATGAGATTCTCCACAAACATACAGAGTTAATGTAAATAACTGATGCTAACACGTAGTGTTGATCCCAACACTATGGTTATTGGTAGTTCAATAAACATTGACTTTTGGAGGAAATAATCACAAGTTAAGGTGAATAATATAAAGTGGAAAAAATAACTAATATTTGCTGAATTTGTTTTTGTGAGGTTATTCTAATTCTCATACAGGAAAACAAAAATATATCCAGAATAATGTCATTATATAGACCTTTAATAAGAAACAAGAAATCTGTTTAATAGTAAAAATAAATGTATGTGTTAAGGTAAAAAAAAGTTTGGATGCTGAGATAGAATACTTTCCACTTTTGTGGTTGACAAATGCCAGGATTATTTTATAGCAATTACATTTTGTAGGTCCATTGCTTTCACATTTCAGTTGTCATGATAATGTTAATTGTATAACATCCATCATAAATTTAAAAGGGCAAACAATGTTCCATTTGAAAAAGACTTTGATAATTTATAGGAAAAAAAAAAAAACCTTGAAGTCTATACAAGACTTATACAGAATTCTTAACCCTTTTAATCACAAAAGTATTTTTTTTCATTCCCTCAGCCAGAGACAATGACAACAGAATTTTAAATCATTTTCATCTAGGCTTTCAAAAATTTGAGAGCCATGCAGTTTTATTTTTAAAACACTGGTAAGTAATTATACATGACTGTGATGCTATACATTTGCAATATTAACCCTTGATGGGTTTTTAAATAATCTATACATGGGCTGTTCACTCCTGAGCAACCTTTTATGTCCTCATTCAGAAATGCTTCCAAAAGTTGGAGTTTGAATTGTAGCCTTTGTCGTAGTCAGTAAAATCAGGCAGGGAACGGTGGCTCACGCCCGTAATCCCAACACTTTGGGAGGCCGAGGCTGGTGGATCCCCTGAGGTCAGGTGTACGAGACCAGCCTGGCCAACATGGTGAAACCCCGTCTCTACTAAAAATACAAAAATTAGCCAGGCATGGTGGAGCACGTCTGTAATCCCAGCTACTTGGGAGGCTGAGATGGGAGAATTGCTTGAACCCAGTAGGCAGAGTTTTCAGTGAGACGAGATCACGCCACTGCAATCCAGCCTGGGTGACAGGGCAAGACTCTGTCTCAAAACAAAGCAAAACAAAACAAAATCAATAAAATTGTGTAGGAAAAACTTGCTTTCACCTTGTTTTTCCTCTACTCTCACATCACAGTAATGATCACACAGAAGACTTCTGTGACCAAATGAATGAGGGTTTTTTCCCCACATACCAAGCAGCAGACACCAACTGGTTGTCGTCTAATTCAGTTCCGACACTGTCTACCCAGAGATAGTGTCAGATCCCACAGGTTGAGGGCTCAGTCTCCAAGACTGCTCCCTCACACACACCCAGTTGCAAGTCTGGGCCTACAGAAGTTCTGATCAATCAGCTTTAAGTTGGGGTTCCCATGAACCAAATCAAAGTTGGGTTTGATTAATTTGCTGGAGAGGTTCAAAGAACTCAGGGAAACACGTTTACCAGTTTATTATAAAGGTTACTGCAATTGACACAGATGAAGAGACACATAGGGCAAGGTATTGGGAAAGGGGCAATTTCCCAAGTTCCAGGGAGGAACTTTCACGCCCTCCCTGGCTGTGCCACCCTCCAGGAACCTCCACGTGGTCAACTCCCGAAGCTCATTGAACCCTGACCTCTTGGGTTTTTATGGAAGCTTCATGACATCCACATTCCTTCCCCCAGTGTATAGGGTGGAACTCTCTCATGGGAGGGTCCTAAGACCCACAGTGAGAAAGGTGGAGAAACATTAGAGTGAAAGGAGGGGAGGAGAAGGTCAGAGGCCTGCCTTGAGGTCTAACATAGCCAACGCTGTAACAAAAAGCTATAACAATGCCTATGGGAGTTACAAGCCAGGAACCATGGATGAAAACCAGTATATATCATAACACTACAAAAAAAAAAAAAAAAAAAGGAAATTTATCAGTTAACGATATTACTGGGCCTGGTGGCTTACACCTGTAATCTCAGGGCTTTGGGAGGCAGAAATGGGAGGATTGCTTGAGGCCAGAAGTTTGAGATCAGTCTGGGCAACATAGTGAGATCCCATCTTTACAAAAAATAAAATAAATTAGCCAGGTGCACTAGTGGTGCCTCGTGCCTGTAGTCCCAGCTACTTGAGAAGCTGAGGTGTGAGAATTGCTGGAGTCCAGGAGTTCCAGGCTGCAGTGAGCTGTGATCATGCCACTGCACTGTAGCCCAAGTGACAGAACAAGAACCAGTCTTAAAACAAAAGCAATTAAAAAAATACATTATTTCATAATAACATTTTTTTCTTGTCATTCTACTAAAAGTGTTAAGATCTATTATCAGATAGGATAATAATGAGTCATTAATGCATGTTTGCAATGGAGTAATTTATATTTTCAAAGCTTCAGAATCTAAAGTAAAGTCAAAGGAAGGGGAGGAGAAGCAAAAGAAAGAGGAGGTGGAATAATAGGAAAAGAAGGAGGGGGGAGAATAACATTTCGATTGCCTATAGCATTAATACATTCATTTATAAAGTAAGTATGAAGTATGTTTAAATATTGTCAAGAATTAAACTAATGCACAATATATTATTTCATAATAATTATTAAATTAATCCAAATTTGTATAAATAAGGATTTAAATCATTAAATTAACCAGTTGTTTAAATTTGCTTTACTTTTACTCTCAAAATAAATGGCAAAGAAAATTTTTCTCTTATTAGTAACTTATGGAAGCAAAAGGGTAAAAAACGGGTTTGAAAATATTACTCTAAACAATAGTAAGTTATTTTTCATCAACATTTGGTTGAATGATCTAAGTCCTTTTGGACTGTCGAACTATCAGCCCTGATGGAATAGTGCATCCATTTTCAATGATGAACAATGGATTTTTATAGTTCAGGGCTTTGGCTCCTTTCCATGAAGTATAGAAAACGCGTTGCAGAAAATAATGCTGTAAAACAAAACCAGCCAGGAGTCAGAGTCAGGAGATTCTTTTACTTTTTTTTTTTTTTTTTTTCATAGATGTCTTGGATATTTGGGTCATGTTCTAAACTTAGCTCAGAGATGTAATACTGTCTAGTAGGGGGCTCAATTTTCAGTCTGTGTGTAGGAGATTTCTAAAGATTTACATTCTAAATTCTTAAATCAATTAAAGTCCTAATGTGTATTCTCTAGCTGCAGAGCCTTCATCCCATTCTAACACAAGAAGCATAACTCTACAACCTTTGTAGTACTTAGCTTGTATCATTTGCAAGAGAAACTGGGCATTGTCTTACAGAGCTGGTACTCAGGATCGTAACATGATTTTTCTTCTTTTTTCTCCATGGAAATGTCTACCCCATGGTGTTTAAACATGACATTGTGAAGAATAATCAGTAGAGACTTTAGCTGAGCCAGGCAGTTACTGTTTTCTTTTGAAATAGATGATCAATAACATTCTCCCCTCTTGTATTTTGTTTCCCTCTTTTTTAAAGGGAATCAGAAACTTAACTACTTCTAAATATAACAATATAAATTTAAAAAGGAACTATACTGTTAGGTACCAAGAAATGTGTAAATTTTGTGTTTTCTTCAATTATGATTGTCTCAGAAATGTACCCTGCATACCAATAATGGGTTGAAAGCTACTGCAGCATGATATCCATGTTGCAATTGGCCAGCATCATCTTTGTTCACTATTTTTGAAGTTTTCTGAGACAAAATTTTGCTTACCTTCTTCCCATCCTCTTTGCCTCTCTCTTACCTCTTGCATTCGATGTTTCCCTTTCATCTCTCTTCTTTCTGTATTTAATTGGTCATTTAAAAGTCCTGTTCTCCTTTTCTTAGTAGATCTCATCTTTCAGGAGTCCCCTGAATCCACACATGGCAAATGTTTCAAATTTATACATTTTAATAGTCACTTGGGTGCTATATGAAGGAGTGGGAAAGATAGCAGACACTTTCTCTGGCCTTTTCCTTGCTCCTCATTTTGGCCAGATCACCATCAGCAACTCTGATTAAGCTGTTCTCCTTTAGCACTGAATTTAATTATTTTCTAAAATCCAAAGACTTTGCAGAAAAGTGTTCTTTTCCTATCATATCTCTATAACATTTTTCATCCTCTGATGATTCTGAATCATTTCTAACTAGTGGCATCTTTGCTATGATTGTAACTCATAAACAGCATCTGAGTTATGCAACATGGCTTAGGTAGAGAAAGTGGCAAATATTTTTTGGCTCTAACCAAATTTCCTATTTCTGTTTTCATAGTCTACATACAGAAAGAAAACAAAGCCCTGAGCAAGAAACCTGCTATGTGGGTGTCAGTACCTTGAAAGCCAGGATGGGTACAAGCTGTTCAGAGGCTTTAAGCCTATCAATTAATGTCTTCCCCAAAGCTATGGTCAACCACACTCTGCAGAAGTATGCTAAATAGGCATTGTGCAAGTATTGCTCATTCACAGGCAAAAAATTTTCCTTTCTGTTCTTGTGCAGTCTTACATGAATAAGGAGTTGGAAACAGCTTCCTGTGCTACACGAAACAGAACTCCTGGGTTAAAATTAGTCCCAGCAATGCCCGTAATTAGCGATATAATATGACATGTGTTGCTTACCCTCTCTGGCCCTCGCTTTTCTCATTTTGAAGGTTGTTCTTGACCAAAAATATATGGCATTAAAGTTTTAGCAAACGAAAGCCATTTCTCTTTCTTCCATGACTGAATCTGAAGTGAGCTGGGACTGATAGAAAATTTTGTCTGTGTTAAGAAATCACACGGTTACTTAACTACCACCACCACCTCACCCCTCCAATCAACCACCACCAAAACTGATTTACTTATTTATGTATGTATTTATGGAGATGGAGTTTCACCTGTCACGCAAGCTAGAGTGCAGTGGCGCAGTCATGGCTGACTGCGACCCCGACCTCCCAGACTCAAGTGATTGTCTCACCTCAGCCTCCTGAGTACCTGAGACTACAGGCACGTGCCACTACATCTGGCTAATTTTTAAAAAATGTTTTTTGTAGAGACAGGGTTTCGCCACAGTACCCAGGCTGGTCTCAAATTCCTGGGCTCAAGCCATCCTCCCACCTCAGCCTCCCAAAGTGCTGAGATTACAGGTGCGAGCCATTGGGCTATAAAACCTGGCTTGTAAGAGTGATTTCCATCTCACTTTGGAACATTTGGTTTCTGATCACAACTGGTTGGATCACGGATGGCTGTCGAATCCAAGAGCAGACAAGCAAAATCATGGGTCATGGCCCAAATGGCCTGGATAGAAAGGAAAAATTATATGACTTGATTTTTGTCTAGAAATATAGAAGAGCATGGAACAGTTTGAAACTGCTGAAGCTGAAATGATATGAGAGGAGGACATGGGGCGACTAGGCCAAATTTATTAAGAAACCTCAAATATGAATAAGATTAGAAAGTAGTAACTCTCATAGATAACCCTATGAGATAGGGAGAAAAATGGAAAGTCCAATGTAAGATAAACATATAGTAGTAAAGGAGAGTTAGAAAAAAAGTCACACTGAGGACACGTGCTAGAATAAATCTCCAGGGGCCCCTCCTGGGTTCCTTCTTAGCGTACCTCTTCTTGTGTGCTGGTTGTTACTAATTTTCTGAGTTTGATTTAGGGGAGCTTTCTATACTAAATTTCATATTGCTTGAGGCTTCCAAATAAAGTTAAAGTCTTTCCACCCAACCAACTTATAGTAAAAGAATCGTTCTATGATTTTTAAACTCCAAACTCCATATTCCCATATGGTATTTTCATTTTATTAATTCCAAGATGTTTATAATTGAAAGAGTATTTAGAAGATATTTTGAAACAGGAAATTTTGCATGAGTATTACCTACTCTGGAACTTTGCTTCTCATATCCTCAATAACAGCACCAATTTGACAAGAAATCCCGTTCAAAATGCTACTCACCCACCAAAGAAGATGACATTTATATTATGTGTACTAGAGTTTTATTGGTTTGATTAATACATCTCCATGTCCTACCATTAATACAAACATAAACATGCAGTCCTATTAAACTTCATCTTCGTGATTAAGATATTACATATTAAATAAAAATATTTTCCATTTTTACCGTCCCTAATTTAAAATTAAATTCATCCAGATGAGAATATGTCAAAGAAAGATCATAAGACTTTTGCTAAGAAACATATTTTAAATGTCACCCCTAAAAGTTACATTTCATTCTTAAAAAAAGAAAACCATGCTTTCTATATCACACTGCATTGGGGCATTCACGATTAATGAAGACATTTGACAACCGATGTTGAATTTATTTTTTGTTTTAGAAAAAGAGTAACATATGCAAGATAATATGAGCAATGGAATAGAAACAGAGTAGAAACAGAAGCCTGTTTGATTCAAATGAGGAAAAATATATCGACACTGACTTTATATATACAAAGAAATAAAGAGCAGAGATTACAGCAGGGTTCAGCATTTGCTTGGAGAAAACTCTTAATCTTGTGTAGTCTCTACCATACTCCTTGCCCCTAGCCAAAATAAACAGAATCTGCATTTTGTTAAGCAAACATAGGTTCAGTATAATTCCTAGTTTTCACTTGACCTCTTGTTGCTATATTTTTCTTCCTAAAGAGAAATTGGAAGCTGCTACTAAGCCCAGACAGAAACCGTGTCTGGGAAACATCAGGAACAGCTCTGATCCATGCTTTGAAGTAGATAAGGTGGCTTTCAATAGCCCTCATTTCCCTTTTTGTCCTCATCTTCCTATCCTGGTATTGCTGCCTCTCAGGTTTCTGACCAAAATGTCATCCTAATCCTTTCTTCTTGTTATTGTTGTTACAATCTTTTCTTCTTCACCCTTTTCCCCAGCACTTAGATATGTGGTTGCCAAACTTTATCCTAATGAAGTAACCTCTGCTATGTAGAATCAGTTCCTAAAGTGTCAATTAATTGGCCAGATAAATGAATACAAGCTAATACTCTCTTAGATGATCATAGTGTATTGAAAAAAAAAAAAATCTTCATCTGTATGGTCAGATCTGTATGTGACTCTATTATAAGAGATTTTGATAAGCCTTAATTCAAACAGAATTTTCAGGGTTTATATTCTGTTTATATGTTGGGTCAAATGGTAGATAGGTTTTAAGTCCTTTGAGAAATCTCCAAGCTGTTTCCCACAGTGGCCGAGCTAATTTACACTCCCACCAACAGCATATAAGCGTTCCCTTTTCTCAGCAGACTCTCTGACATCTGTTGTTTTTTGACTTTTTAATAATAGCCACTCTGACTGGTGTAAGATGTTTTGATTTGCATTTCTCTGATTATTGATGATGATGCTGTAAAAAGCAATACTTACCATCCCCCAAATAATCTATTGTCTGAGTTTTAAAGTTTACGATACAGATGGTATCATATACCTTAGACAATCATATTAATAAGCTTTGCCATCAGATCTATTTCTCAAAAAAAGATTTTTTCTTCCAACTCTTATTTTAGATACAGAGAGTACATGCGCAGGTTTGTTATATGGGTATATTGCACTCAGGTAGTAAGTATGGTCCCCAGTAGGTAGTTTTTCAACCCACGCTCTCCACCATAGTCCATAGTATCTATTGTTTCCATGTTTATGTTCATGTGTGCTCAATGTTTAGCTCCCACTTATAAATGAGAACACGTAGTATTTGGTTTCCTGTTCCTGCATTAATGCATTTAGGATAATGGCCTCCAATTGCATCCATGTTGCTACAAAATACATGATTTTGTTATTTTTGATGGCTGTGTAGTATTTCATGATGTATATATACCATATACCATTGGGTACTTTATCCAGTCCACCACTGATAGGCACCTCCGCTAATTAAATGTCTTTGCTATTGTGAATAGTGCAGTGATGGACACACAAATGCATGTGTCTTTTTGTTAAAATCGTGTGTTTTCCTTTGTGTATTCCAGTAATGGAATTGCTGAGTCAAATGGTAGCCATCTTTTAAGTTCTTTGAGAAATCTCCAAACTGCTTTCCACAGTGTCTGAACTCATTTACATTCCCACCACCATCTCACTGGTGTGAGATGGTATCATATTGTAGTTTTAATTTGCATTTCTCTGAAGATTAGTGATGATGAACATTGTTCATATATTAATATTGATTGGCTAGCTGTTTGTATGTCTTCTTCTGAGAAGTGTCTGTTCATATCCTTTATCTATTTTTAAATAGAGTTTTTTGTTTTTTGCTTGTTGATTTGTTTAAATACTTTATAGGTGCTAGATATTAGACCATCATTGGATGCACAGTTTGCAAATATTTTCCCCATTTTATAGGTTGTCTGTTTACTCTGTTAATGGTTTCTTTTACTATGCAGAAGCTTTTTAGTTTAATTAGGTCTCACTTGTCAATTTTTGGTTATTTTGCGATTGCTTTGGGTACTTCTTCAAAAATTCTTTTCTAAGACTGATGTAGAGAAGAGTGTTTCCTTGATTTTCTTCTAGGATTTATCTACTATAAGGTCTTACATGTAAATCCATAATCCATCTTGAGTTAATTTTTTATGTGGTAAAAGTTAAGGGTCCAGTTTTATTCTGTTACATATGGCTAGGCAACAATCCCAGCACCATTTACTAAATAAAGAGTCATTCCCCATTGCTTGTTTTTGTCAGCTTTGTCAAAGATCAGATAGTTGTAAGTGTGTGGGTTTATTTCTGGGTTCTCTAATCTGTTCCATTGGTCTATGTTCCATTGGTCTGTGTGTCTCTTTTTTGCCATGCTGTTTTGATTACCATAGCTTTATAATGTAGTTTAAAGTTGGGTAGTGTGATGCCTCTTGCTTTGTTCTTTTTACTTAGCATTGCTTTAGCTATTTGGGCTCTTTTTTGGTTTCATATGAATTCTGGAATAGTTTTGTTTTGTTTTGTTTTCTAATTTTGTGAAGAATGACCTTGGTAGTTTCAAAAGAATAGCAATGAATCTGTAAATTGCCTTGAGTAGTATGGTTATTGTAATGATATTGATTCTTCGAATCCATGAGCTTAGAATGTTTTTCCATTTATTTTTGTTATCTCTGATTCCTTTCGGCAGTGTTTTGTAGTTCTCCTTGTAGAAATGTCAAAATTTCTATGCTCTGTTGTGTATTACAGGAAGGACAGTCACTAAACTCCACATTCTCTGGGATCCATGCGAATGAGTCTCCACTAGGGTTCGGTCAATGACAGACATTTTCAGGAGGTGAGAGAGTGAGAGAAAGGGTCAGTCAAGGATATATTCCTCTCCCTCTTTTCTGTCTAAAATGGTGTCTTTGGCAAAAGCTGTGCTTCTTCCCAGCCTCTCTCTCCCTCTAGAAAAGCCCACCCTGATTTCAGCTTCTCCTAGGTTATTATGATCTCTGAATTCTGGTGACACTACTTCTTCCCTTTGGCACTCAGTCCTAAGGGTTGTAGTAGTTTTGCTTCTTAATCTCTAGGTAATCTTACAGATTTCCTGTTTCATGTTTCAGCTTTTTCGTTGCTTATATTAAATCCAAAAACCAGTTCCTTGTATTAAATCCCTGCTGTTTACAATCTAAGAGTGGTTTTTACAGTTGTGTTCTTCACTGATGTGAAGTCCTAGAGATGACAATATTTGTATTTATGTGCTTTCCTAGTAACTATTTATTCCATACATTGGCATTGGCTTTTAAATTTTTCAAATGAATATGAGAAAGGCAAAGATGATGAGACTTCAATTGGTGGTTATTCTTCCAAATTGTTTATCTGAAAACAGCTATATTGGAAGATCTACTAAATACCCATTTTTATGTCAGTCTGAAAAAAAAATGAATCCTTTGAGAGAAATAGTAATGTTTTTGTTTTTGACACCAACTTATTCCTTATTGTAAATAATGATCAGATGTGTAAAAATTAGTAAACAGCTAATGGAGCAATTATATTATTGGATGTCTATTTCCTCAGGGGTTGGCCTGATACTATTTAATCGAACAATCATTTATTGAACTAGTCTGTGCCAAATATTGTGATAAGCCTAGGCATATAAAAAAATGAATGAGGCATAAAACCTGTCCAATGGAAGTTCAATCTATTAGAAGTGACAGATAAACAAGTAAATTTTTAATACTGAGTAATAATGACAGGATGGGAAAATATACAAGGTGTGGGAAATGTAATAGGTTCAGAGGGATTGAGCAGGAAATGTTTCCTGAACTAACGTTTAAGTAATATTTTCAAGAATTGATATCAGTCCAAGCCAGGCACTGTGTTAGAGAACTAAGTGAGAGGAAAATAGTGAAAGGGTTTGTGTGTCATTAAATGAGTCTGGGATTCAATATTTTCTGAATAGTTAAAGGTTATAAGTATGAGATAAACATTCAGACACATGCTTTTGAGTTACATTATGAAAGAAACATGAAGAAAGAAAGGCTGGCTAAGAAATTGATGTGACTTAAACATATATCTCTGGACTTGACAGTAATGAGCAAATGAACCAAGGCCACAGGGATGGAAATTGGGTGGGAATGATGTGTTCAAGAGATATTTAGAAGGTAGAGTTGCATGCCATTATGACTGTTTCAGTGTGTACTGTATTAGAGAATGAGGAATACTGCTTAGATGATACTAGTTTATTCAGGTATTTCATAATCCAACACTAGATATTATTCTTGAATTGGAAAACAAATGGGAATTAAAAGTCTGTAATAAGTTCAACATGGCTGAATTTTTTCCAGCTTTGGCAAATTGTTAATTGAGGCAGCAAAATGAATTGATTAAGAGGAGGAATTCTGAAGCCAGAATTTCTGGCTTTGAACTCATGGTCTGCCAGAAAATATTAATAGCTGTTTGTTGAATAAATGAATTAATAGATCAATAAATAAATACTAAATAAAATAGACAAAAAATGGGAAGAAAGACAAGTACTTAGAAACATACAGGTATTTGATAGCTAATATTTCTACAACTCGCTTTCTTTATCTGTGGAATGGGATATGGAATAGAAACTACTTGTCACGGTTAATAATTGTCTTAGTCTGCTCATGCTGTCATAACAAAACACTGCAGACTGGCTGCCTTAAACAACAGAGATTTATTTTCTCTTGGTTCTGGAGGCTGGAAAGTTGAAGATGACAGTTCAGGCAGGGTTCAGTTTCTGGTGAGAACCCTCTTCCTGGCTTGCAGATGGTGACTTCTCACTGCGTCCTCACATGGCCTTGCACGCACACAGAGTGAGATGAGAGAGACAGAAAGAGAGAGAGACAGAGAAAGCTCTTGTGTATTGTTTTGTAAGTAAATGAATTCTGTCAGATCAGGGTCCCACTTCACTCATTTAACCTTAATTATTTCCTTACTCCAAATATGGCCACCGTGGAGGTCAGGGGTGGCCATATATGATGTATGAATTTTGGGGGAATACATAGATTCAGTCCATAACAATAATATATCTTAAGAAATTGGAACAGAGTCTAATAGGATATTATTATCATTTTTGTACCTAGAATATTTCTACTAGAATATACCTATGGAATGTCATTTCCAAAACGATAAGGATTTGTGTCCATTTTATTTATGTATTTATTTATTTATTTATTTATTTAATTTTTTTTTTTTTTTTCTTTTTTGAGACAGAGTCTCGCTCTGTCGCCCGGGCTGGAGTGCAGTGGTCGGATCTCAGCTTACTGCAAGCTCCGCCTCCCGGGTTCACTCCATTCTCCTGCCTCAGCCTCCCGAGTAGCTGGAACTACAGGCGCCCGCCACCTCGCCCGGCTAATTTTTTTTTAGTTTTAGTAGAGACGGGGTTTCACCGTGTTAGCCAGGATGGTCTCGATCTCCCGACCTCGTGATCCGCCCATCTCGGCCTCCCAAAGTGCTGGGATTGCAGGCTTGAGCCACCGCGCCCGGCCGTGTCCATTTTATTAATAACGGAATCCAAAGTTCCTGGAACAATGCTTGGCAAATAGCAGGTACTCAGTAAGTATTCACTGAATGAATAAGAGACTACCTCTAACAGGCACATACAATTGTTGTTATTCCTTTTACAAGCAGATAGTGCTTAGTATGTGACATACATTATTCTAAGTACTTCACATAACTCAATACATTTAATCCCTGTCATAACTTCATGGGATAGTCTAATTGCTTCCTTTTCACAAATGAGAACTCTGAGGCAATAAGGGGTATCACTGCTTGTCAAAGATTACATAGGAAATAAATGGCAAAGGTAGTGTATGAACCCAGACACTATGGCTCTAGAGTTGCATGCTATTATCGATGACACTACAGAGTTGGCTCTAGGGTCCACAGACATGGCTCGTAATGACAGTTCCCAAGGAAAGGGTCTCTTTTTTTATTTAGGCAGAGTATCTTAATTGATACGTGTTCACTGAAGGATCAAGTAAATTCAAAATGACAGCAAGCCTTTAATGATCTCTGCAGCTGGAATATTCATTTCATAACTTGAGAAAAATAGCTGTGCTGGTTGCAGCTGAGATTCAGAAGATAGCAAATATCTCAGCATCCTGCTATTGCCAGTCTCACAAAGCTTTGGGCCTAAATCGAAGTTGATACAATATTCCTTGTTTTAATTATTTTGCATCTATGCTACATTTTACTTTTGCATTTTTTTTTCTATCATACACCTTATTTCTCCTGATCTTTGTAACCTCTATGTTTTGTACCATATTCTGCTATGTTTGTTATTTCATCTTCTTACACGCTATCCTTTCTGTTCATTCACTTTTTTCTTCCACAATAAGACTTCATTCTTTACTGTTAAGACTCACATTCTTTATGGCTTCTTGCAGTTGTTCTTGTTATTTTCTTCATTTGTTTTTCTGTTTTTTCTTGGCCTTGCATGATAGACAGAGATTATTTGTCAGCCGTTTGTGGTTTCTTAACATTGCCAACAGGTTGACAGTTTCCCCAGTTCTTTCCCTATGAGGTTTCTGAATCATCTTTTAAAGTAGTTCTCTGTACCAGAAAACCAGAATATCAAAATGCTGAGCCACAATTTACATGAAACATACACTTTGCTTTGATTGTCTTTTTCTGAGACAAAAACGTACCATCCCTTTGTTCCTACAGTACCAACTTTCAGAACTGAAATTTTCTGCCAGTAAGTTAGGTCCTCTGGTCTAGATGATAAAAGCAGACTGATATTATAAGAAAACCATTTCAAAGTACATATGTTTTTAATTTGATCATCCAGAAGGTATTCTGCACCCCTTTTCTCTTGACATACTGCTATGGATTAATGAAATTTCCTTAATATTCCCTATTGATGAATGAGAGTGCTTTCATACAAATAAATTATTTTATTCCCTAAAGTAAATTTATCCTTCTAAAGATTAAGAAGGATTAAGCTTTGAGTTTATAATATCTTGGTATCTGTATATGCATCCATTAAAAAAACAGACTGACCCTCACACACGCACACATACTTATGTGTATATATGCATAAATATGTTTGGCAGGTATATAATAATTGATGTATTTTATATATTATAAATATTATTTAATATGTTACATAAATATTTTATCTTTCAAACTTCTCCCTAAAGCATTAACATGTACATTCTCCAACATATGTGAATTTCTACAGCTATTGCATTGAAAAACAAGAACATCAGTCTAGCCATATTTTATCAAAATTGCCTCAAAATGCATTTTTTGTCTCATAATCCTTATCTTACGATGAAGAAAGACTAAACTTGTAAAAACCCCACCTGCATGGATTTTTTTTTCCTAGGGTGGAAAACATAAGGGAGAAAGAAAGCAACTCATATCTTATCCATTATGATTAACAGCCCATGCTAATGACATTCATTAAGCTAAATGAGCAGGAGAATGAGGACTCAAGCTTACTAATTGAGGCAGATTTATTTTTAGGATGAAATTCTCCCAAAATACATTTTCTTTTTTAAAACATTGAGTGTCATTTCAAGGCATATAATTTAAACAACTGATTATGGATGGGATACGCTTTAGCCCTTTTGGAAGTATAAAATTATACAACCACCAAAATCATCATTATCACTTTTATAGCTTTATTATGACTATTATTTATTACATGAGTGGATAAAATATAAAAAAGAAAGAAAAAAATGATCTTCATTAAAGTTAATGACTCATCTTTGCAATTTTGTTATTGAGTTAACTATTTAAGATCTCTTCTGCCCTAGATCTTCTGCTGAGTGAGAGTATTAGTCACATCTATTAAACACATACCCACAAAAATAATAGCACCTTAGGAGAAGAGGCTTGGAAACATGTTTTACATATGCTCATCTATACTGTGCTTTAAATTAAATATATATATATGTATACACGCACATATGAACGTACATATATGTAGCATATATGAAAATTAGGAAGCCTGTCACAAATAACATAGGTTTTAATACATTTTGTATGCAGAAGATTCCACATATTGAAAGTATTTTTATAATAAATATGTATGCTTCTTAATACATTACTGAAAGCTCAATGGACTTGTCATGAAAAGATCTGAATTTAACTTATACTTCATCCAGTATTAGCTTTGTATTATGGGAGAGTCTCTAAAATAGAGATAATAAATATGAGCTCAAATAATAACTTTCAAAATTTTTTTCTCACTACAACAAAGTAATTTGTTTTGAGCAAATCCTCTGACAAAAAATTATGAAAGATGGACAAAATATATAAAAAAACTATTTGAAAGCATTGGAGATAAACCACCTGAGGCAGGATTTGAGGATCTATGATCCTTGAGAGAATGGAAGAGCATAAGATGAGTTCCACATTCATTCATCTTTTCCCTTGAAGACATTTTTTTCAATTCACTGCATCATAGAGCAGAACCCAAGCAGAACCCAGCATCTCACTTGGCTGAAAGCCAGTGACTGGAATTTAAAGTTGCCAAATTGGATAAGACTCATGAAGCAAAAATCTTTGAAATGAGGAAACTACTATAATGAGGGGAAAAAAATTTACAGGGAAATTCCTTTCTAGTTATTGGTTAATTACCCATCCTTGCATATGAAAAATGAAACTGAAAAAAGAATGACAAAAGGAACAAAGGAAGATGGAAGGAAGGGAGGGAGGGAGGGAGGGAGGGAGGGAGGGAGGGGAGGAAGAAAAGAAGGAAGGAAGGAAAAAAGGAAGGAAGGAAAAATGTAGGAAGACAGGCAGGCAGGCAGGAAGGAAGGAAGAACAAAAGACTAGAAATGAATATTTGCTGAAAAGAAACAACTAAACAGAAATTTTGTCAATTATATAATATCGGGGAGGCAGATGTTGAAGATCAAGCCCCGGAATGGTGCAAACATTTTCTCAAATACTCCAGGTCTTTTGTTAAGACCCCAGAAAAACCACAACCTAGAACTAAGACCACCTCCTGGGTATAAGGAACATGGTTAAGAGTAAGGACTACCATCTGAAAGTAACAGTGAAAGTGATATAGAATAGTTCTACAGAGCTTGAAATCAGCACACAACAAAATCAAGGGAAGTACTAATACAGTATTTGCTGTCAAAGAAAATCTAACCCTCCTTGGAGAAAAATGACATATTCCAGAGTTGTTATAATTTTTCATCCAAAGTGTCGAGAATTCAGTCAAAAATTACCAGGCATATCAAAACATAGGACAAAATGACCAAAAATGAAAACAAACAAAGGCAGATAATAGAAGACCTAGAGTTGGTATTAGAATTGTCATACAAGGGCTTGAATATAACTGTGTGATTAATATATTCAAGAAAGTAAAGAAAAGGATGTTGGGGTTTAACAGAAACATGAAATTACACACACACACACACACACACACACACACACACAGAGAGAGAGAGAGAGAGAGAGACTCAATTCAGAAGTAAGTAGCAAAATGCACATTATTTTCATATACCCTTGGATCATTTGCCAAAGTAAACTATGTAACTGACATTAAAGCAAGTCTAAACAAAGTTTAAAAACTAAAAATAGTCAAAGTACATTATCTAAACACAATGGAATTTAAATAAAAATCAGTTTCGCAGGCCGGGCTTGGTGGCTCACACCTCTAATCCTAGCACTTTGAGAGGCTAGGGTGGGAGGATCACTTGAGCCCAGGAGTTCAAGATCAGCCTGATCTCTCTTTTGTGAGACCCTGTCTCTACAAAAGTAAACAATAAATAAAATAAATAAGTTTCAGAAAGATAATTATAAAACTCCTCAAATGTTGGAAAATATCTATTTCTTATACATTTTATTACCCCCAAAAAATTAAGCCTAGAAAAAAATTAAGTAATTCCCGAATATCTTTTATCTGGATTCACCAATTTTTAACATTTTGCTCTACCTGTCTCATTATTCCTCTACATCTCATACTTTTTCTGAACAAAATTGGAAATGAAATTGCATACATCATGCCCCATTTCCCACTTGAAAGTCAGTGTTAGTACTCTAAGACTAAGGAGATGCTCTTATATAACCATTGTAAAATAACCAAATTCATGTAATGTAACATTAGTATAATATTTTATTTATGTTTCACATTCCAATTTCTTCAACTGTCCTAATAATAACCTCTCTAGCCATTTTTCTCATTACTTAAACATATCCAGGATTATGTATGCATTTACTTGACGTATCTCTTAAATTGTCTTTTAAAGATTATATCTAGAACATGTTTTAGCCTTTCTTTAACTTACAGTGCATTTACTTTTTTCAGTTTTTAAGAACATAAGTTTGTTATCTTAGTTGAATTTCCTTCAAATAGGTTTTGTTGGTGTTTTCTTATGTTTAGATTCAGGTTAGGCTTTTATTATGGGGTGGAAATCTACGTAAGTAATGCTGTGTCCTTCTTAGGATGTAATATTCAGAGACACATGATGTTTCTTCCCTGTTGGTGACCATGGCAATTTTTATTATTTGGTTTAGATGATGTCTGGTTTATTGACTATATAGTTATTATTTTTCTTTTAATATTTAATTTTGAGAGAAATAATTTGAGGAAATGTAATTATTATCTTCCTCATCAAAAGTTTTACCTCTAAAGTTAACAGCTGTTGTTTCTTGCCTACAAAACTTTTACTATAAAGGTACAAAATGATTTTTTTTTTTACCCTATCATCCCTTTTATGTTTATAGGTGAGAATTATACTGTAAAAAAATATTTTTTATATTTTTATTCATCATTTACATATTTTTATTGATAATATGAAATCATGGATTTTTACTTCATTCCGTGGATAATAATCCATAACTGTTCTTATTTAATTAGATACTCAAGTTGTTCCAGGTTTGGCCAAAGAGAGCCCGCTTTGGTCTCATCCCTGTGTATTTTTAGTATGCTCATATTTTGGCACACTAACATTTCTTTTTGTTCACTTCCCAATTTGCTGGCACCAAAAATGATTCGGGTTCCTCCTAACCATTTTTACTCTAGCACTAGAATGAGCTATTTCTCCAGGAATCTCTAATGTCTTGTAGTGAGGAATGACATTTATAAAGAAAGATCCAGATACCTGCATGCTAAATGTGCTTATTGCTAATGGAATATTCATTGCTTCGAGGCCCTTTCAAGGACACAGTTGGCTGGAGTTGGGCAGGGGAGTGGGGAGGCAGAGATAGATGAATAGATACTCAAAAAGTTCATTTTTGCCTTTCCCAATTCATATTTGTATGTTTCCCTTTCCACAGTGAGAAAACTGAATCCCAATAATATCATTATATTTAATCATTTGCACTATAATTACTATACATATAATAAGCACAATTGTTAAACCTTTAAAAAATTAAAACAAATCTATTAAGATAAGTTTCAGGTATGTTTGGAGTTCTTTTTTTTATTTTGTCCAAAGGATATATAGTCAAACAACTGCATTTCAACCTCAATTGGATTAGTGGTTTTTATTTTTATTTGTTATTTTAGTGAAGGTTTTCTTTTTAAATTAGATATATAATTGGCTTTTTTCTTTTTGCATTGTTTATTTTTGAATATGTACAGTATTAATATGATTTAAAACTGTAATAAATGTTATACTCAGTGAAATGTTACTTTATTATTTTTTTACCCCTTTCTCAACTCACACTTGTATATAAACTAATATCATTATTCTTTTATATATTCTTGCTGTATTCCTTACTGTAAAATTAGTAAATATTTGAATGTTTTCTTATTTTCCCTTAAGATTTATATGGAAATAGCATACTATATATACTCTGGCTATTTGCTTTCTTAAGAAACTTAGCAATATATTCTACAAATTTATCCATATCAATTTATATATTGTTGTATTATTTTAACCAGCTTCATAGTCTTTCATTGTGTGTATACACAATAGTTAATTCCACCAATTTGCTATGTTGGTTATTTACATAGTTCCCAACATTTTGCAATTACAAATAATGCTACAATGAACGATCATATATATGTGTATTTTTTGTATTCTTAAAATGCTTTCATGGTAAATTCATAGATGTAAGATGACTGTGTCAAAGGACAAATGCATAGGCATTTCTGCTAAATATTGCCAAATTCCCTTCCAAAGAGGTTGTGCTATGTTGTGTCCCCTCCCCACAAATAACCGTTTCTCCACAGCCTCTTTAGTAAAGTGTATTGTCAAGTTTCTAAGTTTTTGCCATTTGTATGTGAGAAATGGTATATAAACACAATTTAATTTACATAATTCTTTTTATACATGAAGTTAAATATATCTTAATGTATTTATGGCTATCTTTATTTTTGTGACTTGTTTGCTTATTTTTGTTCCACTTTTCAAAAAATTTTAGGAAATTCTATAATTTGAAAAAGTTCTCTTTGTATTTAGGATATGACTCTGTACAAGGAATATATTTTGTCAATATTTTCTTCAACTTTGGTATCAATTTTTTTTACTTTGCTTATGGTGATTTTTGTTGTTGTTTTTGTTTGGTTTTGTTTACATACAAAACTCTTAAAATTATTTTTGAGTACAACATGTCGTCAATCATTTTTTAAATTGCACCAGATTTTGTGCTCTACCTAGAAAGAATTCCTCTACAATCCAGGTTATAGAGGATTTCCCCCAATTTTTTCTGCTACTACTTGCATAATTTCAAATATTAAATTTAGATTTACAATTTTTATAGTTAATTCTCTGTAAGATGTTTTCTATGAATTTGTCTTGATTTAGGAAAACAAAAACAAAACATAAACAATTTGATGGTGTTTCCATTATCAGATTCCAAAAATATAATGAGCATATTCCAACAATGATTCAAGGATAATAACCAATTACTTTTGTTTATGAAATATTGCTGTCTCGTTTATACTTGAATTAATTGTTGAAAACATGGACTGATTTCAGTCAGATGCAATTCTTACACTTACCAATAATTGTTAAAATATTGAAATCAAATACTAATGAAAAGGTAAAATAGCTCATTGAAAACTGTAAAAGAAACAGAATAAACATTCTTCTCAGCACCACATCGTACTTACTCCAAAATTGACCACGTAATTGGAAGTAAAGCACTCCTCAGCAAATGTACAAGAACAGAAATTATAACAAACTGTCTCTCAGACCACAGTGCAATCAAACTAGAACTCAGGACTAAGAAACTCAATCAAAACCGCTCAACTACATGGAAACTGAACAACCTGCTCCTGAATGACTACTGGGTACATAACGAAATGAAGGCAGAAATAAAGATGTTCTTTGAAACCAATGAGAACAAAGATACAACATACCAGAATCTCTGGGACACATTTAAAGCAGTGTGTAGAGGGAAATTTATAGCACTAAATGCCCACAAGAGAAAGCAGGAGAGATCTAAAATTGACACTCTAACATCGCAATTAAAAGAACTAGAGAAGCAAGAGCAAGCACATTCGAAAGCTAGCAGAAGGCAAGAAATAACTAAGATCAGAGCAGAACTGAAGGAGATAGAGACACAAAAAACCCTCCAAAAAATCAATGAATCCAGGAGTTGGTTTTTTGAAAAGATCAACAAAATTGACAGACCACTAGCAAGACTAATAAAGAAGAAAAGAGAGAAGAATCAAATCGACGCAATTAAAAATGATAAAGGGGATATCACCACCGACCCCACAGAAATACAAACTACCATCAGAGAATACTATAAACACCTCTACGCAAATAAACTGGAAAATCTAGAAGAAATGGATAATTTCCTGGACACTTACACTCTTCCAAGACTAAACCAGGAAGAAGTTGAATCCCTGAATAGACCAATAGCAGGCTCTGAAATTGAGGCAATAATTAATAGCCTACCAACCAAAAGAAGTCCAGGACCAGATGGATTCACAGCTGAATTCTACCAGAGGTACAAGGAGGAGTTGGTACCATTCCTTCTGAAACTATTCCAATCAACAGAAAAAGAGGGAATCCTCCCTAACTCATTTTATGAGGCCAACATCATCCTGATACCAAAGCCTGGCAGAGACACAACAAAAAAAAGAGAATTTTAGACCAATATCCCTGATGAACATCGATGCAAAAATCCTCAATAAAATACTGGCAAACCGGATTCAGCAACACATCAAAAAGCTTATCCACCAGGATCAAGTGGGCTTCATCCCTGGGATGCAAGGCTGGTTCAACATTCGCAAATCAATAAACATAATCCAGCATATAAACAGAACCAAAGACAAGAACCACATGATTATCTCAATAGATGCAGAAAAGGCTTTTGACAAAATTCAACAGCCCTTCATGCTAAAAACGCTCAATAAATTCGGTATTGATGGAACGTACCTCAAAATAATAAGAGCTATTTATGACAAACCCACAGCCAATATCATACTGAATGGGCAAAAACTGCAAAAATTCCCTTTGAAAACTGGCACAAGACAGGGATGCCCTCTCTCACCACTCCTATTCAACATAGTGTTGGAAGTTCTGGCTAGGGCAATTAGGCAAGAGAAAGAAATCAAGGGTATTCAGTTAGGAAAAGAAGAAGTCAAACTCTCCCTGTTTGCAGATGACATGATTGTATATTTAGAAAACCCCATTGTCTCAGCCCAAAATCTCCTTAAGCTGATAAGCAACTTCAGCAAAGTCTCAGGATACAAAATTAATGTGCAAAAATCACAAGCATTCTTATACACCAGTAACAGACAAACAGAGAGCCAAATCAGGAATGAACTTCCATTCACAATTGCTTCAAAGAGAATAAAATACCTAGGAATCCAACTGACAAGCGATGTAAAGGACCTCTTCAAGGAGAACTACAAACCACTGCTCAGTGAAATAAAAGAGGACACAAACAAATGGAAGAACATACCATGCTCATGGATAGGAAGAATCAATATCGTGAAAATGGCCATACTGCCCAAGGTAATTTATAGATTTAATGCCATCCCCATCAAGCTACCAATGAGTTTCTTCACAGAATTGGAAAAAACTGCTTTAAAGTTCATATGGAACCAAAAAAGAGCCCGCATCTCCAAGACAATCCTAAGTCAAAAGAACAAAGCTGGAGGCATCACGCTACCTGACTTCAAACTGTACTACAAGGCTACAGTAACCAAAACAGCATGGTACTGGTACCAAAACAGAGATATAGACCAATGGAACAGAACAGAGTCCTCAGAAATAATACCACACATCTACAGCCATCTGATCTTTGACAAACCTGAGAAAAACAAGAAATGGGGAAAGGATTCCCTATTTAATAAATGGTGCTGGGAAAATTGGCTAGCCATGAGTAGAAAGCTGAAACTGGTTCCTTTCTTTACTCCTTATACGAAAATTAATTCAAGATGGATTAGAGACTTAAATGTTAGACCTAATACCATAAAAATCCTAGAGGAAAACCTAGGTAGTACCATTCAGGACATAGGCATGGGCAAAGACCTCATGTCTAAAACACCAAAAGCAACGGCAGCAAAAGCCAAAATTGACAAATGGGATCTCATTAAACTAAAGAGCTTCTGCACAGCAAAAGAAACTACCATCAGAGTGAACAGGCAACCTACAGAATGGGAAAAAATTTTTGCAATCTACTCATCTGACAAAGGGCTAATATCCAGAACCTACAAAGAACTCAAACAAATTTACAAGAAAAAAACAACCCCATCAAAAAGTGGGCAAAGGATATGAACAGACATTTCTCAAAAGAAGACATTCATACAGCCAACAGACACATGAAAAAATGCTCATCATCACTGGCCATCAGAGAAATGCAAATCAAAACCACAATGAGATACCATCTCACACCAGTTAGAATGGCAATCATTAAAAAGTCAGGAAACAACAGGTGCTGGAGAGGATGTGGAGAAATAGGAACACTTTTACACTGTTGGTGGGATTGTAAACTAGTTCAACCATTATGGAAAACAGTATGGCGATTCCTCAGGGATCTAGAACTAGATGTACCATATGACCCAGCCATCCCATTACTGGGTATATACCCAAAGGATTATAAATTATGCTGCTATAAAGACACATGCACCCGTATGTTTATTGTGGCACTATTCACAATAGCAAAGACTTGGAATCAACCCAAATGTCCATCAGTGACAGACTGGATTAAGAAAATGTGGCATATATACACCATGGAATACTATGCAGCCATCAAAAAGGATGAGTTTGTGTCCTTTGTAGGGACATGGATGCAGCTGGAAACCATCATTCTTAGCAAACTGTCACAAGAACAGAAAACCAAACACCGCATGTTCTCACCCATAGGTGGGAACTGAACAGTGAGATCACTTGAACTCAGGAAGGGGAACATCACACACCGGGGCCTATCATGGGGAGGGGGGAGGGGGGAGGGATTGCATTGGGAGTTATACCTGATGTAAATGACGAGTTGATGGGTGCAGCACACCAACATGGCACAAGTATACATATGTAACAAACCTGCACGTTATGCACATGTACCCTACAACTTAAAGTATAATAATAATAAATAAATTTTTAAAAAAAGAAAAAAGAAAACTGTAAAAGAGACATGTGAATTCAGAGACCTCAGTCTCCTTGAAGGAGTGTTCTAAAGTGCCAACTAATTGAACACATTTAATTCCTATTTCTACTTTCTCACAACCTGGAAAAGAAAAGCTTCTGTTGAGCCTATAATTTTATTTTTTAATTGCTATTTACACTCAATATTTTAATACTGTTTTATTTCAAGTGAAACATTCAAATTGTCATATTATTTTCTTAATTGCTTTCTTTGTAATTGGTGTTAATTTTATTTTAACCTATTCTGTCTCTTGTTTGACAGTCTAAAATGGCATGTTTGTATAATGCCAGATTTTCATAAAGCCTGGGAATATTTTTATATATATCACTTAAAAATAATAAAAATATGTATTAGTGCCCCTGTAATATAGTGACAAAAAAATGAAAATAAAGACAAAATACCTGGGGTTCTAATATGAATATCTGTCATGTCTAGTTTTATGACTGTGATGAGGACACCAGTTTCTTAATTCATAGTTTTATCATCTATAAAATGATAGAATTTTATTTAATCAGTGATTTGCAATCATTATTTACCCAGCATTTTTCTTAAGTATCTAACCGTCAACTGATGAATGACAAGGTTCATAAATTTGGAAAGGAGAGCTTTATTTGTCATAAAGCATTGCAGCCTGAATAATGGCCATTGTAACAGGCTGGGAAATGTCGCCTCTGGCCACAAGACTGAAGGGGCAAACGGGAGACATTTATGTTGAGCAAGCTGGCTGAATATACATATTTAATAAGCTGTAGGAACCGTCATGAATATTCATAAAAGGAGAAACATGTGTATACTCAATTGAGTTCCATGCCCCTTCATGGATTCCGTGTTCAAAAAATGGCAGAGTTAGTATGATCTGAGGGTAGAGTTTTTGGCCTCTGACATTAAAAGGTGAAGCAGAGGACATGAAAACCTTTACTGTGCGTTACTGGGCTGGCCAGAACCACTCTTTGGTCAGTGGTCTTATAAGGCAAAAAAGGAGGGTTGGCATCTGGGGTTGGTTGATATCAGAGATAGAGTCTTTTACAAGGACTGGTTTCTGTTTAGCCCTTAGGGAAGAAAACCCAATGGCAGTTAGTGAGAAAGGGAGCACTATGAGGTATGTCTAACCTCTCATCTCATCATTGCCAGTAACTGTTTTCAAGATTACTCTGGGGACCCCTTGGCCAAGATGCGATCTATTCAGTCAGTTGAGGGCTTGGGATTTCATGTTTATTTCTCATACCCAAATAATTTGTTGCAGGTCGTATTACATGTTGGATTTATTGTCACCTTGAAAAAAGGGGACATTTCTACATTTCTCATTTAACGAGCAGTTCAATTTAATTAAATTGATTTTATAAATGTGTCAAGCATATGCGTTTTGTTTGGGGACCAAAATTTCTTAAAATATACATTGAAATATAATTATATGTCAAGCTCAGGATGCTCCTTTTTGCAGTAAGGCCATATCTCCAATCAGAAACTTCCCTAACACAAAAACAATCAGTTTTGTGCTCTCCGAATCTCCCCAAATTACTCATACATATATAATGTGGAAAGGGAGCGGTTTCTTCTCCTGGAGCACAAGCCAATCTCACCTTAAGGTTGATGAGAATTAAGGGAGAAAAATGTATTGATTAGCCTCCATTTGCACGTTTCCTCATGAAAGAATTTTTTATGCCTGCATTGTGTGCATTTTTAGGTGCTCGTACCTTAATTTGGCTTAACACTTCCCCAGGTAAGTATTCTCGACACTGCAGACTAGATTGAGTCAACCAATGTTATGATCGTAGAGAATCCTGTACTTTTCCTTTGCAGTACTTGTTAGAATTTATAAATTTATGATTGAATGTTTGTAAACTACTTGATAAAGTCTGTCTTCTTTACTCAGTTATAAAATCTGAACGGCAACACCATGTCTAATTTGTCTAAAATGTTGGATACTGGCATTGTCTCCTGCTTGTAAGTACATGTTGATACATGAGGATATAGAGCAACAGGAAGTCTTCATGCATTGTTGGTACAAGTGTAAAACTATGCAGTCACTCTGGAAAGCAGTTTTCAAAGTTTCTCATAGTTAAAAGTGAAAAGCTCTATTATAAATGAATATGCATAGCTGCTTTATTTGTATAGCTATAGTCCAAAAATAACCACAATGTCTTTCAACTGGGTGAATAAACTATGATACATCTATAGAGCAGAATACTGTTCACAACAAAAGGAAATGAACTTTTGATCCATGTGGCAACTTGACCTGATCTCAAAAACATGCAGTTGATTGAAACAAGCAAACAAACAAAAAGTAGGCCCAAAAAGAAAAAAAAAAAAAAAACAAAAAACAACTTAAAAGTGGTTACATACTATAAGATACCTTAATATTATCTTCTTAAAGTGACAAAACTAGGGATAGACAACAAATAAGTGGTTCCCAGGGCATAGGGTTGGAGAAACACGTTATTAAGAGACAACAAACATAGTTTTATAGTGTTAGAATAGTCTCATGTCCTGATTGTAGTGATGTTTAATTGATACATGTAATAATATGTTATAGAAATATATACCACAAGAAAGAGTGTATATAAAATCCAAATAATGTCTGTATTTGAAGAAATTAATTAATGTTAATTTTCTATTTATGGCAAGGGATTATGGATTATGAAAACAGATATTTTCATTGTGAAAAGCTGGGTTAAGAGGAAGAGAAACTTTTCTATTTTAAAAACATCCTAAAATTTAATTCATTTCAAAACAAAACATGTGTTAAGTGAGTTGATAAATGAACAGAGCAACATCCCTCACATTGTCTCAACTAGGGTGTACTCATGCAAATTGGAATCGGATGGTGTATTAGTCCATTTTCACACTGCCATACAACCCAAGACTGGGTAATTTATAAAGGAAAGAGGCTTAATTGACTATCAATTCTGTGTGGCTGGAGATGCCTCAGGAAGTGTACAATCATGGTGGATGGCAAAGGGGAAGCAAGCTTGGACTTCACATGGCAGCAAGAGAGAGAAGAGTAAGGAGCGAAGGCATAAGAACCCCTTGTAAAACTATCAGGTCTTATGAGAACTCACTCACTGTCATGAGAACAGCATGGGGGAAACCACCCCCTTGATCCAATCATCTCTTACCAGGTATCTCCCTAAACATGTGGGGATTATGGTGACTACAATTCAAGATGATATTTGGGTGGGGACACAAAGCCTAACCATATCAGATGGACAGTCTGGAAATACAGTCTTAAGTGCGTATATTTCTTCAGCTTATTTAAAATAAAAGCAATTGTTTTATTTCTAATTATTCTCATTTGTTTGCCTAATGTTAGGCTAGTGCCAACTCTAGACCAAACCCTTTGGCTTCTTGTTCCGTTTTTGTTACTGTGCAATCAAATGTTAGTATCCAGTCATGGACTGTTTACTTCAGGTTCGTTTTGATTCCTAGAAAAGCAATATATTTTCACATCTGAATTGGAGTTATTTCTAACCTTTGGTCTGAAACTATTCTCCCTATAGCCACTAAACAAAATTCAGCTAAAATTAGTGGAAATTTTATTAAAATACTTTACTCAGTTTTGAGCACATGACACCACATTTAGCTGTGAGTTGATGCTTTGGTTTCTGTCATCTCATAGAGTGTTATTTCAAAGAATTTCACTTTTCAATCAAGGATACTTTCTGAAAGCTCAGAAACTCCAAAATTTAACAGTACCATTTAGGTGTACCCTAAACTGACCTTTCTTATAATAAATTATAAGTTGATACTGTCTTCAAAAGGAATGTATGACAAGGCAAAACTTGAGTTATTCAAGGAAAAAGAGAAAGTCATTTTTCTTTTGTCTTTGCTTCGTTTTGCTACAAGTGAATTTCGGAATTATACCAGAGAAAAATCCCTAAAATTATTCCCTAAATCTGACACAGATTTTTTTTTTTTTACAAATGTACTCCTCATATCAAATCTTTGTATAAGACCTGAAACAGCACCAATAAATTAATACCATTTCAATTTCAATAAAAAATTTTATTGTTTCAGTTCAGAAAATCCCCTATAATATCCTCTTGTGTTATGATTTTAATTATGTGTCCTGTAAAGTGGCACATTCTACATGCACAGTGTTATTATTCCTGAATTCTTCATATCTCTGAGCAAGCAGTTCTATGAAGGAAATGAAAGCTAGAACAGAAATCAAGATATAACGGAGTACCACAGACTGGGTAATTTTTTAAAAAGTAGAATGTATTAGTTTACAGTTCGAGAGGTTGGCAAGTCTATGACCAAGGTGCCAGCATGTGTTCTCAGGGCCTTCTTGCTGTGTTATCTGATGACAGAAGGTGGAAGGGCATGCAAGAGCTACAGAGAGAAGGGAGAGAGAGATGAGAAGAGACCTGGATTTGTCTGTTTAAAAGAACCCCACTTCTATGATAACAAATGCACTCCTGTAATATTAGCATTAATCTATTTATTAGACCAGAGTCCTCATGGTCTGGTAATTTCTCATTAAGCCCCACCTCCTCACACTATCAAACTGGGGATGAATTTTCCAACACATGCTTTTTTTGGGGGGAGGGGCACATTTAAATCATAGCATTCCATCCACAGCTACCCAATTCGTGTCTTTTTGTATGCAAAATATATTAATTCCATTCTAATAGCCCCAAAATCTTAACTTGTTTCAGGACCTTAACAAATTCCAGAACTAATTCAAAAGTCCAGAGTCTTATCATCAGATATGGATGAGACTCAGGCAGGATTTATCCTGAGGTAAATTCCCCTCCTGCTGTGAGGCTGTGAAATTAAGTAAGCTACGCACTTCCAAAATTCAGTGGTGGAACATGCATAGGATAAATAGTTCCATTCCAAAAGGGAGGAGTAGGGAAGAAGAAAGGATTTAACAGCTTCCAAGTAAGTCCAAAAGGCAACATGATCAACAATATTAAATCTTAATGCTCCAGAATAATATTTGACTCCGTGTGTCACCTTCAGAATACACTGGGATAGAGTTTGGAACCCCACAGCCTCAGGCAGCTCCACTCCCATGGTTTTGCTGAAGTCATCTCACACAGCAACTCCCACAGTTCGGAGTCTTGTACCTGCAGCACTTCTGGGCTGAGGCTACATGCTAATGACTCTACAGTACTAGGGTCTCAGGGGTGCTCCACCATCAAGGTCTCATTAGGTATTGTCTTACTGGGGACTCTTCCTCACTCCTGCAGCAGGTATCTACAGCTTCCTTTAAAATCTTGCTGGAGACAACTACACCTCCGCAGCTCCTGCACTCTGCACATCTGCACAGTTAGCACTACAGGGTTGATTTATATCAAGATTTATAGCCTGTACTTTCCAGAGTAGTAGCTGTAATGGTGGCTGGAAGCATACCTAGGCCCGCATATCTAGAAATGAAGAGGCCAAGGATTCCTGTGCTAAAATGCAGGGAGAAGAAACTTGAGGCATCACAGAGCAGTGAATGCTGAGGTCTAGTGGATGCCTCTCTAGAAACCTTGTCCTCAAAGTCCTAGATTGGAGGGGCAGCCTTGAAGATTTCTGAAATGTCTTTGGGGTCATTCTTCCATTGTCCTGAAGAATTTCACCTGGCTTCCTTCTATCCATGCCAATCTTATCAAACAGTTGCTTGGCTACATCCTTGCACACTTTTTCATTCTTTACATGGCCAGGCTGTGAATTCTTCAAATCTTTGCATTCTGCTTCACTTTTAATTATAAATTCCATCTTTAAATCATTTTCTGCTCTCTCACTTTAGTGTATGCAATTAAAAGAAACCCCTCATCTACAAATGTTAGCCTGGTGTGGTGGCGCACACCTGTAGTCCCAGCTACTCGGGAAGCTGCTGCAAGAGAATCGCTTGAACCCAGGAGGTAGAGGTTGCAGTAAGCCTAGATCACGCCATTGCACTCCAGCCTGGCAACAGAGCAAGACACTGTCTCAAAAAAAAAAAAAAGAAAGCCACCCCCCCCCAAAAAAAAAAACACAAGAAACCCCTCAGCTTCTTCAATATTTTGCTTAGGAATTTATTCTGGCCATGCACGGTGTCTTACGCCTGTAATACCAGCACTTTGGGAGGCCAAGGCAGGCGGATCACAAGGTCAGGAGATGAAGACCATCCTGGCCAACATGGTAAACCCCGTCTCTACTAAAATATACATATATACACACACGCACACACACACACATATGTATACACACACACACACACACACAAATTAGCTGGGCTCGGCAGCTCATGCCTGTAATCCCAGCTACTCGGGAGGCTGAGGCAGGAGAATCGCTTGAACCAGGGAGTCAGAGGTTGTAGTGAGCTGAGATCATGCCACTGCACTCCAACCTGGCAACAGAGCTGTACTCCATCTTAAAAAGAAAAGAAAAGAAAAGAAATGTATTCTGCCAGATATCCTAGTTCATTGCTCTTAAAATGTGTCTTCCATAAAGCCCTAAGACATAAATAAAATTCTGCCAAGTTCTTCACACCATTATAACATGGATAGCCTTTAACTCTTGTTTCCAACAAAATATTTCTCATTTTCATCTGGGACCTCATAAGAATGGCCTTTACTTACCATATTTTTACTAACATTTTGTTCCTGACTACTTACATCATCTCAAAGAAAGTGCATACTTTCTCTGCAGTTCTCATCTGAGCCCTCTCCAGAATTTCCATCAATACAGATGTTTTTCTAGTCTGCTTCTCCAAACTCTTTCAGTCTCTGCCATTACTCAGTTCCAAAGCTACTTCCACCTTTTTAGATATTTGTTACAGCAACACCCCACATTACTGGTACCAGCTTTCTGTGCTGCTATAACAGAATATCACAGACTAGGTAATTTACGCAGAACAGAAATTTATCGGCTCATGGTTCTGAAAGCTGGAATATCCATGATCAACGTGTTAGCATCTGGTGAGAGCCTTCTTGCTATGTCATCCATGCAGAAAGGAGAACAGCAAGCAAGGGAGAGAGTATAAGAAAGCCAAACTTGCTCTTTTATAAAGAGCCCACTCCCACAATTAACAAGCCAACTCCTGAAATTATGACATTAATCCAGTAAGGGCATAACCTTCCTTGCCTATTCACCTCTTCTTAGGCTGCAAATCCCAACACTGCTGCATTAGGGATTAAGTTTCCAACACATACTTTTTGGGAGACTCATTCACATCATAGCAATTATTTTCCATTGTTGTGGGAAGTTAGGGACCCTGAACGGAGGGACCAGCTGGAGCCGCGGCAGAGGAACATAAATTGTGAAGATTTCATGGGCATTTATCAGTTCCCAAAATTAATACTTTTATAATTTCTTATGCCTGTCTTTACTTTAGTCTCTTAATCCTGTTATCTTCATAAACTGAGAATGTATGTTACCTCAGGACCACTATTGCACAAATTGATGATAAAACTTGTGTGTTTGAACAATATGAAATCAGTGCACCTTGAAAAAGAACAAAATAACAGTGATATTCAGGGAACAAGGGAAGACAACCATAAGGTCTGACTGCCTGTGGGGTCGAGCAGAATAGAGCCATAGTTTTCTTCTTGCAGAGAGCCTATAAATGGACGTGTAAGTAGGGAAGATATCACTGAATTCTTTTCCTAGCAAGGAATATTAATAATTAAGACCCTGGGAAAGTAATGCATTCCTGGGAGAGGTCTATAAATGACTGCTTTGGGAGTGTGTGTCTTATGCGATTGAGAGAAGGACTGAAATACGCCCTGGTCTCCTGCAGTACCCTCAGGCTTACTAGGGTGGGGAAAAACTTCACCCTGGTAAATTCGAGGTCAGACTGGTTCTCTGCCCTCGAATTCTGTTGTCTGTTGTTTAGGATGTTTATCAAGACAATACGTGCACAGCTGAACATAGACCCTCATCAGTAATTCTAATTTTGCCCTTTGCCTTGTGATCTTTGCTTTTGCCCTTGTCTTGTTTCCTCAGAAGCATGTGATCTTTGTTCTCCTTTTTGCCCTTTGAAGCATGTGATCTTGTGACCTACTCCCTGTTCGAACACTCCCTCCCCTTTTGAAGTCCTTAATAAAAACCTGCTGGTTTTGCAGCTCAGGTGGGCATCACGGTCCTACCGATATGTGATGTCATCCCCGGAGGCTCAGCTGTAGGATTCCTCTCTTTGTACTTTCTCTTTATTTCTCAGCCAGCTAACACTTAGGGAAAATAGAAAGAACTTACATTGAAATATTGGGGGTGGGTACCCCCAATATTCCATTACCTTTGTTCACTCATTTATTTGTTCACTTCAGTAGTCCCTGAGTGCTTATTATGTGTCTTGTCCTCTCTGAGACACTGGTAATACAACAGAGAATAAGACGAATGAAGTCCACTTTCTCATAATGTTTGAATTCCAGTACTCACCTGTTTTGTTTCTAGCTGGGCTGGAATTTTGCATTTTAATCTTACCTTCCGTATTTATTATCAAAAGTTTCTCTGTAGAAGCATATCTTTGCATGCATGGAATTTAAAGATTACTGGTAAAGGAATTTGCCTTATTGGGAATGTGCTTTTTTCAACATTAGAAATTTGGCAGTATATATTGGCATTAAGGTGCCAGAAATGTAGACTAATTTTCCAAGAGACTAAAGACTCTTAAAATAGATCTTTATGTAATAATTAAAATTAATTAGAGAGGTATTGTCACTAAGTACACAATATTTTTTAAACCTAAGTAGGTGGTTAAAACCAGAAATGCGTTTTAAAAGTGAATAGTAACTGAGATTCTATGAAGATTTTAACAATAAACTATTGCTTGTGTGTCTATGTATAAACATTATTTAATAAACATTCTTGTTGCTATATTTCAAACACACATCTCTGTGACTACTGTGCTGTTGGGGGGGGATCCAAAGTTAATAATTTTAAGACAAAATATTGTACTTTTATCTAGTTAAATTTGTAATGATCATCTCCCTTGAAATTTCCTCAGTTCATGTCTTGGTTTTGGATTCTACTTAGTGTATTGAATGTCCAAAGGTTAGAAAGTCATTTTAAAATACCTATTTCTGTGCTGAGGCACAGAAAGTATTTCCGAGTAACACATGGGGAAGCCTAGATCTGTGAAGAATGAGGCTCAAGATTAGTCACAGAATAAGAATTATTCTTTAATCCCCCAAAGAAAGTTGAGTAACATTGATAAAATATCATGGGAACTTTGCATTTCCAGTGCCTCTTTGCCACTTTGAACTTTATAGAATAAAATGTTTTAACTTTCCATAGCTTTCATGTTTAAGCCTAATTGAAAAAAAATTCAGAGGGATCAAAAATGTAATTCATTAACTGTGCTCTAGGGTGCTAGCTTCAACTCCCTGTGAATGTGAAGTGTTCTTACAGTCTACTCTTAAGCTAATCCTGGACACTATCCTGCTTTAGGCAAGTCATCTTCCTACATGGCAATAGTGATAGAGTAAGATGCCAGAGCACATCCACGGTTCTTTGATTTCCTTCTTCTCTATTATCAAATATTTACAGCACGTCTAGAATACTTCCACTCCATACAAAAATCTCCACGAGAACATCTCTAAAAAAATAATCACACACAGCCCCTGAAGAAATTCACTTGTTATGAGTTCAGAAAAGAGATGCAACCTATTACAGTTATAATAATAATTTTAATTATAAACATGTTCTTTATATTTTGAAAAGTGGCAACTCTATCATTGATGTTACTGTTTTAATGCTGACTTCTAAAATAACTCCCAGTAAATCTATGTTCTCTTACACATGAAACCCTTTCAAACATTTGGATATAGTTGTTATTAACTTTCTAAGTAATTTGTTCTCTGGGCGAGAGGGCTTAAGAGCAGGGGCTCTGGTGACAGACAACCAAGTATGAATTCTGTCTCCAGACCTTATTAGCTATGTGATCTTGGGCAAGAAACTCTGTGCACTTCAATTTTCTCATACATAAAATAGGATATTATATCTACCTAAATGAACTGTCATGGGATTAATTTAACTCACATACATATGCATACATACATACAACTAGTCTTCAAAAAGTGTATCCACATAGTACATACTTAATAATTGTTAGTTATTATTAATAGTAATATTATTTTAGAAACATACTTCTATTAATTCAGAGAATTGTCCTATATGTTTTGCTAGCCACATCATACTGTCTCATGTTATATCTGTGGTTAACCATATGAAGTTGAGGGCCAAGCAAAATCTTGTTTGATCTGTGCAGTTAAATTTGGGACTCTGAATTCATGACTTTGTATTATTTTTATTTAATCATCTTATTTTAAACTCAATAGCCTTTTAGTATTATCTTTTTAAATATGATTTGATTTTTATTTCTGTCTTTTAAAATTATTTCTTAGCCTTTTAGTGATGTCTTTTTAAATCTCATTCTAGGTTTCAATTGGTTCCACATTACTTTGTCTGAGGTATGTTTAATAAACAGATTATGTTTTATTTTCCTTATTTTAGGGCAAAGATCAGTAAATATGGCCAAGGAGAGTGAGAGAGTAAATATTTCAAACTCTTTGGGCCATATAGCCTCTGTTGCATCTTCTTAAATCTGCCGCTGTAGAGGTGAGGGAATTGTGGACTCTATGTAAATGTTTGAGTATGTCTGGGTTACACCAAAATCTACAAAGACAGCCAGGATCTGATTTGGTCCCTGAATCGTGGTTCGCCGCACCTGTTCTAGAGTCCTCCTTATACCAAGCTGACCATGTAGAAAGTACTGCCAAAGGAAGGTGGTACATCAGCTAATTCCAGTAGCTATCACTTAAATTGCAAAGATCTGGACACCCATCATTTAGTTAATTTCTGTTCATAGTAAAAGAGATTAAATTCTGACCTCTCAAGCAGAGGAAATAACAAATAGAAAAGTTTATGTCTTGTGAATTAGGAAATTTAAATGAGCCAGAAATAGCTTAAGAGAGTTATCTGAAATTGATGTGTAAAAAACTACATAGGGAATTTTAAAATGACAGTTTTCAGGGTAAACTAAACCATGAATTCTAATTTGCGTTTTTAGCAATCAGATTTAGAAACACATATGTGTGTATGACCTGTGTTTCTAGAAAGAGAAGGAAGCAGAAATCTCCTTATTCTATGAAAATGTTTTTGCAGTCATTTATTCATTAGTTTCTACACTAAGTAGATGTAAAAGGTAACTAAATCCTAAATACAGGTATTGAAGAGAACAGTGTTTGTTAGATTCCCTAATCTAAAGGTTGTAAACCACTAAAAAGTCTGTAAATTATTCTGTTTCCTTTTCTTCTTTCTGTCACAGCAGTGTTCTACCAAAATACATGCTACAAAAATGTGTTGCTTATTTTTTGACCTATAAAAAGGAAAAAATGAACAATTTTGATTCTTTTAACCCGCATTTCAAATTATATGGAGGTCTATAAAAATAAATATTTTGTACATTCCAGTAAATTTTAGTTTCAAGTTTCTGTAAGAGCATGCTGCAAATCTCATTTAGCTATTAAGAAAGTACTTCTGCTTTCTCTTTCAGATTGTGTAGTATTCTCCTCTATCAAAATATGTGTATGGGCTTAAAAGTACTTCTAGAGACGTATTAATGAGTAGAAAAAAATTACTTCCTATTTAGAGTTATAAAATTGAGTGATTATTTCTCTGTTTTGTAGTATGCAGTTGTAATTATCTTATAACTTTGAAAACATTTTATGCACACCACCCTCTAAAGGATGCCCGTGTGCTGGAAATCCATGAACCTGTAAATACGTTAACTTACATGACCAAAAAAAAAAAAAAAAAAAAAAAAAAAAAAAAAAGACTTTACAGATGTTAGTATTTAAATTAAGGGTCTTAAAATGAGGAGATTATCCTGGATTATCAAGAGGGGCCCTAAATGTGATCCTCAAATGCGTATTTGCAAGAGAGAGGTGGGAGAGATTTCCCTATACAGACACAAGAGGAGAAAACAGTGCCTCCATGGAAGCAGCAATTAGGGTGATGCGCCACATTCAAAAGATGTGGAAAAGATGAGAAATACCTTCTTCCCTAGAACCTCCAGAGGGAGCTTGAATCTGCCAATACCTTCATTTCAGTCCAATGACACTGATTTTGGACGCCTGGCCTCCAGAATAAATTATTGTTATTTTATGCTACCAAATTAATGACAATTTGTTATAGCAACCACATAAAACTAATATAAGGAGTCATTGAGTTTACATTCATATTGAACACTGTATAATTGGTCTAGATGGCATAAAAGGAATCTAAAAATATGTTTACTATCTTTGATATATTTAGAATCTTATACAATACACAGAGGTATTATTGGGCAGGTGATATGGTTTGGCTTTGTGTCCCCAACCAAATCTCATGTCGGATTGTAATCTTCAATGTTGGTTGGAAGAGGGTCCTTTTAGGACGTGATTGGATCATGGAAGTGAACTTGCTGTTCCTGTGATAGTGAGTGAGTCCTCATGAAATCTGGTTGTTTAAAAGTGTGTACCACCTCCCCCTTTACTTGCCCATGCTCTCTCTCTCTCTCTCACTCTCTCGCTCTCTCTCTCCTCCTCCTGCTCTAGCCTTGTAGGATGTCCTGGCTTCTCCTTCACCTTCCAACATAATTGTAAGTTTCCTGAGGCCTCCCCAGCCATGCTTCCTGTACAGCCTGTGGAACCATAAACTAATTATTTCTTCATAAATTACCCAGCCTCAGGTGGTTATTTATAGAATGCAAGAATGGACCAATACAGAAAATTGGTACCACAGAAGTGGAGCATTGATATAAATAAACCTGAAAATATGGAAGCAGCTTTGGGATTGGGTAATAGGCAGAGGTTGAAACAGTTTGGAGGGCTCAGAAGAAGACAAGATATGGGAAAATTTGGAACTACCTAGAGACTTGTTGTTTGTGACCCAAATGCTGATAGTGATGTGCACAATAAAATCCAGGCTGAAATGATCCCAGATGGAGATGACAAGCTTATTGCGAACTGTAATAAAAGTTACTCTTACTGTGCTTTAGCAAAGAGACTGGCAGCGTGGTGCCCCTGCCTGTTACTGTTGGCAAATATCTGAGTCTCATGGCACCAAATATGTTAACAATGGAAGGTATCAGAATTACCAGTGACTAATCTTTGCAGGTGGGCAGCAACCTTAATTCTAGCACCCTCAGAATAAAAAATTTGACTGAGAGGCATAAGGCAGAAAAAAAGACTGAAGCAAGTTTCAGAGCAGGAGTGGATGTTTATTTAAAAAGAAAGGGAAGCATACTTGAAGAGACCCAAGTGGGCACATGAAGGTCAAGTGCAGTGTTTAACTGTGATTCTAGGACTTCATAGGCCAGCCCCCTTCCAGCATCTTGCATCCCTTTCCCATAATTCTTCCCTTAGGATGGGTTGTCCACATGTGCAGTGTCCTGGTGGGCAGCACTTGGAAGGGGAGCACATGTAGTGTGTTTAGAAAGTGTTTCACATGCCCATCTGAGACTTTTCTTCCTTTTTCTGTTGGACTGCCCCTGGAAGGTCGTACTCTACCATTTGTCACTTAATGCACATGCCCAGGAGGTTGCTTCTACCTGGCATCTGCATTCAATTAACACTTTAGTGCAACAGGTGTGGACCATCAGGAAATGGCTCTCCCTGGTGCTGGCTGCCAATTCATCACTTTTAGAGAGGCAATGTTATAATTGCTGAACCATCACCCTATTGTGGGATCTGGCCAGCAGCCAACAATGCAGCGGGGCTCTTTCTTTGTTCCCAGGTGGATCGGCAGGTCAAGAAATAATATACACACACAAGATAGTGAAAGCTGGGTCCAGTGGGGGTCACTGCCTTCTAGTTCCGCGGTGCTGCCAATGCACTGAATATGCCAGCATTTATCATTAAATTTAGTGAGGGCAGGCGTAGGTTAGTGAGGGATTTAGGGTCATTTGATTATGAGGCGAGATGGTCACATGGGGATGAAGTAATTCTTTAACATAACATCTGTATGCAGAAGTACAGTATACAGAGATAAGAATTTACAATATAGAGTGTGCATCAGTAATTTCTAAAAGAGTCTTAAAACAGAAACACAGTCTTTCCATAACCTATGATTAGCCAGATATTAATCAGCAGTAACAGTTGCAGCAAAAGCTGGTTACAGACAATCCATAGAAACAGGATGTGAAGCTAGACAACCGGTTATACCAGAAATTCTCAGAAGGGAGTATGCCTTAACCCTAAAGAGGCCTAGAAGAGCCATGGAAAGATGAGGGCATTTATAGCCCTATCTTACCGATATGGACAGGTGCCCCTCATGCATCCATTTATAGGTTCTCCACAAGGGTCGCATTCCATTCCCAGAGCTATGAACATGTGCTTTTCTGGGATAGGAATCTTGGTGATGTGAAACCTCCCTGACTGCACGTCCATTCATAGGCTCTCTGCAGGGGGAAGCACATCACGTGCTGTTGGCTCATTCTGGCAGTCCAGTCTGGCATTGTCTTTACACAATCCTGCATGCAATTTTGTGTTTATAATAATCAGGAGCATTTCATCTTTTATTCCATAGCAATAGTTTCAGGGGATCTCCCTACATCACCTAACATTCCTAGTGGGTGGGGGAGAGTCAACTCTTGCCCTGCACAGGACTGTCTTCTTGTAACATGCCCTAGAGATCTGTGGAAATTTGAACTTGAGATAAATAATTTAGGGTATGTAGCAGAAGAAATGTCTAAGCAGTAAAGCATTCAAGAAGTGACCCAGCTGCTTCTTGTGTTTGTGAGTGAAGAGATGATCTGAAACTGGAACTTAGAAGGGAAAGCTGAGCAAAAAAGTTTCGAAAATTTGCAGCCTGGCCATGTGGTAGAAAAGAAAAACTCATTTTCTGGGCAGTCAAACTGGCTGCAGAAATTTGCATTAAGTGAAAAGGAGCCTAATGTTAACAGCCTAGACAATGGGAAAAATGTCTCCAAGGCACTTTAGGCACCTTCGTGGCAGCCCATCCTATCACAGGCCTGGAGGCCTAGGAGGGAAGAATGGCTTTGTGAACTGGGCCCAGGCCCCATTGCCCTGCACAACCTTGGGATTCTGCTCCCTGCATCTCAGCCACTCCAGCTCCAGTCATGGGTAAAAGGGCCCCATATATGTCTCAGGCCATTGCAAGCAGCAAGCCTTGGTGGCTTCCATGTGGTGTTAAGCATGTGGGTGCAAAGAGGGCAAAAGCCGAGGCTTGAGAACTTCTCTGGATTTCAGAGGATGTATGAAAATGTCTGGATATACAGGCAGAAGTCCGTTGCAGTGGCAGGGCCTTCATGAAGAACCTCTAACAGGGCAGTACAGAAGGGAAATGTGGGGTTGGTGCCCCTACACAGAGTCTCTACTAGGACACAGCCTAGTGGAACTGTGAGAAGAGGTCTACTGTCCTCCAGACTCTAGAATGGTAGGTATAATGACACCTTGCACCATGCGCCTGGAAAAGCCACAGGCAATCAATGCCAGCCAGTGAAGGCAGCTGAGGGGCCTGTACCCTGCAGATCCACAGTGGCAGAGCTGGCCAAGGCCTTGGGAGCCCACCCCTTACATCAGTGTGGCCTGGATGTGAGACATGGAGTCCAAGGAGATTATTTTGGAACATTAAGATTTAATGATGGCCCTGCTGGGCTTCAGGCTCATATAGTCCCTATAGTACCTTTGTTTTAGACAATTTCTCACTTTTGGAAAACGAACATTTACCCAATGCCTGTACTTTCATTGTATCTTGGAAGTAACTAACTTGTTTTTTATTTTACAGGCTCATAGGTGGATGGGATTTTCCTTCTCTCAGATGAGGCTTTCAACTTGCACTTTTCAGTTAATGCTGAAATGAGTTAAGACTTTGGGGGGCTGTTGAGAAGGCATTATTTTGTTTTGAAATGTGAGCAGTACATGAGATTTGGCAGGGACCAATGGCAGAATAATATGGTTTGGCTCTGTGTCCCCACCCAAATCTCATCTCGAATTATAATCCTCAGTGTTGGAGGAAGGGTCTGGTGGGAGATGACCAGATCATGGGAGCAGACTTCCCTTGCTGTTCTTGTAATTGTGAGTGAGTTCTGACAAGATCTAGTTGTTTAAAAGTGTGTAGAACCTCCTCCTTCTCCCTCTCTCTCTTCCTCCTGGTCCAGCCATGTAGGATGTACCAGCTTCCACCACCCTTCACCTTCCACCATGATTGTAAGTTTCCTGGAAGGCCCCACACCAGCCATGCTTCCTGTACAGCCTGTGGCACTGTCAGCCAATTTGAGCCAATTAAACCTCTTTTCTTTATAAATTACCCAGTCTCAGGTAGTTCTTTATAGCAATGTGAGAATGGTCTAATACAGCAGGATAATCCTCCACGGGCCCTGAGCATCTCGTAAATTCTTCCTTGGTATTTCAAAAATTCAAGGTCTTGAAAACTCTACTCAGGTTGTTTCTTAGGGTAACCTTAAAGAATTTGGTAATATTTCCTTGTCTTGAAACCTCAAAAGATGGGATAATGTCTCCTTCCAGGAAAAAAGGTAGGAATGCTATAAAAGAAGCAGATTCCCCAAGCGCAGTGCTCTTCGGCTGCAATGCCAATCCACTGTTTTTGCAGTAATCACTTGAGGCCCTTTGTGTCACCCCGTGGGACTTGCAGATTTAGAACTAAAATAACAATGATGCACATACTGTCTTCTATGCTTTTAGTAATAAACCTTTTGTCTCTGACCCAGAAGACTTTTGTCTTCTGACAGCATCCATGAAGAGTGACAGACAGATTTAATAGCTTATATGGAAGTGTGTTGAGATTCCCCAAGACCATTCCCATATTTAGAGACTTGCTAGAAGGACTTACAGGATTCAGAATAAAGCTGTACTCATGGCTAAGGTGTATTGTACTGAAAGAACGCACAAAGAGATTGGTAGAGAAAAGAGAGGCAAATTCTGGAGAAATTCATGCACATGCATTCTTATGCTCTCCCCCTTGTGAAGGGGCACATTTAAGCATGTGCCTTCATCTAGCAAATAAAATGCAGAAGCATAAGTACAGTGTTCCTGCCTAAGGAAGCCCATTGGCAACTCAGCCCCTATGGTTTCTGTTGGATGGTGGTCATATAGGCACATACTAGGCAAATACGAAAATTACAGACTCCCAGAAGAAAAGCAAATATTCATAAATCATAACGTTTGTAAAAACAGCCTAGGCACAGAGAGCTACTCTTATCAGAAAGTGGATAAGACAAGTGCCAAATTCCCAGATGCCAGCCAAAGGTCCACCTTACAGTAGGCCCTTCTAAAGATAGCTGCCTGTAGCCTACTATATTAGTTCTTTTCTACGTAGGAGCATAAAAAAAAAAAAAACTTACCTGATGAGAAGATTACCTATGAAACAAATAATATTGCATGATAACATATGTTAAACTTCCAAGCAATGCACAAATTACCATTGCCAAAAGCATACAGATAAAAATATAGATATGATCAAGGAGATGTTTTTCATGCATGATCTAGAATTTGAGTTGGACTTTGAAAGACAGGAACAGAGAGGTAGGAGGTACAAAAGCTAGAATCCTTTTTATTTGATACAATAACAAAAATTAGTTTTGAAGTAAATTTGTGTTACCTCTATAATAAAAATTAGTCAATGAAAATATTGCCATTGAGAGAAAGAATTTGTCTTATATAGATCACAGATTAGATGAACTCTAAATCAGAATGACTCTGAGAGTTACGGCATTTTTCCAAGGTAGAAGAAGAAACTTGTTTAGGAAACATAATGTCCTGTCTGAAACATTTGCAGTAACTAAGGCATTTGATGACTAAAAAAAGTTATAATGGTTTTAATCCACTTTCAAAATAAAATGCTGAATATAGGCTATAAAAAGAAAAAAATCAACTCTTAGACAGGAATATACAAATTTCTATTTAAATTCCAGCTGAGATACTAAAACGGTAAAGTCAGAAAAATGTATCATTAAACTTAAGTATATTTTAACTTTCCTGTCACTTGATAGGAACTGAAATCAGTTAATATAAACCAGTTATAATTTGCACAGAGTTTTAGAAATACCTAGGCAAAAGAATATAGGGAGATGGTGACACTGCTGTTGTTGATATTATTATTATTAGTCATTGTAGTATTTAGTTTAAATTACACACACTGATTCAGACAAATATTTATGTGTTTTTCTCAATACACATTTTGAAGGATTATGATGTGTTAAGCATTGTGTCAAGAAATAAAGGCCAAAGTAAAAACACATCCTCTTCCTTAAAGGAGTGCACACTATCACAGGCTTATGTAACACAATATGATAAACGCCATTTTAAAAGTGGGATTCAGCCTACTATAGGAGAACTTAGACAACATGTTTCCACATCTGGAAATGTAAACCACCAACTACATATGTACGAAACATCATATGTACATTCATTGTTAAGCTTTAACCGCAACTAGTTTGAGTCTCTCTGTTTCTATTTTCCTTTAGAACTCCTGACTGATACAGTACTATTAGCTTAAATATGTTCATGTAGTAACATATCTGAAGGATAAGAAACCAGATATACACACACAAAAGCAAATGCAATAGAGCATTTATAAAACATTGCTTACTATGGTTAAAGCAATACATTTTCATGAATTTGTTGTCGTGATGTTCCATAAAATTATTGAGTAACTTGAAACAACGTTCTCAATATAATAATAAATAAAAGAGCAAATTATAAAACAAGAGGCACACCATCATTCCACTTTGTGTAAAATAAAAAAGTAAGAATAAGGATTAGATAAAATTTATATTATTTGTAGATAAAAAAGTGAAAATATATGCCTCACATTAGAGATAGAGATTACCTGTCTGTGGGTTTTTTGTGACTTTTATTTCTTGTGTTTACATTTTAAAATTTTCTATAGTATACAATATTATATAACCAGAATATAAACATTAAGCTCTAATGTACTAAAATATAATCAGTTATCTCTGGAGTAAAAGAGCCATCGTCACGTATATATCATTCATGGGAAACAGAAAAAAATACAGGTAATGAAATCATAACACAAAATATTACACTAGACACTGGAGGAGAACAAGTATAAACCAATATACTGTGTATAATGGAAAAAAAATGTATAGAGAAAAATACAAATTTTACATATTGGTTAGAAATCAGTAATTATTTTAATGGTTTTGGGGGTAATTTTCTAAATCTTTTGGCAGAAAATAGCTTAAAATATTCAGGCACATATAATACTTTTCTAATAAAATATATCATAAGTAGTAAATGGTATAAAAAATGTCAAAATGATTTTAGTAGTACAAATTACTGTAAGTGCATTATGTTAATTAAAATTACCCTAAAGTTCTCAAACTGATCATCCAAATGTGTTTTTTTAATTATTTTACCACTTTAAAGTTATATTGACACATAGTAATTGTACATATTTATTGCATATAGTGTGATGTTCCAATGCATGTATACGTTCATAATGATCAACTCAGGGTAATTACAACATCCATCATTTTAAACATTTATCATTTCTTTTGGGTGATAATATTTAAAATCTTCTCTTCTGGCTATGTTGAAATATACACTACATTGTTATTTACTATAGCCATTGTATTGTATGATAGAACACCAGAACTTACTCTTCCTGTCTCATTAACTTTGTACCCATGTTGACCACCTTCTCCTAGTATCCCCTCCTCCCTATCCTCCTCAGTCCCTGGTAATCACTATTCTACTCTCTACTTCTATGAAATCAACTTTTTTAGATTCTTCATAAGAGTGAGATCATTCAGCCTTTGTTTTTATATGCTTTGTTTATTTCACTAAACATAATGTCTCCAAATGTGTTTTTAATATCTCTAATATATGTAAGAATTTTGAGTAGTTATCACAAGTGTCAAATCAGCAGAATTTTTCATACTATAATTACACAGTAATTAAAGGCAGGTTATAGATGGCTCAGGAGATTATTGAAAATGGGAACCAGATCCTAGTTCAATGAAAAATGAATGGGAAAGGTGGAAGAAGAAACAAGAAAATGTAGACCACTCAAGTTTGCATGATAATTAAAGAGAAATAAGATTGTAACCACAGGAAGCATAAGAGCAATGTACAGTTGTCCTGGTTAGTCCTATGACATATGAGCACATTTCATGACTGGGGAGAAGAAGAAAGATATGAGTGAAGGGATGACTCATGAGAGAGATGCAGTCAAGAGAACTGATAAATAAGGCAGCTTGAAGCAGGAAGATACAATTAAATAGGTTTGTAGGTGTGTGGGGAGGGGTTAGGAATAAGGAAATAATGCCTTCCTGGCAGGGGTGTATGGGAACCAAGGATACCTGGAAAGTAGCTAGAGAGTGAGCCCTGGCTAGTTCAGTATGAAGGAGAGGCAAAGAGGGAATTGATAATACGAATGACTGAAGTGATTAATGATGTTCTGTAACTCCTAATAACTTTCTCTTCCACATTCATTCTAAAAGAACATTTTGTACACATGAAATTTGCATTTTCTCTACTTGGTGAGCAGTTATGACTACCTATCTTCCAACATTAATATTGAATCATTTTCAAATGTTCGTATTAGAGTTCTTATATTAAAAAATAAAATCTCAATTTTTTTTTCTTGCCCAACAAATTAGAAACCCTATGTTCAGCTTCTCTGTGTAAATTTACCACTTTGGATTTAGTCTATTTTGTGTACTAAAATGTAGCGAGTTTTTATTCTCTGAGCCATTCAGCCTTTATTTCTAATCTCTTTTTTCCCTTATGTTAGACATATTAAATGTTCTTCTTCCATAAGAATGATACAATAGTCTTTTCCCTGTATTATAAAAGTCCTACACTTATCTCTCTGATTTTATATATATTCTCTGCTTTTACATATATAATGTATATTTATATTTTACATATATTAACATACATATATATGTATGTTATACATAACAAGCACGGTTGTTTTTATTAGCAAGTCAGATCTAATCACTTTTCTGATCAGTGCCCTCCAATGGCTTCTCATCTCACTCAGAATGAGAAGCAGTTGGATCATGGGACCAATATGATCTGAATCTTGGCTCATTCCCTTCCACTCTCTAGCCCTTTCTTTCTCTCTAGCACCACTGGAACTGTGGGATATTTTAGGCACTCCCCCTCTTGCTCCACTATTCCCTTTCCCTGGAAAGTTCTTACCCCCAGTGTCTGAATCTAAGAGTATGTTCAAATACCATCATCGGGGAAGGCCCTCTGGGCCAAGATTTCTAGAACAGTAGCACCTCTCATTCTGTCTTCTAACCCTGCTTTTTCTTTCTTCTCAAAAACCAACCTATTCCATGTTTGTTATTGTGCCTCCCTCCATTAGAATTTAAGCTTGATAAGAGCAAGGTTTTTGTGTTTGTTTCCTTCTTTACTTCTAGTGCCTGGAGGAATGACTGGCACATGATAGGCATTGGTATACACTGAAAGAATGAATAAAGGAATAATGAATGAATTAGTGTGATCAAAATTAATCTTTCAAAATGTCCTGTAACTTCCTTCTTTAGTAAACCCCCTTTGACACTTTCCTTTCTTTTTCTTCCATTTTTTTCACCATTATACACATTATGCTCCCTTTTGCTCTCCTATCTCTTCTGGAATTTGTGTTCATTTATATTTGATTCTCTGTCTCTTGTTTTAACTCTGCAGACAGAGTTAACTCCTCTAAGCATACTGAAAGATTCAGAAATAAACAGTTATCTGTCTTGTAGGAAAGTATTAAAACCTAACAACATCTTGAAGTGTTTCTGAGTTTCAAATGATAGATAATCTGTCTTGAACATCAGTGAATGATGAATAAGCTGTTGACTAACTTGGGAGCATGAAATGAGATGTCATTTGCCATGAATTGTTGGTAATACTGCATTCATTTTCCATGGTTCTGTTTTACCTAGCTGATAGCCAGCTAGTATGTCAACTTTTCTGTAAATGATTAAAATGTAATTTAAACAATTTATCTCAGACTTCAGAGAAATAATTTTTAGTTACTGCTACATTTGCCTTAACTTCAGTTAAAAATATTTGATACTCTGGTTATTGATATCTATGGATTTTGTTTGATAGTTTGTTACAGAATTTTAGAATAATAAAACATGTTTGAAAAGGCACTGCAATCATGAAAGAAGAGCAAGTGACACTTATAATGCCATCATTTTCTACAGGTATTAAAAATCCCAGTGCTGATTACAGTGTGCAAATTCTAAAAACATTTAACGTCATAGTAGAAGACATAGAAGATAGCATATAGATGGATTTTATTTAATATAACATCAGTCACAATCTGAAAAGGCTAATACTATATGATTCAAACTATATGACATTCTAGAAAACGCAAAACTATGGAGACAGTAAAAAGATCTGTGCTTTTCAGGGGTGTCAGGGAAAGGGATGAATAGGAGGAGCATAGAGGAGTTTTAGGGTATGAAGAATGTTGTGTATGATATTATAGTGGTGAATAAGTGTCATTATACATTTGTCCAAACACATGTAATGTACAGCACCAATAATGAACCTTGATGTACACTCTGGAACTTGGGTAATAATGTTGCATCAGTGTGGGTTCATCCAGTGTGGTGAATGTACCACTGTGATGTGGGATGTTGATAGAGGAGAAAGTGTGAGTATGTGGGGGTGGTTTATGCTAAGTTTTGTTATGAACCTAAAAATAGTCTTTAAAAAATAAAGTGTGCATTTTTGAAAAACTATTAAAAGGGGAAAATCAATCCAATTTAAACATCCTCTACTAGGGATTAAGACACATGAGATAATATATTTCTTCCTATCAATAACGCTTCTTCATTTAGATAGTTACAATCTCCTTGATTCGTAGAGCATATTCATAGATCAGGCAATTGTACTACACTATATTTCTAATTATTGCATTGCTTTGTGAATAGGAGTTTTTTGTATTTCTTTCTTGCATTGGGTTGTTAAAAATGAAAATGGGGCCAGTGAAGTTACTGTTTGGAGACGATAAGCGAGTGCTTAGCTGCCATACTTGTTATTGCTTTGGTTGAAAGTAGTTTTCCTGACAATTTATTTGTACAAGCTCTTTTCTTTTTGACTCTTTACTTCTGAATATTGCCTATTGGATAGTATTTGATTTTGTGCACCATTAACATGAGCCAGCTCTGCTTTATTCTCGTGTCTCAGTTCAGAAGACACTAACCTGGTTCAAACCCACTGGTCACCACCAATATGACTCAGAAGGAAAGGCAATTGGAACATCACCAAAAACCTCTAATCACCTCACCAATATCTAATTAGGTAATGCAGAATTGGTAATTTTTAAGGCAATATTATACTGACGAATGTTACACAAGTCTGTGAATAATTCCCGAAAGAAACGTGCATGTCTTTGGTCATAAATGTTTCTGGTCCATGAGTATTTAAAGATTACTGGGTGAATTCTATCATTGGAAAATAAAACAACAACAAAAAAGTTCAAATCTTAAAGTGTAAATTTTAGGTTACACAGATAATCCATAAAAAACAGTAAAGATAGGAAAAATGTATACAATTGTGATTTAATTCCCTTACATCTATCTGGATAAGGCCTTGTTGTACTTCCCGGACACTGTACTGTGTTAGGTGTGATCCTACATTAGTCTTCAAAATTAAAATATAAGTGTTAAGAATAATAAAAAACACAACTTACTCAAATCAATATTATGATAAGAATAGTGAAAAAAATAAGATGTTAGGCCAGATGCGGAGGCTTACGGCTGTAATACCAGCACTTTGGGAGGCCAAGGCAGGTTTATCACCTGAGGTCAGGAGTTCGAGACCATCCTGACCAACATGGCAAAATCCTGTCTCTACTAAAAATACGAAAATTAGCCAGGTGTGGTGGCACATGCCTGTAATCACAGCTACGAATGAGCCTGAGGAAGGAGAATTGCTTGAACTTGGGAGGCACAGGTTGCAGTGAGCTATGATTGTGCCATTACACTCCAGCCTGGGCAACAGTGAGACTCTGTCCGAAAGAAAGAAAAAAGAAAAGAAAAGAAAAGAATAGAAAGAGGGAAGGAGGGAATGAAACAGAGAGAGAGAAAGAGAAAGAAAGAGCGAAAGAAAGAGAAAGAAAGGAAGGAAGGAAGAAAAGATGTTGGAGAAGAAGCACAAAGATTCTAAATATTGTTTTAAAAACTGAAGTTGAGAATGGATTTATAATACCTACGTGTATGAAGTAATATTGTTAAGGAAAAGCTGAGTTCTTCACCATCATGGAATGAGGGAAAACATATGTAAGCTATTCCTGGCACTACTTCAAATTTATATGTGAATGAAGGCTGTAAAACTTTGCGGGAATTCCCAAAGTTTGAGGCTCAAGAGAAGAAGGAAAGAAATAGTGTTGAGCACTTCACCCTTGACCAGCTTCATGTGCTAATCATGAGCTAGAATTGTACAAGTTCCAAGTTATGCGACAGATATTATTGCAGATTTTAATTATTACATATAAGGAGGTGGAGATAATACTCCAGGCAGGTCATGCAAGAAAGACTAAATAGAGGGCTATTATACTCCGTAACAAAATATAGGCAAATGAAAATGTTTATGAGATGTAGCTCAGTCAAATTCAATTTAACTTTACCCTTTCATGGTTGCCCACAGTTTCATCCTTACTAAAACTCATCCTTACTAAAAGATATTTGCCCTGAGGATCTCAGTTCACTGATGACACTCTGGTTCTTAAGTTCAACATTCCTAACCTCTGTGACTTTTTATTTACATCTCAGACTGCTTCTCCTCCGAGTTTATCTGCTTTATTTGTTGATTCTTAGTCCATACTACTGTTTGCACCTTCCCCCATCTCTTTCATTGTTCCTTTTCCTTTCTCTACCTCTTAAAAATAGGCATTATCTTTAGTTTCTTTTCTATTTCTTTGTTACCTACTTTTCCTGATGATTTTAACAATTTCCATGGCTTAATCGCTCAGGTTTCTTCCCAGCTTCATATCCTCATTTTGCAAGGCCTGTGGACGTTTCCATCCAGATGCCTGACCATAAATGTAAGTGTAATGTCTAAAAGAATACCAGTTGTTCCCTCCAAGCCATATCACACCTCAGAATTTATATTGATTTCCAAACTAACATTGTGCTATCAACTTCGCAAACAGAAAAACAAATAGATCCATCTTTTTTTCAATGATCCTCTCAAATCCAGAAAACATACTTATTAATTACTCTCTAACATTTCTGATAAATATTCTTTATCTCTCTTTTCACTGGCACTAACCTTTCTTGCTTTGCATCAGGATTCCTGCATTAGTCTTCAAATCAGCTTCTTTATTTCCAGGTTTTGCAGCTGAATCTGTCTATTGGGCATTGTTATTTAAAGTATAGTCTGGGAATTAGCAGTAATGGTATTATCTGGGAATTCATTTTCGTAAGGTGAAATCTCAGGCTTTACTGGAGAATTGAATCAGCATATGCGTTTTAGCAGGATCCCCAAGCAATGAGTGTGAACATTAAAGTCTGAGAAACTCTGCTCAGTGTGACCATGTTACTTCTCTATTCATAAGGGCTTCAAAAACACACTTCAATATTATTAGATGATAACATTGCTTAAATTTGAAAGTATTACACTCTCCCCTCAAAATTTAGTTACCACTAATCACCCATACTATACCTTTTTTTTCCCTATCCCCTAAATCACTATGCACATTTTAGTTCCTGTGACTGGCTAACATGGTTTACTTGCTAAAAATGCCCTCTACTTACTTGTTTGTTTACACAAACCTAATCCATTCTGAAAGACTAATTCAAGATCCAACTTCTTAAAACATTTTTATAGTACCTATTATAATAATAGCAGCAAAAATAATTTTATTAAGAGTGTCTAAAAAACTATTTTGTGTTATTTTTGTTTTTCTTAATTTGCCAGCCCATTTCTAATTAGATATCAAGTCTTTTATTAGCTTGTGTTCTGGCATCTAGAAGAGATCTTGCACACCACTGGGGCCAAATAATTTCTAGAAATAAGTCTTTATAGATGTCCTTAAAATTAAATATGAGATTTATTTTACTTTATAACATTTATGCATACAACAAAATTGTACACAATTTTACAGATGATGGTTACACACATTTTAAATCAGAATTTCCTGCCTTTTCTTTCAGCGTCTTCTGCTAAGAGATATTTCACTTGGTGTAAATGAAATATATACTTGTATAAATATAAGAAAATATTTCACTTGATGTAAATGTCTAAACATTTAAATGGGCATTTATGTAGCATTAACTTCCATTGCCTACATTTAAAATAATGCTGTCTAATAAAATTGATGTTTGGATACGTTGCAATATTTAAAAATGCTATATTTAATAACTCTACAGAGAAATATATCTACATAAGCAGCTGTTTTGTAGAAATTAGCTTTATAACTAATGCTCCATATTGTTAGTTAACATATATCATTGATCATGATTCAATAATTCATATTAGTCACAAGCAAATTACATAATTAGTACTTGAAACGAAAACCTCCTATGAATAAAAAATAAAATTCACCCTCGTTTTTAACATCAGGAGGAAACAACAAAAATTAATATATTTTTCCCACAAAAGGATTCTGCATTGTAATTTTTTTATGTTTCAAATAATTATATAGCCAAATATTATAAAGCAATCTATAACTTTTTAATTATTTTGAAAATAACTATATATCCTAACATGTCTCTTTTGATACTTTCTATGTGTGATGCACTCCTGTGTTAAGTGTTAATTTTGTATTGTAAGGAGATGACAATAGGAAGTGTACAAAATAAAATATCACTGTGTATCCCTTATAATTTAAAAAGCCCTTGTTATGGAGTGTTCATGTCTTAGAATTCCTTTTTGTCTTTAATGAATCCAGAATTTCCTTTACTACAAATTCTATTTTATGCGTGCTCTTTGCTCTTCTTTCCCAAGCTATTTGAGGTTAGTTAAGTGCATGTCATATTAATTTACCTGAAAATGTGACTTTCTTAAGACACCCAAAGGAATATGGACATAACTCTGGATTGGAAAAATGGCTAGTTATGAGTCATCCAGTGAGGCACCGCCTGGAAGCAGTTGAGAGTTGATCATGCAATCCAGTAAAAGATTGAGTTAAATCTATCATCCTGTAACTGGTCCTTGAATTTACGTCCTAAGTGTACATTAGATAAAACTATATCAACATTTCTCAACTTTCTTTTTTGTCCCCGAAGATCACTACCAGTCAAATTCTAGGAGAATGTCCTCTAGTTCCTAGGCATTATGGGGTGAGAAGACTGACGTTAAGGTGGATATCAGATGCCCAACATATGATACTTTTCTTAAAAGATTTTTTTTTTTTCGTTGAGAGGGTAACAAAGAAAAAACTGCAGGACATGATGGGTTCCATTTTAAATGAAGATTAGTAGTAGTCACTCAGCACTGATTAAAGAAACACCGTTTCTGCCTGAGTCTCCAGGGAACGTTTCGCGAAGAAGTTGACATTTGACCTAAACTTTAAAGGAAAGATTTTCAACATTCACATGAGTATGGGATAAAAGTCATTCAAAAGAAGGAGAGAGAAAATAAGAAGAAATTTGAAGAAAGAAACAGTATAGGGTACCGCCACATATGCAGAAGAGAGAGTAACCATTCTCTAATATATAACCACCTGAGGCTTGGAGGAGGCAAAAATGAGTTGGAACTACAGCATGTGGGGACTTCAAGTGAGTTTAAGGTTTATGGTGTAGATCATGAAAAGCATAAAAATGATTTCTAAATATATTTTCACAGTAATGTTACAATTTGCTCTTTCCTTTTTTATTTTAATAATAAAATATATTTTGAATCAGAGTTTCAAAAAATGTAAAATATTGGAGCTTGAAAGGATTTTATAAATCATTTTGACAAAATAATCATTTTATACTTAGGCAAACTGGGTTCCAAAGACCTTGAATGACATATTCAAGGTCCAAGAATTCTACCTGATCATTGTAATGCAATCACATATAGTTATAACTCTTATAGTTATTCTGGTTGTGTCCATAATCCCAAATCTAGAATGCAATCAATCTCTAGTGAGAAGAGAGTACAGTCTGATTTGGGTGATCAGTTTGTTTCAAAAGATCGATTTAAACCCTTATGACTGTTCCCTTACATGTAATTATATTTCACTTAAAGTTAGTTACAGACGGAATTGCCAGGAATTTTAAAAAGTGTAAATAAACATCATCATCATCTCCTTGGTTTAGTGTTCCTTCCATGTACTGCTATCATGCAGTATAACATTTAGCCTTCCTACTCTTTTTTTCCAACAAATTTCTGAAAACGAAACAAAATAAAACTATGAACTCTTTGTTCTTTCCTGGACATGACTAAACAGAGCTCCGAAAGAAGGGAAGACCTTGACCTTGAACCTATCAGCTTTTCTGGCGAGATAGTTTCAGATATATATGACTCATTTCCTACAGATTTAGACTATGTGTGTGTGTGCGTACAAGATTAGAAGGGGAAAAAAACTTAAAGATAAGAGTCGCACATCACCTTGATTTCTGTCCGCCTCAGAGAACTACGGTCAAACTCATATGACATAGATCTTTTGTGGATTTCTGGCATGCTGGTTGTGATGTTACAGTACTTAAATTTCTTCTGCCAGAATATGTGATGTCTTTTTAAATATATAACCACATTTAGCTGTTTTTTTTTAAATTCCATGTATTTCCCAGCAAAATTAAGTATAACTTTTTGACTGTCTGCCTCTAACAAAGAGACATCAGCTACTTCATCTGGCCTGCAGCGATCAGGGAAATATAGATGCAAGTTGCCAGGGATGGCCAGTCCAACATCCTAATGTAGTTACTGGAATCCCATGCCTACCTAACTTGGGCAGTAACTTTAACGTAGAAGGAGCCAGAATTGAGAAGTCACATTGATTGAAGTTCTTTGAATGGACCAAATTACATAGCTGGACAGAAAGTTCATTACACCATTGTTCTATGGTCATAATGTCTCAGAAACATACTTCTTTTCTTTTTTATTTTACTTCTTCTGCATTACTTAGTCCCAGGCAGACTTTCCTATGGTCTCCTAGGGTTTGGACAATAGACATGTTTAAGTCTGGTTTGATATTTTACTAAGGCTATAACCCTTACTTACTACTAATGTGGGGAGGTTCTGTCTGAGACTCTGGATATTGGGCAGAACCTGAGTTTTGACCCCCTCCAGTACAGCAGATGAACCAAAATGTAAGTGTAATATATTGGCCAATACCTTCAAAATATTTTTGTTCCAAGAGTGTACTTTCCTCTGTTACCAACTTTTAAACAAAAAATGGCCTGAAAGCTCAGCACTGTAGTGTATTTTTAAATTCTACAATGTAATTAATGTCATTTCAAAATATTTATTATTTTTAGAGAATGAGTTAAGGTGGAGAGTCCTTCAGAAACAGAAAAAGTCCTTTAGATAAAGAAAAGTAAGTTAATGTGAAGAAGATTTTAAACTGCCATAGAGAAACATGGCATTGAGGGAGTAGTTTGGGTTAATAATGACTGTACAGTTCATCTGCCCCATGTGACTCTTCTTCTCCCACATACAGTGATATGTGTGAGACTATGCAGAAGGCAGATGGGTGATTTTATTCAGATTTTTCCAGAATTTGTGCATTTAAAACATATCATAATAAGGGGGTTTAAGAGATTGCAAAGAGAATGATTGAAATGATAGAGCATGGAATCTAAGTGAACAGGGAATAAACTAAGGACAGGGAAAAGGGAGGAAGAGAAAGAAGAGAGGTCAGTAAACTGGAGGTCCTGATGTGAATCACAGCAACTCATTGCCTAAATAATTAAATAGGAAAGCAAGAAACAGGAGATGGTGGTCAGAGATTTGGAGTGATACAGGATTTCAGGGTAACTTCTTAGGGCCTTACTGTAAAGTGAATCAGGAAAATGGACTCGAATTGAAGATCACTGTTGATCGTGAAGTCAAAGCTAGTTTTCTATGTGGAATTTGAAATCAACTAGATTGAGAATAGGAGTCGAAGCAAATAGGAAAACTTTGAACTTGATATCAGTATATTCAGTGAATTAAGGTGAAAAGTATATAAAATGTACAATAGTAAATGGCAAAAATTAGAAGGGGAGAGTGTTCCAAACATAGAGGAGTAGAGGTTTTTGCAAAACAGGAATAGACATGTCCTGGATATAGCAATGGGATCCAGAAAGATTCTTGCCTCCCATTATATGAGCTTTAAGAGCATAATTAACTTCTACTAATTTAATCCTTTCTTTCCTTCTTTATTTTTCTCTTTTTTTAGAGTCTCATTCTATTACCTAGGCTACATGACCTCGGCTCACTTCAGCATCAACCTCCCTGGCTCAAGGCATCCTTATGCCTCAGTATCCCAAGTAGCTGGAGCTACAGGTGTGCACCACCATGCCTGGCTAATTTTTGTATTTTTTGTAGAGATGGGGTTTTGCCATGTTGTGCAGGCTGGTCTTGAACTTCTAAGCTCAAACCATCCACCTTCAACCTCCCAAACTACTGGGATTGCAGGCGTGAGCCACCATGTCTGGCCAATTTAATCCTTTCATTATACAAGACTATCGGAGAGTTGTGTGTTTGGACCACATTGCTTTCCCCATTGTCTTCTATATAATGTTAGAGAACCAAAGAACCAAGCACAAGGTTGACCCAGTAACTGTGGACTGGGCATTAGAAAAGAGAAATGATTGTGGGTATACTTTAATAAGACAGAGACAACAGAATATAGCAATTAGGAGTGTTATACCTTGGACAGGTTTTGAAAGAAAATTGTGTGGATTTGCATTGCCTGTGGGTGGAATTGTGTCCCTCTAAAAGAGATATATTTAAGTCCTAACCTCACTACTTCAGATTGTTACCTTATTTGGAAATAAAGTCATTGCAGATGTGATTAGTTAAGATAAGGTTACATGGTAGTAGAGTGGTCCCCTAAACTGATGATGTTGATGTTGTGAATACGTGTGTGCAAGCATGAATTTATACAACTCTTGTGACAATCAAGTTCTGATGGGGATGTGAAGTAACTGGAACTTTCCTACATTACTCGTGAACATGCAAAATGATACAGCCACTAAGGAAAACCATGTATTAGTTTCTAATAAGTTAAACATACACATACCGTATTACCTAGATTTTCACATAAGCCTAATAAAATTTGGATATTTATATAAGTTTTCTTCATAAAAATCTGCAAACGACCATGTTTCTCAACTGGGTCAAAACCACAGTTCTTTTGTTCTTACTCTTCTTTTACTACTTAGTAATAAAAAGAAGAAACTGTTGATACACTCAGCAACATGAATAAACCTCAAATGCATTATGCATGATGAACAAAGGCAAACTCAAAATGCTATATATTGCATATCTCATTTATATGGCACTCTGGAAAAGGCAAGATTATAGGAATGGAGATTATATCCTTGATTGTCAAGTGTTATGGGTGAGGGAGAGAATTTGCCTTCAAAAATCTGGCATGAGGGATTCAAGTGTGTGTGGAGGGGGTGTGATTGGAACTCTTTGGTGGTTTGATTGTAGAAGTGATTACAAAACTATTTTATATTGCCAAAATTCACTCTAGAAGAAGCAGGTATCACTGAAAATTTTAAAATATGTTCGAAACACTTTTAAATGCCTAATATCAATATACTATAGTAAATAATCAAAAGGCATATTCTAGTTTCTAGGGATGCTGCCACGAAATATCACAAATGTGATAGCTTAAAACAATACAGTTTTATTCTCTCATAATTTTAAAGGTTAAAAAGTCCAAAATAAAGGTGTTGGTTGGATTGCTTTCTTCCAAAGATTCTAGGGGAGAATTCATTCCAGGCTTCTCTCCTAGCCCACAGGCAATCCTTGGCAATCCTTGACTTGTAAATGAATCATCCAGTCTCTACTTCCATCTTCCTATGGCCTTCCCTTCTGCATTTCTTTGTACCTTTTTTTTCTTTTGTAAGGACACCTGTCAATGGACTTAGGACCCATACTAATTCAGGATTATCTAATCTCAATATCCACACCTTAATTACTTCTGCAAAGAAACCTACTCCAAATAAGGTTACATTTTGAGGTTTTTAGCAAACATATTCTCTGAAGGAACAAAATTCAAACCACTTAAGTCATCATAGAAATCTTTAATAAATGTATTTATATATTGATATAAGAACACTGATTAGCACATTCTTTCACTCATGTTTGTATTCTGACAATATTTTGCCTAATATATTTATTAGGATCACAGGCCAAAAATGATCATAAAATGCTATTATGTCTATAACCCCATTACCATAATTTTAGAGTATTTTAGAGTATTTTTTCCATGAGTAAATTGAATAACCTTATAAATTATAAACCACATGAATAACTTATTTTAATAAGATACAAAGTACATTCAAATTTATGTGAGAAAAAGTCATGCGTTGACCCAATTAGCTGGTGAATCAAATACTGTCTTTAAAGTATTTAAGAAATTTTCAAAGTGTGAAAATTAACATTGCTGAACCAGAAACTTAGAATGATGTAGCTGGAATGAACTAGAACACAATGTCAAGATCTAGTATTAAATTATGTCCAACAACATTAAGAAACCAATGAGAAGAAACTGTGGAAAGAAAATAATGAATAGGCTTTTAACTAAAATCTTTTTCACATTTTAAGTTCAGGGGTGCATGTGCAGCTTTGTTATATAGGTAATCTTGTGTCATGGGCATTAGTCATACAGATTATTTCATCACTCAGGTAATAACCCTAGTACCCATTTGTTATTTTTCCTGATCCTTTCCCTCCTCTCACTCTGCACCCTCAACAGAATGCAGTGTGTGCTGTTTCCCTCTGTGTGTTCATGTGTTCTCTCATCATTTAACTCCCATTTATGAATGAGAACATGCAGTATTTGGTTTTCTCTTTCTGTGTTAGTTTGCTAAGAATAATGGTTTTCAGTTCCATCCATGTCCCTGCAAAGGACATGATCTCATTCATTTTTATGGCTGTGTAGTATTTCATGGTGTATATATACCACATTTTTTTATCCACTCTATCATTGATAGACATTTAGGTTGATTCCATGTCTTTTTTATTGTAAATAGTGTGGCAATGAATGTACCCAGGCATGTGTCTTCATAATAGAATAATTAATATTCTTTTGGGTATATACCCAGTAATGGGATTGCTGGTTCAAATGGTATTTCTGTCGTCAGATCTTTGAGGAATTGCCACATTGTCCTCCACAATCGTTGGACTAATTTACACTCCCACCAACAGTGTATAAACATTTTATCCACAACTTTGCCAGCATCTGTTATTTTCTGATCAAAGCCAAATTAGAAACAAACTACCATTCCCAACTTCCACAAAATGAATAAAATGTCTAGGAATACAGCTGAATACAGAAGTGAAAGATCTCTACAAGGAGAGCTACAAAACACTGCTCAGAGAGACCAGAGATGACACAAACAAATGGCAAAACATCCTATGCTCATGAATAGGAAGAATCAATTCATTAAAATGGCCATACTGCCTAAAGCAATTTTTAGATTCAGTGCTATGCCTATTAAACTACAAATGGAATTCTTCACAGAACTAGACAAAAACTATTTTAAAATTCATATGGAACCAAAGAAAAAGCCCAAATAGCCAAGGCAATCCTAAGCAAAAAGAACAAAACTGGAGGAATCACGCTACCCAACCTCAAAGTATACTACAGGGCTACAGTAACCAAAACAGCATGGTACTGGTACAAAAACAGACATATAGACCAATTAAACAGAATAGAGAACCCAGAAATAGTACTGCACATCTATAGCTATCTGATCTTCAACAAACCTGACAAAAACATGGAATGGGGAAAGAACTCCCTATTCAATACATGGTGCTGGGATAACTGGCTAGCCATATGCAGAAGATTGAAACTGGACCACTTCCTTTCACCATATACAAAAATTAACTCCAGATGGATTAAAGATTTAAATGTAGATTCCAAGACTATAAAAACACTGGAAGAAAACCTGGGCAATACCACTCAGGACACAGGCATGGGCAAAGATTTCATGATGAAGACACCAAAAGCAACTGCAACAAAAGCAAAAATTGGCAAATGGGATCAAATTAAAGAGCTTCTGCACAGCAAGAGAAACTATCAACAGCGTAAGCAGACAGCCTACAGAGAGAAAATTTTTGCAAACTATGCATCTGACAAAAGTCTAATAGCCACCACCTATAAGGAACCTAAACAAATTTACAAGAAAAAACCACAACCCCGTAAAAGAGTGGGCAAAAGATATAAACAGACACTTGTCAAAAGAAGACATACATGCAGCTAACGAGTATGTGGAAAAAGCTGAACATGACTGATCATTATAGAAACGCTAATCAAAACCGCAATGAGATACCATCTCACATCTGTCAGAATGGCTATTACTAAAAAGTCAAAACATAACAGATGGTGGTGAGGTTGTGGATAAAAGCAATGCTTATACACTGTTGCTGCCAGTGTAAATTAGTCCAACTGTTGTAGAAGACAGTGTGGTAATTGTTCAGAGACCTAAAGACAGAAATAATATTTGACCCAGCAATCTGATTACTGGGTATATGCCCAAAGAAATATAAATTATTCTATTATGAAGACACATGCATGTGTTATGTTCATTGCAACACTGTTTGCAATAGCAAAGACATGGAATCAGCCTAAATATCCATCAATTATAGACTGCTTAGAAATATGTGGTACATATACACCTTGAAATATTACAGAGCCATAAAAATGAACAAGATTATGCCCTTTGCAGGGACATGGATGGAGCTGAAGGCCATTATCTTTAGCAAACTAACACAGGAACATAAAAGCAAACACTGCATGTTCTCACTTATAAGTGGGAGCTAAATGATGAGAACACATAGATCCACAGGGGGGATCAATGTACACTGGGGTCTATCAGAGGGTGTAGGGAGGGAGGAGGGAGAGGATCAGGAAAAATAACTAACGGGTACTAGACTTAATACCTGAGTGATGAAATAATCTGTACAACAAACCCTCATGACATAAGTTTACTTATGTAACAAACCTGCACATGTATCCCTGATCTTAAAATATAAAGAGAAGAAAATGAGATAATAACCAAGGATTTTTCAGAAATTATAAACACATAAACCCCCAAATATAGGAAATAAATGTGTCCCATCAAAACTATCTTTATAAAAAGAAAAATGAAGTAAAACATTTTACAGCAACAAAATGTGTGATAGCTCAGCATCATTAGACTCTCATTGAAGTAACTTCAAAATATGAACTTCAAGGGGAAAGAAAATGACCACAGAAGGAAAGTATGGGGTGCAAGATAAAACGACTATGAAAGAAAACATGAAGAATCAAAGGAACCCAAAGTGAACCTAAACAATGATTTATACTGTTTTAATTTCTGTTACATAGACAGTCCAAGAAATTCTGGTTGATTTAAACCAATAAGTTAAGAAAAAAAACACAAAATAAATACAAGCTTCTTGAGACAAAAACAGGTAATTACAACAGTGCGAGATTCATACTAACATCAGATTTTTCATTAATAGTTTTGGATGCCAGAAAAGTATCAAACAGTGGTTCCAAAGTTATGAGGGAAAATGGCTTTGAATGGATGCTGTCTCTAGACAAATCTTAAATCAAGTGTGAAGGTAGAATAATGACTTTTTTTTAATTCAAGGACTTAGAAAAGATTCATCACATAACTGCTACATTAAAAGTACATTATTGTGTCATTTTAAAAAGTGAGAGAGGCAGAAATGAGAAACTCCAGGAAAATTAAAAACTACACAAAAAATTTATTTTCTAATTGTGAAGCAAACTAATATGTGGGCACAATTTTAAACCAACTGATAGACTGATAAAAAATAATATTTAATTATGTATTAATGTGGACTGTATTATACTTTGAGTGATTCAGAGGTCATGATATTGAAACACTATAAAAGAAAATATTATTGTGAAATATAACTTGGACTTGCAGTTAATGTCTCTGCAAAATAATAATAAAAATAAAGTTCATTAGTTTTCCACTTTTAGCTCATCCTGCAAAGCAGACTTACTTATGATCACAGAGCAATTGTAAATTTTATTAATTTTGACCATGTCATTCTGAAGTGCTGAGGATAGAAAAGTTATAATAAGGAAAAGAAAATAAAAAGATTAGGAGTAAGATATGATATAGAAGGGGATTTGGTGATTATAATTGATAAAATAAATGAATATATAAGTACCTTAAACAAAGATATACAACTAAGCAATAATTTAAGTAATGATAAAAATATTTGATGAAGACAATGATGAGAAGTGGAGAACTGCCTGCATGATCAAAATTTGCAGCTTCCGCAGTGCACAGTTAATAGGTAACACAGTATAAATCAAGTATAAATCAAGAATTGGAGAACATGTATGAAGATAATGTAAAAAAAAGAAATAATTACTAGATTATGTTTCTTTATATTGGGCTAGGTATGAAGTGGTGCCAAAGGTGCAAAGATGATCATTTTTATGATGTTATCTGTATTATACGAATCTGTAAGATATTATTTTGATTAAGGTGCTTAAAACTTATATGGAAATTCATACCAGTAACATTATTTTTTTAAATAAGGTTTCTCCATCATGTGATAAGCATTTAAACATTCAAAACTGAGGACAGTGAGGAATTTGTTTTACTTGTTTCAAGTTTATATTATTCTTCAAGAGAAATGCGACAAATAAATGTAAATAATCCATGTAGGTTCAAAATTTTTCAAATGTATTTCAATACATATTATTGTATATTTGTTTTCGATCTTATTTAAATAACTTTTTAAAAAGGAGTGAAGAAAAAACTCTGCACTCTTTTTATATATTTTCCAGTTTTAATATTTTTCATACGTTTCTTTCATTTTTTTTTCAAATTATTGTACAAAGTTCATATGTAAATCTCTAAAATGGAAAGAAAGAAAATCCAAATTCTCTTCATTATGAAGTATGGAATGTAAAAAAACAGAACACTGAGATTATGATAATTGTCCTACCAAATATATATTTATATTATTATTCCTTAACTTCTTATGCATTTTTCCATATAAATATGAAATATGAAAAATAGGTACACAGAAGCTCTAAGATCCACTCATTGTGAACTCTGCATAATTTTGGAAATAATGTCTTTAAAGTCTTTTTTCTGGTTAGCTTTCAAATGCTATTTTAAAAGTTGCAAGGCATGAAGAACCAGATGCATACCTTCCCTTCACATGGATTTTCAATTTAATACCTCATAGTTGTTTCTTGTTTCTGGGATGCTAATATGGTCTATTTTGTGTCAATGCACAATTTGTACAATGTTTCTTTTTAACTATCTCTTTCTTTGGTGATATGGTTAGTCATTTTATTCTAAAAAATTTTAAAAATATTTAGTTACTATTTCTAATGTACACCATGATCATCATTAATTCGCTAAGAATCAAAAGCAGAATATATTAGGAAAACTGAATTAGCATGTTTAATTTTAATGTGCCTCCAAACACTGTTTTTGTTACAGTATACTAAGCTTATGGAGTAAGTGCTCCAACTGACAGATTATTATTGAGAACGATGTAAAGGAAAGCCTGTTTTTATTAATACCTTTTCACAAATACCAGCCTCAAGATATTAGAATAAAATGCAATGTGTGAGTTTAAGTGTTGAATAATATGCTAGATTGTTGGTAAAGGAATATGCTTAACAAAGTATTTCCCCTTTGAAATATTATTATTTTTCCCCCAGGAAACCAGCTGGAGAGTAAAGCAATATTCTTTTTTACCAAATTACAGAATTAATTTATGTCCTGTGGGCAAAGGTAAACACACAGTAATCACAGCTCAGAATCTTCTCATTCAAGAAATGCCCATCAAGCACCCTAATGATGTCTTGTTTATGTTGATGATTTATTGTTTTCTTCAAATACATCTGAAATATTTTACAATTCAGCTGATTCTGGCAGTTTCCAAGCATTTTCCCAGTCTCAGAAAGGGGTACTTGCCCTGCCCTCTGCAGAGCTGGCTGACAAAGGCGGTGTCCTGGCCTTTGGCCAGGAGCTTGTCTCTAGCATGGTGTTAGCATTTCTGACTTGCGCGGGAGTACTGAGCACTGCAACCTCAAAAGCATATTAGACTGCAAAAGCTCCATTCAAGTGAATGCTATTCTAGCATTAAAAAAAAAAATACACACTATTTTTTAAACTAAAATTTGGAAGAAAAACGTGTATGTTCAGCAAAATACACATAACAGGCTACAATGCAAATGATATATATATAAAAGAATATAAGCTTTTAAACTGAAGGTTTATAAATATAAACAATAAAGAAAAAATTTATAAGGAAAACTTTTTTTCTTTCTTTTTGAGAAGGAGTCTCTGTTGCCCAAGGTGGAATACAATGTTGCTATCTTTACTCACTGCAACCTCCGCCTCCCAGGTTCAAGCGATTCTCTTCCCTCAGCCTCCTTAGTAGCTGGGATTACAGGCACCCGTCACCTCACCTTGCTAATTTTTGTATTTTTAAGACAGGATTTCACCATGTTGGCCAGGCTGATCTTGAATTCCTGACCTCAGGTGATCCGCCCACCTTGGCCTCCCAAAGTGTTGGGATTACAGGCGTGAGCCACCATGCTCAGCCAAGGAAAACATTTTAATTAATAAAGAGATATATAAATCTGTGGAAGCATTGCCTGAAATTTCTGGATTAATAAGCTTGAAATGTTAGGCATTTAAATAAAATAAATGTTCTGTTTATCCACAGTATCTAAGTCCCCGTCTCTTTGTCTGGCTGTTAATGCTCTCATGACTGTTGATGAAAATCAAAATATTCTGTAGAAGTAAAAAACATTTACAGGTATTAGAGAGATTTTAAACAAATTATTTTGGATATAATGTCATGGAAAAATTGTTTTAAATATTTTTCTTCTAAAATATTACATTACATCTAGAACCTTAACATAAAGAGAAAAAAAACAGAATAACAATTGGTAATGTTTGAAGCAATAATTAGCTCAAAAGATTTCAATATAAATATCTTCATTATAATCTCCCAAAAAAACCATCATCTTGCCGGGCGTGGTGGCTCACGCCTGTAATCCCAGCACTTTGGGAGGCCGAGGCGGGCGGATCACAAGGTCAAGAGATCGAGACCATCCTGGCTAACACGGTGAAACCGCATCTCTATAAAGACACAAAAAATTAGCCGGGCTCGGTGGCGGGCGCCTGCAGTCCCAGCTTCTCGGGAGGCTGAGGCAGGAGAATGGCATGAACCCGGGAAAGGGAGCTTGCAGTGAGCCGAGATCGCGCCACTGCACTCCAGCCTGGGCAACAGAGCGAAACTCTGTCTCAAAAAAAAAAAGAGAAAAAGAAAAAAAAGAAAGACAATAAAATATCCTTAATTTAAAAAACATCATCGTTTCAAACTATTTTCAGAAATGAACTAGGAGTTCAATATACAACAATATTTCTTCCATTACTACACAATATAAACATGAATAGGAAAATGTGACTTCATGCTTTGGTATATCACACTCATGATGCTCAGGGTTCATCAACAAAGATAAAGCAATACATTTACTATACATAAAAGTTTCAATACCACTTTAATTTTCCAGAGTAGGTAAAATATTGTAGCTAATATCCATAATTTTGAAGGCCAGTCTTTGAAGCATATTTTATTATCAGAAGTATTTGAACAGCTTCTCTCCTATTAAATAAAAGACTGACTAGAAATTTGTATTTATTAACTAAAAGACTCATAACTATGTGGTTAGAATTTCATTCAAGCACTAAATTTCAAAAAAGTTAACCTTGATATTAATTAATAGATCTAGCTTTTTTATTAAATTAAGTAAATGAAAGAACAGAAATACAAGATAACTTTTCAAAGTTACAATGTTTCACATGGAAACCAAATTTATAGTATGCATGTTGCCTAACTATGGCTATCTTGGTCATCAGCCATTCTGTGTGGCTTCATGGTATTAGCATTCTCACTGGTCCTATTTCAAAATTAATTGCCCGAAACACTCAGCTGTCAGTATTATCTAACAAGTAGACCTTCAATGTTAAAAATATAAGCTAATAAAGATGATCTTACCCTTAGTTTTAAAAATAAGAGAATAAAAGATAAATAAATTCGTCAATAGAAAGCATTAAAGAGTTTACCCTGTAACTTACCCATTCTTGCTTCTCAAAGAAAAAAAATATTTTAGCTTCTGGGTTAAAGTTGTGAACATATATCCTATGAGATTTTCTCTTTTGCAAGAATAAAATAATTTATTCAGAAGCACAGAAAATATTTTGTAATTGAAAGAAGATATCTTATTGATTCAGTTCTTAGTTTTTGGGACTAGAAGTGTATGTATTATCAATAACAAATTGTTTAAAAGATAATTTACGGACATCAGTGTTAAGTGATGAGAAATTCTGTTTGTACATGTTATCAGTGATGCAAAATTTGATTCTTGAGAGCTATGTGTTCAGTCTGCCTCTCTTTGCTTACCTCTAAGACAACTTATATTGTGCCATCTGGAAGGAAGACAAGCAAAACCACAATAAAATCCAGTTCAAAACTGTATTTTCGATTGGAAAAAAAATCAATGTCTCTTTGGGATTTTTTGAGATTTTACCTACCTCTGCTCTTTTCATTCACTGACATAATTTTTTGGATTTCTGGATGCCGAATTTTTGAAATCTTGTTTTTGATATGTGTCTAATTTCTCAGATAATCTTTTTACACAATAACACGTGTTTTGGAATCTATCCAGGAGAAATATTTCTGTCTTCTGAGAAAAGGATTACATTGTTCTACCCCAAGGAGTTCCTCTTCAAGTATGGCAAAATAATCTCCTAACAATTGAATCATCTCAAAAACGATGATACAATCTGGATACAATTTTTAAAAACTTGAAAGTTTAAAAAAACTGTAATATTTTTGTGGGATTGGGGACATTGGTTAAAACTCTGAAGATGGTTATAGCAAGGATTGTTTCTCATTTTTAAGATTTAAGTTTGAAGACTGACCACAGTCCCAGTGTGGCCCAGGGAAGTTTAAACTGTGGTAGAAACCCACATTCTTTCTAACCTAGAGAATCAGAACACAGAGCCTGGGGCAATCATGCTCTAAAAATGAAGAGGGAATTCTGGGAAAAGAAAGCATGGAAGAAATCATCAAGTTATGTATAAAAACTCTGTCCAAATCCGTGGCTAACCACTGAATTATGCAAGCATGGGGAAAACTCAAAGCAGCTGGCAGCTAAAGCTAAATGGAAAAAACTGAGAGTTGAGTTACTGCCTTAAACACACAAGAAAAATGTTGAGGCTTGAGGATAAGCAAGGTAGTTTTTGGTTTTCTAAAAAAAATTAAACATCCTTTATAGGAATATAACAAAATGTACAGCCTCAACAATATAACTGTAACAATATCCCGGATACAATGGAAAATTACTCAAATAAAAAGAACCAAGAAAATATGACTTTCTTAAAGGAAAATAAAATAAGCAGAGGCTAGACTCAAGATGATCCAGATGTTAGGTTGTCAAACACAAACTTCTTGTTTCCAGATTTATTGAGGTATAATTGACCAATAAATTCTGTATATACTTAAGGTATAAAATGTGAAAAAATTTAATATGTGTGCTTTGTAAAACTGATTACCACAATCAAGTTAATTCATTCATCACCTCATATAGTTACCATTTGTGTGTGTGTATATGTGTGTGTGTGTGTGTGTGTTGAGAACACGCAAGATCTACTCTTAGAAAATTTCAAATATACTGTACAGTATTAATTAATGTCATAATGCTCTACATTAGATCACCAGAATTTACTCATCTTATAACTGAAATCTTTTACCCCTTGACCAACGTCTTCCAATTTCCCTCACCTTCCAGCCCTGGCAACCATTATTCTCCTCTTTGATTCTTTGAGTTTGACATTTTCAGATTCCATATAGAAGTGAAGTCATAGAGTATTTGTTTTTCTGTATCTGGCTTATTTCACTTAGCATAATGCCTCCCAGGTTTACCTTTGTTGTTGCAAACATCAGGATTTTCTTCTTTTTTATGGATGTGTTGCATTTCATTACACACACACACACCATAATTTTTTATTCAGTCTCCCGACAAGGAACACTTAGGTTGAGTGCCTATCTGGGCTATTGTGAATAATTCCATATGGACATGGGAATCTAAAGATATCTATATCTTTTAGACGTATTGATTCTATATCCTTTGGATAAATACTCAATAGTGGGGTTGCTGAATCATACGGCAGCTCTATTTTTAATTTTCCTAGATTTGTTTCCATAATAGTCATACCAATTTATATTTCACCAAAAGTGTACAAGGGTTTCCTTTTCTCCACACCCTTTCCAACACTTCTATTCTCTTTTCTTTTTGATAATAGCCATTCTAACAGATGTGGACTGACACCTCACTGTGGTTTTGATATGCATTTCCTTGATTATTAGTGATAATGAGCAGCTTCACTATACCTGTTGGCCACCTGTATGCCCTCTTCTGAAAAATGTCTATTTAGATCTCCTGCCATTCTTCAATTGGATTATTTAGCTTTTGCTATTGAGTTTAAGGAGTTCTTTATATATTTTAGATATTAATCCCCTTTTGGATATTTGGTTTGTAATTTTTGTGTTCCCATTACATATGTTGTCCTTTCATTTTGTTGTTTCCTTTGCTGTGTAGAATATTTTTAGTTTTATGTAATCCCATTTGTTTACTTTTGCTTTTGCTGCCTGTGCTTTTGGCGTCATATCTAAAAAGTCATTGCCAAGACCAATGTCAAAGAGTTTTCTTCTTGGAGTTTTAAATTTTCCATCTTACATTAAAGTCTTTAATCCATTGTGAATTAATTTCGACGTATGGTGTAAGATAAGGGTTCCATTTCAGTCTTTCACATGTGGATATCCAGTTATCTCAACACTATTTATTCAAGAGACTACACTTTCCCCATTTTGTATGTTTGGTAGCCTTTTCAAAGATTGGTTGATGTGTTAGTTTATTTCTGGGTTTTCTATTCTATTTCATTGGTCTATGTATCCGTGTTTATACAAGTTTTATCCTATTTTGATTACTGTAACTTTATCATATTGTTTGAAATCGTTAAGTGTGATTCTTCCAGCTTGATTCTTCTCAAGATTGCTTGGCTATTTGGGGTCTTTTGTGGTTCCATATTAATTTTAGGACTGTATTTTTGTGTGTGAGTGAAAAACTTTATTGAAGTTTTTATTTGTATTACATTGAATCTGTAGGTCACTTTGAGTAATATAGGTATTTTAAACAATATTAATTCTTCTAATATGTGAACATGAGATATTTTTCTATTTATTTGTGTTTTCAACTTTTTCTCATCTTTCACCTCTTCAGTTACATTTATTCCTCAGTATCATCTTTTTATGCCATTTTAAATGAAATTGTTTCCTGAATTTCTTTTTCCGATAGTTCATCATTAATGTATAGAAACACAACTGATTTTTCTATGATTTTAATGCTGCAACTTTGCTGAATCTGTTTATTGGCTCTAAGAGGTTTTGGTGGAGTCTATAGGAATGTTTTACATATAATAGCATGTCCCCTGCAAATAAGACAATTTAACTTTTTCCTCTCTGGTTAGAATAGCTTTAATTTCTTTTTCTAACCTAATTGCTCTTACTAGGACTTCCAGTACTGTGAGGAATAAAAGCAGTGACAGTGGGCACCTTTGTCTTATTCCTAGTCTTAGAGGATATGTTTTAGTTGTTTACTATTTAATATGTTAGCTGTGGTCTTGACACATATAGTCTTTATTATGCTGAGGCACATTCCTTTGATACCTAATGTGTTGAGAGTTTTTATCATGTCAGACAAGACCATAAAACAGCTTTTATAATGAGGTAAAGGAAAATACACTTGGAATGAAAGGACAAACATTGAAAATCTCAGCAGAAAAATAGAAAATGCTAGATATACTAATTAAAAATCTTAAATAGAAAATAGAAAGTAAAGAAATTCAAAATAAAATATTTGAATTAAAATGTAAACTGATCTGATTAATAGTAGAAAGGAGCTGACAAAAAAATAATGAACTTGAAAATCATATAATGGAAATTATCCAAGCTAAGAGGCAGAGGAAAAAACAAACTAAAGAAAAAGCAAACAGAACTACAGAGAGTGTTAGATTTTATCAAATGGTTTAATTACATGTCAAACATACATGTAATTAGTGTCCCAGAAGCAGAGGAGAGAATGTGTCAGTAAAAATACTTGAAGAATTAATGTTCAAATACTTTTCAAATTTTGTGAAATACATTGATTCAAAATGGAATATATTCAGTAAAACCAAAACGACACATACAATGAGTACACCTTACTTAGGCACATCATAGACAAATTACAGAAACCCAAAGAAAAGAAAAAAATATTGAAAGAAACCAGAGAATAATGGCACATTATATAAGTGAAACAATGTTCCAAATGATTGTCGTCTTCCATCAGGAACTATGAAGTCAGAAGAAGGGGAATAACATCATTAAAGTAATGAAGGAAATAAAACTAGCAACCTACAGTTCCATATACAGTGACAATATTCTTAAATAAAAAAGCAAAGTGGAGATATTTGCAGATAACAGAAAACTAAGAGAATTTGTCTTGATAAGACATGTATTGCAAAAAATGCTAATGGAAATTCTTCTGGGTGAAGGTGAGTGGTAGAGGGAAACAGACATTTAAGAAGGGAATATAAAATGATACGTATTTGGAGATAGTCTATATTTTATTCTTCATTTCATTAAAATAGGCATGGCTATTTCAGTCAAAGACTATGATGCTTTCTTTCAGAGTGTATAATGTATATTGATATAATACATATGAAAATTCTAGCATAACAGATCTCAAGAGGTAAATGGACTTAGATGGTTGTAAGGTCTTTACATTTTACATTAATGTGTACGATATTAACCTTAAGTAATGTGAAAAGTTAAGGATACATGACATAACTTTAAATAAACCATTAAAATGCAAACAGTTATAGTTAGGAAGCCAATACATAAAAACCATTGAAACATCAGGAGATACCTGAGAACCCCACACAGTGCTACTGTGCACCTGGACTCAATCCTGGCTCCCAGAGCCTCTGGGGGAATGGGTGAGTTAAGGTGGCAAGGAACAACCTGGAACCAGAGGGTCTGGTGTGGCAGTGTCTGTAGTGGAGCACAGCCAGGGTCGGCCATTTCCCTAAGGTGGACTTGCTCCCTCAGTGGATTTTAGCCTTAGGGGAACTGTTGGTCCTGAATTAGGCAGGGTGGTCTTGCCCTTTAAATTAAATCCAGTAAAAAAACTGAGCAAAATATTTCAGCACATACCTCACAGAAAAGATTTTTGTGGCAGATAAGCATAGGAAAAGTTGTCAACATGGTTATTTATCTGAGAAAGTACTATTAAAACAAAGAAAAGTTACTGTTGTGTATCCATCGGAAGAGCTAAGAGTAATGGCTGAAAATTTTAAGTGTCCAGATGTGGCGCAACTGAAACTCTCATGCACTGCCTGTGGGAACGTGAAATGGTACAATTACTTTGGAAAACTCTTTGGATATTTCTTTAAAAATTCAATATATATCCACCAAGTAACCTAGTTATTCCACCACAGGTATTTACCTGAGATAATTGATAATATATATCCACACAGAGGATTTATATGCAGATATTCATAGAAGCTTTTTTCAAAGTAGCTCCAAAATTCAAATAACCCAAATATTCATCAACAAATGCATAGGTAAACAAAATATGGGTATCTTTACAACTGAACACTGCTCGACAATAAAAATGAATCCACACAATAACATAAGTGACTCTTTAAGCCATTGTGCTAAGAGGAGCCTTTTGCAAAGGGGTTTATATTGTTTGGTTGATTCTAATTATGTTAAAATCTAGAAAATGCTAACTAATCTATAGTGAACAAAAATATATCAATGATTATCTGGGGCAGGGTTCAGAGGTATGAATGTGTTCCATAGACGCTTAAAGAAACTCTGAGAGGTGAGAAAAATGTGTGTTGATTTGAGCAGTGGTTTGGCCCTGGACCCATCTATCACAATGAATCAAATCACACACATTAGATGCATACAATTACTTGAATGTAAATATACCTCAGTAAAGTTGATAAAATTGTGAAACATTTAACACCATTGACTAATAATTCTGCCTGTAGAATTTTTATTTATGTTTTATTTTTAGAAAAAGATGTCCACCAATATATACTGTAATAGTAACCTCATAGAAAGATAATTGTTATCTGTATATGTACTTCAATTATGCATTACTTTTTCATGTCTAAAATCAGTAACATTTTGACGGTTTTTCTTTTCTGTTGTATTTTATTAAGTGTAAGGTCAATTAAGTAAATGCAGGACCAATTCTCCAGAGAAGTCTGAGAAAATTAAGTTTAAAACAATCCAAAAGTGATATATTTCATTTTTAGTGTGTATATTTAAGGTGTACAATGTAATGTTGTGATTTACATATACATAGTGAAATGATTACTGTAGCCAAGCAAAGGAACATAACCATCACAAAGTGGTATAATTTATAATGTCTCCCTCTCATTGCACTAAAAGGTGTTTCAATTGTTTGTAAATATATCTATCTTTGGATACCTAATGTCCACTGATGCAAGTTACGTAATGATTTTTATCTGTTTATTTTAATGTATTTGTATTTGATATTAACCTAAATAAATATTCATAGATAAAAAAAGAAACATTACTCAACTGCAGCACAGAAATACCAATGTTCTCAGTCATATACACAAAGATGAGTGATGGAAATCCAGCCTAATTCTCCTGTATCCTTGAATGTGAAGCCATTTTTTGGACTGCACCTTAAAAATCGGAAACATGTTAGTGTTCTTTCCCTGTTTCAAACTGTAATTTTTCATTTCTTATTAAAAGTCAGTAGTATATTTCCTTTTCTTTGATACAGTAAGTCTTTGAACTTCTCAGTAGAAAGAATATATATGCACTCTATTGGGTTAGAGGAAAGAATAATACACCCACAATTTTCTGATCTGGGTTCATACCCCAGCCCTCAGTGATTGCAACTCTGAGAAAAGAACACATTATCTATCTCCCAGGATTATTTTCAGGAACCCTTCAGCAAAGCACTTTGTTTTTGAGCTAGATGTCTATGGTTAAAACTTGTTTTCTCAGCTTAACATTGGTATGACCTAGGACAAATACTTAGTCTCTCTGTTGATTTTACTCATTAGTAAAATATGATTAATAATAGCTACTTCACAATATTAAGGTGAAAATCAGGGATGATATATTAATAGTTTGAAACATAAGTATAGCAGTAGAAACATAATAAGCATCTTTCTTTTTTATTTTTTTTGAGATGGAGTCTCACTCTGTTGACAGGCTGGGGTACAATGGTGCGATCTTGGCTTACAGTAACCTCCACCTCCCAGGTTCAAGCCATTCTCCTGCCTCAGCCTCCTGAGTAGCTGGGACTATAGGCGCATGCTACCATGCCTAGCTAATTTTTTGTATTTTTAGTAGAGACGGGGTTTCTCCTTGTTGGTCAGGCTGGTCTTGAACTCCCGACCTCAAGTGATCCACCCATCTTGGCCTCCCAAAGTGCTGGGATTGCAGGCGTAAGCCACCGCACCTGACAATAAGCATCATATTTATAGCTATTAGAAGCTGTGAGTTAAGATAGTATCCTTTCCCAAATAAATATTAAATGACCAAGCAGACAGCCATAAAAGACAATTACAAATAACACAAGAAACCGAGGAGCAGTAAGGCTATAATCAAAAAGTCGAAAGATAAGTGTTGGCCAGGGCGTGCAGAAAAGGGAACACTTACACACTGTTGGGGGAAATACAAATTAGTACAGCCACTATGGAAAACAGTATGGAGTTCCTAAAAATATTTAAAAATAGATCCACCATATGATCCAGCAATCCCACTGCTGGGTATATATCCAAACGAAATTAAATCAGTATATTAAAGGGACATCTGCACTTCCATGTTTATTAAAGCATTATTCCCAATAGACAAGAAATTGAATTAACCTAAGTGTATATCAACATGAATGGATAAAGAAAATCTAGTATATAAATCTGGTTTTTCCTTAGCCACAAAAAAGAAGAAAATCCTGTTATTTGCAAAAGATAATATGTTAAGTAAAATAAGCAGGCACAGAAAGACAAATACTTCATGATCGCACTCGTGGAATTTTAAAAAGTTCATCTCATAAAAGTAAAGAGTAGCATGGTGGTTACCAGGGGTTGGGGTGGTGGTCGGGGCAGGAGGTGGCTGGGGAGACATTGGTCAAAGGATAGAAAATTTCAGTTAGATAAGAGGAATACGCTCAAGAGATATATTGTACAACCTGGTGGCTATAGTTAATAGCAATATATTATTTTATTGAAAAATGCTGAGAGAGTAGATCTCAAGTTTTCACCACAAAAATAACAACTAAGTAAGAATATATATGTTGATTAGCTTGATTTAGCCATTCCACAATATATGTATATATGTATGTACGTGTGTATATATATACACACACACACGTATATATAAAACAAAATATCATGTTGTACACAATAAATATATACAATTTTATCTGTCAACTTTTTTCTTTTTTCTTTTTGAGACGGAGTTTTGCTCTTGTTGCCCAGGCTGGAATGCAATGGTGCGATCTTGGCTTACTGCAATCTCCGCCTTCCAGGTTCAAGCAATTCTCCTACCTCAGCCTCCTGAGTAGCCGGGATTATAGGCGTGCACCACCATGCCTCGCTAATTTTGTATTTTTAGTAGAGAGGGGGTTTCTCCATGTTGGTCAGGCTGGTCTCGAACTGCTAACCTCAGGTGATCTGCCCACCTCAGCTTCCAAAGTGCTGGGATTACAGGCATGAGCCACAGAGCCCGGCCTGTCAATTTTTAAAAATTAAACTAAATTAACTATTTTTTAAAAAGAAGAAGAAAGAAACTAAGGAGCAGCATCTTCCAGTGATGTAGATTTTATTCCAGAAAGAAAACTATCCGAGCCTACCGCTTCTAACCACTGTCCATGAATATTGTCTGTAACTGTCAATCAGAATTCCTCTTTCTCTTATCAATTAACTCTTCTATGGACAAACTCATTGGCTTTTTAATTAAATTTTTAACTCTACCACCAATGTGCAAAAGAACAGAGGATTTAGTCAATGCAACATTTGCTGAAAGACAAGTTAAATTGATTTGCCTTAAGTAATTCCCTCTACATTTTTACTGGTCAATTGCTAAGCTCTAAAGCTATGAGGAAGAGGATAGATCTGCAGTTTGTGTGTCAGTATAACTGGTGTGCAAAACCTGTACTCCAACTTCTGCAACCTACAGTAAGTTCATCTAGTGTACTTGGACAGTATTTTTATAGAATGTTCTTCTGACGTTACTGCTTCCTTTTCTTTGAAAGAAAATAAGGTGGTCCTGGAAAGTCTGGGGAAATTTTTATTTCTCTTTTCTTTACAGGTAGGTAAAATATTCTGTTTCTTGAGCTAGATGCTGGTTATACAAGTGGGCTCAGTTTGTTGAAATTCACTGAGCTTTAGATTTATGACATATTCAGGATTCTTTATTATATAATGCATCAATTAAAGGTAAACATACTGATAGTAATAAGAGTAGTAATGAAATCACATTTCTTAGCATTTTATGACATACAGATTAAATGACCTTCTCTGAGCAAGAAAGAGAGAAGTAAATTGTAAAAAAGAAGGATGTTTATATGTCCTAAACAATAATTCACAGTTCGTGTCATGCAGTAAAGTAGTTCTGACATAAATAAATTTGGGAAATATTCCATATACTATCCTCCACCTTGAAATTCATCATTCACAGTAGCAAATAAAAAACTCTCAAATATTGTACAGTAAATGCATTTGTTGAACTTTAACGCAGCCTTTACAAAATTCAGGTGTGTTCTATAGAACACAAATTCTCCTTCACTTTAATACATTATGTAGGAAGCAACAATTCTGTGGTCAAATAAGTCTGAGAATTAATGGGATATGATTTACATAAAATTTAATAGTTTTCTTCACTACAGTAATTCTTGAACTTAAATTTGCTATCTTTTCCAGGATATTATATGTTTCTATATGAATGAGTATTGTATTAACTGTTTTAAAGACACATTCTTTTCCCTGTCATTACCTAAAATTAACTAGAAAAATTACAAAATGAAGGTTCAGCAGCTAAGTTAAGCTATGCCATAGGGACAGATACTTCCTTGTACTTCTGGAGTTTCATTGCAGGCATTCGTAGCCATAAACATAGAAGACAAGGGTGGGTGTTTTGAAGTATGCAGCAGAACCTTTCAGGATAAGGGTTTCTTGGGAGACATTATTTTATGAGTATATGACCCTTCCCATGAAACATCTCTAAAAATGGCATTTCCAGCATCTCTAGTATTCACCCAATCTCATAGGAGAGTCATATATCTAGTAGTCGCTGCATTCTACAAATCTGCAAAATAGTAACAGAGTCAGAATAGGACATAACTAAATAAATACAAACGCACTTGCTTAATTCAGTCGTTGCAGCAAGAAGTGTGATTAAACAATATATAAATGTGAGGGCTGATCTCTGAACAAGTATAGAGATTTCCCTACTATTAGTATACCAGAACAGACACTGCAAGTGGCCAGTTTATGTGAACTAGCATAAGATACATAAATATGCAACAGAGACAGTGGGGAAAAAAGATGCTTATGATTAGAATAAAATCAGAGATACCAAAAGAGCCATTTCATAATAGAGGCTTGATGAAGACTTACCTTAGTACGTCGATATGGCAGTAAATAGAATATGATGATATATCAGTACATATAGTCAAACTAGTTTCAATATAGAGACTTTAATGTGGTTTCATTAATGCTATCTTTTGGAGAGTGACAAGTAGGAAGAGTTAAGTAACAAAGAAGCTACAGATCTTTTTACTTTGTTTTATAATTTTGAATATTTTACATAAATTATAAGAATAAATTTTTAAAAAACAAAATCATTCATCAACTTGGTGGCATAACATTTAAACAAAAATTTTTAACATGATTTTAAAACACAGGATTTTAACTGGCCTTGTTAGTAGTTTACGCCTAAAGGATAAAACTAGCATCACAGAAATTTGAAATTGAATTAGTCATTGTTAGTAAAAATAATGGTGTGAGTGAATATATATATTAAAGTAGAAAATATTGGCAACATTAAATATCGTAATCAATATTTGAAGAGTAAAAGAAAATAAACACAAACATAAAATATAAAAGCAAGATTGAATCCAGTAATCTTTATTTTAATTTAGAAATACCAGTAGATACTCATGATTAATTTTTCTTTTAAAAAATCATGTTTCTTAGTTCTCTTCATTGAGAAGGCCTAAAAGCAATGTAATACAGAAGTAATCAGCTCTAAAACCAATATTTTGGTATTATTTTGGTATCTGCATACCATTCCTTACTAAAATAAACAGACTCTTTTGAGAAATAACTGTTTCCAGATCCGGAGGAAGGAAATATATAAAATGAGCATGAGGTATCTTGTCCAGAAAAGGAAAGAAGCTATCAAAGACTACTGAGATTATTTCAAAAGGACATAGAAACCAACTTGAAGCAGCTCTCAGCAGCCAAATATAAAACAATTAGGATATTAACAAGAATTATGATTGCAATGAAATGAAACATAAAATACAAAAAGATCCATAAGTTCATAATCAACTTTTAAAAATATGCATAGATCACCATTAGATAGCTTTTCCTGGAATAATCCCAGGTTATGATTGTTGTCTTAAGATGATTATTAATATAACTTCATTTTATTTGTAAGTGTCGCAGTTCGGAGGATGAGTTATATGATTACCCTACTATTATAGAGTGCTGATGTGATAACTCATTCTGCAAATCGGCAAATAAAATGAAAAAAGAAATTATAATACCTTATAAAACCATTTCAAGGTAGCCAAATACTTGATAAGGTTAATTTCTTCTATAGAAGAAGTTCAACTAATAAAGCAAAAATAATCATAGCACTATAAAATCATTATTTTATAAGTCCTAATTTAACAGTGGATCTGGATAACAGTTCACACTAGATGTTTTAAAAATACATGAAATGTTGCTACTAAGCCTTATAATGGGTAGATGGACTGACAACAACTGAAAACACTGATCTCTCTTAGGAAAACCAGACTATATGGGCTCTTCATGCAGTATTAGAGAAATCTACCATGCCACCTACAAATCATTCTTGCTAGAATTTGAATGCGACTATGCAAGTTTTAGATTCAATTACAAGAAATATAAAGACAAGAGAAGCATATTGAACAACAGCAATAAAATGCAATCTGCCAAATACAGATTGTGGGAATATGCTACAGGATGGTTAGCCCAATTCCTCAAGTAAACTATGGCTTGAACAAAAAGTGTCTCTATATGTGTTTGGGAACTGCTATAGTGTTATAGACCAAAAAATATTTAAGAGTAGTCCCATAGACTACTCTTTTTGATAAACACAGAAATTGACTCTTCTAGTCTTAGAGCTTCAAATTTTTGTTTTATCTGAGTTCCTTCCTCAGGACAGGACATTCAGGCCTCTCAAAAAAGTATCAAAGAACTTCAACTCACTAGATCACCATAGCAGACGCCACCCCTCATTCATCATGATTGCTTCCTTGCTCCTCCCTAGTTCTTGTTTTCTTACATATTGTTACATTTCCTCCCTGCTATATAAACCCCTAGTTTTAGCCAGATAAACAGATTTGAGACTCAGTTCCATCTCCTTGGCCATAGCAGCCAAAGAAAGTCTTCTTCCTTGGAAATACTTGTCCTCTCAGTCATTGGCTTTCTGTGTGGTGAACAGCAGGACCAAGGCCAGACCCCTGGGGTTTTAGTAACTAGAGAAATATCTGGAAAATACCAAATATTTAACTAAATAAAACATTTCTAAATCATTTGTGAGCCATAAAGATATCAAAGGGGAATGTGACAATTGATATACACTTTCTACACATAATTGAAAAAGCAAGAGATTGTGAAAATTTTATAATAATACATTTGACAAGGTAGATGAAATAGATGGATTACCTGAAAACTACAAAGTATCAAAGCTCAATCAAGAAGTAATAGATAACCTGAATAGTTCATATAACTATGAAGGAAACTACAAGTGTACTTAGAAACCTTTCCACAAAGACAATTTCAAGCTTAGATGGCTTCATTAGTGAATTTTCCTAAATATTTAAGAAAGGAGGTAATATCAGCCAGGGGTGGTGGCTCGCGCCTGTAATCCCGCACTTTGGGAGGCCTAGTCGGGCAGATCACAATGTCAGAAGATCGAGACCATCCTGGCTAACACGGTGAAAACCCGTCTCTACTAAAAACACAAAAAATTAGCCGGGCATGGTGGTGGGTGCCTGTAGTCCCAGCTACTCAGGAGGCTGAGGCAGGAGAATGGCGTGAACCCGGGAGGCGGAGCTTGCAGTGAGCCGAGATCGCGCCACTGCACTCCAGCCTGGGCGACAGAGCGAGACTCCGTCTCAAAAAAAAAAAAAAAAAAAAAAAAAACGGAAGTAATATCAATTCTACACGAAGTTTTCCAAGAAGAGGCAAAATTATTAGTTTGATAGCTAACCCAACAAAACCGGCTTCTTGATGGAACAAAAGCCTTAACTGCAAAGTAACCAACAATTTAACCTTTGTGGCACTGAAGGCTACAAGGGTACAGACCAAGGTAAACATTTTTATCCAGGAAATTTGCAAACCTTTTCTTCTGCTAGGTTTTTAGTGTGGGGATTTGAATTAATCTTACTAGAAATTGAGCTAGGTTTAAGCCCAATGCAAAAGGAGAAAGAAAATAGAATAAAAACATTGCTCTGGGAAAACGGTAGCATTACATGCCAGCGCCAGAGCTCTAGCCAGAGTAGGAACAGGAGCAACAAGGAGGCCACATCCCTGTGTCCTAGAAATAGGGTTCCTGCCTAAAACTGAGGATTAACCAGGACCGTGGGGAACAACTTCCCACTGCACTCGGTACTCAGTGACAGTCTAACAAGCATTTAATAATAAGTAACAGCATACTGGTAAAGGGAAGAGTGAAAAGTATACAAAAAGATACAGCCAGGGGCAAAACTAAAGATGAGATAAAGATAAAAACAAATAATGACAAAACACACACACACATACACACACACACACACACACACACACACACAGGCAAGCTATCCCCCATGTTAAATCACAGGTATCGCTAAAGAAACTTGAGGAATTATAGTGCAATGAGGGTAACCATAGCAATAAGGAATTTTAAACCTGGCCCAATTTCTAACAAGATTAACTCAAATCCCTAAACTAAAAACCCAGCAGAAGAAAAGGTTTGCAAATTTCCTGGATGAAGTTCTTTACCTTGGTCTATACCAGTTTACCAAAACAAATAAAAAATTTTTAAAAAAATAAAAATGACTAGCTGTTGATAAAAATTTATGAGGAAAATACAAAATAGAAAACAAATGTAAAAACTCTCTCAAAAGACAAAGAGATTATCAGACCCAGACGCAGATGACAAACCATTTGACAGGAAAATGAAAATGACTATAATTAATATATTTAAAAGTTCAATGAAAAAGTTAGACATTATGCAAGATCACATAATTATTTCTGTGAAGTGATGGGAATAATAGAAAAGAATGGAATTACTAGAAATGGAAAAGATCTTACAGAGATGAAGAATGTGTTCAATCTTGACACTGGAGAATGTCATCAGTAGGGATAGCAAAGCCAAGAAAACAGTCAGTAAACTTGAAATAGGTCAATAGAAATTACCCAAATTTCAACGCAATTAGAAAAATAATCTTTCAGGGGAAAAAGCAGAACCAAGAATTTAAGAGCTGAGGAACAATACCAAATAGCCTAATATATGTATAATTGATTTTCCAAAAGGAGAAAAAGAGACAACATAAAGAAAAAGAAAGATTTGAAAGTAACCTCTGAGAATTTTCTAAATTTAGTGACAAAGAACACATCTCAGATCCAAGAATTCAGAGAACACCAAGCAGGGAAAAAATACAAAGAAAACCAAAGTGTATCCTATTCATACTGCTGAAATCAAAAGACAAACAGAAAATATTAAAGGCGGCCGGGCGCGGTGGCTCAAGCCTGTAATCTCAGCACTTTGGGAGGCCGAGACGGGTGGATCACGAGGTCAGGAGATCGAGACCAACCTGGTGAACATGGTGAAACCCCGTCTCTACTAAAAAATACAAAAAACTAGCCGGGCGAGGTGGCGGCGCCTGTAGTCCCAGCTACTCGGGAGGCTGAGGCAGGAGAATGGCGTGAACCCGGGAGGCGGAGCTTGCAGTGAGCTGAGATCCGGCCACTGCAATTCCAGCCCGGGAGACAGAGCGAGACTCCGTCTCAAAAAAAAAAAAAAGAAAATATTAAAGGCAGCCAGAGATGTTTTTTCAAATGTAGTCACACAGAAGTACAAATATAATAATTTTATCAGACTTGTCTCAGAACACAAAGAAGCTAGAATACAAAAGAGAGACATTTTTAAAGTACTAAAAGAAAAAAAATCAACCTATACTTCTATGCCCAGGGGAAATATATTTCAAAAAAGAAAGAAGTATAAAGACTAAGACAGACAAAATCTGAGGGCATTTGTTGGCAGCAGAATTAGTCTACACAAAATAGTAAACACAGTTCTTTAGGCAAAATAATTTTATATCAGAGAGAAACTTCAATTTATGTAAAAAAAAATTGAAGAGCCCAAAAAATGAAAATATAATAAAAGAAAATATAATAAAATTGATTTGCAATTTTAATTGCCTTAAATAACTCAAAATATAAAGCTATCAAAGTATTGTGCATATGTGAAACAAATGTATGTAACAATGGGACAGAAAATGGAAAAGAGGAATTGGGAGGAGACTGCTGAAAGTTCCTTGCAGTATATGTAAAGTGTTTATATTATTTCAATGCCGATTCTGATTTTTAAGAAAGATAGTAAGTCAATATAAATAAAATGAAATCATAAAAATGCTCAACATGAGAGGTCAGAAAAAAAGTATAAAAAAGTATAAAACAATAAGCAGAACAAATATAAAACAGCTAAAAAGATTTTAATTCAACCATATTAAATAAAATTTAAATTGAATCATACTGAATGTGAACAATCCAAGTATACCAGTTGAAAGACAGATACTGTAAGATTGAAGAATAATGGTACAACCAGTCATATGTTTTCTGGAAGAAATTAATTTTAAATATAAACACATAGGTTAATAATAAAAAAGCATAAAAATATATGCCATGTACAAAAGCTATACCTTGCAGCACACACTAACCAAAATACTGTTATTAGACAAAATATACCTAAACCAAAGAATATTATAATAAAGTGGAACATTACTTAAAGATAAAATTGCTCAATTTTCCAAGAAGAGATAAGTCTCAAACATATGTGCATCTAACAATCGAGCTTCAACATACATGAAGGGAAAACTCTTAGAACAGAAATAGTTAAATCCCCAAATACAGTTGAAGCCTTCAACATTCCTCAAGCAGTAATTGATATAACAACTAGTGAAAATATAGAATACCTGAAAACACTATCAACCAACTTGACCTAATTGCCATTTTTATAACATCCCACCCAACAACAGCTGAATACACTTTTTTTTTCAAAGTGTATGTGGAACATTCACCATGATAGTCCATATTCTGGGCCATAACATAAACCTTAACAAATTTAAAAGAAGAGGTGTAATATAAAGTATGTTCATGATCTGCAATATAACAAAATTAAATTAGAAATCTGCAATGGAAAGATATCTAGAATATTCCCCAAAATATTTGGAAAATCAGCAACTCACTTTCAATAGCTCATTGGTCAATGAGGATGACTCAAGGTAAATTAAATAATATTTTAACCAAGTGAAAATAAATACCTCATAATATTTAGCAGAATATAGCTACAGAAGTGCTTAGAGAATGTTAAAAAACATGAAATGTTTATATTAGTAAAGAAGAAAAGTATTAAATAAATTATCTAAGCTGCTACTTTAAAGAAGTAGCAATAAAATAAGAATTAAATCTAGAGCAAGTAGAAGAAAAGAATTATAAAAAGAACAAAGTATCAAAACATCACATTGCACTATGTTATTTTTATAATTGCTTTCTTCTGCTTGCTCTAGATTCAACTCTTACTTCATTGTCAGTTTTTTAGAGCAGCAGCTTCTATTCTATACATGTAATACATAATGTAATACAATCATGATTTGTCAATTAAAATAATATTTAAAAAGGTAACCATGTGAGGTGATGGACGTGTTAATTAGCTTGATAGTGACAATCATTTTGCAATACATACATATATGAAAACATCACATTGTACACCTTTAATATACACAATTTTTATTTGTCAATTATACCTCAATAAGTATGAAAAAGTTTTTAAAAACATTTAAAAAAATTGAAAGAAATAAATAAAATTGAAAACAAAACAATAGAGAAGAAATAAAATTGAAAACAAAACAATAGAGAAAATTAATGAAACGAAAGTTGATTCTTTAACAAATACAATAAAATTGATAGAAACTTTAGGCATTTTGATCTAGAATAAAAAGAGAACATATAGGTTACTAATATTGGGAAGAAAAGAAGGATATCACCATGGAACTTATAGATATTAAAGGAATAATCAGGTAATACTATGAATAACCAAAGACATTAAAAGGAATGAAAACTATAGAACCGTATCTCTCATGATCATATGCAAAGACATTCTCAGCTAAATATTAGCACGCTAAATTCAACAACATGTAAAGACTAAGTGAAGGTTATCTCAGGAATGCAAGGGTGGTTTAACATTTGATAATAAATCAATATAATTCACAATATTATCAGACTAAAAAAGAAAAACCACATTAACATCTTAACAAACGCAAAAATATTTATAAATCAACATTTATTTATGATTTTTATTATAAAAAACTATTAGAAAACTAAGGATAGAAGAACACTCCTTTGACTGAAAAAAGGGTGTCAAATATACAGATAACATCATACTTAATTGTAAGACACCTCATGCTTTCCCGCAACATTGTGGTGTAAAAAAGGCTTGGCTATTGTCTTACAACTGTTACTCAACATCATTCCAGAAGACCTATCCGTTGTGCAATAAGGAAAAATAAAAAGACATTTTGATTTAGATTAGAAAGAAATACAATTATCTCATTTGCAGATGACATGATTGTGTACATGGAAAAATCCCAAAAAAACTTAACAAAAATCTCCTAGAATGCATAAGTTCATTCAGCAAGTTTGCTGGATATGTTAGTATATTAAAAATTGATTGTATGTTTATACAGTCACTATGAACAGCTAGAAACTCAATTTTTAAAATTTGTCCATAAGCATGTGTACAGAACAGATGAAAATTCTTCTTAGGATATTCCTACATTAAGATATTTTTTTCTTTTTTAAAGTCAAATGGTATTCCATTGTGTATATCTATCCCATTTACTTTATCCATTTATCTGTTGATGGACACAAATTCCATATCTTGTCTATTGTAAATAATGCTTCAATAAACATTGAATTGCAGATATCTCCTTGACATACTAATTTTATTTCCTTTGATATATTCCCAGTAGTGAGATTGCTAGATCATATGGTAGTTCTGTTGTGAGGGGCCCTCATACTCTTTTTTCCATAATAGCTATACTAATTTATACACCCACCGATAGGGTGCAAGTGTTCCTTTTTCTCTATATGCTCCCCAACTCTTTTTATCTTTTGTCTTTTTGGTAGTAGACATTCTAACAAATGGGAGATGATATCTCATGGTTTTGAATTTTTTTTAATGGCAATGAAGAAACCAAAGTCACTGCTTGGAAGTTTGTCTAAGTCAAGGCCTAGTGTCTTATGAACTTAGCCTCCTTACCAGCTGCCCCACAGATACTTGGATCAAGGTAATATGTGGAAGGGTCAAAATGTTTCCAAAACACTTGTTCCTGAAAGGTTTTACCATCAGTTTTATTTTCAGATTGCATACTATTTGATCAGTAACTATATTTATATTCCTTCCTGTATATCTGAAATTGTCAAATGTTTGATTATGAAATTTCTATAGAGCTTACTTATTAAAAGTCCAATAAAAATAACCACTCATTTGGGAAATTTAATTTTATTCATGTTTTCAGGTTAAATGTGCCCACTGACAGGCCTTCTCCTGTCCTGGAAGAACTCTTAACCAATACAGCCACGGATAGGAATCCTAGCTCCACCAGGTACTTATTGTGTGACCAAGTCTTGACGTAACTTTACCTTAGTGAATTTTCCTTGTATGCTTCTTGTTGTTTCAAGAGGCAACTTAGCAGCAGTATATCAAAATTAGGATATTAACATCTCTTGTAATTTTCCTATGTTGCCTAACTCCAACTAATGCCAATAATATTATAATTCCGGGATCAGAATAGACTATCATAAGCAGACTCACCAGTTTAGTACACAATTGTATTGTTCATTTATTGATGACTTACAGAATCCAATCCAACATTTATCTGATAGATAAATGAAAAAAGCAGTTTTATAGCAACACCTCACATGTACCTTAACTTCTCAGAAAGTAATTTTCCTTCTTGATGTTTATTTCATTTTACCTGCAAATGTGTTATTTTTCTTTATTGTTTGGGTGTGCTTAAAAAACTTAAATTACATACAGTTGTCAGTTATATAACTGGCTAAAAAAGTGAAAAATTCAACGAATTCTTTTTTTCATGTCAGCAAATGGTATGATTTGTGTTTTATATTGAATTGTTGAAATTGATCTCTTTGACAGTAAAGCAAATGTTGCTATTGTTTTGACAGTATAAAGCAAAGCAATATGAAAGCTGAATATATTTAAAGAAACTATCTAAAAAATTGAATCAAAACCGAATGCATATTAAAAATGAATATTTCATAGGGAATTTTTGTATAATTATTTTCATCCAAGTTCTCTGAAATTTGTTATGAGATGGTACTTCTGAAAGTATATTACACCAAAAACCAATCTAAAATCAACTTTACACTGGATAAGTTAAATAAACTTATTTGAAGTGAAATCTCATTTCTAAATTCATACAAGATTTTTTGCTGTGCTTTGTTATTGTAGAACTTCTACATCATTTCTAGAAATCATAAATGTGCATGACACACATGTGCATATATTGCATATAATTTGTGGATCTCATATACATGAGATTTTCTTAGAGGCAGTCCTCAAATAGGAAAGTCACTTGTCACTGTGATGTGTTTGGTTTCTTCTATGTGTCTACTTAACAAATCTATAAGATAATTCACACACAGAAACACCCACACAAAGACATCCAATAAAAGTAACTCAGTAGGTAAGACAAACCAAGTGCATTTTTGAAGTTTTACACACGCACATATTTATACGTACATATATACACACATATGAACATTTATATATACACATAAGGAAAGTGTGAGGATTTGTTTTCTTTGCTAACAGTAGTTTATAGACTACATATCAAATACCAGAATCTGTGATAAGCATTCTATATTGTTTTTCCTTTAGTCCTAACACAAAAATCTCTTAGGTTGGTATTAAAAATAAGGGTACATGTAAAAGTACCCTTACTTTTACAGTGTGGTATTATAAATATTAACATATTCTCCATAATGTTCTACAGAGAGGAAACTGAACTATAAAGGTTTAAGAAACTCATCTAAAGAACAGTACATGGTAGATCCAATATTTGATCACACTTTTGTTTCTTTATAAGATGAAAAATATAAGATACAGTCACCTGCCTGAATGCATATAACTGCTTTATAAATACTGTATTGACTTTTAATGTCTTGGAATTATATAGATGTTTTATATGTAAAAATGTTTAGAATGATGTTAGTAAAATGTTAGCTAATGAATCATTTTAGAGTCATGGCCTGAAATTTCATGGAAGAAATTATCCAAATACCCTCTTACACGCTAGGTAACCCCAATAAATAGTGTCCAGTTGTAAGGTAATACCTAGAGAAAAGACAAAAGAGATCCAAAATCATTTAATAACGATAAATGTGAAGATGATCAGAGGTCTAATGTAGGTAAGATGTGTAAAATAAAGACATTTTAAATTAAAGGCTTAGAGTGCTTCTTATAATAGAGATTGAGAAATTGGCCAATAACCAACACTACCAAAGCCTCTGCAATTGTCTGGAGATAAAACTGGCATTTTGCTTAATTATCTCTGTAGTCAGGTGTGAGAAACACTGCCTCAAAATCTTAAATTCTCCTTCAGCAAATCAGCTAATGGGGGCTCTGAGTCTGGCCTCTCTCAATCTGTCTCAGAGATACTGAATCCTTCTCTTCCTAGTGATTGGGGACCTAGAAACTGTCATTATTTAAAAAAAAAAATCAATATAAAAAGATCTGACACTAGTTCCCTTCTTTTACGCACTAGTTGTCTGGCTGCACAAACCCATAAGCAGTATTTTATTCATAAAGTGGAGATTTCCAAGAGGGAAAAAAACAGATTTGACTACATAATTATACACGGTCTCTTTAAATAAACAGGTTTGACATTTGAGGCACTCATCAGAGGGAGCCTATTCTCCACGTGGCCTTTCTTAGTTTAAAGGATTACTTGTACCTTCAGAGGCAGGTAACCTGCTAAACACAAGTATCGTTTTGAAATAGTACAACATCAAGATCAATGCTCTTAACAACTGTGGCATACCTGTCCTCGGCTATGTTAGAAGTTCTAAAACTATTGTAAGGAAATATGTCATTTATCTTAAAATTGACACTAAAAATGAATTTCTTCCACCTTAGGGAAATTACTGACCTGTAAAAGTATCCTTACTTTTACAATGTGGTATTATAAATATTAATATATTCTCGTATAATATTCAATTAATTCAGTTTTGGGGGGAAATGGGCTAGTCTTTAAACATAACATGTTTGAGCTCACATATTTAATTGACTTTCTCTTTCAAAATAATTTGTAGGCTAATAATAGAGGCTTCAAGAAAAAAAAAAAAAAACTCAACGACCATATCTTTAAATTGAAAACTGAGAAAACGAATCCTTAGAATTTTGATAGGGGAAGATAAGTTCCACATTTATGAATATTTATTTAGCACTGACAAATAGCAAAATGATAACCTTATGTTGGAGGAGTATGTATATTTCTCCCAAATTAGCTATTTGTCTCACTAGTCACAGTTAGTTTAAAATGTCTTTTTAAAAGGCAATCAAGATGACACTTTATAAAAGTCAAGTCATTTACGTATTCTCTACCTTACTCATCTACAGAAAATTCATCTGATATTGCTGTCAGTTTTCTCTCCTCGACCTCTCCTTTCTCCTCTTCCGTATTTTGTGGTTTGGGGTCATTTCTGAGGACTAGCACTGCACCTTGTATGTAGTTTTATAGTGACAGTTTCTAGTATATTTTTTCATGTTCAGAAAGAAATGTTTTTGATAAGTAAATTTATTAAATATATTAGTTGTATTCTAAGGCTAAGAGATCTAAAAGGCAATCTGCTATGAAAGTATTGCCTGTCATTAATTCATTTGAAATCCAGAATGATTTTGAATTAGGAGACAGTAAGACCACAATAAGAAAATTCTTTTTCTGTTGCACTTTTAAAGAATGGGAGGAGATAAGAAAAAGAAGTGATTTAAAATATCACCGTTTCTCTGCAGCAGAATGTTTTCAGAAACTTTCACAGACTTTTTTCCTTGTCTGATGAAAGCCTGCAATATGCTTCGTATTCCTTCACTCACTTCATATAAATGTGGACACTGAGACTCAGAAGTTACAACATAGAAGAACTGACATTTTAGTCCAGGTTATTTTAACTAAATATCTTTTTTTTCACTCGGCTATGAGAGTGTCAACGTTTTGAAGATGACATCATCATGACTCTAAAGAAAGCACTTTCCTGTATCAGAAAAGTAAATGTAGTGTACACCATTACAAAAGATATTGTGTAAAGCATAGTCTTTTTCTGGTAGGTTAATATTTGCAGAACTCACTAGGAAGCAACTCTTTAAACTCAAACCCTAACTTGTAAGGAAGAATTATTTCTCTAGCAAACAAAAATCCTAACTTATAATCAAATTTAGAAATTACCAGGATATTGAAGTTTATCTTCAAAGGCCTGGACAAATCTGGATTCTTAGATTTAAAAAACATTGAAAGGGAAAACAAAATACATTTTTTGATCATCTAGATATCAGATAACATGATGATTATCTAAGATTGTGGACAATCCCGAATCAACTGACTACCATAAGCAAAATGCAACTAAATTCAGTATTTGATACCTGAAACCACAGAGACTTGGTTTACTAGGCAGTTGCTTTTGGTTGTGATTTTTATTTGTTTTAAAGTGAAATTCAGTCAGTATGTCTATAGAAAAACATCTGACTATGTCTGCATTCCTAGGTATTTGACAGGCATCTTCTATATTGCCTGATCCTCTTCCGTGTACCGGGTACGTACTTTAAACAAACTAAATGCCCCACTCAGGTGGCTATTACATGCTAGTGGTGGTGAAGTTAGAGGGAGACAGAATATTACAAAAATAAACATGGAACATTATGTTGTTTATAAGTGTAATTCTAAAGGAAAACAGACCAGTGGCCAGGCACAGTGGCTCACACCTGTAATCCCAGCACTTTGGAGGGCTGAAGTGGGTGGATCACTTGAGTCCGGGAGTTCAAGACCAGTCTGGGCAACATGGAGAAACGCTATCTCTACAAAAAAATGCAAAAATTAACCGGAAGTGGTGCAGCATGTCTGTAGTCCCAGCTACTCAGGAGGCAGAGGTGGAAGGATCACCTGAACCTGGGGAGGTCGAGGGGATGCAGTGAGCCGTGATCATGCCACTGCACTCCAGCCTGGGTGAAAGAGTGAGATCCTGTATCAATCAATAAATAAATACTAGATACACAGTATATAATATATACACACACATATGTACCATATTTTTTATATATATATATATAGCATTTATGCTACATATTTTCTAAATTTTTAAAAAAGAAAAATAGAGCAGGATAAAGAGGTAGCCAAGAAAGTCCTCTCTTAAAAGGTAGCATTTTAACAAGGATTCAAATCAAGTGAGGGAGCAAAACACGAATATTCAGGGAGAAAGTACAAGAAGCTGAGAGGACACCGTGCAGTGGCCCTGTGGAAGGCAAGGTTCAAAATGAGAGATATAAGATAGATGACACCTCAAGTCCCCTTTCTTGCTCCAATATCAAAATGGGACTTAGGAATCAGGAGATCTGAAGGTAACAATATTTAGAACGGAAATATATTTTGTCCCCGCTGCGGATTCTGGCTTTTACAATAAGTTGAGTTTTTATAACTATTTTTTATTTCAACTTGTGTGTAAGGTCTTTTTCTTTCAAATCTAGAAAACTGCCATAAAGATAATTAAAATTTCCTCAGAAATTATTTAATCACTCAACTGTAGCATAAATTGAATTCATTTTAAACTAATGGATTATAGAAATGATAGTAAAATTGTATAATGTTACAGATGACTGAAATGTTGGCTAAATTAATTTGCAGTGAAAGCTTTCCTTAAAACACAAGTTTTAAATAAATACTTTTTTGTTTGTAAGTCTCATTCAGAACAAGGAATGGACTCTGTATACTGTAGAGTGAGACATTCTCTTATGGTGTCCTATAATATGATTGAAGTGTTTTATTTTCAAATGGTTGCTATCTGCAAAACTCCTTATATTTTTGTCCTTACCTGTAAGTCAGTTAATTGCACCTACTTTGTAATTAATTTATACAAATGAAATCATGTTCTTAGATTATACTATAGGAACATATAACATTACTTTTACCCAATTACTTGGAGCTTTTTAGTAATCAGTCACTCATCTGCCTTTTCTTTCTTTCATGGCTAATTGGAGATAACTAATAGGTGTGTTTATTTCTCTCCGGGTAAATCTTTCCATGCATCCATCATGAAGTACATGAAAAATTGCATCTGTTTTAATTTCAAGATTGTTAATTTTCAGTTTAGAAAAGTAAAACTCAAAAAAATGAATTTCCTAATATTATACTTTATTTTTGGAGTTATCCAAAAGTGATTAGGAAAAAATAGCAGAAATATCAAGCATTAGTTTGATATTAGAAATTAGTTTTTATGATCAGTCTTAAAGATATTTCAGAACATATTAGAATATGATCTGATTATTCTTTCAGTTGTTTACAGAAAAATAAAACCACAGAATTATTCCTGTTACCTGGGTTGAAGATCCTAATAACTAAATAATTTGAAGAACCTAATGACTAAATAATTTGGATAAGGTATAATAATTTCAAATAAGTAGTACATGATGTTTTAATGTCTGGTTTCTCTATAAAGCATAAATAGATTTTAAATACCTTATATCTGTGTATTCCAGCTGATCAAAACAATATTAAGAATGCATCTTTATAAATGGGTGCTAATTGACAATGGAAATAATTTAGTAATAGACTATATAGGATGTTAATAATGAAGCCATATGTTTATGTCTGGATTTAGAAATTTTAAACAATTATTTACTATGTCATTTTTCCTTACCTTGGAGAACTTAAACTGTTGTTTCATTTCTACAAATCAGCAAGATACTATTTATGGCAAGAAATATTCCATTGAAATATTGTGCTATAACATGGGAAAATGTAAATATTTTTCATGGTTTTGATCAATGTGAAATAAAATTTAATCCTGAAAAAAAGAAAAAATAGCAGAAAAATTGTAATTAATTTTTTTCTAAAACAGGTATAAAAATAATGAATTGTCAGTAAGATAAGATTTACTATAAAAAGTCTCCATGTTTATCACATTTATTTATTAACATATCCATGACAAAAAATAGATGACACAAATTTTATTTGTTCATTTATTTTACATTTTAAATTTGATGTTCACGACCTTTATCAACTGTAACCTCATCCCTCTGAAAGGGAAGATCATATAATGTTAAAAAATGAAAAGTCAGTAGAAGTTTTTCATACTGTCCAGAATAGGACTAATTTTGACTTTTTTTTTTTTTTTTTTTTTTTTTTTTTTTGAGGTAGGGTCCCACTCTGTCGCCCAGGCTGGAGTGCAGTGGCGTGATCTCGGCTCACTGCAAGCTCTGTATGTTGGTTAATTTTTTAAATAATTCTTCACTTAAGATTAATTCTTTTCTGTTAAAAAATTAATTTTGAATAAAAAAAGAATTATTATTCTCAGTACTGTTCATGAGGCTTTATATTCTTTTGTGGGAAAAATACTAGCTGGTAAATGAGGAAACATTACCATATGCATGTACTTCTAATAGAACACTTAGCACATTGTATGTAATGGGTTATTCTTCCTGTTATCTTCTTCCTTAGTCCTTGATGAGAATAGGACAAAAACTCTTTTCTTCTTTGCAGTCCCAAAGCCTAGTATAATGCCTAAAACAAAACAGTCTTGAGTTCAATACAATGCCAAGAACATAATAAGTTCTTCTATGTGTCCCTACTTAAATATTGATGTGGACAGCAGATAGGGAAATACTGTGTAGAAAAGGACAGTTCCCCAGCAAAGGCCACACCCTAAGGCCTGGAAACCCATGACTCTACATGGGCACAGGCATTTTTGTTTTTGTATCCAAATTGTTGCCTTTTGGCCCACCAGTCCACCCCATCCTGTAACCATATAAATCCCAAGCCCCAGGCTCCAGAAGGAGACAAGCAGACAAACGGCAGAATTGGGTGGCAGAGGAGAGAAGAGAAGGAGCATCTGAATGGAGAGAGGAGTTACAATGGGATGACTGGAGAGATGGGCTGCTGGGTGGCCTGACTCCAGAGGAAGATCACCTTCCTACTCCATCCCTCTTCCAGCTCTGCGTCCATCTCACTGAGAGCCACCTTCACCACTCAATAAAACCCCCACATTCACTGCTCATGTCCGTGTGTGACCTGATTCTTCCTGGACACCAGACAAGGACTCAGGGACCAAGAGGGCACTGAGCTGGTTAACACTTAATCCATCTGCAGAGAGCAAAGCTAAAACAGCCCTTTAACACTGGGGCTTCAAGAGTTGCAGACAGCCACCCTTAGACTCTGCCATGGGGTTGGAGCCCAAAAGCACTGGCACCGGCTCCTGCACCTGCCCTTTGGCATGCTCCCCCTCCCATAAGGGGTTTGCGTGGTGGTGGCCAAACAGCCACACCCGTCACACATCCTGCAAGGGGAGGCCAGAGAACTCTCCTGTTTCATCTGGAGTCCCATCCAAGATACAAAGAAGGGTGAGTACAGGTGTGCAACTACTGGATCTGCCTCTTTTAGAAGAACCTACAACCTCTCGCCTTCCTTCTCTGTTTCCCTTCACAGAGGGGGCAACTGAAGGTATCTTTTGTTGCTAAAAGGCTCCGAGACTGAACTCCAAAGGCCAAGACCCCCAGACTTCGCTGTGGTGGCTATGGTGTCTTCTTTCATGTTTTGAAATGACTCTTATCTCTTCCTTTATAATGTTAAGGGTTTTGCTACAGACGGCGGCAATGATATTAAAAAGAATCATTTGGCTCAGCCATCAGAGGTGCAATTCAGAGCAATGTGGTTTTCATTTGTTCCTACAGGTGCCATCCCCACCCCCACCCCAACAGCTGCAGGGTCCAGCATGCCATGCTGCTTACCCACTCCCCTCATGGCTCAGATGCCTGGGTGTGTCTGCAGCATGCACAAGCCACACCAAATGGTCATGAGGAGTGGGAGAAAAACATGGCTGCTGCTAGGACCCCATGTGGCTGGCTGGCTGGTTCCTCCCACCAGCTGCACCTATTTGAGACTTAATCTGAGCCCTGAAATACCTTTTTGTCCCAAAGTTGATTCCAGGCTTCAGGCTGAAGCCCTAGAAAGGAAAACCAGATCTAAGGGATCCAAAGCCAGGCAACAGGCACAATGTAAATGGACAGGACCAATTCCTGCAAACTAAATCCCCACTTCGTGGAAGGAGGCCATGCTCCATGACATAAATGAGGCCCAGGGAACCTAAAGGTTGCCAACAGTAGGGGAGGCACAGGCATAGGTGAGGGTGAATAACTCCTCTTATCTAGGCTCCCCTGCTTCACAGGTACAGGTCACAATGGCACTTATGGGTGTCATCTGTCTAATGTCTCTGGAACTTGGGGATAAGAAGATGGAAGAGAAAGAGGGGAGGCTCACTTTCTCTCTCCCTCACACTCTGAGTTTTTGCTGCAAGAAGCGGGTGGCAGGGAAGGAGAGAAGAGAAGGAGCATCTGAATGCTGAGAGTAGTTTGGCTAGGGACAATCAGAGAGGAGATAGGCCACTGGATGGTTAAACTCTAGGGGAAGATCATCTTCCCACTCCATCCCTCTTCCAGCTCCCCATCCATCCCACTGAGAGCCACCTCCACCACTCAGTAAAATCCCTGCATTCACTCTTCAAGACCATGTGTGGTCTGATTCTTTCTTGACACTGGACAAGGACCCAGGGACCAAGAGGAAACTGAGCTGGTTAACACTTAAGCCATCTGCAGACAGCAGAGCTAAAAGAGCACTGTAACACTGGGGCTTCGGGAGTCACAGGCATCCACCTCGAAATGCCACCATAGAACCAGAGCCCAGAAGGACTCGCCTTGGCTCGTGGGTGGGCCCATCTGCATGCTCTCCTTCCCATAAGGGGTTTGAGTGTTGGTGGAGGAACACAGAGCCACACTCCTGTTGCATGCCTTGCGATGAGGCACCAGGGAACTCTCGTGTTTCAATATCACCTTACTGGAACAGGCTTTTTTGATCAATCTGATCATTAAAATAGGAATTCCTCCCAGTTCTAAGTATATTCTTCTTCCTTAGTGTGTTTTTGCTTTTTTTTTTTCTATGTTGTTTCATTTTGCTTTTTGTTTTTGGCATGCTTTAGCATTCACTACCATCTGACATGCCATACATGTTGTCTTTCTATGTTTATTGTTCAGGATGCTATAACAAAATGACATAAACTGGGTGGTTTATTAACAACAGAAATTCATTTCTCAAAATTCTGGAGTCAGGTAAGTCTGAGATCAAGGTGTTGACAGATTCAGTGTCTGGTGAGAGCCCACTTCCTTGTTCATATACAATCCTCTTCTCACTGTGTCCTCACATGGCAGAAGGGGCAAAGCAGCTTTTGGAACTCTTTTATAAGGGTACTAACATCCCAATCATAGGGGCTCTACTTCCCTGACCTAATTACCTCACAAGGACACACCTCCTAATACCATCACTTTGGATGTTAGAATTTAAACAGGAATTTGGGGGAACACAAACATTCAGACCATTACATTTATGTCTAGTTTCCTCAAGATTTAGAATAATGTCTGGTACTTAACAGAGGCTCAATAAATAGTTGTGGAATTAATGAAGAAATGAATGAAGAAATAAGGAAGCAAAAGGAAATCCAGCTAATTTAAGAAACAATGTCATGTGAGAGATCTCTATGTGGCTTCTGATTTGTTTCTGATATTATAAGTTTTTGATATTCTTTCCTCTCCCCACTGCCCCCTAATCCTGATGTTTTCCTAATGTTGAAGTTCTTCACAGCCTCCGCTCAGAGAATCCTGTTGCAATTTCTAAAAGAGACTAAAATAAAAGATAGCTATTACTTCCTTCATGATATCAAATAACTAATTTAATCACTACAAAAGTCATTATAAATTATTACAAAATTTTAAGAGTATATCATGGCTTTGCAAGTTACAAATATATGCTAGTTTTGCCATACTTGAAACCACCACTGTCCAGTAGAACATTCTGCAATGATAGATATGTTTATATCCATGCTGTCCCACATGGCAGACACTAGACCCATGTAGCTATTGAGCTCTTGAAATAAGATAACTAGGTTTAAATTTTATTTAACTTTAATTTAAATTTAATGGCCACATGGGAATAGTGTCTATCACATTGAACAAACATAGCTCTAAACAATTATTTTCCTTTTCCATATTCAGAAATTATAAAAGAAATAATGCAACAAAAATAATGAAATGTACAGTTATGTAATAAATTTAACTATAACAATACTTTGTAGTAAAATTATTACAGAAAAATATCAGTTTCTTGCAACTTATTATGAGAAGTTTTGTTTATCTTGTTTTATTAAAATATAGAGTAAGATAGATAAATGTTACAGTAACAGCTGAAACATTTATCTGAAGGGTAGAATAATTCTATAATACATATACTTTATTACAGCAAGTTCTATTGATCCATTCTCTAAGATTTAGGATCAGAATACAAAATTGAATATGTGACCCAACTACAGTATTTTTAAAAATTATTTGCTAACAATATAAGATATTATGGATAAGCAAATGTCTTTGTTCTTTGAAATTGTTATGATTCCTTTTCTCCTTTGATTTTTAGTTGCACCTTGATTTAAGATGGAATCAGCATTGATCTGGCACGCTTCAGAGAGACTAAAAGGTTACTTTATACATAATGGTGGTTTATTTGTGACTGAAAAGATGTTTTATCAACTTTTTAAAATTGATTGACTAGAGTGATTCTGGAATGACAGTGTTTGGGGGATATTTGCATTATTATGGGGTATATGAAAATAGATATTGTAAAGAATAGATTGGCTTGACTCTTTTTAGTAATAAAAACTAAAACAATCACCAAAATAAAAACAGAAACAAACTATAACCTACAAGACTTTGATTCCTTAAAATGAATGGAAGATAGAAAGTAGAAACTTGCTTCCTGACTTGTACTGTGCTGGATCTAGCTCATTCAATAAATCCATTACAAGCAGGTGGTTCAAATTCCTAAATCAGACTCAAGTTTTTCAAAACTTCCCCTACACTGTCTTTCTTTATATCCAGCCTAATTCTGGAACCTAATAAATGCAAAATAACAACATAACATTTAAAAAATTAAGTAAGGGGAAAAGAGCGTAAGACTTTAAAATTGCAACAGATATAAAATTATTTCTAGAAAATATTTTGTAATCAAAGAAATGTTTTAGCAACTATACAAATATAATCAACAGGATAAGAGAAAAATAATATCTAAAAATTAGTCTTTTCTATAGACATCAACAATATTGTACTAGAAATGCACTGGAAAATAGCAATAACTACAAAACACAATCCTATCAAGAAATGTTAAATGTCTACTGAAGATCAAATGTAATAATTGAAAAGAAAGATTATGTTCTTAAATGGAAAGGCTCAATATAAAAATAGAGATGAGTTGTATTTCTATTAAAGTATAAAATCCATGTAATTCTATTCAAAAATGTAATGAGATCTACATGTATTTTTGTGTGTGCATATATAGACATGGTTTAAAACTAGATCTCCAGTTGTTTATTCTAACGTTCATGTGGAAAATTAATTTGTAAGAATAGCTAATGAGATTTTAGAAAAGGAAAACATGAGGAACTAACTCTACGTCATTTTATTAAAAAAAAAAAACTATACAATTACACAATGTGACATTTTGTGAGAAAAGGCAAAGATTAGTAAAGCTGAGGGAGTATGTATGTACACGTACACATATATATTCAGAATCCAGGATGATTTTTAAGTTGACAGAAAAAATGTATACAGTTAAATCAATATTATTTTGTTCATTGTCTATCAACTTGGAGAAAAATTAATGCCAGGCCTATACCATATAAAAATCTACATTCCAGATGTTTGAATCTGAAAATATTTTAAAAGCTAACTTAATCTTGATAATGTTTACATTATAAACACTTTTAAACTTGAAAATATGAACAAGTATTTATAATCTGAAGCAGGGAAGATTTTGCTAAATCAGAGAGTTTTGTAGATTATCTGAAAGAGAAAAGATTGATGCATTTAACTATGTAAACATTTTAAATTTTGTAAAAAAAAAAAAAAAAGAAAAAACATTATAAAAGTTGAAAACTAACACTATTCACTGGGACTGAATATTACCAAGATGTATTAAGAAAGGAATATGAATAAGTAATTCATCAGAAGAAGAAATAATAAATTACAAGAAAGATTTGAAATTAATACTCATTATAATTGGTAAATAGGAAATTGTAAATTAAAACAGCACTTGAATAGGGAAAAGAGATTAGTAAAAGCCTACTAGCTAAAGATTTACTTTTTATAAAGTAGTTTTTCCATCTTTTAGCTTATTAGAAATATTCATTTTGGTTAGATGTTGTAACTTAAAATATTATAAAGATGAAAAAGTTAAAACAACTCCAATTTTCATCAGTAGGAGAATGCTGACAATATTTCTTATACTATTCTACTATGAGATACTTTTTAGGTTTTGAAGTTAACAACTCCATGGAAATATTTCTAAATGTAATATTAGATTAATAATGTAAATATTATAACAAACCTTATATTATGATTTTATTATTTTTAACATACCACATTTGAAACCTCTTATTAATTCTCATTCTTTCTTGTGTTTTCTCTTGGGAAAGAGGTAGGAATGGACATGCTGGAGAAGTAGTGGAATATGACCATTACAATGTGACTTCAATGCTGTTCAATTTTGTTTTTTAGAACAATTTTTTTTTAGACAAGGTCTTGCTATGTTGCCCAGGCTGGAGTGCAGTAATGCAATTATAACCCAGTGCAACCTCAACCTCCTGGGCTCAAGCAATCCCCTCACCTCAGCCTCCAAGCAGCTGGGGCCACAGGCATGCATGACCATGCCTGCCTAATTTTTAAATTTGTTTATAGAGATGGGGTACCACTATGTTGCCCAAGCTGGTCTCAAATTCCTGGGCTCAAGCAATCCTCCTGCCTCAGCCTCCCAAATACTACATGAGTTCTTTATATAAAGCTTGTTGTTCACAAATGCCTTCTAAAGTTTTAACAATTATTCACATTAAAATTTATAACATTATTCTTTCAATCTGGTACTTAATATATTTACGTAATTTCTCCCATTAAAAAGTCTTATCTCCTCAATTATGTTATAAAATTTTAACAAAAGAATTTATATCTTATCTTTCCTTAAATATCTCACGGTATCTTAACATAGTAAGTATTTATTAAACCATTATCATCTTGTAGAGTTATTTTATAATTTCTCTGTCTGTTTCCATGTCTTGTTTTGAACCATAGTGGTAGATTGAGATTCATAAAGAGTGGGACAAAAGAAGAGATAATTAATCAGAGATATCTGAAACATCTCTTTAATAATATCTAATAGAGGTGGCCCCAACTGGCATCTAGGTTTCATCTCTTTTTACACCTTTGTTACTTTTCTTCAAATTTGAATATCAATCAGTATTTATATGCAATATACTTCTTACTCTTTAATAAAGAACTGCTTTATTAATCCTGAAAAGATAACTCTCACAAGTGTAACCTTGTGTTTATCTCTCTGATATTCCATGTCCTTTCGACAGAAGAAAACTTTTTTGGTAATGGCCTGAAAATTACTTATCAACAGTGGGGAGAGTCCTGAGAGAAATACAGTTTTTAAGGAAGTCAATATTGAGAAATAATCTTCTGTGAATGTCTCCCATTTCTATCCATCTTGCAAGCGGAGGCACTGACTATGTTATAACAGATTTGTATAGCAAACAGCTGTGGAAGATAAAGATAGTGGCTCCCTCTGGGGTAAAGGGCAGCTTTGTTTGCTGTTCAGAATAACAGAGATATCTCCCTCTGGGACAAAGTTCAGGGAAGTTTATTTTCCGTTATAAAAGATTTGAGTTTTTTAAGCCTAGGGTTCCTACTGCAAGTGCAGCATCCATCTGGGTCACTCCACTTCACCCTGGGGATATGAGGGGTAAGGAGAAACAGCATGTATGTGAAGCTTATTTTTTCTGCTATGCTGTGAATAATAAATTCCTTTTATTCTGACCCAGAGTCTCCAGTCTTCTACCATCAAACAGTAATAGTCTTTTTAGCTTACAAGTAGGGTGAAATCTCAAACTGTAGAGAGTTACATGCAACCTAATTTAGAGACAGTAATTGTTATAGAAGTAGTATACTGTAAGGGCAGTTACTGTTCTGTGATAGGGTTCCCAACCAACCAAAGTGATAGAGTCTCTGAGCTACTCTGAGCTACATCTCCTACGGCACAGCTTCTCAAAGAAAGCCATTCTTCCTATCACTCAAATGATTCATTAAGTCATTTAGCATTTTTACCCTAAAAACTTTAAACAAAAACAGTATTTTCCCTATGAAGTAGAATTTTAGTATATTATCTAATGTTGGTACATGAGTACAAAACTACTTCAGAGAGAGGCAAAGCAAGATGGTAGAATAGGAACCTCCACTCATCACTCACTCTCAAGGACATCAAGTTAAACAACCATCTTCAGAGAAAAAGCACCTTCATAAGAGCCGAAAATCAGGTAAGCACTCACAGTATCAGGTTTTAATTTCATATCACTAAAAGAGGCCCTAAAGAGACAGAAAAAAAAATGGTCTTGAATCTCTAGTGCCACCCTTCTCCACCCCTGGCAGCCACAATGTGTTGCAGAGAGCATCTCTGGGCACTGAAGGAGGGAGACAGCAATTGTGAGGCATTGAACGCAGTGCTGTCGTGTCAGAAAAGAGAGAAAAACTAGACCAAACTCAGCTGATGTTCACCCACCGAGGGAGCATTTAACCAACCATAGGCACAGGGGAATCACCAATTGCAACAGTTCAAACTTGAGTGCCAGCACACCTCACCACTGAGGGCCAAAGTGCTCTTAGTATCTAAGTAAACATGAAAGGCAGTCTAAGTCATAAGGAATGCAACTCTTAGATGAGTCCTAGAGCAGAACTAGGCCCAGGACAGTGAACTGGAGGGCGTGGAGTAGGGAGGCAGTATGTGACTTACTGAGACACCAGTGGGGCAGTCAAGGGAGTGCTGGCATCACCTCTCACCTGACCCCAGGCTGCACAGCTCATGGCTCCAAAATAGATCCCCTTCCTCTCACTTGAGGAGAGAAGGAAGAGTGGGAAGGACTTTGTCTTGCATCTTAGATACCACCTCAGCCACTGCAGGATAGGGCACCAGTCAGAGTCGTGAGGCCACCAATCCAGGCATTAGCTCCCAAGAAACATTTATAGACACACCCTGGGCCAGAAGGTAACCCACTGTCCTACAGGAAAGGCCTGGCAGCATTCATCACCTGCTAACTGAAGAGCTCTTGGGCCCTGAATAACCAGCAGCAATATCCAGGTACTACACTGTGGGGTTTGGGTGAGCATCTGAGATTTGCTAACTTCAGGTGAAACTTAGCATGTGACCAGCTGTGATGATTACGAGGCAAAATTCCTTATTCTTGAGAAAAGCAGGGGGAAAAGGAAAGGAGACTTTGTCTTGAATATTAAGTGCCAACATCACCACAGGTGGGTGGAGCACCAAGCAGGCCCTTAAGGTCCCCAGTTGATATGGCTTGGCTGTGTCCCCACCCAAATCTTGAATTGTAGCTCTTGTAATTCCTACATGTTGTGGGAGGGACCCAGTGGAGGTAGCTGAATCATAGTGTGGGTCTTTCCTATGCTCTTCTCATAGTTACAAATAAGTCTAATAAGATCTGATGGTTTTATAATGGGGAGTTTCCTTGCACACAGTCTGTTCCCTGTTGCCATGTAAGATGTGAGTTTGCTCCTCCTTTGCCTTCCACCATGATTGTGAGACCTCCAGCCATGCTGAACTGTGAGTCAATTAAACCTCTTTCCTGTATAAATTACCCAGACTCAGTCTCTGGTATGTGTTTATTAGCAGCATGAGAACAGACTCATACAGTGAACTGGTACCAGTAGAGTGGGGTGCTGCCATCAAGATACCTGAAAATGTGGAAGCAACTTTAGAGCTGGGTAATAGGCAGAGGTTGGAACAGTTTGGAGGGTTCAGAAGACGACAGGTAGATGCGGGAACTTCCTAGAGATTTGTTGAATGGCTTTGACCAAAATGCTGATAGTGTGATGGACAATGAAGTACAGGTTGAGGTGATCTCAAATGGAGATGAGAAACTTGTTGATAACTGAAGTAAAGGTCACTATTGCTATACAAAGAGACTGGCAGCATTTTGTCCCTGCCCTAGAGACCTGTGGAACTTTGAACTTGAGAGATGATTTAGGGTATCTGGTGGAAGAAATTTCTAAATGGCAAAGTGTTCAAGAGGAAGCAGAGCATAAAAGTTTGGAAAATTTGCAGCCTGACAATGCAACAGTAAAGAAAAAAAAATCATTTTCTGCGGAGACATTCAAGCCCACTGCAGAAATTTGCATAAGTAATGAGAAGGCCAATGTTAATCACCAAGAAAATTCGGAAAACATCTCTAGGGCATATCAGAAGCCTTTGTGACAGCCCTTCCCATCACAAGCCCTGGGGTCTAGGAGTATAAAATGATGTAATGGGATGGGCCCAGGGCTCCCCCCATTCCTCCATGTATACAGCCTCAGAAGTTGGTGCCCTGTGTCCCAGCTGCTCTAGCCATGGCTAAAAGGAGCCAAGGTACAGCTCAGGCCATGGCCCAACAGGGTGCAAGCCCCACACCTTGACACCTTCCATGTGAAATTGAGTCTGCAGGTGCACAAAAGTCAAGAATTGAGGTTTGGAAACCTCTGCCTAGATTTCAGAGGATGTGTGGAATGCCCGGATGCCCAGGCAGAAGTGTGCTTCAGGGGCGGGGCCCTTATGGAGAACCTCTACTAGAGCAGTGCAGAAGGGAAATGTGGGGTTGGAGCCTCCACACAGAGTCTTGGCACTGCCTAGTGGAGCTGTGAGAAAAGGGCTACTGTCCTCCAGACCCCAGAATGGTAGATCCACCAACAGCTTGCACCCTGCACCTAGAAAAGCTGCAGACACTCAATGCCAGTCCATGAAAGCAACCAGAAATGGGGCTGTACCATGCAAAGTCACAGAGGCAGAACTGCCCAAGGCTGTAGGAGCCCACCTCTTGCATCACAATGACTTTGATGTAAGATGTGTTGTCAAAGGAGATCATTTTGGAACTTTAAGGTTTAATGATTCCCTACTGGATTTCAGACTTGCATGGTGCCTGGAGCCCTTTTGTTTTGCACAACTTCTCCCATTTGGAATGACTGTATTTGCCCAATTCCGGTATCCCCATTGTATCTAGTAAGTAACTAACACTAACTTGCTTTTGATTTTACAGGCTCATAGCCAGAAGGGACTTGCTTTGTCTTGGATGAGACTTTGGACTGTGGACTTCTGAGTTAATGCTTAAATGAATTGAGACTTTGGGGGACTGATGAGAAGGCATAATGAATATTGAAATGTGAGGACATGAGATTTAGGAGGGGCTGGGTGAGAATAATATAGTTTGGCTGTGTACACAACCAAATCTTAAATTGTAGCTCCCCTAAGTCCCATATGTCATGGGAAGAACCTGGTGGGAAGTAATTGAATTGAATCATGAGGGTGGATCTTTCCCATGCTGTTCTCCGGATAGCTAATAAGTCTCACAAGATTTGATGGTTTTATAAAGGGGAATTTTCTCCTGCACATATGAGCTTGCCTGATGCCATATAAGATGTGACTTTGCTCCTCATTTGCTTTCCGCATGATTGTGAGGCCTCCCCGGTCATGTAGAACTGAGTCAATTAAATCTCTTTCCTGTATAAATTTCCCAGTCTCAGGTATGTCTTTATTAGCAATATGAGAAGGGATTAATACACCAATTTTAGGACTTGACTCTTGGACGAAACACTGGACCTTTCCTGGGCCAGAGGGAAGCTAACTACCTGAAGGGTGAGTTCCAAGCTATGCAACATTCACCACAAGCTGACGTGAGAAATTTTGGGCCTTATGGGAACATTGGTGGTAGACTGGCAGTACTCCTTGAGGCCAGGGGTGATGGTGACTATGAGGTGAGGCTCCTCTGCCTTTGGAAAGGGAAGGGAAGTGTGGGAAGGACTGCATCTTATTGTTTGAGTGCCAACTCAGCCATAATACAATAAAATACCAGGTGGACTTCTAAGATTTTTTACTCTAGTCTCTGATTCTCAAATGGCAAAGAAAAGAACAACTTCATAGGAATCAAAAATCAGGTGAGCACTCATAGTACCTGGTTTTAATATCATATCACTGAAAGGGGCACTGAAGCAATATGAAAAAACAGTCCTGAAACACTGATGTCACCCCTTCCCCACCCCTGGCAATCACAGCATGATGCTGAGACTGTCCCTGGGTCCTGGGGGAGGGAGAACACAGCAATTGTGTTCAATTGTCGGTCCATTTCTGGACCCACCCTGGGCCTAGGGGACCTTGCCACCCTGAAGGGAAGGACACAGGCCTGGCTGGCTTTGCCACCTGCTGATTGTAAAGTGAACATAAGCAGTAGCCAGGGAGTGGCTATAGGAGGCCTTGGGAGAGATGCACTACTGTGTTGGCTTCAGGTCTGACCGAGTGAAGTAATAGTTGTGGTGGCCACTGGGGTGCTTGTGTCACTCCACCCCCAGGTTTATGTGGCTCAGAATGAAGAGAGAGATTCTATATGTTTGAGACAATTAAGGGAAGAGAACAAGAGTCTCTGCCTGGTAATGCAGAAAATTATCCCAGATCTTGTCCAAGACCATCAAGCTGGGACCTCTACTAGTTTGCAAGGCCACAGCATTACTGAGCTTAAGGTTCCCACTAAAGCAGAAACATCTTCAATCATAACACCCAAGTTATTTCAAGTATCTGGAAAGCCTTCCCAATAAGAATGGCTGCTAATAAATACCTAACTCTTTAATGTACAGACACTGAAGAATATCTACTAACATCAAAACCATCCAGAAAAACATGACCTCACCAAATGAACTAAATAAGGCTAAAGACTAAATGATGACCCAATAAAAAAAATAAATACAACATCTTGTCAAGACATAGTAGAGTAAGACATAAATAGAAACAAAAAAATTAAAAAGTGGGAGGACAAAACTAAGGTGAGTTTTTATTAGTTTACTTTTTGTTTGTTTACTTATGCAAATAGTGTTAAGTTGTTATTAGGTTAAAATAATGGGTTATAAGAGAGTATTTGTAAGCCTTGTGTTAACTTCAAACCAAAAAACATACTTGGATACACAAAAAATAAAGCAAAAAACTAAATTATATCATCATAGAAAATCATCTCCACTAGAGGAAGACAGGAAGGAAAGAACAAAGGAAGAGAAGGCCACAAAGCAACCAGAAAACAAATAACAATATGGCAGGAATAAATCCTTACTTATAAATAATACCATTGAATGTAAACAGAATAAATTATCCAATCAAAAGACATAGACTAGTTGAATGGATGAAAAAACAAGACCCACTGATCCTGTTGCCTACAAAAAACACATCTCATCTACAAAGACACAGGAAGACTGTGATGTGGTTTGGCTCTGTGTCCCTACCCAAATCACATCTCGAATTGTTATCCCCATGTGTTGAGGGAGGGAAATGATTGGATTATGGGGATGGTTTCCCCATGCTGTTCTTGTGCTAGTAAGTGAATTCTCACAAGATATGATAGTTTTATAAATGATAGTTTTTCTCCTTCACATGCTCACACTCCCTCCCGCCACATTGTGAAGATGGTGCCTGCTTCCCCTTCATTGTCTGCCATCATTGTAGGTTTCCTGAGGCCTCCTACTCATGCTTCCTGTTAAGCCTGCAGAACTGTGAGTCAATTAAACCTGTTTCCTTTATAATTACCCACTCTCAGGGTAATTATCTATATCCATCTCTTTCAGCCTAAAAAGAAAGAGATGGATACAGATATAGACTAAAAATACAGATATTTTATGCCAATGTTAACCATGAAAGAGCAGGAATCACTATGCTTCTATCAGACAAAATAGATGCAAGAAAAAAAACTATAGGAAGAGACAAGTAAGGTCACTATATAATGACAAAGGGGTCAGTCCAACAAGAGGATATAACAATTTTAAATATATATGCGCCCAACACTGGAGTACCCAGATATATAAAGGAAATATTATTAGAGCTAAAGAGATAGGCCACAATACAATAATAGCTGGAGACTTCAACACCATGCTTTCAGCATTGAGCAGATCTTCTAGACAGAAAATAAACAAAGAACATGAGACTTAATCTTCACTTAGAAAAAAAATAAATCTAATAGATATTTACAGAATGTGTCATCCAAGAGCTGCAGAATGCACATTCTTTCCTCAGCACATGAATCATTCTCAAGGATAGGCCATAGGTTAGATCACAAAACAAGTCTTTAAACATTCAAAAACATTGAAATTATATCAAGCATATTCTCTGACCACAATGGAATAAAACTAGAAATTAATAACTAATAAGAGGAATTTTAGAAACTATACAAATATATGGAAATGAACATGCTCTTGAATGACCAATGGGTGAGTAAAGAAATTAAGTGAAAATGATAATGTGAAACAAATGATAATGGAAACACAACATATCAAAACCTATGGGATACAGCAAAAGCAGTGTTCAGAGAAAAATTTATAGCCTATAAGTGACGGTATTAAAAAAAAGGAAAAACTTCAGTTAAACAATATAACAATGCACTTTAAGGAACTAGAAAAGCAAGAGGAAACCAAGCTCAAAATTAGTAAAAGAAAAGAAAGAACAAAGATCAGAGGAGAAAAAAATGAAGTTGAAATGAAAAAAGTTACAAAAGATCAATGAAACAAAAAGTTGTTTTTTTGAAACATTAAAAATATTGGCAAAACTTTTGCCAGTCCAAGACAAAAAAAGAGAAAACCCAAAAAAATAAAATAAGAAATAAGAAAGGAGACTTTAAAACTGATACTGCAGAAATTCAAAGGATTATTAGTGTCTACTGTGAGCAGCTATATGCCAATAAATTTGAAAATGTAGAAGTAATAAAAGAATTCCTAGACACATACAACCTACAAAGATTGAACAAGAAATCCAAAACCTGAACAGACCAATAACAAGTAATGAGATCAAAGCTATAATAAAAAGTCTCCAAGTACAGAAGTGCCTGGGACCTGAAGGCATCACTGCTGAGTTCTACCAAACATTTAAAGAACTAATACCAATCCAACTCAAAATATTCTGAAAAATAGAGAAAGAAGGACTACGTCCCAATTCATTCAATGAGACCAGTATTACCCTGATACCAAAATCAGTCAAAGACACATCAAAAATAAAAGAAAACTACAGGCCAATTTTTCTGATGCATATTGATTCAAATATCCTTAACAAAATACTAGCAAACCAAATTCAACAAAGATTATTTGACGTGACCAAGTGAGATTTATCCCTGAATGCAATGATTGTTCAACATATGAAAATCAATCAATGTGATACATCACATCAACAGAATGAAGGATAAAAACAATAATATCATTTTAATTGATGCTGAAAAGCATTTAACAAAATTCAGCATCTGTTCATCATAAAAAAAAAAAACCTTTGGAAAAAACTGGGAATAGAAGGAACATGCGTAAACATAATACAGCCATGTATGACAGACCCATACTAGCTTATACTGAATGAGAAAAAACTGAAAATCTTTCCCCTAAGATTTGAAACATGACAAAGTTGCACACTGTCACCGCTATCATTGAACATAGTGGTGGAAGCCCTAGCTAGAGCAATCAGACAAGAAAAAGATATAAAGGGCTTCCAAATTGGAAAGGAAGAAGTCAAAATATTCTTGTTTGCTCATGATATAATCTTTTATTTGGAAAAAAACCTAAAGACTCCACAAGAAAATTATTAGAACTGATAAGCAAATTCAGTAAAGTTGCAGGATACAAAATCAACATACAAATTCAGTACCATTTCTATATGCCAACAGTGAATAACATGAAAAAGAAATTTTATATGTAATCCCATTTACAATAGCCAGACACAAAATTAAATACCAAGGAATTAACGTAATAAAGAAATGAAAGACCTCTATAATGAAACTTATTAAACACTAATTTAAAAAATTGAAGAAGACACCAAAAAATAGAAACATATTCTGTGTTCATGGATTGGAAGAATCAATCTTGTTAAAATGTCCATTTTACTCAAAGCAATGTACAAATTCAATGAGATCTGTATCAAAATACCAATGACATTCTTCACAGAAATAGAAAGAACAATCCTAAAATTTATATGGAACCAGAGTAGTCAAAGCTATTCTAATCCAAAAGAACAAAACTGGCTTCAGATTATACTACAGAGCTATAGTAACCAAAACAGCATGGCACTGGTGTAAAAACAGACATAGACCAATGGAACAGAATAGAGAATCCAGAAATAGGCCCACACAGCTACAGTGAGCTTATTCTTTGGAACAGAATAGAGAACCCAGAAAAAGGTCCACACACCTACAGTGAGCTCATTCTTGACAAAGGTGCCAATAACATACAATGGGAAAAAGACAGTCTCTTCAATAAACAGTGCAGGGAAAACTGGATATCCATATGCAGAAGAGTGAAACTAGACCCCTATCTCTTGCCATATACAAAAATAAAATTAAAATGGATTGAAGACTTGAATCTAAAACTTCAAACCATAAAGCTACTACAAGAAAACATTGGGGAAAATCTTCGGGCCATTGGTCTGAGCAAAAATTTCTTGAGCAGTACCCCACAAGCATAGCAAACATATCAAAAATGAACAAATGTGATCACATCAAGTAAAAAAGCTTTTGCACAGAAAAGTATACAATCAACAAAATGAAAAGACAACCCACACAATGGGAAAAATTATCTGCAAACTACCCATATGACAAGGGGTAATAACCAGAATACACAAGGATTTCTAATAACTGAATAAGAAAAAAATTTAATACTCTGATTAAAAGATGGGCAAAATATTTGCGTAGTCATTTCTCAAAAGAAGACATATAAATGAAAAACAAGTATATGAAACAGTGCAAACAGCACTGATCATCAGAGAAACGCAAGTCAAAATTGCAACGAGATAGCAGCTTACCCTAGTTAAAATGGCTTATATCCAAAAGTCAGGCAATAACAAATGCTGGTGAGGATTTGCAGAAAAGAGAACACTTGTACTCTGTTGGTGGAAACGTAAATTGATACAACCACTATGGAGAACAATTTGGAGGTTCCTCAAAAAACTAAATGTTGAGCTAACATATCATCCAGCAATCCCACTGCTGGGTATACACCCAAAAGAAAGGAAATTGGTACATTGAAGACATATCTGCAGTCCTACGTTTGTTGTAGCACTGTTTTCATTAGCTAAGATTTGGAAGCAACCTAAGTGTCCATCAACATATGAATGAATAAAGAAAATGTGGTACTATTCAGCCATAAAAAAGAATGAGATCCAGTCATTTGCAACATGTATGAAACTGGAGATCATTATGTTAAGTGAAATAAGCCAGTCACAGAAAGACAAACACCACATGTTCTCATTTATTTGTGGGATCTAAAAATCAAAACAGTTGAACTAATGGACAGAGAGAGTAGAAAGATGTTTATCAGAGGCTAGAAAGGGGAGTAGGGGGCTGAGGGGGAAATAGGGATAGTTAATGAGTACAAAAAAATGGAAAGAAAGTATAAGACCTAGTATTTGATAGCGCAACAGGGTGACTATAGTCAATAACAACTGTACCTTTTAAAATAACACAAATGATGACCCACAAGACAGGAGATTGTCTGATGACCCACAATTAAAACTTTGGGTCATCAGGAGATTGTCTCTCCTTGTGGCTGCCAAATTATCATTTTTAGGGAGGCAGTGTAATAATCATTGAAACAGCATCTGACATTCCTAGTGGGTGGGGGAAGAGCGCTCTCCTTCCCCACTAATGCCTATCTAACTACCTTTAACAACAGTATGAAGAGGTGGGACCTTTGAGACGTGATTAAACCATGGGGGTTCTGCCCTCATGGGTAGGGTTATTCTGTTATAAAAAGATGAGTTTGTGTCCCTTTCTTTTCTTTGTCGTTCCATTTTCTCCTTTCTCCTTTCCTGCAGAAAGGCCCTCTCCAGATCCCAGTGCCATGGATTTCCCAGGCCCCATAACTTTGAGAAAAATTATTTATGTTTACTATAAGTTACTAATTCTCAGATATTCTGTTATAGCCACACAAAATGTACCGTAACAGAAAATTGTTACCAAGAGTGTGGTGTTGCTATCAACAAATACCTAAAAATGTGAAAGCAGCTTTGAACTGGGTAATGTGTAGAAGCTCTAAGAATTTGGAGGAGCAAGCTAGAAAATGCCTAGATTGCCATAAATGGAGTATTAGTGCGATTCTGGTGAGGACACAGAAGAAGAGAGCTATAGGGCAAGTCTGAAAGTTCTTAGAGATTACTTAAGTGGTCATGACCAGGATATCGGCAGAAAAATAAATGATGAAGGCAATTCTGACAAGATTTCACATGGAAATAAGGAACAAGGTATTGGAAATGGAAAGAAAAGCCATCTTTGTTGTAACGTGGCAAAGAACTTTGTTGAATTTTATACATGCACTAGAGCTTTATGGAGGCAGGATTTAAGAGCATGACCTAGGATATCAGGTGAAATACATATCTAAGTAGCAAAGCACTCAGAGTGCTACATGACTTCTCAACTGCATATAGTAAAATGCAAGACAGAATTTATAATTAAAAGGGGACAAGATTGTAAAAACTAGGAAAATTATCAGCCTGGCCATGTAAAGAATAAAGAAGTATGTTTAGGAGAGAAAACCAAGGATGTAGCCAAGTCAACATGTGATAAAAAGATTAGTATGAATAAAGGAAACCAGGTATAATTCATTAAAGCAATGGGAGGATAACCCTGAAGGCATTTCAGAAATCTTTCGGGTTGCCACTCCTACTATAAGCCCAGAATGCTACAGCCTTGAGGACAGAAAAATTTCCAGAAAAGGGCATAGAATATCTACAGAACCTCAGCATTTGGGGCCACTGGGATGGAATGAATGTATTCTGTATGTGAGAGGAACATGAGTTCTGGGGGGCTAAGGGTGAAAAGATAACATGGGAGAATTTTTTTCCTTCAAAACTCATTTTAAAATGTAATTGTCATGTAACAATATTAAGAGGTGGGACCGTTGAGGTAATTAGGCAAATCACCATAAAGCAAAGCCCTCATGGGTGGGTTAATGCCATTTTAAAAGGATGAGTTCAGCCCCTTTTGTCTCTTTACCCTTCCACCTTCTGCCATGTGATGACACAGCAAGAAGAGCCTTAGCAAATGCCTGTGCCTTGATCATGGACTTCCCAGCCTCCAGAACTGTAAGACAATACATTTCTGTTTATTAAAATTTTCTCAGTCTCAGATATTTTGTTATTACAGTACAAAACAGATCAAGACACAAGATATTGTACAAGTTTTCAGACACTTTAAAATGTTTTGTTAGGTTAGTATGGTCTATGTGACAAGTCAAAAATGCCTGTGAAAGTGCCATGTTTCTAACAAATGGAAAAGTAGCAAATACCTGTTATCAAGGTGATATCTTAGATTATATGTTCACCCAATGACTCTATTAAGCAAACATTGAAAATCCATAGTGCTTCCAGTTATATCTAAATTTGCCAAAATGTTGAAACAAACAAACAAAAAACAACTCATTTCTGATAAAAACTAACAAAGGACTCTGGGCTTCAATTTTTTGCAGAAGGTGCACTGCATTTTTCTTTTTGTTTTAATGATATAACATTTATTTAAAATGTATTTTATACATTCATAAATTAAACAGATAGTTACTGAGTTCCCACAATGTGCCAAACACTATGCCAGAACTTGGAATATATCAGTGAATAACCTGATATATTGTTTGCTGTTTGGCAGCAAACAACCCTGCCATCTTGAGCTTACAATGTAACATTGGGGAAATCATGTTAAAACTTCATTTAAAGTGGAAAAGAAATGTTTCAGACTGTAGTCCAAACAATGTTCAAAGAGTATTTTTGTAAAATAACTTAAAATATAAATAAAAAGAATTCCTTGGACTCATATAAGTAACATTTTCTGTTAAACTAAGAATCATTTATTAAGTTTATTATAAATTTATTAAGTTCCCATTTTCATAATAGATACTTGGCTAGCTCTATCATAGGCAAACATTCAAATGTAGTTATAGTATTAAAGTTAAGTAAGAAAAAGAATTGTCTAGGCCTCATTCAGATAACTAGAAAGGCCAGTCAAAGATTAACAGGACAGTTAACAAATTTTAGTCTTCTCTCTTATCCTGGATTTGGAAAGCTTTCTCTTCTTTAAGTGCTTAGATCTTCATGATTATATTAAAAAGCTGACTTTTAAAGGGGTACATTTACTGCCTTAGACTGAAAAAAATGTTATCATACTTTATTCATAATAAGTGATTTTTTTTAAATGGAGATTTCAAGTACAAATGCTCTGCTTACAAATAAATTTCCTGAAAATTAACAATTTAATAGCATTTTGCAGATTCAAGGTGAGTATATTTTATTCAAAATGAATATTCTGTGTTGGTCAATGCTACTTTAAAACTTCAAAAATAGCTCTCGGTTACTGTAAATTCTTTTTTTTTTTTTTTTTTTTTTTTTTTTTTGAGACAGAGTCTCGCTCTGTCGCCCAGGCTACAGTGCAGTGGCCCAATCTCAGCTCACTGCAAGCTCCGCCTCCCGGGTTCACGCCATTCTCCTCCCTCAGCCTCCCAAGTAGCTGGGACTACAGGCGCCCACCACCTCGCCTGGCTAGTTTTTTGTACTTTTTAGTAGAAACGGGGTTTCGCCTTGTTAGCCAGGATGGTCTCGATCTCCTGACCTTGTGATCCACCCGTCTCCGCCTCCCAAAGTGCTGGGATTACAGGCTTGAGCCACCGCGCCCGGCCTGTAAATTCTTAATGTGAAAGTACTGCATAACACAAAGGGAGTTATATGTAAGAAAGAATAAATATTTTAAATTAGATGTACTTAATAGTTTTATTTCTGAGATAGATTTTATAGAATAGGAAGGTGGCTGGGCGCGATGGTTCATGCCTGTAATCCCAGAACTTTGGGAGGCCAAGGTGGGCAGATCACCTGAGGTCAGGAGTTCAAGACCAGCCTGGCCAATATGGTGAAACCCCATCTCTACTAAAAATGCAAACTTAGCCGGGCGTGGTGGTGCATGCCTGTAATTCCAGCTACTCAGGAGGCTGAGGCAGGAGAATCACTTGAACCGGGAAGGCGGAGGCTGCAGTGTGCCAAGATCACGCCATTGCACTCTACTCCAGCCTGGGCAACAAAGGGGAGACTTCATCTCCAAAAAAATAGAAAAGAAAGAAAACAAAAGAAATAGGAAATAGATAATGCATGCCATATCCTATTTTTAAAAAGCATTACACTCAGATGTATTCTTATGAATTAATATAATTTTCTATGAATTTATAGTATAAAGCATCATTTAACAAAGAAAGCATTATGTTTCAAATTGCAGTATCTCCTGTTAGCCACAAAAATTTTGCGTTTTTATTAACATTGGTAACAATAGTCACAACTATATACTTTTAACTTTCAATGTTAACTTGAAATTTGAGGCTCAAAATTCTTTCAAATTTCATTAAATCAAAAAATTGAAAATAAATTATTCTTGTGATCTCATAAGTATTCCAAATACCTCAAAATATAAACTTCATATGCTTTTTAAAATTAAAATGTTGATCATAAATTAAGAGGTAAAATTATTAGCTCATATTGCTGCAACATAAACATGCAGTATTTTTCCCAATGTGACTGCTATTGGAAAGATTACTAGTTCAGAATATTGAAAGAAAAGTATTTGCATTCATTCCCTGCTTCAAATAAATACCAACATCACTAAAATAAAATATCCTGAAACAGGAAGCATGTCACTCTAACTGAACACTTCTCTTAGGTGAAGTGTCAGAGAAAATTGCTTTACTTTAATGCTTATCAGAAGAGCACACAACCCTTATCTCTGACCAGAATTATTAGGGGCAAAATAAAATTGAAATAGCTTGGATTTTTGCCTTTTGCTAGCTTTCCTTTTTTTCTCTCTCTCTTTTCTACATTTAGCTCATTTAATGATGATTACCAAGAAATGGGAATAATTAAAATGTTAATGGATAGATGATAGCATCTCTTTTGTATTTCTTTTATCAAATTGTCTGCAATATGTTGAAAACTTGAATAAGGGAACAAAGACAGTGAAAACTATTTTTGCCACATTACTCAATAAGTGAAGTGAGTGTTATAAATACTTCAGGAATAAGAATTACATAAGCTTCTATCATTTAGATTAAGTATTAGATTGATTTAGATTAATAATAATTAGTAGTAGTAGTTCTTATATTTTTGCTTTTAATGAACAATTTGTGTACTCCAGGAAATAAAAATAATGGAGGAAACTGAGTGGAGAAGGGATTTTAATATGCAAAGAAAGAAAAATGAATATAAAATAAATGAAAGAATAAGTGACTATTATAAAATCATCCTAAAGAAATCAATGACTAAAAATTAATTATAATGGAAACAAAATATTTATAAATACTGAGCAATATAATCCATTTTTAAAATCAAAAAGGATGATAATTAATTACTAATATTTTACCACAAGAAATTAGGGAAAATCTCATAAAATAAACATGAAAAATCTAGAAGAAAATGCATAATAAGAGCAGAAGCTATTAGCATATGAAACAATGAAAGGAAAGAGCTGATTAACAAAACTATAACTGTTTTTGAAAGAAATAAATAGACAAACTTTTAACAAGATGAATTTTAAAAAAGAGCAAGGGAGAAAAGATTATTATAAATATCCACAAAGGAAAGGCGAGGCATAACTGCACATAAGATATATAATAAGAAAAATGCAAACAGCATCAAAAAACATGAGATAACACTATAATTTAATTTATACCAATAAGCTATGTACACACCTACGCACTAAAACAGATAAATGTTAAAATGCCGTAAGAACATAAGTATGACCAAAAAAGGTCTTAAGAAAAAAAATAGAAATCAGAATATATCAGTAACTTCTGCAGAAATATCATAAAATTTTCATACCTCCCCAGGTCCCTGCAAAAAAAACAAAGGAGGAGGCACACATAAGTCTAAAGTACAAATGGCTTAATTGGTCGCCCTTCTTATCATAAATTTAAAGACAAAAAAACTCTATTTAATTTATTCTAGAGAATAGCAGGAAAGGGAAAATTGCCCAAATCCTTTTATAATGCTGAGTGAACCTTCATATCAAAACTGAATATGGCATGTTAAGACATTTGCCACTCTATTCCATTACAACACACTAAAAAAAAAAGGCGGGGGGTGCTGAGATGTCAGGAAGGAGGCAGGGCTAGTGAGCAGAAAGGAGGCAGGGCTAGTGAGCATCTCCCTCTTGGCTGGAGAGAACAGTGTGTGGCAATTCACACTGTGAACTTTTGTTCCAAGGACCACAACAGGAATGTACCAGGAGAACTGAAAAAAATCACAGATCCTTTGACAGAGGCAGCATGCCACTGCGAACTCTATAAGACAGGCAAAAAACTGTGAGTTCCAAGTGTGTGACAACGGGAGAACCTTCCTTCAAACGTGCATTTCTACTGGGAAAGCTGAACATACAGATCACAGGAGAAGGCTTTCATGTTACCTAGAGCTGGAACAGACTTAGGGAGCAGCGTGAAGTATAAAAGGAGAAGCAGAATAATCAGAAAGAGCCTTGTAGGCATTCCCAGTCTCCAGCTCAAGCCCATTGAAGCCATCCCTGACTATATCTCACAGGAGCCCATGAGGAATGCAGCTAGCAGATTTAGGGAAAGGTTGCAGGGTGAAAGAAGCTGCCAACTGAATTTTGTGACAATTTCAAGTGGGCATGAACTTCCTTGAACAGAATCTGGGGAACAAACGAGAACTGCAGCAGATATGAACACAGGGGCAGGGCACCAACATTGCTGGCAGACTGAGGTGGAGGATTCGGGGGGTAGGGGTAGGGGTGTGGCCTAAAAGCTGTGCTTGCTTTCTCAGTCAGGAAGCTTATTGGCCTAGGGCACATCTGAGTTCTGTGGGCACACTGCCTTGATCTAAACTTGGCACTGTTAGTGGGGCAATACAGGAGCAAAACCAGCCTCACCAACCACCTGGGAGCTGGGTGAGGTCTTTCACTACCAGCTACCTCTTACTCCCCTAGCGAAGCCACTGCACAGCAGAGGCAGCCATACTCCCCTCTGGAACATAACCCCATTGAACTGAGAACCACCCCCACATTCCCTACAGCGATTGCAGCAAGCCCCACGCAGGGAGAGTCTGAGCTAAGATCCACCTAATGCTTTCCCCACCTGATGGTATTTCTCTACTTGCCCTTGCAGCATAAGACAAAACTTTGGGGAACTTTATGGCCCCAGTCATTGACTGAGAAACCAGAATACTTCCCCTGACCATCTTAAGGCAAGCTTATATCCCACTACTACTACTTCAGCAAGTGCTCTTTTGCAAATGCCACCTTCTGGCTGAAGGCCAAGCAACCCAGGCCATTACAGCAACTCTGGGCAGAATAGCACTGTTCCCAGGAAGGAGAAAGCAACAGCTAACACCACTGCCTGCAGCACCCTAGCTAACAAGAGGCCCTGAGCCTGTCCACATGACAACTTCACTGCTAACATAACCACCATTCAAGAAAGCCAGCAAACCAAACCTATCTAAAACCAAGAAATCTCAGAGTCTACATCACTCCCCTGACACTTCCACCAAAGCAGGGCCTGGTATCCATGGCTGGGAGACCTGAAGACGGGTCACCCCCTTGCAGACATTCCCCAGCTCCAACCTAAGGTCTAGTAGCCATGCTGGGTGGCTAGACCCAGAAGAGCAATAACAATCACTGCCGTCTGGCTCTTTTTAAGCCCCATTCCTAGGGTAAAGCAGGGGAGCACCTCATCAAGGGATAACACTGTGGGACAAAGGAATCTGAACAGTAGGCCTTGAGTTCCATCTCTTTCCACTGGTGGGAAGTTTCTCACAGCAGAGACACAATTGCAATATTGGGAGCGGTAGGGAAAGTCTGCACATCTACCCCCACAGGCAGGCAGCCGCTGTGATCATGAATGGCCTTGGAGAAAGGGTCCCTGTACTCCACTGCAGACACAGTTAGGGCTTCCCCTGCAGGAACGCAGCAAGGAGACAACTATAGACAGCATTTCTGGAACAATCCAGGGTGAGCGCAGCACCACTGGAGGAGCACCTCCCAGATTCAGGCCTGCACAAGAGGCAGAGTCATAATTCTTCCCTAGTTGGAACATCAACATTCCTATAGATGAAAGAGGTGCTTGTCTGATCTGAATAGCTGAAACACTATGACAAGAGTGAGTCTGTGAGGTGAACAACTTTCCTGTTGGCTTGTCAGGGGAGCTGAGGTAGCTCCCACTCTTCACCATGATAAAACCTCAGCATGTCTAATTGAGAGCTTCCCCAGTCACCCTCATCAAGGCTGGGACCTTGGTCCACCATTTGATATTACATCTACCCAACTGCTTTAGCCACAACTGGTGCCTACCCAGGGATACCTCCCCTATTGGCCTAAAGCCTGAATCACCAACTCAGTTAATACAATACTAGGAAAAAAATAAATAAATAAATAAAATATACACCACAACAGAATGAAATAAGCTGCAAGAGAGCTCTGCCATTCCAACTCCATAGGAGACAGCGAACTTGCTCACACACAAAGAACACAACTGCTACAACCAGCATCAGGAAAAGCCAGTACACAAAGACTCTCTGTGACTAAGGAACTCATACAGAGTTGTCACCCCTACAAGCACCAAGTATCAAATTAGGCTAAAATAGACAATAAAATTGAATCCTTAAGAGAAAAAAAGAGAACTTTCAATATAAAAAAAACACAGTCCAATCATAAATAAATTCAGGAAAAAGTTGAAGAAATAGTTTATCCAAATGAGAAAGAACCAGAAAAGTAATTATGGTAATATGACATAACAGGGCTCTATAACACCCCGAAAAGATCACACTAGCTCCCTAGCAATGGATCCAAACCAAGAAGAAATCTCTGAATTGCCAGACAAAAAATTCAGAAGCTTGATTATTAAGCTACTCAAGGAGATACCAGAGAAAGGCGAAAACCAACTCAAATAAATTGAAAAAAAAATACTTGATATGGATGAAAATTTTCCAGAGTAATAGATATCATAATGAAAAAACAATTGTAACTTGTGGAAATGAAAGACATCCTTAAGGAAATACAAAATGCCGTGGAAAGTTTCAACAATAGACTAGAACAAGTATAAGAAAGAACTTCAGAGCTTGAAGGCAAGGCTTTCAAATTAACCCAATCAGATATAGACAAAAAAATAAAATGAATAAAGTCTCCATAAATTTAGGATTACGTTAAGCAGCCAAATCTAACAATAACACTTGGCATTCATGAAGAAGAGAAATCGCAAAGCTTGAAAAAACTTATTTGAGGGAAATGGTGAGGAAAACTTTCCCAGCCTTGCTAGAGATGTAGACATCAAAATATAAGAAGCTCAAAGAACTCCTGGAAAATTTTTCATAAAAAAATCATCACCTAGGCACATAGTCATTTGGTTATCTAAAGTCAAGACAAAAGAAAGTATCTTAGAGCTGTGAGAAAAAAGCATCAGGTAAACTATAAAGAAAAACCTATCAGTTTAACAGCTGATTTCTCAGCAGAAACCTTACAAGTCAGAAGAGATTGGGGTTCTATCTGTAGCCTCCTTAAACAAAATAATTCTCAGTCAAGAATTTTGTATCCAGCAAAAGTAAGCTTCATAAGTGAAGGAGAGAGAAAGTATTTTTCGGGCAAACAAATGCTGAAAGAATTTGCCACTACCAAACCAGCACTACAAAAAATGCTAAAAGGACTTCTAAATCTTGAAACAAAGCCTCAAAATACACCGACTTAGAACCTCCTTAAAGCATAAATCTCACAGGGTCTATTTAAAAACACACACACACACACACACACACAATTTTAAAAAATATATTTAGGCAACAACTAACATGACGAATATAACAGTACCTCACATCTCAATACTAACAATGAATGTAAATGGCCTAAGTGCTCCACTTAAAAGATAGAGTGGCAGAAGAACCTGCAAATGAAATATTTGTGGATAAAAACCCACAAACCAAGTATGTGCCATCTTCAAAAGACTCACCTAACACATAAGGACTCATATAAGCTTAAAGTAAAGGAGAGGAAAAGGATATTCCATGCAAATAGAAACCAAATGCAAGCAGAATTAACTATTCTTATATCAAACAAAACAGACTTTAAAGCAACAACAGTTAAAAAAAGACAAAAAAAGGGACATTATATAATGATAAAAGTGTTAGTCCAACAGGGAGATATCACAATCCTAAATATATATGCACTTAACACTGGATAAAACAATTACTACTAGACCTAAGAAATGTGATAAGACAGGTACACAATAATAGTGGAGGACTTCAGTATTCTGCTGACAGCACTAGACAGGTCATCAAGACAGAAAGTCAACAAAGAAGCAATGGACTTAAACTATACCCTAGAACAAATGGACTTAACAGGTATTTACAGAACATTCTACCCAACAACTGGAGAATACACATTCTTCTCAACAGCACATGGAAGATTCTCCAAGATAGACCATATGATAGGCCACAAAACAAGACTCAACAAATTTAAGAAAATCAAAATCAGATCAGGTATCATCTCAGACCACAGTGGAATACAACTGGAAATTAACTCTAAAAGGAACACTCAAAACTATACAAATACACAAAAAGTAAATAACCTGTTCTTGAATGATCTTTGACAAAAGAGAGTTCTATAACAATGAAATCAAGATGAAAATTAATTTTTTTGAAATGAACAATAATAATGACACAACTTATCAAAACCTCGGGAATACAGCAAAATTGGTGCTAAGAGGAAAGTCCATAGCATTAAATGCCTACATCAAAAAGTCTGAAAAAGCACAAATGGAAAACCTGATGTCACACCTCTAGGAACTAGAGAAACAAGAACAAACCAAAAGATAATCATGATTAAGTGAGTTTTATATCAGACATGAATTAACATATACAAGTCAATAAATGTGATACAACAGAAAAAATTAAAAACAAAAATCATGATCATCTCAGTAGATGCAGGAAAAGGATTTGACAAAGTACAGCATCACTTTAAGATAAAAACCCTCAATAAAACTGGCATACCTCAAAGTAATAAAAGCCATCTGTGACCACCCCACAGTCAATATCAAACTGAATGTCAAAAAGTTGAAAGCATTCCCCCTAAGAACTAGAACAAGAAAAGGATGCTCACTTTCACCACTTCTATTCAACTCAGTACTGCAAGTCCTAACCAGAGCAACCAGAAAAGAGAAAGGATAAAAAGGGCATCCACATTGGAAAACAAGAAGTCAAACTGTCACTGTTCATGACAATATGATCATATACATAGAAAACCTTAAAGATTCATCCAAAAGGCTCCTAGATCTAATAAGTGAATTCAGTAAAGTTAGGATACAAAATCAATGTACACAAATCGGTAGTACTGCTATACACCAACAATACACCAAGCTGAGAATCAAATGAAGAACTCACTCCCTTTTACAACATCTGTGAAAGAAGTAAAATACTTAGGAATATATATAACCAAGGAGGTGAAAGATCTCTACAAGAAAAGCTATAGAGTATTATTGAAAGAAATAATAGATGACACAAATAAACAGAAACACATCCCATGCTCATGGATGAGTAAAATTAATATTGTGGAAATGACCATACTGCCCAAAGCAATCTACAGAGTCAATGAAATTTCCATCAAAATACCATCATCATTCTTCACAGAACTAGAAAATACTATTTTAAAATTCATATGGGACCAAAAAAGAGCCTGCATAGAGAAACCAATACTAAGCAAAAAGAACAAATCTGGAGGCATCACATTACCTGACTTCAAACTATACTACAAGAACGTAGTTACCAAAACAGTATGTAGACCAATGGACAAGAATAGAGAATCCAGAAAAAAAGCCAAATACTTAGTGCCAACTCATCTTCAACAAAAGCATAGAACACATAAAGTGGGGGAATGACACTCTATTCAACAAATCGTGCTAGGATACTTGGCAAGCCATATCTAGAAGAATGAAACTGGATTCTCATTTCTCACCTTATACAAAAATCAACTCAAGATGAATTAAAGACTTAAATCTAAGGCCTGAAACCATAAAAATTCTAAAAAATAACATCAGAAAAACTCTTCTAGACATTGGCTTAGGCAAAGACTTCATAAGCAAGAACCCAAAAGCATATTCAACAAAAACAAAAATAAATAAATAAATAGGACCTTATTAAACTAAAAAGCTTCTGCACAGCAAAAGAAATAATTAGCAGAGTAAACAGACAACCCACAGAGTAGGAGAAAATATTCACAAACTATGTATCCAACGAAGAACTAATATCCAGAATCTACAAGGAACTCGAACAAATGAGCAAGAAATAAACAAATAATCCCATCAAAATGTGATCAAGGGATATGAATAAGCCATTCTCAAAAGAAGATATATGGACAGCCAACAAACATGAAAAAATGCTCAACATTACTAAGTATTAATATCAGGAAAATAAAAATTAAAACCACAATGGCATACCTCCCTACTCCTGCAAGAATGGTCATAATTAAAAAATAAAAAATTAATAAATGTTGACACAGATGTGGTAAAAATAGTACACTGTTACATCCCTGGGGGGAATGTAAACTACTGCAATCACTATGAAAACAGTATGGAGATTTCTTAAAGAACTAAAAGTAGAACTACCATTTGACCCAGCAATATCATTACTGGGTGTCTATGCAAAGAGCAAGAAATCATTATATGAAAAATACACGTGTATACACATGTTTATTGTAGCACAGTTTGCAATCACAAAAATATGAAACCAACCTAAATGCCCATCAACCAACAAGTGCATAAAGAAAATGTGGTATCATGGAATACTGCTCAGCCATAAAACGTAATGAAAGAATGGCATTTGCAGCAACTTGGATGGAATTGGGAACCGTTATTCTAAGTGAATGGAAAACCAAATATTGTATGATCTCACTTGTAAGTGGAAGCTAAGTTGTGAGGATGCAAAAGTATAAGAACAATATAATGGAATTTGAGGACTCTGGGGAACGTATAGGAGTGGGGTGGAGAATAAAAAACTACATATTGGATACAGTGTACACTGCTCAGTTAACAGGTGCACTAAAATTTCAAAAATCACCACTGAAGAACTCGTCCATGTAACAAAAAACCACCTGTTCCTCCAAATAGCTGTTGAAATGATAATAATAGTAAAAACTGCTTTCAGCAATTCTCCACTACTTAATTCCTTTACTTTAAATGATTTTAGAGGATTTATGTGTGTTTTCACCTCATTTTTTTCAATATTTTTGTATTCGGCTTACCTAGAAAGTTAAATTTGTTTTGGAAGAGAATATGAAGCATAGGTTTATTTTCAAAATTATATTTTCATCAAATTGGTGGGTAATTGTATGAACACTTTCCATGTGCAAGACGTGATAGACTTCATGATCACAAAATCATCATAATCCCACAGCATTAATTCAATGTAGGCATGCATCTGGCATATTAGACTTGATTTTAAACCTGAATGAGAGAGGAATGTGGAAACCATATAGCATGATGAAGGACAGAGAAAAATAGTCCTCAGGTTCAGCTTTGAGATGACTAACAAGAGATAGGACAGCTTTAATGCAGTAGTCATCAAGGATTCTTATGCTGAAGAATAAAATGAGCTGGGGCACCTCACAAAGGGATGGGTAACTCCAACTCTAGGCTATACATCTAAAATCCTAATTGCTCACTGCCAATTAGAACTTTATTATCAGGGAAATACAAATTAAAACCACAATGAGATATTACCTTACTCTTGTGAGAATGGCTGTAATTGAAAACAAAAATAAAATAAATGTTGACATGGATGTGGTGGAAAGGGAACACTTTCACACTACTGGTGGTGTCCTGCCATGGGAGTCTTGGAGTTAGGTCATATAATCCCTAATGTCTCTTATCGATTGTACTATTCTTTGATTCCCTATGAGAAAATGCTTTCCTGACAATATAAGAATTTGGGTCAATAAAAATCATCAGTAAACTAATTTTGTTAAATATCTACATAGAACAAATCATTGCTTTTCAGCAAAGATTTCTAATATATTTCATAATGTATAAAACAAGCTCTAAAAATTATAATGCATTGGTATCTTAATACATATGCTTTAAGATTATTTTAAAACACATAAAAGTAAACTGTCACATACAATGGTACTGATTCTAGTAGCAAAATAACTGTTGAAGTCAAATAACCACTTAACCAATGTGTCACAGTTTTTGACATCTAGAACTAGATAATCAAGTGTTAAAAATAACAACACAACGTCTATATCTAGTCAAAGAGATTCAAGCTATAAACTAGACAGTAGAATGAAATAATGCAGTAGCTGTTTAAATTAATTTCAAGCATATGTCTGCCCTTGTTCCTTCCTTAAAATAACCCCAAAGCTGTTAGCTATCCACAGTCAAGACACAGAAGGAGGGGTCCTTACAATAATATGCAGATGCCATGTACTCTACCAATTCTTCTGTCAATCTGGCATGTCAGAGGAAGTGAATTTGTTCCTCTGGCCTCCATACTCTGTCTACATCTTGATCTAGCTTTTTCTTATCGTTAAACAGTGTCTATTTTTCAGTCTTCATGCAAAAGCTAAGGATGTGGATTAAGCATCAGTAGAATTCAGCAGGGTTTTAGTTTTCATTTTTCTAAAGTTTGAAAATATAAAAAAACTTTCTTGTTTCATATTTAAGAAATAAATGTTCATGTAATTGTAGGTATAATACTTAATTGCACTGTTCTGGAATTGTTTAACATAGAACCCTCAAGAGTTGTGACAGGTCTTTACTGTCTACAATATCTGTAATAATTTTAGCAGCTAAAATTAGAAAAGAAAAATGGGTAATAAAAACAATGATGTACATCTTAAAGAATAACTTTATTCACTATTTTAATTTTAACTACAGGTAACATGAATTATGGAATATATATACCACACTTGGTTTTGAGTTACATACTTCCTCATAGAGACGTAGCTGGTAATGGAAAAATAAAATCAGGTGAATAAAAGAAAACAAGAATTCTCAGAATGATTTTATTCAGGCACATATAAATGCAAACAATCAGTACTTTTTAAAAGAAAATTAGGGTCTTTTCCTCTTGGAAGTCCCCTCTGTCTCACTAGAGAGAGAACTGTTTTCCTTTCTCTTTTTTTCCTCTTTCTCTTGCCTATTAAATCTTTGCTCCTAAACTCCTCGTATGTGTCCATGTCCTAACTTTTCTTGACGTGAGATGATGAACCCCAGGTATTTACCACAGACAACATCACCACTTCACTGACACATCAGCAAAAGGGACACAATTGAAGATACTGGTTATTTTACCAAGGTTTTGACTGGAATGGTGTACTTTCCTTTAAGGAATTAAACTTGACTTATAAAGTCAGTGAAAGCCCCTTGGGAAAACTGGCCTCATACCTTGTCTACACAGTCCCTGTACAGTGTCCTTGACCTGTGGCTGACACAGCAAGAAAGCCCTCAGCAGATGCTGATCCCTCAGTCTTGGACTTGTCAGCCTCCAGAACCATGAGTCAATAAATTTCTGTTGATTATTAAAAAAAAAAAATCTGGATTTCAAAAATTAAAATCTGAACATCATATTTATAATTAGATTAAAAGTTTCAGTAGTTTTCAATATATTAATCAGATCAATCCATATAACACCAAGGGTTACATGCTTACTTTGGAGTATATAAGCATAAGTAGGTACATGTATATTAAGCAGCCAAAGATGAAATGTCATCAGAGCACAAAGCGCTGGCTCTCAATCCCTTTGTCTAGCCACAATCATTGAAGTCATTTACTGTTACACAACACATAAACATTATAGAAGCAATGGGTATGATGTGATTGGAATCATTCACTTGAAAATATTGTTTTAGTATTTCCTTTGAAGATGTTTTTGTTAATCATGGAATATTTTGTGAGTATTTAATGTACCCAAGTATTAGCATAAAAACTGTAGTTGTGGCATAGTATTGATCACAAACCAAGTAATTCCACTTTCTCTTCCTCTTTTTTTTTTTTTTTTTTTTTTTTGAGACGGAGTCTCGCTTTGTGGTCCAGGCTGGAGTGCAGTGGCCGAATCTCAGCTCACTGCAAGCTCCGCCTCCCGGGTTTACGCCATTCTCCTGCCTCAGCCTCCCGAGTAGCTGGGACTACAGGCACCCGCCACCTCGCCCGGCTAGCTTTTTGTACTTTTTAGTAGAGACGGGGTTTCACCGTGTTAGCCAGGATGGTCTCGATCTCCTGACCTCGTGATCCGCCCGTCTCGGCCTCCCAAAGTGCTGGGATTACAGGCTTGAGCCACCGCGCCCAGCCTTTCTTCCTCTTAAAATCATGTCTCTTTAACTCATTCAGTAAGTATACATGTTCTAGGAATTGTGATGGCCTGTTGTCTAATGATAATCTCATCAGATAAAGATAAATTAATATATTTGTTTAAAGGTACCTATCATTACAATGATGAAAAATACCAAATACATAAATCATTAAAATATGTATACATAAATACATATATCATCATATTTATATACAAATACAAATATATAAATCATTGGAATGTATAATTTTGTATCTTTTTATAACTGGAGGCATTCATTTCATGGATATATAATAGTAGTTTAAAGTATATCTGTCTGTATAAATTATACTCCTGGAGAGCCATTACTGATTATCTGAGCCATTACTGATTATCTTTCTCTAACAATAAATTTCAAAAACTATCATTTCTAATTCTATTGCAAAATTACAAAAGTGCATGTACACTTTAAAAAGCAGTAAACACCAGTGTAAGCAAATCTATGGAAAAGCAATTTGATCAGAACATTTCTAAGACCTTTCTTTCAATAAAGAAAATATCTGAAACTTTTAGATGTAGCTCCAAATATTTCACTTAAATAAAAATATACCAGCAAACACTGCTGTTCCTTCTTGGTATTTTAATTTTTTGAAACAATACATTTGATGTCTTGAATTAATACAATTTCTACTTTCAATTAACTATTTCCTATTGTAAAAGTCAATTTTCCAAAATTTAAGATGGTTATAGGAAGAACAATAGTTGCTGATACACTTTTTTGAGGACAAACAGATTGTACATATGAATTAATTCAAGACATTAATAAAAGTCACACAATGATGAAAAAGTTGTCCACATTTTTATTTTGAATAAAGCACATTGTGTTTTGAGTTTTTTTCTAGGTGGGTATTTGATTTCATGTGCATTCACATTCATTACTCAACTCATGCATTTATACATCTATCTTTCCTTCCATTCTTTCACATATTCATTAACTAAACAACTGTTTAGTGAGTGACTATAATACAGAAGGCGCTATGCTATACAGGTGTGAGTACAGAATAAAATCTGCAAACAGATTTTTGCCCTTAGAGAGTTTCCTATCTATAGCTGGAAAGATCAGTACAAAATAAATCAAGAAATAAATGTAATTGTAAACTGGGACAAGTATTAAGATAAAAATATAGATGTACTGGATTATGGTTTCTTATTAAAGAAAATAATATGTACATTATCACATCTTCTGCCGACACGAGAAAAAAAAATGGGGCAGATATTGTATTAAGAACTTGCCTATGGGAAGAGGAGAATGTCTAACCTGATAATTTCTACTTTTTCAAAACAGTGTGAAGAAATATTATCAAATGAAGATGTGGCTTTTAGGGAAATGGAAGAGTACGATAAAAGGACGAGAAGTAGATGTTATAGGTTATGGAAAATATGTTTACTAGAGAAACATACTAACACTACTGAATGTTAGTAGAATCTTCATTTGGTAGTCATAATCGGGAATATGAAATAACCCCACTGTATAATTTTCTCCAGCAGTGTTCGACCACATGGTTACAGAAAGCTTGAAGGAAGATTGCTGGAATTGCTAAGTAATGCAACAAAAAGGAGAGGTACAAAATAGATCCCAGGAGTTACAAGTCAGTGACTGTAAATATAAACTATAAAATTAAATTGTGAAGAGGTAAAAAGATACAGCTGGTTGCATACATAAACCATAAGAAATTGTTCAACAAGAAATGGTGAGGTCAAATGATTGAAAATAATAAAAAGATTGAAGTTGTTTCCATGAGGGACTTAAACAAAAAGCAAACTCAGAAAATAAAAGTTTGTAGTTAACTATGACATTGTTTGTATGACAGACCTATTTTTGATTAAGTCAAGAACTTGACTTTGATGCTCAAAATCCGTGCAGAGGCATACTAAAAGAATACCTAATTAATCATTAAAAGATGAAAATGAAACCTGTAGTCTTAAATGGACCATCTAGGTTATGTGTGAATTTGTTGAAAACTATCTACAGAAATTGAGATAGATAGGATATCTGTGAACTGGATGTTAGACTCTTTTGTGAGAAAGGAAGAGTGGCTAGGAGGTTGGAACAGGGAGTCATAATTGAATAGGAGGTTGTTAAACCCTGAGAGCAAAGTCTCATTTATAATTATTTTTCCAAGATGAAGGGGGAGTAATAGTTTAGGATCAGCCCTACAGAATGAAGAGGAAACTGACTATGGAGAAACAGCTTTCAAATAATCTCTAAGAGAAGTGATATCCCCAGGGAGCACCAGTTTTCAGGAACTTGTAGAATATGTTCTAAGAAGAGGTTGAGGATGCTAAGAATTTTGCTGACGCAGAGTGATATGAGAAGGACAGATGGTAAGATACTGCTTTCGTGCCACTACAAATGTTCCTAGATTCTCCTATTGCTCTTGAGACATAAATTGAATTTCCATGCAGACTTTGACTAACTTCACCAGGTGCAACCTGAGAGTGCCTAATTTTTGGTCCGTAAAACATATCTTTCTTCCTGAACAATAGTTTCTCTGACTCCTTGACATAGAAAATTCCCATGAAAACCCATTTGTCATTCATGCATATGCAACATTAAGTGCTGTGGAGTTAATGCCCATGAGGCCATCTTTGATCAGTGGGCAGAGAGAGCCAGTGGATGGATAACTGTGAAACACATTTCATAGCACCCTTTAGAAAATCCTGTGGGATCAACACAAGTTGCCCCTAGTGGTGCCCAATTTGCTAACTGTGATAGACTGAATATTTGTTCCCCTCCAAAACTCTTACGTTGAGACCTAATCCCAATGTGAAGGTATTTGGAAGTAGAACCTCTGGACGGTGAGTAGGTTATGAGCATAGAGCCCTCTTCAATGGGATTAGTGCACCCATAAAAGAGGCCCCAGAGAACTCTCTTACCATCTTTCTCCGTGTGAAGACACAAGAAGAAGAGTAGTAGCTAGGCCTTGCCAGACACTGAATCTGCCAGTGTCTTGATTTTGGACTTCCCACTCTCCAGAACTATAAGAAATAAATGCTTGTTGCTTAAACCACCCAGTCTATGGTGGGTTTTTCTCATAGCAGTCTGAATACCTACTACACTTAACCGCTTAGTCGCTTTCCCTTATTCTTTCAGGCTAATGTTCTTCATTCTTTTACATTTTGATCACTTTTCTATTGAACTATCTGTACACATGCTTTTATTGTAAGACTGCATTGGGAGAAACCCAGAATAAGACAGAGTTTGGGAGATAACAGAGAACTTCTTTGGCTTACACAGTGGTGGGGACACAGATTTATTATTTATAGCAATAAAGTGAGATAACAAGCTATCCCTGGGTTCTAGAAGTTTCAGAGAGATGCTTATTATTGGAGAAGTTTAGGCAGTCAGATACAATTGCCATCGAGGGCTTAAGGAATTATTGTCTGGGGTGATTCGTTAGTTGACATTTCCCAATTCTCTCTACTACATTGACTACAAATAAGCTTTTTGATTCATAGTCTCCCTCTTATAGGAGAGAGATAAATTTAAGGCAATTAATCTTTTTTAAGAGTTACTATAGCACTGAAAATAAAATGTATAGGAGATTTTCTAAGATGACATTGTCATGGGTTGAACTGTGTCCTCCCAAAACGTATGCATTAAAGTCTTAACTCTTATTACCTCAGAATGTGACCTCATTTGAAGACAAGGTCTTTACAGAGGTAATCAAGTTAAAATTAAATTAGGGTGAGCCCTAGTCAAATATGATTGCAGTCTCTATCAGAAAGGGGAATTTGCAGACAAACATGCAGGGGGAACATTATGTGAAGATGAAGATGAAGAAGATATTGGGCAATGCTTCTACATGCCAAGGAATGACAAAGATTTCCAGCAAACTACTAGAAGTTAGGAAAGAGGGATGGAACAAATTTTTCCTCAGAGACCTCAGAAAACACCAACCCTATCAAGAGGTTAATGTTGAGTTTTCAGACTCCAGAACTACTACGCAATAAATTTTTGTTACTTAAGACACTCAGCTTACAGTACTTTGTTATGGCAACCCTAGCAGACTAATAAGACATAGACAAAATTCTGATAAATCAAATCAAGAAAAATAAAAAGTAATGCAATCAGAAATTAGTGAAGTTAAACAAATCAGTTCTAGAAACAAATAAAATAGGAACAAATATAAACAGAGAGAAGTATTAGCAATAAATTGTGGAATCACAATAAAATAGATTGAAAAATAAATTAGAGGATTTTACTAAAGATCTGAAAAATCCATATTGGTCAAATACCATGAAAGTAATTGAAAAATTACAGTAGATGGTTTTAATCTTAAAAACTTAAGTTTATTAGATACAGCCAATAACAACATCTCTTTGTCTCTTGTTAAGTGAATATTTATTCCAAAAATAATACTCCCAGGTTTCTTTCCTGTTGGGATGACTGTGCAACCTAGTTCTGCTAAAGGGTACTATACTGGGCAGGTTTCTGGGAGGACTCAGATCTTAGCTCTTGGCTGAACATCCTTCATTTCCTCATCCCATTCTTGCTGGATAAACAAAAGTAAGAGTTTATGATGTGGCTACCATATTGTAAACATGGGTGAAAAATTTTGGGAATTAACTAGAGCATGCTAAGAATGGTGCAACTGAAAAATACAAAGAGCCTAGGTCCCTGGCATTACTTTTGAACACCCAAATCAAAACCAGCAATAAATTATGTAAGACTTATCAACTGAAAAACATAAACCATTTGTGTAACCATTGCTTGTTGCAGTTTCTGGGTATCTTTTCCCTTTAATTTTGGGCACCAGCTATAATTCCTAACACAGTAAGAATAGTTAACAAGTAAGGTGATATTGATTTCCTCAGTAAAACAAGAAGTTTAAAAAATGAGGATTTCAGTAGATGCCTAAAGATTATAAAATCCAACATTCATTCATGACTTTAAAATAAAGTTCTAGGTAACAGAAACACAACATAATAAAAAACATTTTACTTGACTCTTAAAGAAAAACATACTTAAGTATTCACTGACTGGCCCCACCATCCCTCTTGTTATGAAGTCCTGACACCAAGAAGTGATCCTGTCTTCATCCTCCCTTTCTCTTGTCCTGTCAATTTTTATTTTTTTCTATTTTTATGCATACATAATACTTGTACATATTTATAGGGTACATGTAATATTTTGATACAAGCATATAGTGTGTAATGATCAAATCTGGGTAATGGATATATCACATCTAACATCTATTATTTCTTTGATTGAGAAGATTTCAAATCTACTTTTCTAGTTACTTTGAATTATACAATAAATCATTTTTAACCACAGTTGCTCTATTGTGCTACTGAATACTAGATCTTAGTCCTTCTATCTAACTGGATTTTTGCTCCGGGTACCCAATCTTTCTTTATCCCTCCTCCTGCTACCCTTCCCAGCTTCTGATAACCACCACTCTATTTACTACCTCCATAAGATCAGTATTTTTAGCTCCCACATATGAGTGAGAATTTGACTTCTTTTTTTCTGTGCCTGGCTTACTTTACTTAACATAATGTCTTCCAGTTCCATCTATGTTGCTGCAAGTGACAGGATTTCATTCTTTTTATAGCTGAATACTATTCCAATGTGTATACAAACCACATTTTCTTTATCCATTCATCACTGATGGACACATCCTTGATTCCATACCTTGGCTATTGTGAATAGTGCTGCAATAAAAATGAGAGTGCAGATATCTCTTCAGTATGTTGATTTCCTTTTACTGAATAAACAGCCAGTGGTAAGACTGCTACATCATATGGTAGTTCTATTTTTAGTCTTTTGAGTCAATGTTATCTTTAATGTTTCTTGAACTCATTTAGTACTTTCCAGGTTCACCATAACAATCTTTGTTCAAGCAACTCCCTCCTCTGGATGGGGCAAATGCAGCGGTCTTCTAACTGCTCTCCCAATTTGTAGTTGCCTCCCTCCCTCTCCATTCATTAGAGAGTTATTTTCACCCTGTAATTCTGTTCACTTCACATGACACGTCACCCTGTATTGTGCCATGCTCTCTCCCCAAACTCATCCTTCCACATCATCTTCCCTCAGCCTAAAACATTCCCCCATTCACTCCACTTACCTTCTAACCCCACCTTCGTCTAATTAACTGCAGTCAAAAGTCATTTAATGATGGAGATACACTCTTAGAAACGTGTTGTTAGGCAATTTCATTGATGCGTGAACATCATAGAGTGTGCTTATGCAAACCTAGATAGGATAGCCTACTATACACTTAGCCCATAAGGTATAGCTATTTTTCTTAGGCTACAAACATGTTATAGGCATTATACTGTACTGAGTGCTGTAGGCAATTGTGACACAATAAGTAATTGTGTATCTAAAAATATTTAAACATAGAGAAGGTACAGTAAAAAATGGTTTTAAAATCTATGGGATCATTCTCATATGTTTAGTCTGCCATTGACCAAAACATCATACATACACATGACTGTACTTCCAATACTTTGGCTCTTTCACCAAATGTCACTTCCTTCAGAAAAATCTGCCCTGATCCTCAAATCAATATCACACCCTCCTGTCATATGTTTTCGAGGCACTTTGCCTGGTTTTCATGAATTTGTCATTTTATAATTCAATATTCATTTGATTAATCACCATTTCACTAGATTGTAAAGTTTGTAAAGACAGGTTTGTACATATTTGCTCTGTTTTCGCCCCTTCCTCATAATTCTTTGCTAGGTAATATATAGATAAAAAGAGTATTTTAACATATAGGACATTGTCCAGGAATCTTTAGGATTATGAGGAGTATAATTACAAACAGCTTTGAAATTGATTCTAATTTGAGCCCCAGCACAGTTGCTAAAATGAACAGTTATAGACATAAGTCATTTAAATGATATAGTCATTTTAAGTAAGAATAATATATCTTATACTTAAGACTTACACTTTTAATATTTTAGACATCTACTTACCAAGAAGAAGTTATATTATTGTACAATATTTTGACTCCTATCTCTATGAGAAATATTTGACTAAAGGTTATGTTTTAGTTGTGAGTGTGTGTGACATCTTCATGAATAATGAAATGCTTAATTCAGTAGTCATACATACATTTTTAAAATGTTTTCATGAATTTACATATTTTAATCACTCATTCAATTAGTTTTGTGTGTGTCAATATAGTAAGTGTTAAAATATATAATTTATATAAGTCTAAGCTTGAATTAACAAGCACACGCTTTACAGTTAGATAAAATCGTGATTAAAACTGACCACTTACTAATGGTGTGACCATAGGCGTATTATATACACCCTCTATAGCAACAGAGGACAGAAATAACTTCACTAGAAATAACTTCACTAGAAATAACTAAAAAAATAAGCATGATGGTAACATAATAAGTGCAATTCACCTAGATTCCAGAAAATGTGGATGTTTTCTTGTTTTATAAGATTTAAACATTCTTTTGATGTCAAGACATAACATATTGACACTCAGATAGATAGAGGGCAGCACCCTGTTATTTAAAGCTTCAAAGGAGAGGCTGCCAGACAGGGTCACACAGGGGGTCGCACCTGGGGACAGGGTAACAGCAAGCCAGAGATATAGGGAGCAGTAAAGGTGTGGCAAGTTGGTAGGTTTAGGTTTTGCTAACTCTTACAGAATTGGCTAATTTAAATGGTTTATGTGGCTTCACGACATAGGGGCTTTCTCTTGCTGTCTGGTACCTGGCCCTGGAGGAATTAGGGCTGGTGCATGGTGATTCCTGAGGGTGAGAGCCTTATAAGGGAAAGAGTTGGTCTATGGACTTAATCAGCCACTCAAGAAAGGGAACTGCCTCAATTTCAGAACTTGTTATTGGTCTATTCAGGGATTTGACTTCTTCCTGGTTTAGTCTTGGGAGGGTGTATGTGTCCAGGAATGTATCCATTTCTTCTAGATTTTCTAGTTTGTTTGCAGAGAGGTGTTTATAGTATTCTCTGATGGTAGTTTGTATTTCTGTGGGATCATTGGTGATATCCCCTTTATCATTTTTTATTGTGTCTATTTGATTATTCTCTCTTCTTTACTAGTCTGGCTAGTGGTCTATCTATTTTGCTAATCTTTTCAAAAAAAAAAAACAAAAACAAAAACGCCAGTTCCTGGAGAAATAGGAACGCTTTTACACTGTTGGTGGGAGTGTAAGTTAGTTTGACCACTGTGGAATACAGTGTGGCGATTCCTCAAGGATCTAGAACCAGAAATGCCATTTGACCCAGCAATCCCATTACTGGGTATAAACCCAAAGGATTATAAATCATTCTACCATAAAGACTCATGCACATGTAGGTTTATTGCAGCACTGTTCACAATAGCAAACACTTGGAACCAACCTAAATGCCCATCAATGATAGACTGGATAAAGAAAACGTGGCACATACATGCCATGGAATACTATGCAGCCATAAAACGATGAGTTCATATCCTTGGCAGGGACATGGATGAAGCTGGCAACCATCATTCTCAGCGAACTAACAGAGGAACAGAAAATCAAACACCACATGCTCTTGCTCATAAGTGAGAGTTGAAAAATGAGAACACAAGGACACAGGGAGGGGAATATCACATGTTGGTGCCTGTCCAGGGATGGGGGGCTAGGGAGGGAGAGCATTAGGAGAAATACCTAATGTAGATGACGGGTTGATGGGTGCAGCAAAGCACCATGGCATGTGTATACCTATGTAACAAACCTGCACATTCTGCACATGTATACCAGATCTTAAAGTATAATAAGAAAAAAGGCGGGGGGAACTGACCAGCCTCTAGCCAGGGTCTCAAAACTGAATAAAGACAGCATTTCAAAAAATAAACAAATTGACAAAAACAAACTATATAAACAAAAATATTATATTTCCCCTGCTCATCATCTGTAATTTAATACATTTTTTTATGGTTGGAAAAGTGCATGAATCTTATGTTAGAATTGAAAGTAAAGAAGCAAAACTATTTCTGTTTTCTAGAATATGATTAGGAATATATAACTGGAAAACAAACAAAAAATTTATGGAAAACTGTTACAAACGAAATTAAAACAGCAGGTTATAAATCAACATACAAAAAAATTAGTGGCTTTTGTATACATAAAAACAAGAAAAAAATGTAATGAAAGAATAGAAACAATTTATGATAGAAAATAAAATAACAAACATAACAATAAGAAGAATACCTAAGCATAAGCTTAACAAAAAATCCAAAACTTGTAAGAGAAAAATTTACAAAGATTACTGAAAGACATCAAAGTATAACTGAACAAATGAAAAGATATTTTTGGATAGGAGAACATCTTAAAATTTTCTTCCTAAAGTAATGTATAAATTTAATGCAAAGCAATAAAATTAAAATTAGATTTTATTCTGGATACAGAAAATTGAATATGGAAAAAATATGTTATAAAGATAGCATCTTAAGTCTAAGAAAACATGAACTTCTTAATAAACGATGTTGGAATAGTGAAATAATCATATGGCAAAGATAAAGTTGGTTGCTTATACTTAAATTACAAATAGGTAGGACACTGTAACATAGGCATAAGAAAAAATAATGCATGAATAAAAAATTAGTACATTTATTTCTTTAAATTTATTTTTATTTTTTTTTTTTTGAGACAGAATCTCACACTTTGTTGCCCAGGCTGGAGTGCAGTGGCTCAATCTCAGCTAATCAAACCTCTATAATCCAGACTTACCAACTCAGATGAAATAGAAGAAAATGTTAAATGATAGTAAATATTGAGTCAGCAAAATTCAGACTGAAAGTAAATCTGTAAGACAAATAAACCAGATTTTCTCAACAAACAAATTGCAAGGAAAAAAAAAAGGGAGAGAGAGAGAGATGGAAGGAGGGTACAGCTGTCAACTAACCACAATGTATAGATTCTAATTCAAGCAAACTGTAAGAAAACAAAAACTATGAAACAATTCCTGAAATGTGAAAAACAACTGGCTATTTAATATTAAGGAATTGTTACCCAGTATAATGCCCAGTGTAATGCCAACATGACATAGCTGAATTTCTACCCCACCCTTGCTTGTCTTTAAGAAACAGAATGCCTGCAATGAGCAGTTCTCCACCTAACCGGCTGAGACTGGCGATATCCAAGATGGCAGTTCACTTGACCTCTGAAGAACCTCTAACTTCATTATAATCTATTTCCATTCTAAATGACACTTCCAACAGCACTATGACAATTAACAATTACCATGACAACGACCAGAAGAAAGCATAAGAGGACAAAAAGGAGGGGGCTCTACAGATCTAAGTTCTCCACACATTCCCAGAGACGATATGAATGTTTCTCCCATTGTCTTTAATGCCCAACCCCTTCATTAGAGATGCCCTATATCTGTGACTTGCCAACTCTCTTGAAATGAGAAGTTGATTTGTGAGTCACGCTTCCACTTCTCAATTCCGTGGCCATTGAATAAAACCTGCATTGCTTGTGGCTCACATTTGGTTGAGTACTGACTTCAAGACACCAAACAGAGAGAGATCCCACCTTTTGGTGGACCAACTTTGTCAGTAACAGAATCATTGTTTATTGAAGGGTGATAAAGGCAATAAAGTTCCCCAGCTGTAAGAGTCCTTACCATTTAAAAATACATACTAAAATAGTTACAGATGAAATGATGAAATATCTGATTTCTTTCAGAATAATCTGTAATGGGAGGGCAAAGAAAGTGAATGAAGATATAAATGAAACGGGATTAGACACGTTGAAGCTGGTGATGAGTACATGGGCACTCATTACGTTATTTTCCCTACTTGTATACATAGATAATTTTTTTTCTTTTTTTCTTTTTTTCTTTTTTTTTGTTTTGAGACGGAGTCTCGCTCTGTCGCCCAGGCTGGAGTGCAGTGGTGCAATCTTTGCTCACTGCAAGCTCCGCCTCCCGGGTTCACACCATTCTCCTGCCTCAGCCTCCTGAGTAGCTGGGACTACAGGCACCTGCCACCACGCTCGGCTAATTTTTTGTATTTTTAGTAGAGACGGAGTTTCACCGTGTTAGCCAGGATGGTCTCGATCTCCTGACCTCATGATCCGCCTGCCTCTGCCTCCCAAAGTGCTGGGATTACAGGCGTGAGCCACCGCGCCCGGCTGATGATTTTTTTTTTTTCAAAACAATGTTTAAAAAGAGAAGTATGCCCCTCAGTAAGATATTGCTTAAATTTTCTCTCTCACTGCCTTACTAAAGAAAATCAAATTTCTAAGTTAACCCTAAAAATACCTTCTGTGGACAGTATAGCCCTCCATGACAGTTTACCATTATCTTTTGTGATTTCCCCTCCAAGCACCATTACTTTATTCTGAAAGTACTATCTTCCAGCCATAAAGATATTCTTCCTTGTCACCCACTGTCTTTGCCTGTATTGTTCCATATACTTGGAAACTCCTTTGTATCCACTATGAAACTTCGTTTTTATGTAGTACGCTTCTGATTTTTTTAAATCCATTAATGGCTAGCTCAAAAAAAAAAATTCTCTGTGAAATATTTTTCATTATCCCTCAGGAATCACTGAATAGTTTTCATGGCCCATAGACCTTAGTGAGTGTGACTAATATATTAAGAGTCTACCTAGTATTATTTGCATGTGTACATTATTTCACCTGCTACACTGTAAGTTTTTGAGATTGGGAGCTGTGTCTTTTTAATATTTAATCCATTATCAACGGTCTCTAGAAAGTAATAGATGCTCAATGAAAGTGAGTTAATTTTTTTTCATTTTTTTATTATACTTTAAGTTTTAGGGTACATGTGCACAATGTACAGTTTTATTACATAGGTATATATGTGCCATGTTGGTTTGCTGCACCCATCAACTCATCACTTACATTAGGTGTTTCTCCTAATGTTATCCCTCCCCCAGTCCCCCACCCCACAACAGGTCCTGGTGTATGATGTTCCACACCCTGTGTCCAAGTGTTCTCATTGTTCAATTCTCACCTATGAGTGAGAACATGCGGTGTTTGGTTTTCTGTTCTTGTGATAGTTTGCTGAGAATGATGGTTCCCAGCTGCATCATGTCCCTGCAAAGGACACGAATTCATCCTTTTTATGGCTGCATAGTATTCCATGGTGTATATGTGCCACATTTTCTTAATCCACTCTACCATTTGTGGACATTTGGATTGGTTCCAAGTTTTTGCTATTGTGAGTAGTGCCACAATAAACATACGTGTGCATGTGTATTTATAGTAGCATGATTTATAATCCTTTGGGTGTATACCCAGTAATGGGATTGCTGCGTCAAATGGTATTTCTAGTTCTAGATCCTTGAGGAATCGCCACACTGTCTTCCACAACGGTTGAACTAGTTTACACTCCCACCAACAGTGTAAAAGCAAGTTACATTTTTAAAAAGTCACTCATTTAATCTTCTACCCTACTCACTGGCATATACAATGTACATTGCCAAAAATTATTACAATTTTAAATAGATGGTTTTCAAGAATATAATAATTTATATCTTTGATTTGTAATGATAGCATACATTACTATTTTTAACTTTCTTGTTTCCTTTATCTTGGGCTATTTTGAAGAAAATAACTGGAAGGATTAAATGAAAAACTAAAACAAAACAAGCATAACTACTACAAATTCACATATAGAGAAAATATGCTTAGAAAAGTCTAACCTTCATTTTAAAACAATAGTATTGTCACTAGGGAAACCTTTTTTCAGAGGATTTGTCAGTTCCATGCAATCTACAATCATTCCACTTTCATCAGCTCCTAGGAAGCCAATTGCTTCAGTAATAAACAAGAGGCTTTCTCTTGCAATCGATATCAATCTAATTCAAGTAGGACACTTATTTGTGAACATGCTCATTTGAAATGTCATTAGAGGACAAAATGAGCCTGTAGTAATGAATAATATTCTACTGTATTTAGAGTAACTTTAAAACTGCTGATATTTACATAGTAATGACAAAACTATAATAATCAAATACCAGTATTTCATATAGGAATCATGAGAAATCCCTGTCATTTTTACGACACAGGTTTGTTGATAAAATTATCTTAAATGGAGAAAAGTACAAAAGTTGAATCAGTAGATGGTTATTCCTGAAACTTTATATTATTTGGGGATTCAAAATATTAAATATAATATATAGTATATTTATATTATTAGTATATTAATATATTTAGACATGAGAGGAAGGTTATCTGATCAGTCCCTACCTTCAGGGATCAGGCAACTGAGGGAGAAATGAGTAATTAGGTTGCTGATATTGATGTTGAAGTTACAGACAGAGCCCAGCCTGGTAGTGACAGAGGGGCAATCCTCACAGCTCCCCCGACTTCTAGAATGTTGCCCATTCCACTCCACCAAGTTGTCTGTTGTTTGATCTCAAAAAGAGTTGTAGTGATATTTTAATAGCACCAACTTTCACCAATATTGTTCATAACTTGAGAAAGGCATCCCTGGCATAACCACATTCCCAGATGATAAGGTAGAAAAGATAGCAAATACATTGCTGTCTTTGCTATGGAAGTTAAGATTAAGAAATGCTGAGAAGGTATAAAAAATAGGTTAGATATAGTATAATTTCCCAGCTATAAATGGAGTCTTAAAAAATAAATAATATAGATTAAGAATTGCACATATGGAAAACCAGAGTTAAGTTCAAAAAGCCTGCAATGAAATGTGGCTATCAGAAGTACTAATGCCTAGTAGTCCATGGTGTATACATACCACATTTTCTTTATCCAGTCTGTAACTGATGAGCATTTAGGTTGATTCTATGTCTTTGCCATTATGGATACTGTGCAGCCATAAAAAGAGAATGAGATCATGTTCTTTACAAGGACAGGGATGGAGCTGGAGGACATTACCCTAGCAATTTAATGCAGGAACAGAAAACCAAATACTGTATGTTCTACCGTATGTTATACGTGGAAGCTAAATGATGAGAACACATGGAAACACAGATGGCAACAACGCACACTGAGGCCTATCAGAGGGTGGAGGGTGGGAGGAAGAAGAGGATCAGGAAAAATAACGAATGGGTACTAGGCTTAATACCTGGGTGATGAAATAATCCATACGACAAACCCCTGTGACACAAGTTACCTAGGCAACAAACCTACACATGTACCTTTGAACTTAAAAGTTAAAAAAAAGTTAACAGGGAAATAACTTGAAAAAAAAAGAAAAAAGAAATGCTAAAGCCAATGCTTACTTTTTCTTTACCTACACAATTTCAATCGGGCAAAATTTCATTGGAAAAAAATACTGTAAAAAAGTACAAAAAATGTGTTATCTATGGCAATAACTTGGCATACTAATTTTTTCATATGCATATAAAAACATTCATTTATTTTTGACCAATATTTAATTAAAATAAAAGCATCTTTTAAAATGTCAAATGCTATGGAAGATTATGGAAGTTAAAGCCTACTGAGGGTTCATTGAAATGACAAGATCATTAATGACTTCAATGACATTATTCAAATGAACCTGGAAGCTACAGTGATTTGAGGAATGATCAAATAATTTGCCATTATCTTGACAAAATCTAGACTTCATTTCTCTTATTTAATCAGTTTTAAACCATTTGTTTTATGTTAATTTTCTATTTCTGTGTAACAAATTATCACAAATGTTAGCAGCTTATGACATTATCTCACAGCTTCTTGGGTTAGATGTCTGGGAGGTTTGGGCCAGGTTCTCTGCTACGGCTGTCACAAGGCTGAAAATGAAAGTATCTGCTGAGCTGGGCTCACACTGAAGGCCCTGGGGAAGAATATGCTTGTTTACTCACTCGGGTTGTTGTCAAACATAGTTCCATGCAGTTGCAGGGCTGAGATCCCATTTCCTTGCTAGCTGTTGGCTAGAGGTCATGCTCAGATCACAGAAGCCGCTCTCTAGTCCTTGCACAAAGGTCCTACATCTTCAAAGCTAACAATATCACATTTACTCTTTAAACTTAAGCATATCCAGGGGTCATATATAAGAAAAGGGAAGTTTGGGGACAAGATAATATAAAAAGGAATTGTTTTAAAACATGAATTCTGTTTAAAGAGAAAAAGAGAAGACTCTGGCCTTTATGTTCAATACTAAAATACTCTAGCAATTTTCATATGGAGAAATATTCAGACTTCCCTCTGTGGCTTCAGAGGAAACTACTAGGGCCTATCTAATAAAGATACGTTAAGTTAGATTTTGGCCTCATATAGGAAAGGATTTTCTTACCTCTAGAAGTCTCCACAATTGGCATGGACAGACGGTTTTATAAATCAATTTATCAGCAGTGTTTTTCAAGTAGAATTCAATGATATCAATAAAATATAATAAAGGGATCCATTCTTCAGAAATAGAGCTAAAGCAAATAACTTTCAGGTAATATCTCACTCGTTAATTCCAAAATGTGTTAAAATGTGTAAATTCTGTCATATGCCTTCCTAGGTAATAAAAACCACTATATATATATCTCAATAATACAAAATTAGTTTACTATACTTACATAAAAACATATTAAAGTTCATCAGAATGTAGCAATATTCCTGTACTTGTGGACATAAGCTTAGGCCTATAGAATACGAAGGTTTCTCTCTTGTTCTAGAGCTGTGTTGTCCAATGGGGTGACAGTTTGGGCACTGTGCCTCACACCTGTAATCCCAGCTCTTTGGGAGGCCAAGGTGGGCAGATCACTTGAGGCCAGAAGTTCGAGAACAGTCTGGCCAACATAGAAACTCCATCTCTACTAAAAATATAAAAATTAGCCGGGCATGGTGGCACACGCCTGTAGTCCCAGCTACTTGGGAGACCGAGGCAGAAGAATTGCTTGAACCTGGGAGGCAGAGGTTGCGGTGAGCCAAGACTGCACCACTGCACTCCAACCTGGGTGACAGAGCAAGACTCTGTCTCAAAAAAAAATTAAAAAAAAGAAAAGAAAAAAGAAAGCCATTGAGTCATAGGTGCTTCTATTGAATGCTGCTGTAGAGGAAGGAAAAAAAAAGAGTTCAACAAGGTTCAATAATGTAGCTCTTTTTACAGTAAAATTACTACCTTACAGACATCAGCCATTATATTGCTGTATGGTGATTTATTAAAATTTGTTTATTTTTGCTTTTATTGATGCATAACAGATGTAAAAAGTTTCAGCATACATGTGATAATTCAATACATTTATATAATTTGTAGGGATCGAATCAGTATGCTTGAGATATCCATCACCTTAAATATTTGTCTTTTCTTTATGCTACAACCATTCAAATTCTTCTTTTCTAGCTATTTTGAGATGTATAATGGATTACTGTACACTATAGTTATCCTACTGATCTCTGTAATAGTAGGTCTTATTTCTTCTACCAAAATGTATATTTGTACCCATTAATCAAATTCTTCTTTAATCACCAACTTGCTCCTGCTATGTGTCTTGCATTGTTCCAGACACTAGAGAAAAAGCTGTAAAGACGAGAAAAAACAAACAAACAAGAATTCCTTCCCTAAAGCAGTTTACCTTCTAATGAGAGCAGACAGTAAACAAATTAACAAGTGAAATATAAAATATGTTAGATGGTGATAATTGCTATGGAAAAACTAAGGCAGTGAATCAGAATTGGGATTGCTGGAGGGGAGAAGCAGGATAGAGGATGCATTTGGAATTGCTATTTTCATAGGTGGTTTGGAAAGGTCTCGCTGAGAAGGTGGCACATATGCAATGGAGGGAGAGAGGGAGCCATGTGAATGTCAGGGGAAAGAGTGTGATGGGAAAATATCAAGTGCAAAGTTCCTGGCCCCTACTTTGGATGGAATATTCAAAGAACAGCAACTTGGTAGGAGGCATTATGACTGGTGCAGAGAGAAGGAGGGAAGGGGTGGTCAGGGATAAGGTCAGAGAAGTAAGACAGAGAGACATATGTTCTTGCAGACACTGTGTACTTCTCTGCTTTGCTTTGGGTGAGATAAGATACAATTCAAGAATTTTAGCAAAGGAGGAACTTAATTTTCCTTCTGTAAAATGTAAACAATTCTGTGTATTTTTTTTTTAAAAATCCCTATGGGAAATTTTCCAGTGAACAAAGTAGATGCTGGGTAATTAATTAGGAGAGAAGAAATGAAGTTGGCTTGAACTAAGATGAATGGTGAAGGTTGTAAGTAGTAAATTCTGGAGATATAGCCCACAGCATTTGCTAACAGATCAGACATGTCCTGTGAGAAGAAATGTATCAAGGATTCTTCAAGTGACCTTTCTCCTTTTATTGTATTATTAAATTCACATTAGAAAAATGCACATATTCAATAGAATTATTTTTATAATGAACACACCTTTCGGCTATGAAATTCTGACCTTCTGGAAGGGCAAGTGAGAATTCACTTTCAGAAATACACAAATGAAAACACAAGTGTGCCCTTAACAGTGGAAATCAAAGTTTAAATGTTAAATGATGGTGGCTGAACAACTTTAAGGCATTAGTTAGACTGATTTTTCTTCAACACTTTACTTAGACAAAGTATCACACATAACTGATACATGTATAAAAAGTTGTTCAACAAAATTTTATTTGTTAGAATTCAATGACCAGTTATTGAATTACGTTTTATTACTCAATTCAAAAAGAACTTTCAAAATACACCATGTAGAACACAGTACCAATTCATGTTGTGCTACAGAGTTATTCAATTTCAGTCCTATTGACGTTTGGAACCAAATCATTCTTTGCTCTGGGGCTCCCCTTTTCATTATACAAAATTTAGCAGCATGGCTGGCCTCTCTGTACTGGATAACAATAAACCCCACCCTCAGTTGTGGCAACAAAATGCTCCCCATCATGAGAAACTTTTGTTAAAGCTGTAACAAATGAAACTTTTTTTTTTTTTTTTTTTGAGATGGAGTCTCGCTTTGTCGCCCGGGCTGGAGTGCAGCGGCACGATCTCGGCTCACTGGAACCTTTGCCTCCTGGGTTCAAGCGATTCTCTTGCCTCAGCCTCCCAAGTAGCTGGGACTACAGGTGCGTGCCACCACACTTTGCTTATTTTATGTATTTTTAGTAGAGACAAGGTTTCACCATGTTAGCCAGGATGGTCTCGATCTCCTGACCTCATGTTCCGCCTGCCTTGGCCTTCCAAAGTGCTGGGTTTACAGGTGTGAGCCACCGCACCTGGCCACAAATTAAACTCTCATTACTAAGGTAATTAAAGCAACAGCTAGCATTTGTAGAAAACATACTGGCAGACATTCTGTTAAGGGTGTTAAAGGCATAATCTCATTTATTAACCACAGCCATACAATAATTTATTAACCATAGCCATACAATGAGAGGTCACTATTCTATCAGTTTGCAGAGAAAAATATTGCAATTTAGATATTGAATAACTTTCCCAAAGTCTCAAAACAAAAGAGTGGAGGAAACAGGACAATTCTGGAACTTTGGGCTCCTCCTTAGTAAGATTTCCTCACATAACAGGACTCTGAACCTAGATTTATAAATCTGTCTCTGTGATTTTAAAATATTCAGTGAATTTAATTAAAAGATCATAATTTAATTACTTAACATTGTTCATCAGAAGAAACTGGTTTGGTTTAATAAATATTTTCATTTTTCACCTTTTAAAAGTTTTTAGTTCATATATGTACAAACTAAACTAATTTGGAAAATGTATTGCTAGCAATCAAGTTTCATCATTGTTAATATTCTTGAGTGTTTACATTTAACCAATAAATTAAATGATAATAGCTTTGTAAACAGCTAAGTTTGTGTATTCATTTGTTTATTTATTTATTTATTTTGCAGTGGGAACATTTTTAATATATTTAAGCTGGATTTCATTAAAATATGTTTTATCAGCTGTGTGAAGGGCAGTGAAGGAATGGGAAAAGGAGTAAAATGTGACAAAACTATGACAAAGGAGTTAGAAAAAACATTTCAGGAACAAAGAGAACTAATTAACTCAAACATATGGTTCATCTCACTCTGCTAAGAGCTAATTGTGTTTTATGCACTCCAACTGTTAAAAGTACTGTGGTGTGGCTATTCATGTGAACGTAAATAGAAAAACTGTTAGAAAGAATTAAAATTTATAATGCATACTGTTTTTTACTTAATAAAATCCTATCCTTCTAGCTAACATAGTGTTACAGTATATTAAATTTTCTGGTTAATTTGAAATGCTTACTCGAAAATCTTCCTAAGGTATATTAGTCTTTATTTTATCTTAATAAAAGTACTGTGGCAAATACGCCAAAGATAAGTGACATTCTTTTAGCGTTTCAGAAATATCAGCAGTTAACAAGTAGTTACTCAATAATTCTGTTAAGTTTTATGCAAAATGTGCAGAAAAACATACTAAATCTTTTGCATTCTCCAGGTGTCGCTATAAGGGTATTCTTTTGTGTATTTTTTAAAAATTTTGTGAACCACTCTCTCAAGTGTATATTTTAGAATATAAGCAAGAGGGGATAGTCGAGTTTTTATTGAGATCTACACATCTATACAATCTCTACTTAAAACACAATATTTAAAATTGAAAATAATTCTTTCAAGGCAAAACTTTAACCAGAAACATTTTTAAAATGAAAATTTTTTAATTGGAAATTAAAACGCAAATAACATATTTTTATTATTTCCCAAAGTAAATAATTTGTTTTATAATGATATTTACTAGAGGGCATATTGTTGAAAGTTCTAAATACAGGTGTCTCCAGCTATCATCCTAAGTTCTTGTAGTGAATAAAGGAAATCTACTTTTTATCCTCTACAAAGGTGAATTTTTGCCTTACATATCTGCCAGAGACTCCTTACTCCATGATTTTCTCAAACTCGTTAGTCAAACCTCATCCCATGGTCAGTGGTTTCAGACTTGAGCGCACATCAGAATCTCCCAAAGTTTCTGATTTAGCAGGTCTCAGGTGGGACGTGCGAGCCTGCATTTCCAACGGTGTGGCAGGTAATATTGATGGTGCTGGTCCAGCAAATACACTTTTAGAGGCTCTGTACTTGAAGGAATTTTCTCTGAGAATACAAACTCTGATCAGTAGCATATTCTCAGAGCTCTCAGTACTAACCACTTAAGTGTAGTAGACAGTTTAGCATTTAATTACACGTTTTAAAATTATTCTCAAATCTTGTTTAACGTCAAAATTCTGTAAAGATAAAAATAATCCTATTTATTTTGTATTGTCCAGAGTTTCAGGTCCTCTGCCCCTCATGCTATTTAGATAGTAAGCAGGTGTGACAGAAATATGAGAAATGTACAAAGGAGTTTTGAATTCAATAGGACCTCATTGATGTATTATGGTATTTGGATGATTTGTTTTTATGTCACATGTTTATATTCTGAAAATAAATAAGAGATAAAATAAATTAATTCAAGAAAATCATCTTGGGACAAAAAACTCAAAACATCAAATCTAATCCTATTTCTACCAACAGTTTTATGACTGAGCAACATGAAATTATCATCAGTCTGTACCAATGCACTTGTGTGTTTTTTTAAAGTTATTATCGTACAGTTTAAAACCTACTCCTAAAATTAGAGCTCATTTAATCCAACAGGTCTAATCTTAGGAGTAGGTTTTAAGTTGCATAATAATAGCTTAAAAATAAAATGCCCACATTATTTTCTTACCCACTGATGACACTTCATGTTACCCTGGAACATACAATGGTTTGTGTACAAAAGAGAGGAGATTTTAAGCCCTCTCTTTAAAAAAGGGCTACTTTATACGTCATCCCAAAACAAAACAGCATGAAAAAAAAAAAAAAAACAGGATGCCATACCTTTGCAGAAGAACTTATGCATCCCTACATGCCTATATTTCTTATGTTTGGTGCTATGTGCCTAGTTAATGATAATTAGTGTTTCATTGTGGGTTTTCAATGTACTCATATCAAAGTATCAAATCTCTCAACTATATATGAACCATCCATACCATTATAAAAATATTAAATATCATTAAAGAGTAACCTATAATTTAAATAAATCTATTATGTTGAGGACAAGAAAAAGTTTTATCCATAGATTTTAATATAAACCACAATGTGTATTTTGTTCTGTAGAATTAATGAATATACGCAACTGCTTATTATCCATTTGTTTTATTGATTTAATAAATAGGGATTCTAGATTGGGCTTTGAAGAGTTATTTCTTTTCTCTTCTTTAATAAAAGAGTTGCATTTCAGTACTTTTTATTTCCCTTAATGTTAATACCCATGACATTTAATAAATGATATAAATTAGTATAAAATGTATAAACCACACTGTATTTTTATAAGTCTAACCTGCCTGTTGTATGTGCTGGGAGAATACATTGGTATTACAATTCTTTTGGAACACTTCAGAATAATTTTTGTTTACTTTAACAGAGTAGGAGTAAGCCGGAACTAAAGTCTGTTTTAGCATTTAAACTTTATATTAGGGTTTTAATCTCTCTGTGGACCACAAATCCATTTTTCTTTGATCAACAGAAACGTTTAAAAAAAAAAAAAAAAAAACCCAGCAGCATACATAAAAGCAAATAAACCTACAAAAAGCCCAGCCCCTCACTATCACAATTCTATTTTGTCCACTCAGCACATTTGCTACATTTTTTTCTTGTAACAGAGAGGAACCAGTGTGCTAATTACAAAACCATCAGGAGTTTATAAACATGCTTTTCACTACTTCTCCACTCCTTTGATCCAATTCAAAATGGTAACTCTTGATCTTTTTGGTGTCTAAAAGGCACAGCTAAGTATTCAGCAGGAAAACATATTTGTAAATGGGTTCACAGAATGGATTTGCACGTGAACTGCACCCTTCAATACTTGTATATACATAAGAAAGTTTCTTAATTTCTCTGTCTCAGTTTCTTCATCTGTAAAGTGTAAATATTTTTTTAAAGTACAGTTGACTCTTGAACAATGTGGGAGGTGGGGTGCCAGCCCCACACGCAGTTGAACAGTCATGTATAACTTTTTTTTTTTTTTTTTTTTTTTTTTTGAGATGGAGTCCAGCTCTGTTGCCCAGACGAGTGCAGTGTCATAATCTCGGGTCACTGTAACCTCCGTCTGCCCGGTTCAAGCAATTTTCCTGCCTCAGCCTTCCCAGTAGCTGGGATTACAGGCACGGGCCACCATGCCCCCACTAACTTTTGCTTTTAGGAAAGACGGGGTTTCGCCAAGTTGGCCAGGCCGGTCGCAAATATATACACATATTATATACCACATCCTTACAATAAAATAAGCTAGAGAAAAGAAAATGTCTTTAAGAAAAGCATAAGATAGAAAAAATACATTTACAGTACTGTACTGTATTTGTTGATACCACAGGTTTATGTTTATTAGAAGATGAATCATCTGTCTGAAATGGCAGGCAACCACAGCTGCAGACCTCAATCTACAGTACGTATCAAGTAATTCAACTTTTCTGGTAATGTTATGACTTTCCTCTCCTTCCTGGGAGCACATCCAGCATCACTAGTGGCATTTCGAATGGGTCTCATGACGTTATTCAAAGTTTACGGTAACACGCTAAATGCGATGAAAAATATACGAGAACCATGAATGACCACTTTAACTGCATTGTACAATTTACCGGAGTGAGGAGCTGCTCACACAGAGATGATTAGCATCACACGGCATTTCAGCAGATTCTCACAACAGTTAAAATCACAGGTGGTGGCAACAAAATCATGACAGTAGTACAGTATGTAACAGAGTTAATGTTATCCACTATGGTTGAACATTGCATCTTTACATTTGTCTGGATTTTTCTCAACTATGAATGTCATCATGTAGAGTCTCTAAGTGCATACTTAAGTTTGGATAAATTTTAACTTTTTATGATAGATTTGTATATATTTTATGGCAGTAAGTGATAAATAGACAAGTCTTAGATTGGTGCGAAAGTAATTGTACCAGCCTAATATTTACATATATCTTATGCATTTATGACATATCTAGCATTTTCCTTAATTTTTTTGAGGTTTCTGGACTGCACAGGTCACCTTTGAGGTTTTTCAAATTGTCACCAATCTCTAAAACTTTTTCCAACATGTTTATTGAAAAAAAAATCACTATCAGTGGATGCATGCAGTTCAAACTCGAGTTGTTTAAAAGTCATCTGTACCTGTTAAGACAAGTTTTAAGCTTAACTTCTCAACTCTGCTTCTCTAATGAGGCAGCATCTGCCACTCCATTATTGTGCTCCACAGCACTCTTGTACAAATCGCTCTCACTGCTGTTATCAAACTGTATTGTAAAGATGTATTTCCTACCCGCTTGCCTCTAAAAACAAACAAACAAAAATCTTTCAGAGTAGGGTTAGTGTTTAATTTTTCATAACTCTACTACCCAGCCCCCAGCCCTTAGAACATGCTGACGCAAAGTAGGCTCTCAATGTTTATTTAATGAATAAAATAATTTTGGTGATAAAATTTGTAACTTTCACTAATTTGTAGTACATGCAGCCTTGTTATTTAAACTCTTGTAAAGCACTATTAAAGAATCTATTGTCATAGTCAGTGTGGTTTTACAACTAAATCAGGAACATATGGTCAAGGGGAGTGACCAACCCGTGTCTAAAAAATAACCTTGAATTAATGCATATAATAAACTAGACACAATGTGATTTTTGTTCTCCCTGAAATATCATTATAGCTCTTAGTGTAATCTCATTTTCATATTTAGTAACATAATTGTGTGACTTGGCCTGGAAAAATGTAATTTTAGAATGTCTAAAGTATGTGTATCAGGCAACTCTTGGAAGAATCTGCATTGTCAACTAAGCTTCTCTTCTGTCCTGTAAATTGATATAGGAAAACATGTGTTTTTGTTTCCAGAAAGTAAAAGAGTTAAAATGGCAAATTAGTCATGATTAATGAACTGAACAGAATCAAAAGATCTGATAATCTTTTACCTAAAGATCTTATACTAGTAGAAATGTGTCTACAAATGACATGCTTAACGGACAAGGCTTTAAAGAAATGTCTTATCCACAAAAAAAGAAGCATCTTTATGTGAACTGATTATTTTCCAATTGGAATAAGATATAAAAATAGAATTGTTCCTCCCCTCTAATGATGCCAAGCCCATGTTGATATTGATAAGTTGTATTTTGCTTAATGACTTAAAATGATCAAGACACTCCAAAGTTACTAAGCAATCTTTGATGGCTTAAATTCAAATATTGATCCACTCACCAAGTTTCAACATTTCAGTAGATTAGAAATAGAAACCAGGTTTTGACTTACAATTAAATTCATGTCCGCATTAACCAATTATTTTAATCTAGAATACATATATTACATTAACTAAAAGGCAGTGACTCTAAGTAAAATTAATGATAATAGCTAATACCTCTGTATTAATTTATGTAAGTGCAAAGCTCCTCAATTTCGTAAGTGTCAGAACTGGATTCAAATTAAGTCTCCTGATTCTAAATTCTTTGCTATTTTAACATCATAAGATTGCCTACTCTAACAAACTTGGTTCTTTGTATCCCTACACCTCTCTTTATAGGTTCTTTTGCCCTATTTGTGCTTCTTCCCAAATCATCATTTTTAATGTAGATACAACTATTGTGATGCCCAGCCAGTTCTGTACAGATGCCGGCTTCAAATTTTACCTGGTCTGTTCATGCCTTCATTTCCTTCCATTCTTAGCAATGTGACAATGAATAAATCATTAAGTGGATAATCTGATATATTAACCACTACTAAATTGCCAAATTCTATGAAACTACTTCAGAGCAATAAATCATGATGATATTGAGATAATCAGTAGTAGTAGTACAGGCATTTTGGTTACCACAGTCAGTCTTTAGACAAATCTTGGATTACACTATATAGACAAAGGAGGCCTTTCATAATTGTAGAAGTCAATGATTCCCTCCTTGCAATGTTAGAATTTTCCCATTCTTGTTGTTAGTTACCATTATCAAAGGTTACATTGCTATCTTCATCTTATATTTTTCAACTGTCAAAGATGCTTAATAGGTAGTGTATCATCAAACCAAAATATATTTCTACATAGCAAAAATGGAGAGAGACTAAAATCTATTGAGCACAGATAAAAATGTGTAGCTCAACCTAACAACATTAATGCCAACAATGTAAGGAAACAGAATTTCTGATATCTGGTATATTTTGGTCATGCCAATTTGATCATTTTTTAAAAATGAATCATGGTAATGATTTTTGGACATAGAAGGACAAGCTAGAGAATGTTTCTAAAATACATTTTTTTATTCTTTTCATCACCCAAAAAATAAAGGAAACAAACAAAAAACCCAAATAAGCCAAAAATGATGCATGCTCTGATTAAGAATTTTTGTAATTTTTTAAGTTCTCCAATAATTCAGTACAAAATATTTTGCACATATTTTACATCAGAACAATCCTGTCCCTGTGAATTTCATTTATACCTAAGAATCATTTGTTTATCCCTGGTATTCTCCAAAGAGATTAAATGATAGCAAATATTAGTGTGTCTAGACTTTTATTCCAACATGAAGACTGCTGTCCTGAGTTTCAGGACAAATAATGGCTAGGAAGATGAGACAGTGTATAAAATAATGGGTTCCAAACAAGAAATACCTATGGCTATAAAGAGAGAGGCAGATGGTGTGCATCAGAATACTCCAAATAATAAAGAACCTACTATTTTGTGTGGATCGCTAAAACTTGGCCTTAAAACCTGTTATAAGTAAAACACTCCTGTGTAGGACTCTTTTATCATTAGACTGTAAAAGAATTAGGCCTTCCTGACAAGATGAAGGTGAGTTCTTAAATTATGTTGATACTTTTTTGTCAAAATCCTGAGTGGAGTTAAAAGACATGTAAATTAAAGTTGACAAAAATACAATAAAGAGCCCCAAACAACAAAGAGTCATCAGTATTTCTTGCCTCCAGGACTTCTTTGGCTTTCCCCTCCTGCTTTCCCTTATTGCTTCTGTGGCAGCTCCATCTGCTCCATCTGTTAGGGTCCACTTAACACTGCAGTGCTTGTTGGTTTAAGAAAAAGCATGCCAAACTAAAGGCTTCCAATAAGTGATTTTTCTGCTTAAAATATAAGGTAATTTGTAGAGCCATCAAAACACAAATGTGTGTCAACTCCTGTGTGTGTGTGCACATATATTATTAGACAACGTAGTCTAGAAGCGAAATTGCATGGCTTGTCAAAAAATCGATGAGGCCCCTTGAAAAATGGTTAATAAAGCATTCAAGAAACTGATTGGAAGACAGGTTAACTACTTAATAACTAACTTCTTTTTAGGTCCACTTTAATTGCGCTTACTTTGCTCACAATTAGTGTCCCGAAGGTAAACAAGCTACTGTGAGAAAACATTGACCCTAATTGCTGTTTGGGTAGAAAAATAAGTTGTATTTTACACTTGCCTGAATTGATTTGCTGAAGTAATACGTCAGGGATTTTTTTCAAACTATGTAATTACTTTGTTCTCAGTGTAATGAAAAACACAGAAGAATGGCTTCCTAAAACTGAGGAAATAAATATTATCACTTAGAGTAAAAACTTTGCATAATAGAAAGAATACTGATTTAGGAATCAGGACTTCTGAGATTTGTCACTACCAAAGTTACTTTGCCTCAGCAATGGTAAGTTCTCTAGGTCTCACTTTCCTAAACTGTAAAATGAGGACTTGGGTTTTAATCTCTAAAATACTGTCAAATTCTAAAATTATTTAAACCTACCTTAATGCAATTATGCTTCCTCAATTATGCTTCTATCACTACCTTAAAGACCAGCTTCTCTCTCTCTCTTTCTTTTCTTACAATTTCCGATAGTTTACAGACTTCAGACTAACAGCGACAAAGGTAAGAAATGTGTTTTAGGAAAATGCAGATTAAAATTCGGATATTTCGTCACGGATTATCAACTCTAATTTCACTAAAGTCTCAGCGTCTTTGCTAATTAAAAATTAAAAGATTGGCCTGGCGCGGTGGCTCATGTCTGCAATCCCAGCACTTTGGGAGGCTGAGGTGAGCAGATCACAAGGTCAGGAGATTGAGACCATCCTGGCCAACATGGCGAAACCCTGTCTCTACTAAAAATACAAAAATTAGCCAGGCGTGGTGGTGCAAGCCTGTAATCCCAGCTACTCAGGAGGCTGAGGCAGAAGAATCGCTTGAACCCAAGTTCAACTCGAGGTTGCAGTGAGCTGAGGTCACCACCACTGCACTCCAGCCTGACGACAGAGTTAAACTCTATCTTAAAAAAATAAAAATGAATAACAAATTGAAAATATTTTTTAAATCCATGTATTAATAAAATGAGGTGAGAGACAATTTACTGAATGTGCAAGCAATGAGCAGATTCCTGTGTCAGTCCAATATGCAATTTGACTGTAGACTAAAATAATTTTAGAGTTGTATGCAATCCCAGAGCTGTTTAATCTTACAAATATGTAAAGAGTCAGAGAAGTTGAATGGCTTCTTCTATTATTTAAGTTTTATTGAAGTATAATTTATATACAATAAGCCTCTCATTTTATAAAGTATAATTTTATGTTTTGACTTATGTATATACCCATGAAAGCATCAGCAAATAAAGATAATTATCATATTCTTCACCCCCAAAAATTTCCTTGTGCCTCTTTGTAGCCTCTATTTTGTCCCTTCTTCCCCTCCTTTTCCATTCCCTGGCAATTATTGACCAGCTTTCTGGTTCTGTACATTAGTTTGTCTTTTACGTAATTTTATATAAATGTAAAGATGTATATATCTTTAGTCTGGCTTCTTTCACTCAGCATACTTATTCTGAGATTCATTATATTGTTACTAACTGGAGACAGTCTCCTAGTGGATTTGTATGTCTTGATTTTTGCATATCTTAGGAGCAGAATCACTAACTGCCTTTGTTCTGGATTGTCTTTACAAGGATGTTTGTATAGGCAACACACTTTGAAGACATAGTGTCTCTCTCCAGAGCAAAGGGTATGTTTATTTACTGTTCAGTATGATAAATATATTGTCTTCCTTCATGGCAAAGGTTAAGCAGGCTTATTGCCTAGTATAAAAAAAAAAAAAAGGAATATTTAAACTTGGGACCCCTTTCCTGCATTGTCTTCATATTGCCCTGTTGGAACTGGGACTCAGGGAATCCATATTCTGTCTACTGCCATCGTGTGTACGAAAGTGCCTTGTTTCTGACCCAAGAGACTTGTGTCTTCTGCCAGAATCTATGAAATTGTGACAGACTAACTTGTTAACTGGCAAATCAGGTAAAATCTCAGCTCCTTCACAGTTCTCGACAATTGTTTCATTTCATTTTATTACTATTAATTAACTTTGTGCACATACCTCAATTTATTAATCCATTCATCACTCAACAGGCTAACATCACTGGATGAATTGGACTATTCCCAGTCTGGGGGCATTACAAAAATAAAGTTTTTGTGAACATTCACATACAAGTATTTGTAAAAACTGTACATTCACTTCTCTTTGGTAAATAACTAGATGTTGAGTGGCTGGGTCATATTGAGGTATATGGTTATATGTTTAAGAAACTGCCATAAAGTTTTACAAAGTGATTGCATCATTTTACATTCCCACCAACATTCTATGAGGTTGAATCACAATCTCACCAATATTGGTTTAGTTGGTCTTTTACATTTCAACTGTCCTAATAGATACGTAATGGCATTTCATGATGGCTTTAATTTCCATCTGACTTAAAACTTTTTGCCCATTTTTGAGTTATTTTCTTATCATTTAAATTTTGAGATATTTTGTATATGCTGGATACATACAAAACCATAATGAGGAATGTAATTTACAATTATTTTCTTCCAGTCTATGGTTTGTCTTCGCATACTTTCAGAATAGTGTTTGAAAAATAATATTTTAATTTTGATGAAGTAAAATGTATCTGTTTATAAGTGGGTATGCTTTTAATATCGCATTTAAGAAATCTTTTGACTAACATAAACATTTCTTCTATGTCTTCTATATGTTTTATAGTTTTATGCTTTATGTTTAAGTCTATGATCTATTTGGAGTTAATTTTTATATGTGGTACAAGGAATGGATAGAAGTTCCTTTTTTGCATATAGATATCTCATTTTTCTAGCATAATTTCTTGAAAAGATAGCTCTTCCCCCACCAAATTGCCCTTGCATCTTTGTGAGCAATGATCATGTGCATGTGTCTGCTTCTGGACTCTTTTTTCTGTTCCATTGAGCCATTTGCCTAACTATAATACTACACTGTTTATGTAGCTTTAAAATAAGTATTGAAATAAGGTAGTATTATTCTGACAATTTTTGTTTTGCTTTTGCAAAGCTGTTTCGGCTCTTCTAGAGCATTTACATTCTCAAATAAATTTTTAATCACCTTGTCAAATTCTACTCTACGCTAACACGCAAAAAAAGGACTACGGTATTTCTAGTAGTGTTATGCTTAATTTATAGACTAATTTGCCAAGGATTTATATCTCTAAAATATTGAGTATTGCAATCCAAGAACATGCTTTGTCTTCCTTTTATTTAAATATTCTTTAATGTTCTTTAACTTTTCTCAGTAATGGTTTACAGTTTCTAGTGTATAGGTCTTATGCATCTTTTGCCAAATTTATCCTAGGTATTTCATATTTTTGTTCCTCTGTTAAATGGTATTTCTTTTTATTTCCAAGTTCCATTGCTGGCAGAAAATACTATGGTTAACAGTAAGGTATTATATATTGCAGAATAGCTAGAGGAGAGGCATTTGAATGTTCTTACCACAAAGAAATGATAAATGTATGAGGTGATGGATATGCTAACTACCCTGATTTAATCATTAGACAACATAGATGTGTATTGAATTGTCAAATTGTACCTCATAACTGTGTATAATTATAGTATGTCAGAATTATAATGTGACAAAAGAGAGCTAATATTGACTGCGTACAGATATATAATTATTGTCCTGGTATTTTGCAGAAACTTCAGAACTGAGATCTTGCTACACTTACTCATTTAAGTTAATTCTTATAGAAAACAAAGAGCAAAGGAAATGTAGACAGTGATATTTATGTAACCATTCCCACATTAATTAGTGTACAAGATGGTTTCTAAATATTCATAATTAGTGAAAAATTTTTATAAATGTATCCTTAAATACTCACAGGTGTGCTTCTGTAACATTATTTAGAACAAGCACTTAGTACAGTGATAGGAATTGTTATCCAGGTTACATTTAGAAAACAGGTTAGAATATTAGTATGTAGAGTGATTGTTGATATAATTGGATTTAAACCTACCATTTGCTATTTGGTTTTTGTCTCATTTGTTTCTTTGTTTTCTTTTTCTTCTTTTTTATGCATTCTTTTGGATTGAGTATTCTTAATAATTCAGTTTATCTGAATAATTTTTATAATTTTATCTCCTTTGTTGAGTTATTAGTGATAACTTTGTTGTGCTTTCTATATAACATATACACATCTAAGTTATACTTTCAATTTCACTAACTTGGCCTTTATGCTGTTGTGAGCTATTTTACTTTTAGTAATTTTATAAATGCATATTATATTGTTATTGTATTTGTTTTAAACAGTGATCTTTTAAAGGAGTTTTTTTAAATAAAGGAAGAAGTCTTTTATGCTTATCTACTTACTTACCATTTCGTGTGCTCTTTATTCTATCATATAGATGCAGGTATCACTTTGCTTTTACCTAAAGGACTTCCTTTAATGTTTCCCATAGCAAAGGTCTGCTGGTGAGAAACTCTTTCAGTTTCTCTATTTCTAAAGGAATCTTTCCACCTTTATTTTTGAAGATTTTGCTGTCTTTTTAATAGTTTTGATTATTCTGATATTGTTCCTCCATCTATCATGTGACTTTCCCCCCTCTAAGTGGTTTAGATGTCTCTTTACAACATGTTTTTGGCAATTTGACTTTGAAGAGCAATGGTAGTAATGTTTTTTGTTTCTTGTGCTTTGAGTTTATTAAGCTACTAAAACTATGGGTTAACAACATTCTGCACATTCGGAAAATATTCATCCCTTATTTCTTGAAATATTTTTCTGTCTCTCTATCTTCTTTCATGAACCTATATGAAGTCACTTAAAGTTGGCTATAAGCCATGGCTTACAGAAGCTCTGTTCAGTTTTTAAAATTTGTTTCATTTTGAATATTTTCTATTGCTATACCTTTAAATCCATGAATCTTGTCTTCCGTAGTGACTAACCTGCTGTCAAATCTACCTAGTGTATTTATTTTTATCTCAGAAATTATAGCTTTCATTTCAAGAAGTTTGAGTCTTTTATATATAATCCATCTCTCTAACATGTTCGAATTTTCTTCTATCATATAATATAGATACAATAATTGCCTTGGAATCTTTGACTACAAAGTCAACAATACATGTCTTTTTTGAGGGGGAGTCTCTTTCTACTGAATGATTTTTTTCTTATTATATTTATATTACCTTACTGCCTATTTTTTTGACTGCCTGACATTACGAATTTTATGTTGTTTAATTTTATAACTTGTTGTTTAGTTTTATAATGGTGTTTCAGTCAACTGTGGACCACATATATGACAGTGGTCCCCCAAAATTATACTACTATATTTTACTGTACCTTTTACATGTTTAGAGACACAAATACTTACCATTGGGTTACAATTGCCCAACAAAATTATAATACTGTATTTTTACTGTACCTTTTATGTTTAGAGACACAAATACCATTGTGTTACAATTGCCTACAGTATTCAGTGTAGTAACATGCTGTACAGGTTTGTGAACAATTTTGTGTTCCTATAAATATAGTTGCGTTTTATTTGGGAACAGTTAAGTTATTTGGAAGCAGTTGCGTTTTTTAATAGTCTTCCTTTTAACCTTTTTTAGGTGGAGCCAGAGTAGTGTTCAGTTATGAGCTGATTTTACCCCAGTACTGAGGCAATTCTCTACCCAATGTCCTGGAAACTGGGGCATTTCCCACCCTGGTTTTGAGGAATACAAATTATTCCAAACCTTATGTGACCTCTAGAAACTGTTTCCTCTGCTGCTTTAGAATATTTTTGGGGAGACTTCCTTACACAAATGCCCTTAACAGTGATCAACTAAAGACACGAGAGGGACCATCTACAGATCTCCAGAATTCTTGTTCTCTCTCCACAGTTCTCTTTTTTCTGGTACTCTCTTCATAGAAATCCAGCTCTTTGGTCTCTTGGACTCCCAGCTCCATCTCCTCAAATTAGAAAGATTGGAATCCTTTCCTGGGTCCCCCTTCCATGCCCCAAGCCTAGAAACTCTAAGAAGTAATTGGGGCAATGTCGGGTTGTAACTTATTTGTGTACTCTCTCCCAGGTATCACTGTTCTGTGTTGCCTTATGATGCCCATGTCTAAAATGCATTGATTTATTTACTTTGTTTAGATTTTTAATAATTTCAAGTGTGGAAGACAAAGTTCTTTCAAGTGTTGAAGGCAAAATCTTTGAAGTTGAATGACATTTAAGAAATTCTTTAGTTGAAGGTGTATTTGGAACCATAACCCAACGGGTAATGGGAGTACATCATAAGAATTAAGAGCTTAGTCATTGTAGTCTGAGCACACTGGGTATCAATCCAAATTTAACTGCTTCCTAGGTGCAATCCCATGAGCAAAGTTTTAAATCTCAACGAGGCTCCATTTTCTCATCCATAAAACTGAAATACATATATAGTTCAAGAGATGAATGGATATAAAGTCATGCTCTGCATAATGATGTTTCAGTCAACAGTGGCCTCATATATGACAGTGGTCCAATAAAATTATAATAACTTACTTTTACTGTACCTTTTATATGTTTAGCAATACAAATGCTTACCATTGTGTTGCAATTGCCGACAATATTCAGTACAGTAACATGCTATACAGGTTTGTAGCCTAGGGGCAATAGGCTATACCCTATAACCTACATGTATAGTAGGCTATAGCATCCAGGTTTGTGTAAGTGCACTCTATGATATACACACCATGAAAATGCCTAATTATGCATTTCTCAGAATACATCCCCGTCATTAAGTAATGCATGACTGTATATAGTGGTGCCAACAAGACTATAAATAGTAGGTAGCAAGTGTTACTTTTTATTTGACTATTAATAAAATTCGTCTGCCCTAAATAGTACTAAGGAATCGCGAACTATGTTAAATAAAGGCTTATTCTTGTCTACTTGTGCATCTGGAAGAGAAACTGATCAGAAAGGTGAATCAGTAAGTGGGCAGGCATGGAAGCAGAGCTACCACAAGTATTAAACAAAGAAGAGACCCATTACAGAAATTAAACATTATGCAAACATGGGAGAAGTCAGGAAAGTAAAAATGTGACAAAATTTAGCAAATATTCATAATAAGAATAGCTCTAGTTTCCATTTTTGTACTAATTACGCTTTTCACATTATATCTAAACTATCTTTGCTCAAAGTAACAAACACGTTTGCATCTAGAAATTTAATAATACTGTTTTACACTTTCATCTAAGATTTAAGTTAATTTTGTATATTATGTAAAATACGAGTCAAAATTATTGATTTGGGGTTTTTGTTTTTCTTTTGTGCATACGGTTTCCTATTTCTGTATTGAAATTTGCTTTAAAAGCTCCACTGGCTTCCAAAAATGTTTTTTACTTATTTATTTATATTTAATTGATATGTAAAAATTGCACAGATTTATGTTATGCAGCATGATATTTTAATATATGTATATATTATGGAATGGCTAGATGAAGCGATTTAACACAGGTATTTACCTCACCTAATTATCATTGTTTTATGGTCAGAACACTTAAAATCTACTGTCTTAGCAAATTTCAAGTATGGAATACCTGTATATGTTTATTAACTATAGTCAACCTGATGTGCAATAGCTATCTTGATCTTATTCCATCTGTCTTGGCTTTTGTTTCCTTTGACAGCCCTATTGACTTCAGCTATAGTTTTTGCATTCTTTGTTAGTGATTACCGTAAAGATTGTAAAAGAGCAGTTAAAATTAAAAAGATTAGCAATGCCAAGTGTGGGCAATGATGTGGAGTAACTGAACACTCACATATTACTGATGGGAAGAAAAAAACTTACAGCCACTATGGAAAACATTTTGTCCGTTTCTTAAACATTCAAACATGTGTCTTTCATATGATCCAGACATTCCACCCTTAGGTATTTACCCAAGAGAAATAAAAGCATATGTGTAAACAAAGATTTGTACACAAATAGTTATAGAATCTTTATTTGTGATAGCTCAAAACTATGATAAAAACTTAAATGTCTATCAAGAGGTAAATGGTTAAGCAAGTTGTAGTATATCTTCACAGAGGAAATCCATTCTGTAAAACAAGAAATAAACTATTGATACAATATGGGTAAATTTCAAAATCAGGTCATACACAAAAGGCTATCCTGTATAGTTCTACTTACATGAAATCTATAAAAGCAAAGCTATGATGACAGAGGGCACATCAGTGCTGCTTGCGTCTGGTAACTGAGGAAGAGACTGACTGCAAAGGGGCATAGAAGACGTTTTGAGACAATGTAAATGTTTTGTAATATATTGTGGTCATGTATACAAAACCACACAGAATTACCAAAACTCATTACATTGTATAGTTAAAATGGGTGGATTTTATTGTATGTAATGTACAACTCAGTGGATCTGGGAGTGGAGGATAGTGAAAGAGAGGGAAAGGGAGAGGAAGAGAAAGACAGAGACAGAGACAAAGAGAGAGAGGTGGGGGAGAATGAAGAAGAGAAGAAGGAGAAGGAGGAAGACGGGGAAGAAAGGAAGAGGAAGAGGAAGAAAGGAAGAGGAAGAGGAGGAGGAGGAGGAGGAAGAGGAGGAATATTTACCGGCTAAGACCTAAACTAGATTGGATCATGAAATGGTTCCAACTTTTGGTAAGTAACTCCTGAGGTACCAAAAAGTAGATCTGACAGTGAAAAATGAATGTATAATAAGGTACTACCAGGGCTAGCCGAAGTAGAAAATAAGTGCACTTTTATCCATTTGTCTTGCCAGTAGAAAACAGCCAGAATTATACTAAGAAGGCTGTTGCTCTCCAAATTCCATATGAATTCCTCTCATTGGTAGGACTCATTTGGCATACAGAAAACTTTGCTGCACAGGAATCTGGCAAATACAGTTTTTAGTTTGATAGTCTCTAAGTGTGAGAAAGAACACTAAAAGAGAGTGGAGTGGAAATTGGATAAGCCAGTAAATACTATCCACTAAATGTCACTTGGTTTTTCTCATGGATTTGTAGGGGTTCTTTATACGTATTGATAATAATCTTCTGATCTTCATCAGTATTTCTTGCCGTATTTATTTCCATGTTCTCTGTATTTTTTTTTTTTGATAAATAAAAATAAAAGCTCTTAATGTGGTTATGTTTATCAAGGTAGTTTTTTTTGTTTGTTTGTTTGTTTTTGTTTTTTTGATGGAGTCTTGCTCTGTCACCCAGGCTGGAGTGCAGTGGCACGATCTCTGCTCACTGCAAGCTCCGCCTCCCAGGTTCAAGTGATTCTCCTGCCTCAGCCTCCCGAGTAGCTGGAACTACAGGCACCCGCCACCACGCCCGGCTAATTTTTTGTATTTTTAGTTGAGACAGGGTTTCATCGTGTTAGCCAGGATGGTCTCGATCTCCTGACCTTGTGATCCGCCTGCCTCAGCCTCCCAAACTTACTTCTGATTGTTATAATATTTTATAGGCAATCTTTTACTATCCCATGTTCATAAAACTGTTATTCTCTATTGTCCTCAAGTTTTATATTTTTGACATTTACATTTAAATAGTAATTCACCTAGAATTGATTAATTTTCATGTGATTTGAAGTAAGGACCTAATTTCATGGAAAATCAATTATCACTATTAAAAATCCATTTCCCCCCACTGCCTTCAAAGCCACTTCTGTCATATTAACATAGTTTGTTAATATGACACTTTATGCTGCTCCCCAATTTGTTCTTTCTCAGAAATGTCTTAGCTATACTTGGCTCTTTGTCACTTTACATAAATTTTAGAATTTGACAATTTAGCTTGTTAAAAATCTAAAACTTATAAAATATTGTAAATGTTAATGATATTAAATCTATAGATCAATTTAGAGACAACTGGTATTCTTAAAATATTGCATCTTCCAAAGAGTGAACATGGTATATTTCTCTAATTATTTTTGTCTTTTCAGTGTATTTCAACAACATTTTATTTTTTTCATAAAGGTCTTAAAGACTTTTGGTTAGATTTATTTCTAGTTGCATTGTATTGTGATATTTTCACAAATATTTCTTTTAAAACTATACTTTATTTTCCAACTGAAATTTCTTTTTAATAATTATTTTATATTGAACTATAATGATAAAATCATTACTTCTATTTATTAATCTCTAGTTTCTTCTGTGTTTAGTATATGAGAAATTATATCATCTGAGAATGTTTTGTGTTTCTTTTTCTTTTCAAATATATATTTTGTTTGATATTCAATTAGATAATTTTTTAATATTTTGTCTCAGCTATTTTTTGTTTTCCCCACTGGCTCTAAAACTTAATGTCTTGTTTTTCTTCTGAAAGTTCGTAAGTTTCATTGCTTGGAATTTTTTTCTGTGAAAAACTGAAACCTAGCTTGAAGATAGCCTTCTCTTAGAGAGTCTGAGCTTGCTTATTTTTAGGTTCTGGAGGGCACTATGAACTCGAAGGAAGTACTTTTAGTTAAAATGTTACCTTTTTTGTTTGTTTTTTAAGAGCACTCAGATAAAGATATTCCACTGGAGGACTGCCTTGTGGTTATGTATTACCAAGGAAGTATTGTTTTGTTTTAAATCTGCATTCAGTTCTTAGGTTCTTAAAGAAACGGGATTATTTCTATCGTTTCTGGTTATTATTTTTTTTTTCATAAAGCTATAACCTTTTAGTGTCCCAGTTTATAGGAGTGGAGCTGTCTGCTGTTAGGTTCTTCACTGTGGAAAGGGTGATTTCTGCGTTTATTTTCTTTCTCCCTGTATCTTAGAAGGTAAAATCCAAGATCAGAACCCTAGCAAATACTCTTCAGATAAATTAGAGCTCTACTATCTTAGTAGCTCAACATCACATTTTTTAAGGGACTTGAAATATATTTTTTTTAGTCAGGAGGTCATTTAACTCTCTGAAGCTGCAAAAAATGAAGTGCTTATTCTTTATATGACTGTGTAAATTCTGTATTTGAGAAGTTCAGGAAAAATCATTCATCAATTTTTAAATATCACTTGTAATATAAGATTAAGATTATTTTGGAAAGTTGGAAGTTGTTATAAAAATTAACATGTTTACACATATAATTATTTCCAATTCATTAGCTAGGAAGATACTCATCTCTGATTCAAAAATAAATATATTTCCACTCTATTTAAAATTATACGTAACACAAACATAGGAGATAAAAAGTATCAGAAGTTCTTGAGAAATACAGATTAAGGAATTAATATTTTTGGCATTAGAAAACATTTTCTATCATGACCTGATTCAATGAGTATGAACCCAGTGGTATGCTACTTTTTCCTTCTCTAGAAAAAGCACTCAAATTCCAAAGCAGTATTTAAAAGGAAAAACAATTATAAAATATCTCTTAGAAAATCTCCATCCTTTACATTTACACTTATATTTCCCACCATTACTTCATAATTCCTAATGACTATAATAATGAATGTGTAATATCAGCATGAACTCTGAACCTTAATTTCATAAAGTTTAATCGAATGGCAGGTTTTAAACACTTTCTTTGAATCTTGATGATGTATATTCTCTCTCTTAAAGTTTCTGCCTAGAAACTTTTGCCCAGCTTACCATTGGTGAGGCTAAGAACCTATGTGTGAGCTGTCTATTACATGAATTATATTTCAACCTTCCAAACTAAGCTACTCATCAAACATTTCTACTTGATCTTTCTTTCCAGATCTACTTGAGATATGTGACTTTTTTTAGAGACATAGAACAATGTATCCCAACAGCAAATACAGAAAGGTTTTAGTTTATCAAACTACCAAATTATGCTGTATAACAGTTCAGATATTCTTGCCATTGGGACATGCCATCTTTAGTATTGATTTTATTTTAAAACTGACTTCAAAGGTCCATTTCAACACTAGTGCTTCTTTATAGATTTAACATTCTGTTTTATGACCTTCAATACAAATGTTGGGATAAGACATTGATGGAAAATACTGCTTAAATTTGAATATAACCTATGGGTTTCATTTCCTTACAGGAGAACAAAGATCAAAAAATATATCATTTCAGGCCACAGTTTAGTAACAAAATGTTTATCTTACATATTTTTAAACAGAAAGGAAATGTAAGTTGAGAAAATTTAAGCATCCCATATGTAAGCTGCTTGGTAGATTTTCCATATCTCAGGTCAAGTGACAACAACAACTTTACTTCTTTCTAAATAAACAGGTTTGAGAAGTCAAAGCTTTTCAAGAAATTATTTAAAATGAAAAACAGACTCAGTGCCCCATATGCCAAATACATATTTGGTGAGCCTAGGTAAAAATCTTCCGTGAATATACAATCCAGTAAAACCTCAGGTCAACATACCAAAATAAAAAAGATAACAATTGTGCCCGAAGGTCCTTTGTATAAATGTCTCTTGTAATATATAAAAGTTAACAGCATCTACTTCACAGGGAACTTTTTGATGTTGTCTGTAAATTGATTTGATTTAAATTTCCAGGGCCACAGATCACTAAAACCTAAATTGAATGCATGTGCTTTTCCTGAAGCAAACTCCTCTGTGGAAGTGATGGAAAATACAGTTGGATGTTAAATCTAAATGTGCTATCAGGGACTATGACACAAATTATGACCCTATTCGAGACGAAACCCATTATCTTATATCATGACAGTTGCAAATACAGTAAACAATGAATTCATTATCATTACTGGATTTTAAGCCAGAGTAAATCTCTAATGTTCTATAGGAAAACCAAGCAAAAGAAATCAGCCATGCTAGCTCTGGTAATACTTCTTTGATGAAATACCTGAAATTGCATACCAATCATACTATAAACCACACTTAAAAGGTTGGTGATTATGGCTCCTCTGGGGACAACAGTGAAGTATTACCACTATTTTCCATTTCAAAAGGAAATATAAATTGAAGGTCATGAACCAAATTTCCTTCCATTTTTTAGCAAAATGGGTATGGAGTTTAATGTATGACAAAAGTACAGTAATTGTTTCATTTTCACTCAAAAGTGGGACACTTTCTCCTCTGTATTCCATGTTTTAGCAAATACAAACTCCTGGAGGTAAAAGGTTAGTAATCATGGAGCTCAGCCTGGCTGCTCTCAAGCAGTGAATGTGTACACAAACTGTACTGGGTATGTGTCTATTCTCTCCTTTGTGGTCTTTAAGTAGGAGAATTCTGGAGGTTGAGGGTCAACTCTTAAACTTCTCTAGCCATCTATTGCTGTGTAACAAAGTACCTCAAAACTTAGCATCTTATGTGGAGCCATTCCAGATTAAAGGTCATTGAAGAACGATTACAACTGAAAACAAACAAACAAACAAAAAAATTAGCAGCTTAAAACAACAATCATTTTACTTATTTGCTCACAATTCTGCAACTTGATCAGGGCTTATTGGGGACAGTTCGTTTCTCCTTCATCAGCTGGCATAAGCTGACCCAACTTGACCAAAGCCAGTCTCAACTCTTAGATGGCCTTACTTGCATGGTGGCCAAGTGGATACTAACCGGTGGGTGAAAGCCCAGCTAGAAGTGCTGAATAAGCCCTCAATTCTCTTTCATGAGACCTCTCCATGTGGCTAGGCTGGGTTTCTTACAGCATCCTATTCTCAGAGTAGTTGAACTTGCATGATGGCACACTACCCTCAAAGTGTAAAAACGGATGTTGCCAACCTTTGGCCTAGGCCAAAACCCAGAACCCCCATAACTAGTAAAGTGTAACTTCTACCGCTTTTTCTAATTAACCTTGCTTAGTTAACAGGTTCAGATTTAAGAAGAGGTAAACACAGGTAAATTATACAAGGATGTAAATACAGTCATGCTCTGCATTATAATGTTTCAGTCAATGATAGACCACATATACAACAGTGGTCACATAAGATTATAATACTGCACTTTTACTTCGCATTTTTAATGTTTATACACAAGTATTTACCAGTGTGTTACAATTGCCTACAGTACTCAGCACAGTAACATCCTGTACAGATTCGTAGCCCTAGGAGCATTGGGCTGTACAATATAGTCTAGGTGTGTAGTAGGCTGTATCACCTATGTTTGTGTAACTACACACTATAATGTGCTCACAATGACAAAATCACTTAATGACACATTTTTCAGAATGTATCCCTATTGTTGAGCGATGCATAACTGTAAAGCAACATAACAAATTACCCTGTACCTCAGCACTATACACACAGATGGTACTATCGGAATAGTTCTTGTATGAATGAACTATAGAGCATTTAAGTCATCTAATTTCAATGTTTTATTATCTTGATTTTTAAGTTTTTCCTGGTGGTTAACTAAAATTTTCCCTTATTCAATTTGAGCATATTTTTCTAAATTGAAATTACTATAGCTTATAGCTAATAAATGGCCAACATCATCTTAATAAGGCATGCTTTTGCTTAAAGACAAGTGTTAAATTAGAGAATCATTTTCTTCGTGTCTGAAAAACAAACTCATTTGACTGCCATGTGGAAAATAAGAAAGACGGTTAAATACTTGGCAAAGAGATATAATGACTTGTCCCTAGAAAGTATGAGAATTCTGTGTTGATTTTTTTGAGATCAAACACAGGATGCTGAGAGTGTTTTCAGGATGCTGCTTAAGAAAGAGCCATGCACAGGCACAATTTCATTTCCTGATATGATGGAAATGATGAAATAGTTCTGGTCTACCCTAGGTATTCAAGATTTATTTCTCCAGAAAGGGGGAAAAAGGTACTTATATCTTATAAATGTGCTTTCTTATAGATTGACTGTTATCACTGTTGTTGTCATTAAAACTGTTTATAATAGGTGAACAGAATTTTTAAGGTAGAAAACAAATGTAGAGAATTATAAATGCATATTATGGTTTTGCAAAATCAGAACATCCTCTGATTCCCTCCTTTCTGTGTTCATCTCATCATAGATCTGGTAAAAGATTCCCAAACTTTATGTTTTAACTGACAGTTAGTCTTGGATGAAACAAAAAGCAAGACGGTAAATGAGCAAAATTCTTAACAGATTGTCCAGTGCTGTGCTGGAGTTAACTTGCTCCACTCTGTGAAAGCTGTTTGTGTCCATCTCTTCCCAATCTGACACAAAAAGTCATGTCGATAAGCACAACTAACCATCATGAGAATATTTACACCATGGCTTTTTTCTCTTGTATTTATTTATTTGAAGAACCAGTTGTTAAATATTTATATCTGCATCAGTGATTCTAAGTCAACTACACTAAAAGAACAAAAAGCAGGAAGTCAGGAACAGGCATTGGACAATGATTGACAGTCAGAGCCAGCATTTCTGCTGAGACCCGAATGACAATTTGGAGAAGTCCGTATACTCTAGTAGAAGAGTATTTCTGACAGCAGGTTAAATGTGGAAAATCCATAAGCCAGGAACAATTCTGGTATATTTGAAGAACAGAAGCAGATAGGAGGAATGGAATATGTTTATCGAGAGGACTGCACTACAAGAAGAGATTGGAAATGTAGACTGAAGCAAAATTGTGTATAGATTTACAAGAGAGTAAGAATTGGATTTTAAGAATATGTGCAATGGAGAGGACTTGGGATACTTTAAGCTGAGGACTGATATGAACATATTTATAAAGAACAACCTGGCTCCTCTGTGTCAAATGAGTTGAGGCTAGGTATGGGAAGAATATAGTGAAAGTACACCAGTTATGAAAATATTATATTACCTTAGGTGAGAAATAAGAGTAGTTTAGGCCAGTTGGTGGTATGGATATGGAGAAAACTAAGATTTGGTTGTAGTCTGGAGGTTGTTTCTCTAGAATTTGATGATGGATTTGGTATGAGGAATAAAGAAAAACTCCCAAGCATGCAGCCTAAGTTTTCCATTGAATTGTGATACTGTTTACACAAGTGTAACAGTAGTGTTTTTATAATGGCAAACACTAAGAGAAAAAAATATTAAAGATGTAGAAAAATGTCCTATTTTGAATATTCTATACTTGAGTTAAATATTGCATACATAGAGATGTCAAGTATTAGTTGAATATGTGAGTACTGTGTCTCAAGGGAGAGTTCAAGGCTATTGACATAATTTGGGAACTTATCAGCACATACATATTTAAAATCCCACGACTATTGGAATTACATCATGTTAAGGGAAGAAAGAGAAGAGCATCCAGAACAGATACTTAGAATACTCCAATATCTATAAGTGAGGCAGAGAAGCCCATAAGGGAAAGTGGGATGTGGAACTGGAGATAAAAGAAAAAAATAGGAGCATTCATTGTCACTGAAGCCAAGCAGAGAAAAGACTTACACACAAAAAAAACCTCAATATCACTTGATGCTACTGAGAATTCATAGATATGAGACCTGAGAAGTGGAGTGTGGCCTGCAGACAGGTGGCTGACTGGCAAAGGGAATTAGGGAATTGGACACAGGCTGAGAAGTCAACTCATTGTAGATATTTTTCTATGAAGAAGAGCAGAGAAATGGAACATATGGAATCAAGGGAAGAATTATCTTCAAGATAGGAGCTGCTGGCTCAAACTTATATATTAATGGGAATGAAACGACAGAGGGAGATTCTCTTGATGATAAAAGGGAATACTCTGTTTTAGTATTCACTGTGAGTTCAGCCTCAACTACATTTCTGGTCAGTATATATTCTTCATGCATTATTCAATTTCATTCACTACAAAGTAGCCTCAGCCTACGGGTTTTACTAGCCCAGTTTTATAAACGCAAAAATTAAATCTGAGAATTATTGAAGAATTCATTTAATACACACATAGTCATTCTTAAAATATTACTGAATTTATGTTATATTCTAAGTAAGATGTTTAGTAATTAGTGATCTAAGAATGAATATTGTACAAAAAGAAATGAATCTAGCAATTTAACACTAGACCCATCTGTTGCCCAATTTTATGATTTTTTTTCTTGATACCATACTCTAAAGCATTCATCCCAGTTTGGCTGAGACAATTTGAATTATAGCCTACTGGTCCAACATAATTATTAATAGCACTTAATTTTACCTTTAAGTGTTTTGGGTTAGCCATGAATCTTATAGTCATTATATTAAAAAATCTAAATTGAGTGTACCCAATTGTTTACATATTACTGTATCTCACTGATGTTATTTCTAACACATTAACATTAGAAATTCATTTATTAAAAACATGTTATTTTCCAAATTTGTAATATTCACCAGTAGCAAAACATTTATTAAATAGATTCTATAATATAATCACTGAACTATTTTTCACAGAATTCCAAAAACAATCCTAAAATTTGTGTGGAAAAGCAAAAGACCCTGAATAGACAAACCAATCTTGAGCAAAAATAACAAAGCTGGGGAGGCATCCCATTACCTGACTTCGAAATATACTCTAAAACTACAACAGTCAAAATAGCATGATATTGCCATTTAAAACAAAACATATAGACCAATAGAGAATAGAGGCTCATATTTTGTATTTTTAGTAGAGATAACAGGGTAGAGAACTCAGAAATAAATTCATGAATTTACAGCTAATTTATTTTTGAGAAAGGTGCCAAGAACACATAATGAGGAAAAAAGAGTCTCTTCAATATTGAGTATATACCCAAAGGATTATAAATTATGCTGCTATAAAGACACATGCACACGTATGTTTATTGTGGCACTATTCACAATAGCAAAGACTTGGAACCAACTCAAATGTCCATCAATGACAGACTCGATTAAGAAAATGTGGCACATATACACCATGGAATACTATGCAGCCATAAAAAAGGATGAGTTCATGTCCTTTGTAGGGACATGGATGCAGCTGGAAACCATCATTATCAACGAACTACCACAAGAACAGAAAACCAAACACTGCATATTCTCACTCATAGGTGGGAACTGAACAATGAGAACACTTGGACACAGGATGGGGAACATCACACATTGGGGCCTGTCGTAGGGTGGGGGGAGTGGGGAGGGATAGCATTAGGAGATATACCTAATGTAAATGACGAGTTAATGGGTGTAGCACATCAACATGGCACATGTATACATATGTAACAAAGTTGCACGTTGTGCACATGTACCCTAGAACATAAAGTATAATTTTAAAAAAAGCTCTAATGAAGATGTATAAGGAAATTAATGTTATGTTCATGCCTGCTAAAACATTCATTCAGCAGCCCATGGATTAAAGAGTAATTTGAATTTTGAGGCCTTATTATGTAAGAAATACATTTTGTAAGGCTATAGCTTCCATAGACAGGGATTCCTCTTATAGATCTGGGCAAAGCAAATTGCAAACCTACTGGAGGCCGGGCGCAGTGGCTCACGCCTGTAATCCCAGCACTTTGGGAGGCCGAGGCGGGTGGATCACGAGGTCAGGAGATTAAGGCCATCCTGGCTAACATGCTGAAACCCCGTCTCTACTAAAAATACAAAAAAATTAGCCAGGCGTGGTGGCGGGCACCTGCGTCCCAGCTACTCAGGAGGCTGAGGCAGGAGAATGGCGTGAACCCAGGAGGCGGAGCTTGCAGTGAGCCAAGATCGCGCAGCTGCACTCCAGCCTGGGCGATAGAGCGAGACACCGTCTCAAAAAAAAAAAAAAAAAAAAAAAAAAAAACACCTTCTGGAAAGGGTTTTATATTCTAGATACCATTAAGGACATTTGTGATTCATGGGAGAAAGTCAAAATATGAAAAAAAACGGACTTTGGAAGAAGTTAAATTGCAATCCTCATGGATGACTTGGAGGGTCTCAAGACTTCAGTGGTGGAAGTCACTGCAGATGTGGGAGAAATAGGAAGAGAACTAGAATTATGAGTGGAGCCTGAAGTTATGGCTGAATTGGTGCAATCTCATGAAAAACTTTAACAAATGAGGAATTGTTTCTTACTGTTGAGCAAAGAAAGTGGTTCCTAGAGGTGGAATCTACCCCTGGTGAGGACACAGTAAATGTTATTGACATGACAACCAGTGATTTAGAATATTACATAAACATAGTTGATAGAGCAGCAGCAAGGTTTGAGAGAATGGACTCCAACTGTAAAGGAACTTCTACTGTGGATAAAAATGCCAACAAACAGCATCTCATGCTACAGAGAAATCTTAAGCAAAAGGAAGAATCAATCAATGCAGCAGACTTTCTTGTCTTAAGACGTTATGACAGCCACCCCAGCTTTCAGCACCCACCACCCTCATTAGTTAGCAGCCATCAACATCAAGGCAAGACCCTCCACCAGCAAAAAAGATTATAACTTGCTGAAGATATAGATGATTGTTAGCTCTTTTTAGTAATAATGTATTTTTAAATGAAGGTATATATATTGTGTCTTTAGAAATAATGTTATTGCACACTTTATATACACAGTATAATGTAAACATAGCTTTTATATGCACTGGGAAAAAATATTTGCTTAACTCACTTTATTGCAATGTTTGCTTTATTGCAATTGTTTGGAACAAGCCCACAATATCTCTGTACCTAATGCCTGTACAGCCATTATGAAACACAGTATGATCGTTCCTCAAAATATTAAAAATGGAACCACTATATGATCCAGCAATCCCACTACTGGGTCTGTATCCAACGGAAATGCAATTGGTAACCCAAAGAGATATCTGCACTGCTACGTTCATTGCAGCATTATTCACAAAAGTCAACATATGGAAGTGTCCATTAAAAAGTCAATGGACAAAATAATGTGATACATGTACACAGTGGAACACCATTCAGCCTTTAAAAAGATGGAAATTCTGTCATTTGTGACAACAAGGACAAACTTAGGGGATATTGTATTAAATGAAATAAGCTAGACATGGAAAAACAAATACAATATGAGCTCACTTATAAGTGTAATCTAAAACCGTTGAACTCCTAGAGGTGAAGAACAGAATTGTGGCACTTACGGATGGGAGGAGTGGTGGGAACAGGGAGATGGGGAGATGGCCAAAAGATACAAAATTTTCATTAAATAGGAGGAATAAGTTCAAGAAATATAGAACATGGTGACTACAGTTAATAACAATGTACTGTATTTTTGAAAATTGCTGAGAGTAGATTTCAATTGTTCTCCCCATAAAAAATAAGTATTTTAGGTAATGCGTATGTTTATTAGCTCGATTTAGCCATTCCACAATGTACAGGAACTTCAAAAAATGTTGCACATGAAAAATATATAGTTTTATTTGCCACTCAAAACATATACAAATAATTTTCTTAAAATGTCATTGAATTGCTTACCAGGAACCTTATTAGCCAGATTACTCATCTAATGTCATTAGCCATTAGAATTTAATCTTGTATGACTGATTATTAGTATTGAACAGTTTGCATTATTGGCTATTAGTTGTCTGTTGATTTCATTTGCCATTTTCTACTGGGCTGTTGTTTTTTACTTGTTATAGGCGCTCATGATATATTATGAAAATTAAATTTATATTTGTTATATATATTATATGTATTACATATATGCTAAACTATTTTATCTCAGTCCTTTTCTTATGTCAAAAATATTTTTATTTTATTCTTATGAAGATATTTAATAGTTATAGAGTTATATCTGTCAAAGCTCTCTTGGTAACATATTTGGAAAACATTTTTCTACATTTTCTTGGAAGGCCTGTAGATAAATAATCTATCTGGAATTTATTATATGGAATGAAGTAGGAATGTAGCATAATATTTTCCTCATATATAATTGATTGCTTAATAATTTTAATTTAAATACTCCCATTTGTAGCATTTGTTTCTGGATATTTTGTTGCATTTTGTTTGTTCATTTCTCTATGAGCTCTAAATTATTCAAAATACTGTTGTTTTATGATATATTTTGGTTCCTGTCAGGTCAAGATATTATAATTCTGTCTTTCAAAGTGTTCATTTTTTATATCATGTAAACTATAAATCATCTATTCAAATTATATTTAAATATTATCTTGGTATATTGATAAGAATTACATAAAATGTATAGATTAGTTTGAGTCCTTAGTCCAGAAACATGGGGCATGTCTGCATTTATCCAGATACTATTTTATTTTTCACTAAATTTTGATTTTTAGCATGGTCCCATCAGTGTTTGAATGATTTCTTATTTTCTAGAACAAGATCTTCCAACTTACTTTCCCGTTTTCCTGCCTCAGATCTACAATCAGACATTTCACTAAGGATCTTAATCTTTGTTTAAGGGGTAATGCCATTTAGAAACCAATATCTGAGCACTAGTGGCTCTCAGTGAATGTACTGTGGCTCTCCTGGTAGAGGGGAGGAAAGCTATATGGTAGAGGCATATACTATCCAGACTATAGGTTCTTGATTAAGCCCACTCTCTCTAAGATTAAACCAGTACTTATTAATTTAATCTTTTTAAAATGTATTTTTTCTATCATTTTAATTTTTTAGTTAGCTCAATTTTGCATTTTTCAATTTTTTTACGCATTTCAGCCAGAACTTTTTCCAACATTTCTAGAAGACTCCATTTTTGTCATATATTTGGGATAATTACATACTAGACATATATTTGTATCAATGCTAGTTAATATTTGCTGAATGCTAACAATTTGAAAGTGGAATATCAATTTTTTAAGCAAAGATTTTATTTCCTTTTAGACCTAAGAACATTTATCAATAAGGGCACTCACTTATCCTTTACCTTTGATGTACTCGCACATCACAGATTTTAGGGTTTCTTTTGATGTCCTCAAATTCTTGTTTTGTCTAATTTCAAATATGTAACTGACTTGCCACACTTTTAAGGTTTCTTGGACATTCACTCCTCATAACCTTCCATATAATATGGTTGCTTTACTTTGATGTAATATTTTCACCTGATTATTTTAAGATTCACAAAATTTTTAAAGTGTTGTTACTAGTTCAAGGATGTAATAACTTCTGCTCTTTGAACTTAGTGTTTGGAAAACCCTGTAAAAGCATTTATGGAAGCCACATTTTGGGATTGTAACTAGATTAAAATACTCAACCTTTTGGCAAAAATGGTAGTGAAGGTTTTTTCAGTATTCGGGTTTCATGACTAAACTAAAAAGCTTAAAAAAGGAGCAAAGGAAGGAAAGAGAAAAGGAAGGAAAACCAGAGAATGCATAAGTGTTCTCAGTGGTTTCATTACGTATACACTTAGAGCTGAACATCACTTTATGGTCCCATCCCCTGCTCCAAAATATAAACCAGTACTGAACTACAGATGTAAGAAAAGAAAATTCAAAGGAAAAAGCCTATGGATTAAAATATACTTTAGAAACATACCACCCAATTACAATCATGACCCCTGTTTGGATCCCATTTCAAACAACCAAACTGTAAACCAAAACAAACACAAATATGTTAGACAATTGGGAAACTATATCACTGATTAAATAGTTGATGGTATTAAGGGACTGTTGGTAATTTTTGAAGTGTAACAATGGTATTATGAATAATTTTTTGAGTTTAAAATATTTATAAATATTTTCTGAAATATTTATGGGTGAAATTAATGTCTGGGACTGACTTTAACATAATGGAAAATAGAGATAAACATTAGTCATTAATGATAACTGTTGAAACTGACAGATTGGTGACTAGGGACTTCACTACACCATTCTCTATAATTTTGTATATGTTTGAAATTTGCTATAAGTTTGAAATTTAATTAAGGCCTGTATGATGAGGTGGTGGTGGGAATAGAAAGAAGTGAAAAACATTGAGTGGGATCTGAAAGTTTTAATGGACAGGTCTCAGTGATCATTTGTGGTTAAATGTGTCAGGAGTGAGGGGAGACAACTTCTGCATGATCTAAATGTATCACTCAGCTTGGATCTCAGCACTAGTTCCAAGAAAAATGCAATGCATGTATTCAGGGTATTGACTTCTTGGAAGTTGGGATAGGAAAATAATGATAAATGACTTAAGGGAACTGTAAAGAACATGGATGAAATGGTCAGGCACTGTGGCTCATGCCAGTAATGCCAGAACTTTGGGAGGCCCAGGCTGGTGGATCAATTGAGCTCAGGAATTCAAGACCAGCCTGGGCAACATGGTGAAACCCCGTCTCTACAAAAAATACAAAAAAAATCAACGAAGTGTGGTGGTGAATGCTTGTAGTACCAGCTACTCCAAAGGCTAAGGTGGGAAGATTACTTGAGCCTCAGAGGTTGAGGCTGCAATGAGCAGTGATTGCACCCTGCACCCCAGACTCTATAAAAAACAAAAAAGAAAAAGAAAATAAAGAAAAGAAAAAGGAAAGAAAATCAATGAAATGATGGATCATGACTGAAACAGAAGGAAGAGCCATGAGTGGGCTGAGACATAAGGCAGAAAAAAAGAGTGCTCTAGGCTATTGTGTTGACATTAACAGGCTGTCTAAGATTGAGCATATTACTTTGTGTATACTTTATTTACTTTCCATAACCAAAAATTAAGAGTGGACTTAATATATGGTCATTTGCAGGTCAAAAATGATGTTTTCCTTCACCCGCATGTCTTCTTTTTTGCCAGTTAAAATTCCCTACATAAAGAAAATAAAAGAGCTGTTTGAAATCATATACAAATTTAAATTACACCAACACACTACATTCTCTTAACTATTCATTTCCTAATATAGCCTCGATTGTGAAAAAAGCATGAGAAAAATCATCTTTGCTTTGTACTGTTTTGTTGTTGTTGTTGTTAAGGGGTTTTCTGTCAAAGTTAAAATTTCCAGCTAATAACCTTTGAAGCTCTAGCATTAACCATAGTAAAATATAGCATAGTAAACCTAATCTGGGGCTTTTTGCAAAGTTGTTTATAAACTGCCTTAAGTGATCCTTTATAAAAATAGAAAATAATGCTATAACGCTGTTATCAAAAATTTTGCTTAATCAGATTTGTATTACTCTTCTTTGGCTGAAATGCAGAGGTCAAATATCAGAGTATTCATTATTTTATTGCCTTAATTCTCAATGATGCTTCAAACCCCAAACAACTGCATGTGACAGGCCTATGTGAAAATTTAATTATGTTCCTGACTGTAGGGGACATATTTATTCCTTGATTCTTTATCTTCCAAAGAGGGCTGAGGACATATGCTCCATTACCTATAAAGGAATAGAAGTATCCCCTGCTTGTGTACTTTACCCCACTCACTAATTTTTCTTATGAGAAAAGAAACTAACCTGTTTAGTGAGATGATGACAGGCTGAGAGTCATCAGGTTATTTTTAAAGGTCATTCTTCATATATAGCCCAGGCATTATTAAGTCAAATTCAATCACAATACAAAGGTATTCTTTTTTTTTTTCTTGTTTTTTTTTTTTTTGAGACGGAGTCTCGCTCTGTCGCCCAGGCTCGAGTGCAGTGGCCGGATCTCAGCTCACCGCAAGCTCCGCTTCCCGAGTTTATGCCATTCTCCTGCCTCAGCTTCCCGAGCAGGTGGGACCACAGGCGCCCGCCACCTCGCCCGGCTAGTTTTTTGTATTTTTTAGCAGAGACGGGGTTTCACCGTGTTAGCCAGTACGGTCTCGATCTCCTGACCTCGTGATCCGCCCGTCTCGGTTTATTCAATGAAAATTAACAATTTATTAGGGGACATGTTGATTTTCATTTCAGAGAGACAATGAATGACCATTGACCTCCCAATTTAGTTATTCATAGAGCAACTAATATATGCCAATCACTGTTCCAGGTGCTTGAGAAATGGCAGTGACAAAAATCCCTTACAATCTTGTGGTTTAGGAAGCCTTCAATGTGAACCCAAGAATTAGGGATCAAAACTACATCTGGGGACACCAAGCCTTCTGTGCAGCCATGTCAGATGGTTTCACCAGAAGTGAATGTCAAAAGAATAGTAGCCTCAAAGACAAATCTTAGCAGACATAGTCTACCACGTTTCTAGAATTAAGCAAGGCTTTGGTGGCATTCTCAGGTAAGATACTGAAACTGCATTTGAAGTTCAAACAAACAAAGATTAATTTTAATAGTCAAGACCTATTTACACTTTCTGAGATTTCCAGTCTTTCATAGATGCTAAGGTTCGGAGGTACTCTCTAAGGTACTTTAGAAGAAATAATTTCATTTCTCAAGGTATTATAGATCCCCATAGTAAAAAGTTAAGACTCATGGCAAAGCAAGAAACAAGTCAACCAAATAGATAGCATTTCATTACAAAGCTCCTTCACTTGGTGAGTCAAAGGCACATTGCCCTCATTACTGTATTTCCTGGCCAGGACACAGGCTGGGGAATTAACAGAGTAATGGGATTTCCACACTGTCTTTCATTTTTAAGAGCTCCATATGAGCATGTGGCACCAAACTTATTTCTCTTTATCTTGATTTAAACTGTATCCAAGGCCAAGGGGTGAATGTGACTTGCTTTACTTCTTAAATTATGAAGTTTGTCCTAAAATTCCTATAGTTATTCCTCCACATTCCTCATTATCTCAAACTGGCTTCACATAAATTTTGATCATTGTGAATTTCATACAGACTATAGGTTCAACCACAAGACAGATAAAATTTTAATCAGTGAACAGCTAAAGAGGCCTTTTGGTCCTCATTATATATTGGATAAGTAAAGTTCTTGAGTTGAGGTACAGGAAAAAAAGTTATGTAATTATTATAATGCTAAGAAGAAAAATTTAAAAGCTTATACCTATATTTTTTTATAAGACATAATTTCTTAAGAACAAGGTCACTTTTTAAAATCAGAGTATTTTGTCATAATTAATACCAAAGTAGTAAAAGAAATAAAGAAGATTATAATGAAAGACATGTCTAAGGATGAGGATTTCCTTAGGATAAGTACTGCTATTTGGTGAGACAGCCTAGATGTATATAAAAGAGAAATGGAGATATTCACAGCCCTATGTATTATTAAGGTTGGAGTTAGGGAAAAGATATGTTATTATGATGGGTTAACAGACCACCATTTCAAGAAGATAAAAATGGGAAGACCTTAGCGTCCACACTTGGATGACTTGAGAGGCAGTTTGAAAACAGGAAGCCAATGAACCAGAGACAAGCCACTGGGATAACTCCCTTGGAAAACTAGGATCAATAGCTAGAGAGTTTCATAAAATCTGGACATATTTTAGAAATAGAGTCTTCATCAATAGACATGGAATGTTTTCACTGAGTTTTAAATTGACAGAGCTGTTGCAAGAAGATAAACAAATATGGCAAGCATTATAAGGGGAGAGGTCTGGAGAATTCACAATGTTAAGTTTCCAGAAGAAGGATATGAGTAGTCATTACAGAAGTCAGGGAGGTCACTACTGCACTGAGAACAGATTTGGATTAGATGCTGATCTGATGGGAGGTAACATCTGCATGGAATACCCCTTAGGAAGGTGAGAGTGTCATCATTTGTTTAATTAATGGATGCTTTTGGTCGGAACAGAATTTGTTGAATTCTTATGTCATTCCATGGGAAAAACCCAATGTACAATCTAGAAGAACATTTTAGGAAAATTAATTTCAGATACTGAAAGTACCTGAAAAAAAGAATGAGAACCAAATGATACAGCTGAGTGCTGGCACCACTTGAAAAGTGATCAAAAGGAAACAGTTAGGGAAGCAGTTTACATTTTGAATTTTTCTGAACCAGCTTGAAAAGACCTGAGGAAAGCAGGATAAAAAAAAACCACATATAACACTCCTAAAAGGAAAAATAAAGCAGAAAAGAATATTTCTCATGCCTTTGAGGTCAAATTAGCCCTGATAGTTAAAGGCCAAGGTCGGTAGTTCCAAGTTACCTTAGGATAATGAAGTTTCTATGGATCACAGTCTTTCCACACCTTCTCCAAAATACCATAAAGATTTAAAGAACAGTTAACTTAAAACATCAATAACGTACATTTGCCACATAGAGAACAGAAGATATAAATTGCAATTTATGGGTAAAAGAAGGACTAAGCAACTAAGACTACCAGAGCCCACACTTGCATGTGAGTCTGGAGGGAGCTGTATAATGTGTGAGTAGTGGGCAGCAGTGGTGAAATCCAGGAAACATTATCAAGAGTTCACCTCCAGAAATAGAGAGGCACATCCAGAGTAGAAGCTATCGACAGCCTTGTTGGGCTTAGAAGACTACATAGCACAGTCAACGGGAAGACAAAGAAGAGGCTTGGAAAGGTGGTCTTGGCAAAGTATCTTTAAAGAGAGTTACAGATTGGGATGACTTGCTGCTGGTTTGGGTCATTTTAAGCTTGTCTCTGAGGAAGCCTGGAAGTCAAATATTGACCTTTGAACAAGAAGGAAATTAAATAAACTAGCTGTCTATGTATAGTGTGCAGCATGAAGTCTGAAATTCGCCTGGAGACATGCTGTACTAGCTTGTTATCTATACTGCTTAGTGAAAATGTATAGATTGACAGTTATACATGGTTTAACAAGTCATAAAGCCTAGGTTTTACCTAAGTGATTGGTGTGGTATAAAAGACTCCTCAACAAATTTGTACCTTGGCATGAGTGAAGCTCATGAACTCACAGATGAAATCAGATATCTTTTTTGAAAAAAAAAGATGCATAACAGTTGCGCATATTTTGGGGGTACTGTGATATTTTGAAACCTGAAAAATATGGAATGCTTCATAAATTTTCATGTCACTCTTGTGCAGAAGACATGCTAATCTTCTCTATATAATTCCAGTTCTAGTATATGTGCTGTCGAAGCAAGTACGAAACCAAAATATCTTGTATTTACCTTGGTGGCTCATAAACCAAAGACGAACCACATCCTATGTGACTGAGATAGGACCCCACAGGGCTGCACTGATAAGTCATGCTCCTCTACAAATGTCTGCACTTTCTCTCTGTGGCTGTAACATATCTTTTACCTTTATTAATCTTTACAAAAATATGTCCTGTGGGGTCCCATGAGGACTGTCAATTATCTGATGGTGTGTGACTTCTGTAGCAGCAGTTGCATTTGGAGTCAGCAGCTGGTTTTAAATAGAGGAAAAGAAGCAGTTGATGACAAACAGCCTACTGGAACGGAATATAATATGAAAATAAAAGCAAACTGCACCTCCACTAAATAATGATTTCATACATTTAAAAACCACCATTTCCTATTGCTACAGAAGCAGAATCCTTGATATGAGAACTCAGAAAAGCCACCTGCTACCCACAAGCCACATAAAAGAAATATCTTCCTAGTCATTATTCTAGGAGAATGAAATATGGATAAGAAAAATAAAATCGTGGCATTCATGAAAAACTGAAGATGAGGATCAAAACAGGTTCAAATGAAAGCACAGTAAGTGACACAGACAAAACCTGCTGAGAAGTAAGATTCTTGCCAGAATTTAAAATATAACAAAATAAGACATTGTAGATATGAAAGAACATTTAAAAATGTAAATTACAAACTTTAAGAGGAGACAGGTAACAAGAGACAGGTAATAGATGTCAAATGGGAAAGGACAAAGCTTGGGAAAGAAAACAATTCAAAATTAACTTGTAAATTAAGATTAAACATAAGATACCCAAAAGATAATAGAAATTACTTAAAATGTAATAATATCAAGAGGTTAGAAATGAGACCAAATGGACAAATGATACAGTTAGAGAAGAATAAATAGAAGGTAGAAACACAAAGAAGATGGAATGTACATAACCGGCAAAGAAAATCCAATTTCCTTGGAATAAGAGTACCAAAAGAAGCAATAAAGAACAAAACATAACAAACAACCAAGCAAGGAAACAGAACAAATATTTTTTAATTAGAATACAAAAAGCTCTCATTTTTAAAAATACCTGGATCTGCATATAAAAAAGATGCACAGTGTGCCTGAGAAAACTGGCCTAGGATGTTAACCAGTAACACCATGTTCCTAACGTTATAAGATTTTAAAGGTAACAGATAAAAATTATAGGCCTCCAACCAAAAACAACAATGCACTGACAAAGTAAAGAAAATTATATTGACATCAGACTTCTTGGGAGGAACGTTAACACAAAAAGATAATGGCACAGTATTTACCAGACACACATAGGAAGAAAATGTAAGGTAATAATGTTTTATCCAGCCAAGCTTTCTTTCAAGTATGACGATTTAAGAAAACAATTTTAAACATGGAAGAATTTAAGTTTATGAATCTTTCCTAAGCAGTCTCCTAGAAAATATGCTTAGACAACCAGGAGCTGATTGAAGAGATTCTGTATAAAATTTTGGTATTAAGCATTGAATAAGTAAAACTCTATATATAAAGAGAGAGGAAAAGATAGAGGAAGAGAGATGGAGAAAGAGAAGGAGAGAGTAAGGGGGTCACTGAGATTCAAGAACAAATATATGTTTTACGAAATAGAAAGAGAAAACCAGGAACAGAAGAGAGAGAGAGAGAAATGGGGAAATAAAATGTTATAGAAGATTCCGTAATAAGTAGTGGTTAGGAATCAAACAATAACATTTGAATGCAAGAAATATGTGTACATGTAAGAGTAGGAATATAGCAGTAAGAAAATAATATGATTGATCAAAGTTAAATGGTGAAGAAAAGGGAAAGAAGAAGAACTAAATGAATATTTTGTTTGTTTCTTGTAGAAATCCATAGATACTCCTAAGGAAAATAGGGAATGACATACTCACACAATGGTAAACATTATAACCAAAATACAAACTTTTCTATTACTTAAAAAAAAATAAGAAAATTAAAAAGTAATTACTTAGTGAATAATTAATTATTATGTGTTTGTAGGCTTAACTCATTAAAAGTAAAAAATTTCAGGTAGAATGGCGCCAAAATGTAACTTTGTGTTGTATACAAGAGAACCAATTTTAAAGGTTTGAGAGGCTACAAATCAAAAAATGGATGAAAAAAATAACAAGCAAAACAAAAAATGAAAGCAGAGATAACTTCATATCAAACATAATTAAGGCTAAAAAGTATTAAATGAGAATAAGAGTTATTATGTTATAATGTTATACCTTCACAGCAAAGTTAAAACAGATACGAATCCCTAAATGTTATATAATATAAAAACCATTTTTATAAAAGAGGATCTACAGATGGTGCATTAGAAACACACTAAGATAAGAGAATTCATTACAATGAAACCATCTTAGGTCAAGAGTAAAAGGATTATGTGAGAATCTAGATAGCATCTATTTATATCTACATAATTTAATGAGATATTCACCCCAATATTAAAAATATAGCTTCTAACCAATTACACATGAAAATATCTTGAAAAATAAAAATTATAGCCCATAAAGAATATCTCGACAGATTACATAAAATGGAAAAGAAAACAATGTTCTATGATCAAAATACAACCTTTTACATAAAGATTCAATGACCCTGTATAAAATAAGATCTCATGGGACGTAGTTAAAACAGTATTTGAAAGAAAACTCATAGCCAAAAATATTCGTTTTATTTAAAAATAAAAGAATGAAAAGAGTAAATTAAACATCCCACTCAAAATGTCAGGGGCAAGAAAATGCAAACCAAAAGAAAGAGAAGAAAGGAATTCATAAAGATAAAAGAAGGGAAAAATTAACTGGGAAAAATTAGCTAGAAAAAAAGGGATGAATAATTCTTTTTTTAAAAACCAGGCTCAATTCCTTTCCAAGATGGCCGAATAGGAAAGGCTCTGGTCTGCAACTTCCAGCCTGATCGACACAGAAGATGGGTGATTTCTGTATTTCCAGCCGAGGTACCTTGTTCATCTCACTGGGACTGGTTGGACAGTGGGTGCAGCCCACAGAGGGCAAACCGAAGCAGGGCGGGGCATCACCTCACCCGGAAAGCACAAGGGGTCAGGGGATTTCCCTTTCCTAACAAAGGGAAGCCGTGACTGATGGTACCTGGACAAACGGGACACTCCTGCCCAAATACTGTGCTTTTCCAATGGTCTTAGGAAACGGCACACTAGGAGATTATACCCCATGCCTGCAGCAAATCCCACACCCATGGAGCCTTGCTTACTGCTAGCGCAGCAGTCTGAGATTGACCTGCAAAGCAGCAGCCTGGCAGGGGGAGGGGCGTCTGCCATTGCTGAGGCTTGAGTAGGTAAACAAAGTGTCCAGGGAAGGTTGAACTGGGTGAAGCCCACCGCAGCTCAGTAAGGCTGGCTGCTTCTGTAGTCTCCACCGCTGGGGGCAGGACATAGTTGAACAAAAGGCAGCAGAAACTTCTGCAGACTTAAATGTCCCTGTCTGACAGCTCTGAAGAGACCAGTGGTTCTCCCAGCATGGCGTCTGAGCTCAGAGAATGGACAGACTGCCTCCTCAAGTGGGTCCCTGATCCCTGTGTAGCCTAACTGGGAGACACCTCCCAGTAGGGGCCAACTGACACCTCATACAAGTGGGTGCCTCTCTGGGACGAAGCTTTCAGAGGAAGGATCCGGCAGTAATATTTGCTGTTCTTCAATATTTGCTGTTCTGCAGCCTCTACTGGTGATACCCAGGCAAACAAGGTCTGGAGTGGACCTCCAGCAAACTCCAACAAACCGGCAGCTGAAGGACCTGACTGTTAGAAGGAAAACTAGCAAACAGAAAGGAATAGCATCAGCATCAACAAAAAGGACATCCGTACCAAAAATCCCATCTGTAGGTCACCATCATCAAAGACCAAAGGCAGATAAAACCACAAAGACGGGGAGAAACCAGAGCATAAAAGCTGAAAATTCTAAAAACCAGAGCGCCTCTTCTCCAAAGCATATCAGCTCCTCGCCAGCAACGGAACAAAGCTGGATGGAGAATGATTTTGACAAGCTGACAGAAGTAGACTTCAGAAGGTCGATAATAACAAACTTCTCCAAGCTAAAGGAGGATGTCTGAACACATTGCAAGGAAGTTAAAAACCTTGAAAAAAATTAGATGAATGGCTAACTAGAGCAAACAGTCTAGAGAAGACCTTAATTGACCTGATGGAGCTGAAAACCATGCACAAGAACTATGTGATGCATGCACAACCTTCAATAGCTGATTTGATCAACTGGAAGAAGGAGTATCAGTGACTGAAGATCAAATTAATGAAATAAAGTGAGAAGAGAAGTTTAGAGAAAAAGGGGGAAAAAGAAGCGAACAAAGCCTCCAAGAAATATGGGACTATGTGGAAAGGCCAAATCTACATTTGATTGGTGTATCTGAAAGTGACAGGGAGAATGGAACCAAGGTGGAAAATACTCTTCAGGATAATATTCAGGGGAACTTCCCCAACCTAGCAAGGCAGGCCAACATTCAAATTCAGGAAATACAGAGAACACCACAAAGATACTCCTTGAGAAGAGCAACCCCAAGACATATAATGGTCAGATTCACCAAGGTTGAAATGAAGGAAAAAAATTTTAAGAGCAGCCAGAGAGAAAGGTCGGGTTACCCACAAAGGGAAGGCCATCAGACTAACAGCACATCTCTCAGCAGAAACTCTGCAAGCCTGAAGAGAATGGGGGCCAATATGCAACATTCTTTTTTTTTTTTTTTTTTTTTTTTTTTAAGACGGAGTCTCGCTCTGTCGCCCAGGCTGGAGTGCAGTGGCCGGATCTCAGCTCACTGCAAGCTCCGCCTCCCGGGTTCACGCCATTCTCCTGCCTCAGCCTCCCGAGTAGCTGGGACTACAGGCGCCCGCCACCTTGCCCGGCTAGTTTTTTGTATTTTTTAGCAGAGACGGGGTTTCACCCTGTTAGCCAGGATGGTCTCGATCTCCTGACCTCGTGATCTGCCCGTCTCAGCCTCCCAAAGTGCTGGGATTACAGGCTTGAGCCACCGCGCCCGGCCCCGCAACATTCTTAAAGAAAAGAATTTTCAACCCAGAATCTCATATCCAGTAAAACTAACCTTCATAAGTGAAGGAGAAATAAAATCCTTTACAGACAAGCAAATGCTGAGAGATTTTGTCATCACTGCCTTACAAGAGCTCCTGAAGGAAGCACTAAACATGGAAGGAACAACTGGTACCAGTCACAGAATAAACATGCCAAATTGTAAAGACCATTGATGCTAGGAAGAAATTGCATCAACTAACGAGCAAAATAACCAGCTAACATCAAAATGACAGGATCAAATTCACAGATAACAATATTAACCTTAAACGTAAATGGGCCAAATGCCCCAATTAAAAGACTCAGACTGGTAAATTGGATAAAGAGTCAAGATCCATCAGTGTGCTGTATTCAAGGGACCAATCCCACGTGCAGAGACACAAAGAGGCTCAAAATAAAGGGATGGAGAAAGACCTACCAAGCAAATAGAAAGGAAAAAAAAAAAAAAAAAGCAGGGGTTGCAATCCTAGTCTCTGATAAAACAGACTTTAAACCAACAAAGATCAAAAGAGACAAAGAAGGCCACTACATAATGGTAAAGGGATCAATTCAACAAGAAGAGCTAACTATCCTAAATATATATGCACCCAATACAGGAGCACCGAGATTCATAAAGCAAGTCCTTAGAGACCTGCAAAGAGGCTTAGACTTTCACACAATACTAATGGGAGACCTAAACACTCCACTGCCAATATTAGACAGATAAACAAGACAGAAGGTTAATAAATATATCCAGGACTTGAACTCAGCTCTGCACCAAGCAGACCTAATAGGTATCTACAGAACTCTCCACCTCAAATCAATAGAATATACATTCTTCTGAGCACCACATCACACTTATTCCAAAATTGGCCACATAGTTGGAAGTAAAGTACTCCTCAGCAAATGTAACAGAACAAAACTCACAACAAACTGCCTCTCAGATCACAGTGAAATCAAATTAGAACTCAGGATTAAGAAACTCACTCACAACCACACAACTACATGGAAACTGAACAACCTGCTCTTGAATGACTACTGGGTAAATAATGAAATGAAGGCAGAAATAAAGATCTTCTTTGAAATCAGTGAGAACAAAGACACAATGTACCAGAATCTCTGGGACACATTCTAAGCAGTGCATAGAGGGAAATTTATAGCACTAAATGCCCACAATAGAAAGCAGGAAATCAACACCCTAACATCACAATTAAAATAACTAGAGAAGCAAGAGCAAACAAATTCAAAAGCTAGCAGAAGGCAAGAAATAACTAAGATCAGAGCAGAACAGAAAGAGATACAGACACAAAAAACCCTTCAAAAAATCAATGAATCCAGGAGCTGCTTTTTTGAAACGATCAACAAAATGGATAGACCACTAGCAAGACTAATAAAGAAGAAAACAGAAAAGAATCAAATAGACACAATAAAAAATGATAAAGAGGGTATCACCACCAATCCCACAGAAGTACAAACCACCATCAGAGAATAAACACGTCTATGCAAATAAACTAGAAAAACAAGAAGAAATGGATAAATTCCTGGACACATACACTCTCCCATGACTAAACCAGGAAGAAGTTGAATCTCTAAATAGATAATAACAGGCTGTGAAACTGAGGCAATAGTTAATAGCCTACCAACAAAAAAAGGTCCAGGACCACACAGATTCACAGCTGAATTCTACTAGAGGTACAAACAGGAGCTGATACCATTCCTTCTGAAACTATTCCAATCAACAGAAAAAGAGGGAATCCTCCCTAACTCATTTTATGAGGCTAGCATCATCCTGATACCAAAGCCTGACAGAGACACAACAAAAAAAGAGAATTTTAGACCAATATCCCTCAATGGGATGCAAAAATCCTAAATAAAATACTGGCAAATCAAATCCAGCAGCACATCAAAAAGTTTAGCCACTATGATCAAGTCGGCTTCATCCCTGGGATACAAGGCTGGTTCAACATAAGCAAATCAATAAACATAATCCATCACATAAACAGAACCAACAACAAAAACAACACGATTATCTCAATAGATGCAGAAAAGTCCTTTGACAAAATTCAACAGCTCTTTATGCTAAAAACTCTCAATAAACTAGGTATTGATGGGATGTATCTCAAAATAATAAGAGCTATTTATGATAAACCGACAGCCAATATCATACTGAATGGGCAAAAACTGGAAACATTCCCCTTAAAAACTGGCACAAGACAGGGATGCCCTCTCTCACCACTCCTATTCAACACAGTGTTGGAAGTTCTAGCTAAGACAATCAGGCAAGAGAAAGAAATAAAGGGTATTCATTCAGGAAAAGAAGAAGTCAATTTGTCCCTGTTTGCAGGTGACATGATTGCGTATTTAGAAAACCCCATTGTCTCAGCCCAAAATCTCCTTAAGCTGAAAAGCAACTTCAGCAAAGTCTCAGGATACAAAATAAATGTGTAAAAATCACAAGCATTCCTATATACCGATAACAAACAGACAGCCAAATCATGAGTGAACTCCCATTCACAATTGCTCTATAAAGAGAATAAAATACCTAGGAATCCAACTTACAAGGGATGTGAAGGATCTTTCAAGGAGAACTACAAAACACTGCTCAACAAAATGAAAAAGGACACAAACAAATGGAAGAACATTCCATGCTCATGGATAGGAAGAATCAATATTGTGAAAATGGCCATACTGCCCAAGGTAAATTATAGATTCAATGCCATCCCCATCAAGCTACCAATGACTTTCTTCACAGAATTGGAAAAAACTACTTTAAAGTTCATATGGAACCAAAAAAGAGCCCAGGTGTGGTGTCTCATGCCTGTAATCCCAGGACTTTGGGAGGCTGGGGCGGGTGGATCATCTGAGGTCGGGAGTTCAAGACCAGCCTGGCCAACTTGATGAAACCCCCTCTACTAAAAAACCAAAAATTAGCCAGGTGTAGTGGTACATGTCTGTAATTCCAGCTACTCAGGAGGCTGAGGCAGGAGAATCACTTCAACCCAGGAGGCGGAGGTTGCGGTGAGCCAAGATCACACCACTGTACTCCAGCCTGGGCAATGGAGCAAGATTCCATCTCAAAAGCAAATAAACAAATAAATAAATACCAAAGCAGATGCAATGGTGCATTCTGTGCCTATATTCCCAGCTGCTACTCAGGAGCCTAAGGCAAGAGAATCACTGGAGCCCAGAAGTTTAAGGCCAGCCTGGACAACATAGTAAGACCCTGTCCCTAAAACAAACAAACAAAAACAGCCCAATAGACATTTCATCACACATCACACAACCATGTTAGAAAAAATAGGAAATTAATGACAAGGGTACAAAAACCACCAAATCAATTTTTTTTTATCTTGAGACAATAAATTTTTAAAATCCACTACATGAAATAAATTATTTTGTACAAAAAAACTTTACTAATACTGAGCTCACACATGTAGAAAAAACCAATTTTTATTTCACAAAAAGATAAAAAATGAGGAGTAATACCTCCAAAACCTGATAAATATTGTACACAAAAGAAAACTGGCAATCAGTTACACCTGTAAGCACTTATGCATAAAAGTTCTAAATAAATATTCAAAACATAAAAACATTAACATTAAAATAAGATACCTCATAATCAAGAGAATTTTATTCCAATGGTGTAAGCACCCTTCAATATTGTATTATCCATTAATATAATTATGCATATTTGTATATGTAACGATAAATATCTCGATAGTGTCTCAGAGATGCTAAAAATGCATTTGACAAATAAATACTATTTTTATTACCAATGAAACCATCAACAAATAGGAATTGATACATATATCACGAAAATTACAAAAATGTATATTTCTCAGTTCAAAGGTTAGCATCTGACATGGCGGTGAAGCACTGGCTATAGTCAAAATCAGAAATGAGACAAGACTGGCCGCTGGGTGTGATGGTTCACACCTGTTTGAACACTGTATTAATGGCATTAGCCAATGCAATGATATAAGAGAAAGCAAATAGAGGCTTAAGAATATAAAAGGAAGAACTAAAACTCTATTTGTAGATGATATATTATGCATCAAGAAAACCAAAGCAATAAATTCACCATGCTGACAGGATATAAAATTGACATACAAAAATAATTACCTGCTTCTCTGTGAATGATGACCTGTTAGACAATGTATGGGTAAGAATAACCTATTTACAACAGATTTTTAAGTTCTTATGATAAAATACACAAAATATAAAAATACAAATGGTGATAACTTGAATCATTTCTGAAAAACACAAAAGTAAAACTTGAGCAAGTTGAAAGACATACCACAATCTTGGAGAAGAAAATCCGACATCATGAAGATATTGAGAGGTGACAACATGCTAGCAGCCCTCACTCTCAGCGCTGCCTCGGTGTCCACTCTGGCGGCGCTTGAGGAGCCCTTCAGCCTGCCACTGCACAGTGGGAGCCTGTCTCTGGGCTGGCCAAGGCTGGAGCCGGCTCCCTCTGCTTGCAGGGAGGTGTGGTGGGAGAGGCACGGGCGGAACCGGCGCTGCGGGCTGCACTCACAGGCCAGTGCAAGTTCTGGTGGGCACCGGCTCCGTGGCCCCGCACTTGGAGCGGCTGGCGGGCACGGCCGACCCAGAGCAGTGAGGACTTAACACCAGGGCCAGCAGCTGCAGAGGGTGTGCCAGGTCCTCTAGCAGTGTTGGCCCGCTGGCACTGCACTCGAGTTCTCCCTGGGCCTCAGCTGCCTCCCCGCCGGGCAGGGCTAGGGACCTGCAGCCCGCCATGCCTGAACCCCCTTCCTCTACACTCCTCCCCCCACTCATCTCCCCCACTCCCTCTCCCCCACCACCTCCCATCCACCACCTCCCTCCCGCACCTCCACACCCCCTCCCCACTATCCCCCAGCAGCGGGCTCCCACGTGGCCTGAGCCTCCCTGACAAGCGCTGCCCCCTGCTCCAGGGTGCCCAGTCCCATCAACTGCCCAAGGGCTGAGGAGTGCAGGCACTGCTGAGCTGCAGCCCCAGTACGGGATCCACTGGGTGAAGCCAACTGGGCTCCTGAGTCTAGTGGGGACTTGGAGAACTTTTATGTCTAGCTAAGGGATTGTAAATACACCAATCAGCACCCTGTGTCTAGCTCAAGGTTTGTAAATACACCAAGCAATACTCTGTATCTAGCTAACCTACTGGGGACTTGGAGAACCTTTATATGTCTAGCTAAGGGATGGTAAACGCACCAACCAGCACTCTGTGTCTAGCTCAGGGTTTGCAAATACACCAATCAGTACTCTGTATCTAGCTAATCTAGTGGGGACTTGGAGAACTTTTCTGTCTAGCTAGAGGATTGTAAATGCACCAATCAGCACTCTGTGTCTAGCTCAGGGATTGTAATTACACCAATCAGCACCCTGTCGAAATGGTTCAATCAGCTCTCTGTAAAAGGAAGTAATCAGCACTCTGTAAAACAGACCAATCAGCTCTCTGTAAAATAGACCAATCAGCTCTCTGTAAAATGGACCAATCAGCAGGATGTGGGTGGGGCCAGATAAGGGAATAAAAGCAGGCTGCCTGAGATAGCCTCCCGCAACCCGCTTGGGTCTCCTTCCAGACTGTAGAAGCTTTGTTCTTTTTTTTTTTTTTTTTTTTTTTTTTTTTTTTTTTTTTGAGACGGAGTCTCGCTCTGTCGCCCAGCCCAGGCTGGAGTGCAGTGGCGCGATCTCGGCTCACTGCAAGCTCCGCCTCCCGGGTTCACGCCATTCTCCTGCCTCAGCCTCCCGAGTAGCTGGGACTACAGGCGCCCACAACCGCGCCCGGCTAATTTTTTGTATTTTTAGTAGAGACGGGGTTTCACCGTGGTCTCGATCTCCTGACCTTGTGATCCGCCCGCCTCGGCCTCCCAAAGTGCTGGGATTACAGGCGTGAGCCACCGCGCCCGGCCAGAAGCTTTGTTCTTTTACTCTTTAGAGTAAATCTTGCTGCTGTTCATTCTTTGGGTTCACGCCACTTTTATGAGATGTAACACTCACTGCAAAGGTCTGCAGCTTCACTACTGTCAGCGAGACCACAAAACCACCAGAAGGAAGAAGCTCCAGACACATCTGAGCGTCTGAAGGAACAGACTCTGGGCACATCATCTTTAAGAACCGTAACACTCACCACGAGCGTCCGCATCTTCATTCTTGAAGTCAGTGAGACCAAGAACCCACCAATTCTGGACACGATATCAATTTTCTCTTATTCAACATGAACATTTAACACAAACTCAATAAAAATACAGCCAGCGTTTGTTGTTTCTTTTTCTGAAATTAGACATGGTAAGTACAGCAAATGTAATTGATACCTACCCCTTTTATACCCAAACTTCATTCCTCCCTTTGTCTTCTACTCCAATCAATTGGCAAACCCTGTTTTCAATTTCAAAATACATCTGAAATGCATCATTGCATTCCTTCTCTGATGCCAGTGTCAAAATTGTCATCTCCTGTCTGGATTTCAGTGGTAGTGATAGCAGTGGTAGCCCATCTGGAGTGGCCAGTGCCATGACACCAGCTGAAGTGGGGAGGCACAGGCGGGGCTGCCCAGTCTATGGAGTTGGTGGGAGCTAGGAACAGGTGGAAGCCCTAGCCCCTTCGAAGTTGGAAAGGCAGGATCTCAGCCTACTTGGGTATAGCTGCAGCTGACCAGCCATGGCTGCAGACCCAGGAATCTGCACTTTTCTGAGGCCCGGGAAGCTTACCTGCCCCCAAAAGCTTGGAAGTGCCTGCTCCCACTACCTGGCCTTTCCCCACTCTGGGCGCCCACTCTGATTTCAGAGCGAAGTTGTGGCTGAGCCCCTACACTGTAACAATCCGGCCAGGTGTGCACTCACGTGGGGCAGTGCTGATACACCAGCCCCTTGCCACCTCAGCCCCCTACAGACTTTGGGCACCAAAAAGCAGGGGAGGGAGCCTGGGGGGATGCTAAAGGCAGTTCAGCGTGGACCTGCAGGCACACCTCAGCATGAACAACCTGGGCACTGTGGGCACCTTTGGTGGCAGGTTAATGGTGACAGAAGGCAGAGGTTAATGGTGACAGAAGGAAGGTAGGCTCCTGGGCTGAAAGGGGCAGGTCTCTGGTGAAACCCCCCCTCAGGCCAGGGATGGCCTGAGGCATGGAGGACGGGCTGCCAGTTCTGCGGACCAGAATGAGAACTTATGATACTTTTTCTGGCCCACCCAAGGCCGCCTATGGACCAATCAGCATGCACTTCCTCCCCTCTGAAGCCCATAGAAACTTTGGACTCAGGCAGACAATGGGAGGACCTGCCCATGGAGAGTAACTACCCATCGTGGGTCTCCTTTCTGCTGAGAACTGAGCAGACAACAGGATTATCTGCCTGCAGAGAGGAGCTACCCACTGCAGGTCTCTTCTGAGCTGTTCTGTCACTCAGTAAAACACCTCTTCACCTTGCTTACCCTCCACTTGTCCACATACCTTAGTCTTCCTTGACTTGGGATGAGAGCTCAGGACCCACCAAACAGGAGGACCAAAAGAGCTATAACACAAACAGAGCTGAAACATGCCGCTAGCTCACCACATTGTGGGTGAAGGAAAGGAGAGAAGAGAGGAGAGAAAAGCTGCAGCCACAACATGGGTGACGAGGAGAGAAGAGTTGCAGCCACATCGCAGGTGACGAGAGGGAGAGAAGAGAAAAGAGCTGAGGCCCAGACCTAGGAGCTCCCCAAGACAGGGCTGTAACACCCTCCTTGCAGCTCTGTGATTCCTGGTATCTGCAAACTTCCGGGCACCACCCTGTTTCCCGGTGCCAGCTATAGAAGCTGCTTGTTGTACACCTGGTCCAGCCTCAGCCTCACAGGAAGTCGGCACCCATGCCGGTGCCTGGAGATGCCCACTCTGCCACAGCCAGCATATCTAGCTGTGTGCAGTAGCCAGATCCCATGCTTGCTAGATCACACACCCCTCACCACTCCATGCCTGGCTCACCATTGGCAGATGTGGGATCCAAGCCAATAGCATGAGCCAAGCACAACCTGCCAGGCCAAGTGGGTATAATGAGTTCAGGGGGCTCAAGCAAAACTCAGGCATTGGTGCCACTGACCAGAGATTTCTGGCTGGAAAAGTGACACCCCAAGGATCCCATAACTTTAGTCTTTTAAGTGGCTCTCCTGAGTCTTTTCTTACTTCTCCAAATCATTCTCCATAAAGCAGCAGCCACAATATTTTTAATATAAAATATATTGCTCTTTCATCTAATACCTTCAATGGCTTATCATTGCAGTTAAAATATATGGCTCTTCTTTAACGCTTACAGTTCATCTCATACATTCTTTTTTAAAGGGTATAGTGTTCATTGACTATGCCAAGCTCTTAACCATCATGGTTCATCTTACTTCCTTGTCTCTACTGAAACCCCTTCTTCCATGGATACTCACATTGCTGCTCTCTTCTTCTTGAAGAAGCCTTTCTCACTAACGCATCTCAATCTTTCCCTTTCCACAGGCATATCCCAGAGGACTATGTCTATCCCATTACCTTATTTATTTTTGTCATAGCACTTATCAAAATCGAAATTTATTGGAATTATTTCCTGATTCATTGTATATTTCCATATATATACACATTAGAACATATTATCTTTCATGGCTAGCATGGAGAAACATTTCTTCCTTGATCATCTGCCTCCAGTTTTAAGATAATATCTAGCCCATACTAGACACTCACTAAAATGTCTATTGAAATAAAATATTTCTAAATATTATTTCTACTACTACTGCTGAGGCCTATGGGAAACACACACGTGCTGAACAGGTATTGAACCCATGTTTTCTGAGGCTTTTAGGTGCAAGTAATGAGTATGTGATACTAAAGAGGAAAATCCCCAATTAGTTCAAGATGATGTTTTCATATTGTTCCCTCGGTCATGATTCCTACATAAATGAATATCATTAGTCATAAGTTAAAAAAAGAAAAACTCATAAGTTTCAATATAAATACTATCACCACATAGCTAAACAAATCAAATTTTTATTTGCCCAATGACATCAATACCCAAAAATACAGTATTGTGTCAAAACATCTTGAAAAGAGAGATTGTATGAGAAAAATGTAAAGGTATTAGCTAAAGTGAGAATTATTTCTGAATTTTAACTAGAAACAACAATTTCCACACCACTCTGAAATTTTTTAATATAAGAGGAACCCGATGTAAGTAGTAAATAAAATGAAACAGCCTTACATGCAAAGGAAATGCCTGTTCTCTAAAGCAACAGGAATATCTGATTCAAAATGTCATGATCAATGTGGAACTCTCTTCACTCACATACACGTATGTACAGACCTTAGCCCTGGCTTCATCACTGATTCTGTGTGGCCAGGCTCATTCTCACATTGTTGAGTTCCCAGTCCCAAGTATGTAGAGCATACGCACAGTGCAAGGAAGGATATTACCTCTTCTGGTGTTCTCTCTTAAAAGAACAAAAATACTTCCTCAGAAGTCTCTCTCAAGCATTTTTCTTATATCCTTTTGACCCAAATTGTGTCACATGTCATCATGGAGTGCCAGGTACTGTTTCATTTAGCCTTGTTTCCTTGGCCAGTCACTGGTCACGGGTGTGAGGATATACTTACCCTTAAACTAATCAAGCCCATTCTGAGAGTCCAGGTACAATTTCACCTGATACAAAGCAGCCAAACGGATGAAGAATGAGAGACAAATACTCTTTAAGAAGACAAATGAATGGTGACTTGGGAACCAACATTTTTCAGTAAAGTCTGCAATAATAAATTCCAACTTCTGATCTCCCACATCATAACTTGTTTTCACCCATCCCACCACTGGCCCACTTAAGTTCATATCTGCCTGATATTTAATAATGATCTCAACAATTCTAGAGAGCCTTTCTGGTAATATAGTCTCATGCATTCTGTGATAATCACGCAAGACTAACTCCTAACAAAGTCACAGAAATGAAAGCTTTGAAACTCAGTAACCTATTGTATTTTTACAAGGATGAATGATCAGAAACTATTTGAGGACTAAGCATTCAGTCACAATGGCTGAAAGAATAAAGATTATAAAGTAAGGATGGCAATTGTCCAGCAATTATCTGGTCTCAATTGTTTCCTGAGAATTTTGCCATTTCTGTTTGCAAAGCAGTAATTGACATTATTTAGAGGAGACAAAACATTTTGCATTCCTCTTGGCAGCTTTAAAATGACAAAACAAATTTCCTACAAGACCTTGTTTTTTCTCCAAGTTTATTTCTTGCTGAAATTAAATATCTATGTTTTTCAGTCATTATGAGTCATAAAACTATGCCCAAATACTGACTGCTAAAATATTATCTACAAAAACAAACTGAGTTCTTCTAAAGGCCTGAGGTCATTCAATGACATTTACCTCCAGGTGATAGTAATATCTTCGGTTTTCTAGATGGCATGTATCTTTTAAAGTCATGATGCTGATTGCTGCTATCTAAATAATTGATCTACCTGGAAACTAGGCAACTGAATTATAACAAGGTTTTGTGGTATTGTTTAAGCTTTAAAAGATCAATTCTATTCAAACTGAAAAACAAAACTGTGGTTTAAGAGTAGTATTGAACATTTATTGAACATCTATTATCAGTTAGGCAGAGTATTGAGAATTTACAGACTGTAAGTATTGGATAGGAAATTATTAGTCTGCATCTATATATCACAAAATACTGAATAAAATGTCTTAAGTGCCTCAATGCAAAGACTCACTAATGTGTTTTTTGGCTTTTGTTTTCAAAAAAGTGATTTTCCAATGAGATAGTCTCTATATATGGAACTTGTCCTATAAAGCATAACATCAGTAAGGAAACAACTCCAGACCAAGTGCAGTGGCTCACGTCTATAATCCCAGCACTTTAGAAGCTTGAAGCGGGCAGATCACCAGAGGTCAGGAATTTCAGACCAGCCTGGCCAACATGGTGAAACCCCATCTCTGCTAAAAAATGCAAAAATTAGCTGAGCATGGTGGCAGGTGCCTGTAATTCCAGCTACTCGGGAGGCTGAGGCGGGAGAATCGCTTGAACCCACGAGGTGAGGTGGTAGTGAGCTGAGATTGTGCCACTGCACTCCAGCCTACGTGACAGAGCAAGACTGTATCTCAAAAAAAACAAAACAAAAAACAAATACAAAAAAACCTCCAAATGATATTTGTGTATAGTGTTTGATTTTTTTGAAATAAGATCTATGGTTTTGTTGTTGTTATTATTATTATTATTATCATTATTATTATTATTGAGATGGAATCTTGCTCTGTCACTCAGGCTGGAGTGCAATGGCATGATCTCGGCTCACTGCAACCTCCGCCTCCTGGGTTCAAACGATTCTCCTGCCTGAGCCTCCCGAGTAGCTAGGATTACGGTCCCTGCCACCATGCCTGGTTAATTTTTGTATTTTTAGTAGAGACAGGGTTTTATCATGTTGGCCAGGCTGGTCTCGAACTCCTGGCCTCTTGATCCACCCACCTCTGCCTCCCAAAGTGCTGGGATTACAGGCGTAAGCCACTACACCTGGTCATTATTTTTGTAACTAAAATAAATAAATAAAATAGATATGTGAAAATGCCATATATTTATAACAAATGAGGTAAGATTAATAAATGTTTATACAACATGAAAAAATACTAGTATCTTTGGTTGCTAAGTATAAAAGAATATTTGAGCTGGGTTTTTTGGGTGAATAGGACTTTACCTAGCATTATAAATTAAGGGGTGTGGAGGGAAGGAATTACATGTATGTATGTCGGTTATTAATATAACTAGAAATCTATTGTATTGAAAGACAAACTTATCAGGGTAAGGTAATAGAATAACTTATTCTATTAGAATGTAGAAAAACTTATAGTGACAAATATAATGTGTTAAGTCTATGAATTCAAGGAAACGTATCTCTGAGACATTATAGAAGAGCAGATAAGAACAGATAGCTAACACAGTTCCAGTTTGATGCAAGGGAGAAGAAAGTATGAATGATGTCAGCCAACTTCATTCAGAGGAGCTCTGGAGAGGCATTTGGAAGGAGAGAAAGCAGTAGGTATCAGAGTAGACAATTAGGGGGATGAATCTCGGTTTGGGCAGAAGAGGCTGTACTATGCCTCAGTGTCTAGGAACAGTTAGGGTTCTGCAAACTCATTGTTATGAAAGAAAACACGAGGTTCCAAGGTGACCATTTAGAGAGATGAGAAAAAATAAGAAAATAAGCATATTTTGCTATAACCCATGAAATAATGCCATACAAATGTTCAGTCAGAGTCTAGGTTCGATTTCCCTTTGAAAATAAAACTCTGAAGCACAAAAGAGTTTCTATTTTAAAAAATAAATTCTATTTCCATAAAATTCAACCTCAGCAAGTATTACTATCAATCTAACACTAGACTTGAGTGTTCATTTATATATCAATAGAATTTAGTAGGTTTTTTAAAAATTAATATAAATTCTTATTTCATTTGTGAGAAAAGCAACTGTTATAAAATACCACAAAACACTACAAAGCAGTGATTATAACCTTTTGAAGTTTATAAAGGTTGTAATAGGTTTATGGCACATAATCTGTTTCTATCCATATTCTTTAAAAGTAATGTGCCTGAATATATGCACACACTCGCAGTCTTTTCTCATAAAATTACAGATTATTACTTTAAAAATCTAGGAAGTTGGCCGGGCGCGGTGGCTCAAGCCTGTAATCCCAGCACTTTGGGAGGCCGAAACGGGTGGATCACGAGGTCAGGAGATAGAGACCATCCTGGCTAACACGGTGAAACCCCGTCTCTACTAAAAAATACAAAAAAAAAAAAAAAAAAAACTAGCCGGGCGACGTGGCGGGCGCCTATAGTCCCAGCTACTCGGGAGGCTGAGGCAGGAGAATGGCGTGAACCCAGGAGGCGGAGCTTGCAGTGAGCTGAGATCCGGCCACTGCACTCCAGCCTGGGCCACAGAGTGAGACTCCGTCTCAAAAAAAAAAAAGAAAAAAAAAAAAAAGAGAGATTTAAAAAAAAATCTAGGAAGTTTTGAATGGATAGCTTATTGACATACTACAATTAAAAGTGTACATCCTTGCTTATACCCTTGGCATAAAATAATCATTATTTAGCATTCATAGATAAAACACTTTTGTGTTTTCAGTAGAAATTCCCTGAAAATGATTCAGTTAATTGCTGAAATATTTCTGGGTAAATAGTAAAATACAGTTCATACAAATTACAGAACAAATGTGCCACCTGGAGTCTTCGCTAACATTTATTATTTTGTATTTACCAAAATTCTTGGTATTACATTAAATTCAGAGTTTTCCAATAACCACCTAGAAATGAACCATTCTCTAGCCATTTGAAACATTTTAACCCAAATAATCTCATCGATTTATAAAATAATATTCAGTAATACATCTTTCTTTAATTTATGCCTCTCTGGAAAAAATATCTGAGATCAGGTGGATGAAGCTACTAAAGAATAAAGCAAAACACAATGATATGGTAGTAATCTTTTTTGTAAACTGTTTAGACTCCTTCAAATGTATATAAATAGGCTTAAATGCCTGAATAATATTGCAAAATTGAACTTTTCTTAACATTTAAAAACATTTCCAACTTTTAAGTTCAGGGGTACCTGTACTGAATGTGCAGGTGTTTTACATAGGTAAATGTGTGCCAGGGTGGTTGGCTGCACAGATCATCCCATTACCCAGGTATTAAGCCCAGCATCCATTAGCTATTCTTCCTGATCCTCTCCCTTCTCCCACCCCGCTGCCCTTCCATAGGCCCCATTGTGTATTGTTCCCCACCATGTATTCATGTTTTCTCACCATTTAGCTCCAAGTTACAACTGAGAACATGTGGTATTTGATTTCCTGTTCTTGCATTAGTTTGCTAAGGATGATAGCCTCCTACCTCCATCCATGTTTTTGCAAGGGACATGATCTCATTCCTTTTATGGCTGCATAGTATTCCATGGTATATATGTACCACATTTTCTTTATCCAGTCTATCATTATTGAGCATTTAGTTTGATTCCATGTCTTTGCTATTGTGAATAGTGCTGCAATGAAAATGCATATCCATGTGTCTTTATAATAGAATGACTTATATTCCTTTGAGTATATACCCAGTAATGAGATTGCTGGGTCGAACGGTATTTCTGCCTCTAGGTCTTTGAGAAATTGCCACACTGTCTTCAACAATGGTTGAACTAATTTACACCCCCCACCAACAGTGTAAAAGCATTCCTTTTTCGCCACAACCTTACCAGCATCTATTATTTTTTGACTTTTTAGTAGTAATCATTCTGACTCGTGTGAGATGGTGTCTCATTCAGGTTTTGATGTGCATTTCTCTAATGACCAGTGATATTGACCTTTTTTTCATATGGTTTCTTGGCTGCATGTATATATTCTCTTGAGAAGTGTCTGTTAATGTCCTTGGCCTACTTTTTGTTTGGTTATTTTTTGTAAATTTGTTTAAACTCCTTATAGAGGCTGGATATTAGACCTTTGTCAGATGGATAGTGTACAATTTTTTTCTCCCATTCTGTAGGTTATCTGTTTACTCTGTTGATAGTTTCTTTTGCTATGCAGAAACTCTTTAGTTTAATTAGATCCCATTTGTCAATTTTGGCTTTTGTTGCAGTTGCATGCAATCTTTGCCAGTATGTATGTCCTGATTGGTATTGCCTAGGTTTACTTCTAGAGTTTTTATACTTTTGGGTTTTACACTTAAGTCTTTGATCCACATTTAGTTTATTTTTGTATATGGTATAAGAAAGAGATCCAGTTTCAATTTTATGCATATGGCTAGCCAGTTCTCCTGGCACCGTTTATTAAACAGGGATTCTTTTCCCATTGTTTTTGTTAGGTTTTTAGATGATCAGATGGTTGTATGTGTGTGGTCTTAATCCTAGGTACTCTATCCTGTTCCATTGGTCTATGTGTCTCTTCTTGTACCACTACCATGCTGTTTTGTTTACTGTAGCCCTGTGGCATAGTTTGAAGTTGGGTAGCATGATTCCTCCAGTTTTGTTCATTTTGCATAGGATTACATTGGCTATTTGGACTCTTTTTTGGTTCCATATGAATTTCAAAATAGCTTTTTTCTAATTCTGTGAAGAATGTCAATGGTAGTTTAATGGGAATAGCATTAAATCTATAAATAGCCTTGGGCAGTATGGACATTTTCATGATATTCGTTCTTCCTATCCCTGAGAATAGGATATTTTTCTATTTGTTTGTGTCCTCCCTGAATTCTTTGAGCAGTGGTTTGTAGTTTCCCTTGAAGAGGACCTTCACTTCCCTCATTAGATGTATTTCTAGCTATTTTATTCTTTTTGTGGCAATTTTGAATGGGAGTTCATTTGTGCTTTGGCTCTCGGCTTGCCTGTTGATGTATAGGAATGCTCACAATTTTTGCACATTGATTTTGTATACAGAGACTTTGCTGAAGTTGTTTATCAGCTTACGAAGCTTTTGGGCTGGGACAATAGGGTTTTCTAGATATAGGATCCTGTCATCTGCAAACAAAGATAGTTTTACTTGCTCTACTCCTATACTGAATACCCTTTATTTCTTTCTCATGCCTGAGTGCCCTGGCCAGAATTTCCAATATTATGTTGAATAGGAGTGGTAAGAGAGGGCAAACTTGTCTTGGGCCACTTTGCAAGAGGAATGCTTCCATCTTTTGCCCATTCAGTATGACATTGGCTGTGGGTTTGTCATAAATAGCTATTATTTTAAGGTATGATCCTTCAATATCTACTTTATTGAGAGTTTTTAACATGCGGCGATGTTGAATTTTATTGAATACTTTTTCTGCATCTACTGAAATAATCATGTGGTTTTTGTCTTTGGTTCTGTTCATATGATGAATCATATTTATTGATTGTTGTATGTTCAACCAGCCTTGCATCGTGGGGATGAAACCTACTTGATCATGGTGAATAAGCTTTTCGATGTGCTGTTGGATTTGGTTTGCCAGTATTTTGTGGAGGACTTTTGCATTGATGTTCATCAAGGATATTGGGATGATGTTTTCTTTTTTTATTGTGTCTCTGCCAGGTTTTGGTATCAGGATGATGAAAGCCTCATGGAATGAGTTATGTAGGAGACCTTCCTTGGTTGTAATAATTTCTGTAGGAACGGTACCAGCTTTTCCTTGCACATCTGGTAGAATTCAGCTGTGAATCCATCTGATCCTGGACTTTTTTAAGTTGGTAGTCTATTTTTTACTGCCTCAATTTCAGAACTTGTTATTGATCTATTCAGGATTTCAATTTCTTCCTGGTTCAGTCTTGGGAGGGTGTATGGGTCCAGGAATTTATCCTTTTCTTCTAGATTTTCTAGTTTATGTGGCTAGGGGGTGTTTATAGTATTCTCTGATGGTTGTTTGTATTTCTGTGGGTCATTGGTGCTCTACCCCTTATCGTTTCTGATTTTGTCTCTGTGGTTCTTCTCTCTTCTTTTTTATTAGTTTAGCTAGCATTCTACTTTATTAGTTCTTTCAAAAAAACAGTTCATGGATTCACTGATTTTTTGAAGGTTTTTTTAGTGTCTCTATCTCCTTCAGTTCCCCTCTTATCTTGGTTATTTCTTGTCTTCTGCTAGATTTAAGGTTTCTTTGCTCTTGTTTCTCCAGTTGTTTTAGACATAATGTTAGGTTGTTGGCTTGAAATATTTCTAAATTTTCGATGTGTGCATTTAGTGCTATAAATTTCCCTCTTAACACTGCCTTAACTGTGTCCCAGAGATTCTGCCATCTTTTATCTTTGTTCTCATTAATATCAAAGAACTTCTTGATTTCTGCCTTAATTTCATTATTTATCTAGGAGCCATTCAGGAGCAGGTTGTTCAATTTCCATGTAGTTGTGTGGTTTTGTGTGAGTTTCTTAACCTTGACTTCTGGTTTGATTGTGCTGTGGTCTGAGAGACTGCTATGATTTCAGTTCTTTTGCATTTGCTGAGGAGTGTTTCACTTCCAACTACATGGTCAATTTTAGAGTAAGTGCCATGTGGTGATAAGAATAATGTATATTCTGTTGTTCCAAGGTGGAGAGTTCTGTAAATATCTATCAAGTCCACTTGATCCAGAGATGAGTTCAGGTCCTGAATATCTTTGGTAATTTTCTGTCTCAATGATCTAATTTTGTCAGTGGGGGGTTAAAGTCTCTCACTATCATTGCATGGGAGTCTAAGTCTCTTTTAAGGTCTTTAAAACCTGTTGTATTAATCTGGGTGCTCCTCTATTGGGTGCATATATATGTATGATAGTTAGCTCTTCTTGTTGAATTGAACCCGTTACTATTATGTAATGCCCTTCTTTGTCTTTTTTTTTTTTTTTTTAACTTTTTTGGTTTAGAGTCTCTTTTGTCAGAAACTAGGATTGCAACCCCTTCTTTTTTCTGTTTTCCATTTGCTTGGTAAATATTCCTCCATTCCTTTGTTTTGAGCCTATGTGTGTCTTTGCACATGATATAGGTCTCTTAAACACAGCATAACAATAGGATTTGATTTTTTTAAATCCAACTTGCCATTCTGTGTCTTATAATTGCAGTATTTAGCCCATTTACATTTAAGGTTAATATTATTGTGTGTTAATTTGATCCTATCATCATGATGCTAACTGGTTATTTTGCATACTTGCTTATGAAGTTGCTTCATAGTGTCACCGGCGTGTGTTTTTGTAGTGGTTGGTATCAGTTTTCTTTTTTTCTTTTTTTTTTTCTTTTTTTCCATATTTAGTGTTTCTTTCAGGAGCTCTTGCAAGGCAGGTCTGATTCCCTCACCATTTGCTTGTCTGAAAAGGATCTTATATCCCTTTGCTTATGAAGCTTAATTTGGCTGGGTATGAAATTCTGGGTAGGAAATTCATTTCTTTAAGAATGTTGAATATTGGCCCCCCAATCTCCCCTGGCTTGTAGAGTTTCCACTGAGAGGTCCGCTGTTAGTCTGATGGGCTTCCCTTTGTAGGTGACCTAGCCTTTCTCTCTGGTTGCCCTTAACATTTTTTTCTTCATTTTGACCTTGAAAAATCTGATTATTATGTGTCTTGGGGATGATCTTCTCATGGGGTATCTTACTGGGGTTCTCTGAATTTTCTGAATGTGTATGTTGGCCTGTCCAGCTAGGTTGGGAAAGTTCTCCTGGATGATATTCTGAAATACGCTTTCCAAATTGGTTTAATTCTCCCCATCTCTTTCAGTTACCTCAATCAGTTGTAGATTCAGTCTCTTTATATAATCTCATATTTCTCAGAACTTTTATTCATTCCTTTTCATTCTTTTTTCTCTATTCTTGTCGGCATGTCTTATTTCAGAAAGATAGTCTTCAAGCTCTGAGATTCTTTTTCCACTTGGTATTATGCTATTAATACTAGTGACTGCATCCAGAATGTCTTCTGTGTTTTTCAGTTCTGTTAGGTCAGTTACATTCCTCTCTACACTGGTTATTTGGCTGTCAGCCCCTGCATTGTTTTATCATGATTCTTAGCCTCTTTGCATTGGGTTACAACATGCACCTTTATCTCAGCAAAGTTACTTTTTGTGAACATTCTAAAGCCTATTTCTGTCGTTTCAGCCATCTCAGCCTCAGCCTAGTTGTAAACCCTTGCCGAAGAGGTGTTGCGATCATTTGGAGGAAAGGATGCACTCTGGCTTTTTGAGTTTTCTGCATTTTTGCACTGATTCTTTCTCATCTTTGTCGGCTTATCTACTTTCAATCTTTGAGGTTGCTGACTTTGGATGGGGTTTTAGTTGTGACTGTTATTTGTTTGTTTTTTCTTCTGCCAGCCTGGCTACACTTCTGCAGGGCTGCAGAAGTTTTCTGGAGGTCTGCTCTAGATCCTAGTCACCTCACTTTTTCTAGTACCTGGAGATATCACCAGTGAAGGCTGCAAAACAACAAAGATGGCAATCTGCTCCTTCCTCCGTCCTGAGGAATACTGACCTGTTGCCTGCCAGAACATGCCTGCAGGAAGTGGCTGGAGACCCCAGTTGTGAGGTCTCACTCAGTCAGGAGAATCAGGGACTCTCTTAAAGAAATAGTCTGGCTGCACTTCTCAAAAGAAGACATTTATGCAGCCAACAGAAACATGAAAAAATGCTCAGCATCAATGGCCATCAGAGAAATGCAAATCAAAACCACAATGAGATACCATCTAACACCAGCTAGAATGGCGATCATTAAAAAGTCAGGCAACAACAGGTGCTGGAGAGGATGTGGAGAAACAGGAACGCTTTTACACTGTTGGTGGGACTGTAAACTAGTTCAAACATTCTGGAAGACAGTATGGTAATTCCTCAAGGATCTAGAACTAGAAATATCATTTGATCCAGCCATCCCATTACCGGGCATATACCCAAAGGAGTATAAATCATGCTGCTATAATGACACATGCACACATATGTTTATTGTGGCACTATTCACAATAGCAAAGACTTGGAACCAACCCCAATGTTCATCAATGATAGACTGGATTCAGAAAATGTGGCACACATACACCATAGAATACTATGCAGCCATAAAAAAGGATGAGTTCATGTCCTTTGTAGGGACATGGATAAAGCTAGAAACCATCATTCTGAGCAAACTATTGTAAGGACAGAAAACCAAACACAGCATGTTCTCACTCATAGGTGGGAATTGAACAATGAGAACACTTGGCCACAAGGTGGGGAACATCATACACCGGGGTCTGTTGTGGGGTAAGGGGAGTGGGGAGGGATAGCATTGGGAAATACACCTAATGTAAATGACGAGTTAACGGGTGAAGCACACCAACATGGCACATGTATACGTATGTAACAAACCTGCATGTTGTGCACATGTACCCTAGAACTTAAAGTACAATTTAAAGAAAGAAAGAAAGAAAAAGAAAGAAAGAAAGAAAGAAAGAAAGAAAGAAAGAAAGAAAGAAAGAAAGAAAGAAAGAAAGAAAGAAAGGAAGGAAGGAAGGAAGGAAGGAAGGAAGGAAGGAAGGAAGGAAGGAAGGAAGGAAGAGTCTGGCTGCATTTTGGTAGAGAGACTATGCTGTGTTGGGGATCCCTCAGCCCCCAATCAGTTTGGGCTCTCCAAGGCCCACAGGCTATACTAGCTGAGATGCCCAAACAGCAAAGGTTACAGTCTGCCCCGCCCCCGGGGCACTCCTTTCTTGGGAGAAATTAGAACACTGTTGACAGTAGAACACAGACAAGGGTGGCTGGAGGCCCAGCTGGAAGGACCCAGTGAAGAGGAATGGATCCGGTTTCCATTAAAAGCTGGGCTGGGCATGGTGGCTCACATCTGTAATCCCAGCACTTTGAGGGGCTAAGGCAGGCGGATCACTTGAGGTCAGGAGTTTGACACCAGCCTGGTCAACATGGAGAACCCCTGTTGTGTTGGTGGGCACCTGTAATCCCAGCTACTCAGGAGGCTCAGGCAGGAGAATCACTTAAACCCAAGAGAAAGAGGTTGCAGTGAGCTGAGATCACACCACTGCACTCCAGCCCGGGCAACAGAGGGACTCTGTCTTTAAAAAACAACAACAACAAAACAAACAAACAAAAAACCCTGGAAAATATGCAACAGACACATATTACTATGTTTTTAAGGAGGCTGAAAATTTTTAAAAATGAAATCCAACTTAGGAAGTTCGAAAAAGAATAGCAGAATAAATCAAAAGGAAGTTGAAGAAAGGAAATAAAAAAATAGTTAATTCTGAAAGAAAGACAAAATAAAAATAAGCCAAGAAGCTAATAATTGATGTCTTAAAATGATTAATACATTTGATAAATAGCTGCAAAATGGATTATGAAAAGATAAGTATATTACATGATATATTAATAATGAATAAATAGAATGATGTATTAGTAACGAATCAAGTAACAGCAAAAATGGATAGTTCAATAACATAAAATATTTATGCAAATTAGAAAAACTAAAAAAATGCCTAATTCCTAGAAAAGCATAAATTCCCAAAATTATTCAAGAAGAAATAGGAACTTTGAATAATCCTATTAATCTTAGAGAAATGTAATGCATACTTTATGTCTTCCCAGGAAGAAAACACCAGATTAATAATTTATTACTGGTGAGGTACACCAAATATTCAAGAAACAGTTCATTGTGATCTTACACAAACCCTTTCAGAGAGTAGAAGAATCGTCTCTTAATGGTTTCACTAAATGTGATACACTGAATTCTAAGATGCTTTCCCAAAAATCCCGTGGTGTAATTTCCAAAAACTGTTCAATGTAATTAAGTTTACCAGTTAATTGAACTTAAAATAGCAAAACTATTCTGAATTATTTAGATAGGTTCATGTAGTCAAGTGAGCCTTTAAAAGCAACAGAAGAGGCCTGGTACAGTGGCTCACGCCTCTAATCCCAGCACTTTGGGAGGCCAAGGCGGGATCACCTGAGGTCGGGAGTTCGAGACCAGCCTGACCGACACGGAGAAATCCCGTCTCTACTTAATCCACAAAATCATCCAGGTGTGGTGGCGCAAGCCTGTAATATGCCAGTTACTCGGGAGGCTGAGGAGGGAGAATCGCTTGAACCCTGGAGGCAAAGGTTGCGGTGAGCCAAGATCACTCCATTGCACTCCAGCCTGGGCCATCTAAAAAAAAAAAAAAAAAAAAATAGCAGCAGAAGAAGGTAGAGAGATGCAGCCGAAGAGGACTTCAGATTTGAAGTGCTGAAAAGACTCAATAAGCTATTGCTGGCTTTGAAGAAGGAGCGGACCATGAGTCATGTACAGGCAAGCAGGCAGCCTCTAGAAACAGAATGATCCCTGGCCAACAGCCAGTAAGAAAACAGGGATATTTGTCCTATAATCACAATAGAAGGAAATAAATTCTGCAACTACCTGAATTAACCAATTAACCTAGAAGTGGATTCTACACCAGCGCCACCACAAAAGAGCCCAGGATGGCTGACACCTTGATTTTAGCCCAGCGAAACCCAGAGAAGAGAATCTAGCCGTACCGTTCCTGGATTTCTTATCTATACAAAATTGTGAGACAGTGAATATGTGTTGTTTTTAGCTCAGTACCTAGTTCCACCCTCATGGAAAGCTATTTCAGAAGAGGAAAACAAATGAGGAACTCACTCCCACAAAAGTGGCTTCTCCAAATTTCGAATCTCTATAATCTGCCAAATTTTGTTTGCTTTTCAGAGTTTCTAGGTAGTTGCATTTTGTATTTTATCTAGAATTTTTCATGCTAATCACTGGAAAAAAAAAAGTTGTAGTAGGTTCAGTCCATCCTGGTCAGAACTGTAAACATTCTGTCTATTCTTATTTGATAGATGCCTATTAGACCTTCTCATTTAATTATTTATGTTTCTTAATTTCTCTTCGATATTCTCCATATCCTTGTTTCTCCAGTTTGTAAATTTTGGTTTATATATTCAAATATACCTTCAGGTCTTGAATTCTCTCTTTGGTGGAATTAAATATGCTTTTTAACCCATTCTTTAAAATTACAGTATCACCAGTTGCATTTTACATTTCTAGAGACTCCGTTGGTTTTTAGTTTTTTAACTACCTGATCACACCTGCCTTTCTCCTCACCTTTGAAATTCTGTCTTTGACTTATATAAACATTTCTTACTTATGTGTTCTACATTCTACAGCTCTGAATTCCAATATACTTAGTAGTATGTGAGTGCCTAAATCTGTTATTTATTGTCTTCTGACTCTCACTTGTGGTCATCTGGCTCTTCATGTCATTGGTGCTTTTTGATTATCAATTTATTGGTTGCTTTTCTTGATCTTAAGTTGGCAAGGTTTTCTTTTATCAAGAACCAGGAATGCCACCAGCCTGGGATGAACCTACAACTACCAAAAGGACCCAACTCACTATGGGAGGAAAATGTCTAGCTCAACCATTTCACCATTGCTCTAGGCCCATCATCTACCTCTCACTGCTGCTATCAGCTTTCATGAAATATTTGCTTTTTCAATCTACTCACTGCTCCCAGCCTCAGTCCCAGATCATTGATTCGTTCGCTATGTTTGTCTGTTTGTATGTTTTCCCAGAAGAGGAGGATGGTTCTCTTTGGAGAAATTCAGCAATCTATCAAAAAAGACTATATCAAATCAAGGATCTAATTGTTTCCATTACAAAAGGGGTGCCTCTGAGCAACTCATCTGTCATATCACCAAAAGTTCAATTTTATCCAATTGAACCCTATGGGTTCATACCCCTCTATGTGCCAATATTTTTCATCTATTGTCATTCTTTCTCACATTTTGTCTTTTAAATTTACACCTTGTACTTTCTTTACTTTCATTTTTAAATTGTTATGGTGGTGCAGTAATAAATTCAAAAATCATTCTGACGTTTTGAATTAGAAGGTTTTTTTTAAATATAATTCTATTTTAGAAATTGTACCAATAGACACATTAGACATGCATGCACACACACACAAATAATTGTATATGCTTCACTTTAAAATTAATTGTAGAGTATCATATGTCCTGTTGTTGTATATTTAAAATTTTCCCCCACTAAGTAGTATTTACTATAATAAATACTATTAATATCCTTGAACATTAATTTTTCACTTATCTCTGCTCAATTTTTATTACAAAATTTCTGTTTTAAAAATGATAGAAAAAATCTATGCCTACCAACAGAATTTGATAATAGTATCTATGACATACTTTCTAGCATTTTTTAATTTAAAAAATTACCAATCTGATGTTTTATATACACACATAAATACACACATGTGTATTAAGAAATACACATATATTTGTGTGTGTATTTATTGTTTTATATTTCTTTGTCCTTGTTTTTATATACTTTGAGACTTCAGTATTTTTTTACATAAATTATTCACATGCTTAGAGAGTTTCTTAGTTTCATTTTCTCACCCAGTATATAAATATATTTCAATTAAAAATGTATATATTATTGCACAGTGGTGAAAACATAAACAATATAAATGCGTTTTTAAAAAGAAAACATTTCATGGACATATTATTCATCCATTATTATATATAAAAACTTTATTTGGCTTCTGCTTGTAGGGCAGAAACCACAGTTAAAAGGAATTCTTCCAGACAATTTTTCTGGTAATACAGAGTTATTTTTCCTTATGATATCTCTCATAATAATTTAAGCCCCAAAAATTAGTTTATCGAATAAAATTGGAGGTTTTTTGTTTTTTTAAACATTATTTTAGCTTCAGCATTTCTGCTTTATTTTAATCAGCCTCTTGCATATATCGTATGATTATTTTTCTTAAAAATCTAGTGTACAATTTTTTATTATTAACTGAGTTTAGTTCATTTGTAGTAATAATAATTACATGTAGAAATAGATTCATGTCTACAATATTGAGTTTTATGAAATAAATGAAGGATTAAACATAGTAATATATTATATACTGTATAGCGAAAGCATTAGGGAACACTGAGAAATAAGTGCCTAACTCAGACCTGAGGTTTAGAAAAAGCTTTAAGCAAAACAAGACATTTATTCTAAGTTTTTGGGATAAGTTTCAGGCCAAGTGAATATTAGATAAATGAATTTGGGAGCACCACTTATGTTGAGAAGCAAACATAAAGCTAGCTGCAGACGATTTTTACCTTCTGTTCATCTCTGTTCACCAGGCCATACAATAAAAAATGAGAATAAAACTTTAAGTCAAAATAATGTATTTAATGTTTTTAACCGAATGACTTACCTATTGTTGCTCAGAATCTGTTCATTTCTGTGAGCAATTATAAAAATCAATTCCATTTCAGCCACATGTGAGATAAAAGTAACACTTGCCCACAAACAAACAAAAAAACAAAAAAAAGCTAAGATCCCAATCATTGAATATCAAAATGTTGAGAACTTGATAAAATAGATTTTCAGACATAACTAAGCTATTAGTGGGTTTATGTTTACTCATACATCTAAGTGTGTATAAATGCACTGTACATATGTTTTACAATAAATCTGTTCTGATAACCAGTTTGTGTTTCTGAGCATCTGCTTTCCTAGGGGAGCAATTTTCAAGCATTGTGCTGACTGAGGAGACTTGAAGTTGCCTGTTTCCTTCTGGAGAGACTAAAATTTGGGTCTCTTTATTGTTTATATTCTCAACCAGTGCCACAGAACAACAGCGGATAACCATGGCTGTGAATGTGCAACCCAAGTGATCTCAAATATGTAGTTAAGGCTCTTTTAGTGGAAAGCAGAAGCCAGATTCCGTCTATTCCTTGCCCACTTACATTCAGTCAGTGTAATTTTGTAATATTCACTCAGTGAAACTTAGACACGATTTTCAAAGAGCACTAAGGACAGAAAGCACTTTAGAAAAAGGCATCTCTTGACTTACAGTAACTTCTCATTAAAACAATCAAAGAACTAGCAAGAACATTCTGAATGCAGGTTTGTATCCTTTTAATGTGAGTCCATTTAGATCACACATATATATGCAACATTCACCCACACAGAGCTAGATGTGTATTTCTCACAAAAGCATTCATTCAGCCAATACCTGTTTTTGAGCATCTCCAATGCATTGAACCTCATGGTAGGTATGTGGAGAGACACTATTGAATGAGGCAGATACTATCCCAAACCTCGTGGCAATTCAGTCTTGTAAAAAGACAGACAACAAACAAACACGACGTACAGAAAAATTAATTATAAATCATGATGCATGATGATATTTAAAAAATGAAAAGTTTTCTATAATAGAAAATATGGGGAGAACTAGTTTAGATATAACTAATAAAGACAGCCACTTATAGTGATATATGAATTCTAATGATGCTTTAAGAGGTGAGTGAGGAAAAGTGACCTGCCTAAGAACATGTGCAAAGGTCTAAGGGTGCTTTTAGGAATAAAATGGAGAGAGTGGCTGACACATGGTTATCGGAGAAATGGGGAAAATGGAAATGAGATTGGAGAAATAAACTTTTATTCTGTTGGAGGTGAGGGAAATGACTTGGTAGGCCTCAATGACTGTGTAGTTTATTCTAAATACAATGGAGAACCATAGAAAATTTTAATGCAAAAAATAAAATGATCTAATTTATGTTTTAAATATATCAATGTGATCCCTTATACAGAAATGGATTGAATTGTTTAGGAAGTGGCAAAAGTGAAAATGGGTCAGAAATGATGGTTTACAATAGAATGCAGGCATATAAATGGACAGGAATCTACCAATTTGAAATACATTTTGAAGATATAAATTAAGAAGAATTGTGGATTGAATTGGATGACAAGCATGAGTATGATGTGGAATAATTGAGGGTGAATCTCAAGTTTCTAGCTTAGGGAATTACAAAAACAGTCTTGTCATTCTTGGAAATTAATAGGCTTGGGAGGAAAATGTCTAGATATAGAAATAAAATGTTTGATTCTGGGTATGTTATATTTAAAACACCTAAGTAGAACTGTTTGATTAATCAGAGGATATATGGATACAAAGTCCAAATGAGAGTATGGGATTACAAATATAAAATGGTATTTGAAGCTATGGATCAAAAACATCATGCAGTATACTATAAATACATACAATTTTTAACTGCCAGTTAATAAGCAATAAATGAAGCCATGAAAATGAATGTGATCACAAATGTAAATAGAACATAACTTAGAGAACTAGGTCTTTGAATGGAAACTTTCCTGTCAAAAGCTGTTGATAAGATTCCATTGAATTTGGTACAAGGAAAATCACAGATGATCTTGGCAACGGCAGTTATTGTGGACAAATGATGGCAGAAGCTGGTTGTAAATGGGTTGAATTGTGAATGGGAAGTCAATAATGCTTTCTTCTGGATAGATTCCCATAACTGGGATGACATGCTTCCAATTCCATTTAAAAATTTTTGTCCTCAGCTCTCCTTTGATCTGCAAGTTGAGGCCCATCTTGCCTGCCTGAATGTGCCGTACTCATTGATATGCTACCTGTGAAAAAGTATTTACAGGTAATAAGGCTTTGGAGGTGATCTCTTACCACCAATGCCCATGATGAATACAATCCCTGTGACCTGCTGCCAGGGCCTGTGTTTACCTCTGAAGATATCGTGCTTCCAAAAGCATCCCTCACGCTCTTGCAATCACCTTAGCATCAACTGGCAGCTGAAAGTCACCAGACATTAATTCTCACCAAAGCCCGTCAATTTCACTTGGAAAATACACTGCTTTTCTGTCTGACTACTTTCATGCCCAGTTTTACTACCCTAGCCCAAGACTTTATCTCTTATATGAAACAACCACTTCATATGCCCTTCATCTTCATGACAATTTTAGGAAGTCAATACTGTCCTTCTCTTTTATTTTATCGATCATGAAATTAAATCACAGAGAGATTAACTATCTTGCCCAAAGTCATTTTCAGCACAATGATAATGCTGGGATTCAAACCTAGGCAGGCTGCCTCTAGAGGCTGAGTCTTAACCACTGTCCTACATTACATTTTATAAGAGACAGACTAGTTTGAAAAATGTAAAGGAAACTATGATGTATCATTTAACATGTTTGTAAAATTCACTCTCTAAATGCCAACAAATCTCCAAATATATTAAAGGAAAAAAATGAAACAAAACTGAACAAGCCTACTAGTCGCTACAGATTACCTTTTTATGTTTGCTAAACAAAATTTAGGGATAGTCTCTCAATGTCATTCTTGTAAACAATAATCTGTTTAATATTTTTTATTTTTAAATACTATTTTACATATATTCATGCAGCTCATTAGAAAATTAATATAATCTTTCCAATTACAATTCATATATTCCAGATGAGCATTAGCAAGCAGGAAACAATGAGTCGCGAATGAATAAAACCTTTATTTAACTTTGTTAAGGACATTCAGAAGAGTTGAATAGACCAAAAAACAAATGTACTGTTATTTACCAGCTTTTGCAGTATTCAAACTGTATTTGTTTAAATAGATCTGCTTTTTGTTTTTAGCTTCCGGTCAGACTTTACAACTGCTTGTTAAAAGCCTGTGACCTTTGGACAAGAGTGAAACACCAAGCACTAAGGGAGGCTAGAGTCATTCTTCAATCAGGAACAAATGCATTCCAGACAAGGTGATTAGCAAAAATCTTCATTTTATTTTCCTTCTATTGACCTCCTAGAAATGAAAAGCCCTCCTGAAAACAGGTGGTCCTGAAAATCTATAGATAATTAAGGAAAATGAGACTTGTTGACAGCTTGGCATGAAATGTGAATATTTAATTACATTTTAATGACAACTCTTATTATTTTACGTAAGTATGTTAGGTGATATAACATGAGATTAGAGACTGCCAATACAAATTTTAAATAGTTTTTCTCAACATTTATAAAAAATCGAGTAATAAAAAGCATATTTAAACATTAAATGGCTTGTAGAGGTCCCTTTTTAAACATAGTGCCTATTTTCATTTTTATTATCTCTCACAGCACTTCTGTAATTATTTAAAATGTCATTGTCTTGTTTCAAGGATAGCTAAATAGGAAAAGTTGTTCTGGCTAAAATTATGTCCCAAATCAGTTTGATCAGGATCATCATTAACATTAGACAGGCATTATTTTTGAGTAAAACACAAATTAAAAAGACTTATACAAGTCTTCTTAAAAACTTCATTTGACTTTATTGGTTAAGGAGTTTCAATTCTGTGGTAACTTCAACAAGGATTATAATTCTTGTTTGTGCTTTAATATAAATGTAATGCTTTAAATTACTGGTAAACTTAATTCCTTCAAATTCTATCTGAATTATCTTAAGCAACTTAAATAGATGAATTTGAATCCAAGCTTTTCCCAATGGGATTTTGACCATCTGTGAAAATATTGTACCATATAATATCCCTCATTTATCCTAATTAAATCTTATGTAATAAATCATATCCTTGTCCAATAAAAGTGCTATGATTTTTTTTCAAACAAGGGTCATAAATTCTAAGGTATAGAAATGAATGTAATTTAATAGGTTATATTTTAACATTTATAATAATTTTAAACATGAAGAAGTAAAATGTATGTTCTTTTTAGTGTAAATTATAATTAAAGTATTTTACTTCAAGGGAAGGGTAAAGCAGCTTAAATTTAGGAAACACAGGTCTATTTGGTGCGTAGCAAAATAGATTGCATTTGTTTTTGTTTCTGGTTCTAACAATATACAAATTGCCACAAATCAGCTAATTCCAAAAGAGAGAACATCCAACTGGCATATGTTCCAAATGGAACTCAGGCATATTCCTCTAGACCTAGTGGCTCTCCATGTCCATCAGTGCTTTCCATCTCTGTAAGTCATACTACCATCTTGCATTTGTTCACACTGAAATCTGACTAATCCATCTCCCTCCCCTCAAATCCTATCTAATACGTAATCCCATTTATTCTATCCTGTAAATATATCTTAATTATATCAACTCTCCTCTATACCCACTAGCTCCTATTAAGTCTAAACATTATAATATGTCTTCCCTGATACACTTTCATTTATTCCCAAGCCATTATCCATCCTATAGGCAGCATGGGTTTTTAAACTGTTATGCTGATGAACCAGTTTCTAAAACATTCTGGCTTTAAAAAAAATTAAGCTAAGCAAATATCTCCATGATGGAGAAATTCCAATTCTAGATATTTACCTGAGAAAAATAAAAATATGTGCTTCTTTTTCACTAAAAGCTTTGTATAAGAATCTTAATGATAGCTTTATTCATAATCACCAAAACTGAAAACAGCTCAGGTTTCAATCAACAGGAGAATGCATAGACAAACTATGATCTATTTATACAACAAAATAGTACTCAGCAATTTAAAAAGAACTGATGATATACTCAACCTGTTCGCATTTCAGAAATATAATATTAACCTAAAGAAGACTTACACAAAAGAACATATGCACTTTGACTTGATTTATCTGAAATTCTAGAATATGCAAAACCAATCTATGGTTACATAAGAAAAATCATAACCCTGATTGTTAATGTAATGTGAAGGGGAAAGTGGGACCAGAAATTAACTGCAAAGGAGCAGAAGGAGATTTTGGGGGGGATGATGAAAACGTTCTATATCTTTGTAGAGATTCAGCGTTGCACAGGTCAGGTTTAAGCATTTATCAGTGCTCATAGAAAGATTATGAATGATGTATTTCATTCTATGTACAATTCACTTCAAAAAATATAAGTAACTATAAACAAATGTTTAACTCTAATGAATCATATGCATGTTGAAAGGCTTAGATATGAAATGTACTGATATCTGAAGAAAACTCTGAAATGCATTAGACATATATGATTAAACTGTTATGTATCCTGATTCTGGTGATATTGACATGACATGTGCTTTGTCAGAGCATAGAACTGTATACTAGAAAGGGCAAATTTTATTGTATATAAGTTACATCTCATCTTAAAACCCTCTTAAAATAAGATAGATTAATAGATGGCTAATTGAATGGATAAATGAGTGGGCTATATCCATAGAAAAGAATGAGGTCATGTCCTTTGCATAAGCATGGATGGGGCTGGAGGTCATTATCCTTGGCAAACTAACGCAAGAACAGAAAACCAAATACCACATATTTTCACTTATAAGTGGGAGCTAAATGATGAGGACTCATGGGCACAAATGGGGAAAATAAGACACTGGGGCCTACTTTCAGGTGGAGGGTAGGAGGAGGGTGAGGATAGAAAAACTACCTGTTAGTTAGTATGCTTATTACCTGTGTAACAAAACAATAACTGGGTACTAGGCTTAGTACTTGGGTGATAAAATAATCTGCACAACAAATTTCCGTGACATGAGTTTACATATGTGACAAACCTGCACACGTACCCCTGAACCTAAAATAAAAGTTGAAAAGAAAATGAATGAGGCTAAAACAAATATAGCAAAATATGTACAACTATAACATCAAGTTGGTGGGTATGTGGAAGTTTACTTTACAATAATTTGAAATAGAAGTTTGAAAATATTTTCGTAACAAAATGTGGGGGAAAATATGTAAATCTGATCAGGTTGCCTTATTCTCACACTTAAATTTTTATAATGACGTTGCATTATGTGGGAGGTTTACTCTAGAATTACTAACATAGTATAAATGTTTTAATTGCCTGCCTTTCCCTGAGCCTTAAATCTCACAGAAGGTCATTTCCTCATCATACACTATAATCTAATCATGCTCTTCTTTGTCAATTTTAAAATGATACAGACCTTTCTTCCCAAGTCCTTGTAATTAAATAATGGTGTAAATAATTGTGCAATTATCTGTCTTCTCCAGTAGTTTTTAAAAACCATTAGATCATGATCCACTAATATATCCCTAGTCCATAACCCCAGACCTAGCACTTGGCCTAATGTAAGTACTCAATAAATACATTTCAAAATATGAAAACTGACTGAAGTGATAGTACCTTTGACTTCACATCAAAGTAAATGACGGATTACTTGTGTTGTCTAACCATTATTTTATTTGGGATCCCCTTATCTCTTAGATGTGTACTGATTTTGAGAAATGATAATGAAGTAATAGAAAATAAGTTCTTTAAAAGCTATCATTTTTGGCCGGGCACAGTGGCTCACGCCTGTAATCCCAACACTTTGGGAGGCAGAGGCAGGAGGATCACTTGAGGTCTGGAGTTCAAGACTGGCTTGGCCATCATGGTGAAATCCTGTCTCTGCTAAAAATACAAAAATCAATTGGCGTGGTGGCGCATGCTTGTAATCCCAACTACTCAGGTGGCAGAAGCAGGAAAATCTCTTGAATCTGGGGGACAGGGGTTTCAGTGAGCCGAGATCGCACCATTGCACTCCAGCCTGGGTGGCAGAAAGAGACTCCATCAAAAAAAAAAAAAAATACTGTCATATTTGAAAATTATCAATTGGCAAAGTATCCCAGGTATTTTATTTTTTTTATAACCAAATAAATAATTCTGAGAAACATTTCACCTGATTAAACATTTTTATTTTAATATTTTTAAATATTTTTATTTTAATATTTTTAAAGAATATAAATGTGTCTACTCAAACATTATTTTTCAGTTTATGTAAATTTAATCGATTATAATATATCATAAGAAAGCTACACATTTGCATTTTGACATGAAATAAAAAATGTTATCCTTCCAGAGAACAGCAGGGGGAACTCAAGAGGATATCTACTTACTGGTAAAACTACAAAGCGTTTCTAATTACAGTATAGTCTTGGAGCAACTTGCAGGATAATGGTTAATTTAAATAGATGTATAGACATATCCCAGGGCTTCTGGTACTGATTATTGCTGTAGTAGTATCAGAAATTCAGCTAAGAAAATGAAGAAGAGTAAATTCTCCATTGTCCAATTTTCAGATGTATGCTTAAGAAATTAAGTCAGCAGGTATTTCTCTTTTTAACATAATAATATCGAGAAAGCAAAAGAAAAGATACTGAGAAAAGGTAGACTAAGAATAAAGAATTATGGAGTAGTCCTCCAACTAAAATGTGTGAGAGGATAAAGACAGTTTTGAACACTGCTAAAAGAAATCAGAGATGATGCAAACAAATGGAAAAATGCTCTATGCTCATGGATTAGAAGAATCAATATTATTAAAATGTTCACATTGCCCAAAGCAATTTACAGATTCAATGTTATTTTCATCAAATTATCAACATCACTTTTCACAGAATTTAAAAAAAAAAAAACATTTTTAAATTCATATGGAATCAAAACAGAGCCCAAATAGCCAAAGCAATCCTGGGCAAAAAAAATAATAATAATAATAAAGACCATCCTGGCCAACATGGTGAAGCCTCGTCTCTACTAAAAATACAAAAATTAGCTGGGCATGGTGGCATGCAGCTGTAGTTCCAGCTACTCAGGAGGCTGAGGCAGGAAAATCGCCTGAACCCAGGAGGCAGAGGTTGCAACGAGCCGAGATCGCACCACCGCACTCCAGCCTGGCAACAGAGCGAGACTCCATCTCAAAAAAATTAAAAAAAAAAAAAAAAACCCTGCAGGTATCACATCATTGCACTTCAAACTACACTACGAGGATACAGTAACCAAAATAACATGGTATTGGTATAAAATTAGACCAATACACCAATGGTATAGAATAGGGAACCCAGCAATAAAGCTGCATACCTACAACAAACTGACCTTCGACAAAGTCCACAACAATAAGCTATGGGGAAAGGACTCCCTATTCAATAAATGGTGTGGGAAAATTGGCTAACCATATGCAGAAGAATGAACTGGACCTTTACCCACTACCATATACTAAATTTAACTCAAATAAATTAAAGACTTAAATGTAAGACCTCAAACTATAAAAATCCCTGAAGAAAACCTAGGAAATACTCTTCTGGACATCAGCTTGGCAAAGAATTTATGATTAAGTTCTCAAAAGCAATTGCAACAAAAAAAAAAATTGACAAGTGGAACCTAATTAAACTAAACTAACGAGCTTCTGCACAGCAAAAGAAACTTATCACTAGAGTAAATAGAGAAACTATAGAATGGGACAGGATATTTGCAAAGTAAGCATCCAACAAAAGACTAATATCCAGAATTTATAAGGAATGTAAAAACATTAAGAAGAAGAAAACAACCCCACTAAAAAGTGGGCAATGGACATGAACAGACACTTCTCAAAAGAAGACATACAAGCAGACAATAAACATATGAAATACTAAATATCACTAATCATCAGAGAAATGCAAATCAAAACCACAATGAGATACCATGTCACACCAGTCAGAATAGCTGTTATTTTTTAAAAAATCAAAAAATAAAAGATGTTGGTGAGGCTGCAGACAAAAGGGAACACTTATACACTGTTGGTGGGAATGGAAATTAGTTCAGTCACTGTGGAAAGCAGTTTGGAGATGTCTCAAAGAACTAAAAGTAGAACTATACCATTCAACCCAGCAATACCATTACTGGGCATATACCCAGAGGAATATAAATCATTCTGCCATAAAGACACATGCACATATATGTTCATCACAGCACTATTCACAATAACAAAGACATGGAATCAACCTAGGTGCCCATCAACAGTGGATTGGATAAAGAAAAGGTGATACATATACACCATGGGAATGCTATGCCGCCAAAAATATGAACAAAATTGTATCTTTTGCAGCAACCTGCGTGCAGCTGGAGGTCATTATCCTAAGCAAATTAACACAAACAGAAAAGCAAATATCACATGTTCTCACTTGTAAGTGGGAGCTAAATCTTGGGTGCACATGAATGTAAGGGCAGGAGCAACAGACACTTGGGATTCCAAAAGGAGGGAGGGTGGGAAGGGCTGAAAAACTTCCTATTGGGTACTATGTTCACTATTTAGGTGACATGATCAGTAGAAACCCAAATTTAGTATCATGCAATTTATTCTTATAACAAACCTGCACATGTACCACTGAATCTAAAATAAACATTTTTTAAAAAAGAGTTTGAGATTCTGTACTTACATGTGAGGAGATTTTTCTAACCTGTAAACTATGTAGGGTTAATGTTTTTGTAACATGGATAAAAATGTTCGAAGTTTTATAAAATCTCAAAGTTGGGGTAGAGGTAAATGTCAGGAAAAAAGCTTATTACATCACTTAGGAAGTCCCCACAAAGAACTCACAGTTGAAAGTATTAAAAATTATGCACAGTTTAATTCACATTACAATTGCCTGTAATAACTACATGTTTTTTCACTGGGTGAAAATTAGGTGCAAGAAGAACTTTTACATTGAACATTTAGCTATGCAGGTTAAGTCCCAACAAATTTCAGCTGGAATTGCATGACTGAGCTGAGTTTAACCTCATGATTTGAAATGAAAGAAACTGGGAATTATATTTGCAAGATTTAAGAATAGCATATAAGATATTTACCCAGTGTAATTTTCTTTTATTCGTCTATTTTGCAGGGTTATGAGAAAAAGCAATAAAGGAAGACATCGATTCTCAAGTGAATGATTTCTTCTATAGAGCCTGCTAAACAACACCAACAGCAAGTGATGAGGACTAAATTTACTTCTTTCTTCTCAAAACAACAAAAATATCTTCATTAGAAACAAGGCTCACGTTTTCATACAAATCTTTATATTCAATGTACTGTATTTTCAGGAGAAACAAATAAAAAATAAGGGTTTACCTGGAAAGTATTTTGTAACGGTCTGTAAAAGCTTCACAGGGTAATATCATAATGGTGATTTTGTTGCAGTCTGTATTTTTTTGGAAAGGTCTTTGCCCAGAAAATCAATTGTGTAGTTCCTCAGATGTGATCAGACTCAGGAATACTAACTTACTCTAAATTAAATTAATGAGAGACTAGAATGTAAAACAGAATACCAATTTATTCATTTACAATAAGAATTATGACTTTATTCTGACCAGAGGGCACTCACTGCCATGATGAAGATACGCTTTCTCTAAGGCAGAACTACATGGAAACTAAAATACAATGTTATTCAAGGAATCAGTACCAGGAATTTGGATCATCCTAGGCAGCTTCTCAGCTGAGGCCATTCTTCTCCCAGAAAGACAGACTTCCTAAACAATATTACCCCTGATTTTTGGTCAAAATATTCTGTCTGCTGCCTGATGCTGTGCATATTGACAATTATTGTTCTGTTCATATTTTCCAGGTCCCTATGATGAAGAATAAATCCCTCTTCAAGTATATTTATAAAATTTGTTTGATCACAGTGTGGTCCAAACCAGTAGTCACTAAATGTAACTTTCCATGTCTTTGCTTTCATCCAGTTAAGTGTTGAATCATTTTCTACTCACAAAATCTACCTGTTTCCATTTCCAAATCCTTTAAAAAGAAGTATTTGGAGGAGTATCTTATGCTACCTCTTAGACATAAAGAATCCTTTAGTCCATGAAATCATATTTACTTTTGGATGAAACCTTGTTCTCAGCTCTGTTCACACTGTTGTCTCTGACTAATCTTACTCCATGTATGTTTCAAATGAGCCAAAGAAAGGGCTTTTAGACCAAAGCAGTAGTGTGAATTGTCAAAAAGACAGCAGGTTCCGCAAGAAAGCAAGACGGAGCTTAGACTCTCTGTAATGAGGAACAGTATTTCTGCAAGATATAAAGCTGTCTTCTACTAAGAAGATTCCAGAGTTAGAATCATGGAAAGCCTGGTTAAAACAAAGCTAAATAATGTTGTATGGGGGTGTGTGTCTATAACTCTAAGAGAAGACAAAGTATTATTACGCAGTAATCTGTTTGACTACGGAATTCTGTTCTTGTAGAACACCTACTAACAGGCAATGGAACTAGGGTTTGGGATACAGCTTAAGTATCAACATTTGTGTTCAAATATAAATACAAAAATCAATTCAATAATACATAAAAAGGCTTCGGGTCTTTATTGCTGCCCTCCCCACCAAGGAGTTGAAGTTGATTGGAGGAGCAGCTATTAGTAGGAAACTTGTAATAATTAATAATAAATAGGCAGTACTGATATCAGAGAGAAGCCATAAACCCTGGTTCTCCAAGTGTAATCTGTAAACAACCTGTATCAAAATCATCTGAGTTTCTTTACAAAGTTGCAGATTCCTGAGACTGAAGATGGACCACAGGAGTGTGCATTTTAAATAGACTCACCATGATACTTTTATGTACATTTGAATTTTAGAATAATTTAATTAGAATTTTCATTTATCTTAGGAAATGACAACGCATTTAGATTCAAAACATTTTTGGAGACGACCTGGCATCCAATATGCCCTGGGATTTAGGCAATAATGTTCTAGTCAAAAAGAAAAAACTTTTGTAAAGATTGCTTCAGCTCCAGTATATATGTTTCTCCAATCTCTCTCCAAAACTTCCTATCATGTTATATCCAAAGAGGTTTGTCATTACATAATGACAAATATTAAAATCCTAAACAGTGCAGATTGTATATAAACAGAGAAAAAAATATACATTCTTATTTATTTTCTATTTTTCTATTTTATTTCCTATTTCCACAATCCAGAAGAAAGCTATAAGGATCTCAAAGTTATAAAACTTAGCAAACTTTCCAATTTGATTATTTGGGAATAAAGTAAATAAATCAAATTTCTGGCCATTCTAGGATAACCTGAAAGAAAATGAGACAATTTAAACCTTTAAATTGTCTTAAATGGTCAGTTTAAACGTTTTTGTTCAGCATTTACTCAAATCAAACTGAAGCATACTCCCCTATCCTGAATGTTAAGGCTTTATAACTTCAGATTTCTACCACCTTAACTTTATCTATATGTTACGAAGGTAAGTATGTTCTTTTCCACTCCCCTCACTCCCTCAAATATTTACAAACATAATCTTCCAAATATTTCGACTTATCTGACCTTTCCGTTTTATGTTGAGAACATTTTTAATTTTTGCATTGATGGGTCTTTGTAAAGCTCTAACTAGATCTGACCATAACTGTCTTCTCTGCTCTCAGACCCTTAACTGATTGTTAGTTTCTCTAATATCACTTAAATAAACTCTCTGAAATTAATATTTTTCTGTAGTTCTCTGCATTAAAATGAAAAAGCCTTGAGCAGTATAAAAATATTTATTAAACTTGTAATTTCTTAAGTTTTGATTTTAAGAAAAGTAATTTAATGTTCAAGAGGAGTAGTATTTAAATGGAATCACTGGTTAGGTGTGTCTTTAATTTGAATGCAAATAAGCCAATTATAAAGGTGTTTGGATATAAATAAGAAATACTGGATGAACTGATCAACTGAATCTGCAACCTTGAAAATCATAATGGCTGTAGTTAACAATAGTTGAAAAATCGTTATAGCCTGGCATATTATATTATGCATTGGGTATTCATTTATTTAATCTTTATAACAATTTATTTAAGTATATTAGTATCATCCCTATTTCAAAAAGTACAAAGCTGCATTCAAAAATGTTAAATAGCTTGTCCAAGATTATTTAACAGGTTTATTCATTCTAAATAGGTACAGATCTAATTCTTATTAAGAAATCAGCATATTAATAGTCAATGTGATTAATCTTCTAGGAACTTCAGATCCCAGATTCGGCTGTCTGGTTTCCAAAGGACATTTGCATGTCTAGCTGTGTGTGTAAGCTATTGGCATTTTTCTTTAACTCAGAATTATCATCTTTAGATAGACAAGTATAGCATCCCTGTTTGTGAAATAAGGGGCAGGACTCATCTGCTGTTCATACTTCTCCAGCATCTACCCCCACTTTTCTGGGTAACTCCCTGTTTTTAAGGGTTTCATTGGAGGAACATCATCTCTGTGGAACTGGAAATCAAGGGAATATCCAAATGGCCCAAAATAGATCCATCACAGTCTCGGTCATAAAAATTTAAATCTTGAGTGAGTGGCACAAGAACAGAAAATGATAAAACTGAATATTAAGATGAATCTTCCTGGAAGGGCCTATCTGTAAGTCAGACTGTGCTCTTCCTGTCTTTCCATCAACTTTTTCTTCAATTGGGTCAGTTTCCGTTTCAACTGAAGAACCCCAACCAAAACACCTATGAAGGAAATGTTCAGAAGAGTTACAGATGCTTTGATTGCAGGCTGGGCATGGTGGCTCACGCCTGTAATCCCAGCACTTTGGGAGGTTGAGGTGGGCAGAGTACTTCAGGCCAGGAGTTTGAGACCAGCCTGGTCAACATGGCAAAGCCGTGTCTCTACCAAACATACAAAAATTAGCTGGGCATAGTGGCAAATGCTTGTAATCCCAGGTACTTGGGAGGCTGAGGTATAAGAATCACTTGAACCTAGGAGGTGGAGGTTGCAGTGAGCTGATTGTGCAATTGCACTTCAGCCTGGGCGACAGAGCAAGACTCTGCCTCTAAATAAATAAATAAATATAAAACCAACAGGGTGACTGTAGTCAAAAGATAAATGCTTGAGGGGGTTAATACTCCATTTTCCATGGTGTATTATCCTATCTCAAAGTATCTCATGTACCCCATTAATATGTACAACTATTGTGAACCCACAAACATTTAAAAAACAATAAGATAAAGCACTTGGTTATTCCATGGTTGTAAAAAAAAGTATAAAAATTCTCTGCCCTAAAAAGAATAAAATATAATTGGAAAGATGGCATATTCATGTACAAAAACAAAAACAATGCAATTCATAATTTTTTTTTTTTTTTTTTTTGAGACAGTCTCACTCTGTTGTCCAGGCTGGAGTGCAGCTGCATGATCTCAGCTCACTGCAACCTCCACCTCCCAGGTTTAAGCGATTCTTCTGCCTCAGCCTCCAGAGTAGGTGAGTCTACAGGCATGGTCAACATGTCCAACTAATTTTTGTATTTTTAATAAAGATGGGGTTTCACCACGTTGGCTTGGCTGGTCTCGAACTCCTCACCTCAAGTGATCTGCCGCCCACCTCAGCATCCCAAAGTGCTGGGATTACAGGTGTGAGCCAGCATGCCCAGTCTACAATTTATAATTGAAGATAGTTTATACTAAATATCAAATATTTGGATTTTTAAATACAGAATACAGAAGATTTTTCTGTTGTTCAGTAGACAAGTCACTTGATGCTAAAATCATAAGGAAAAAATATCATTTTCTAGATGGACTTCAGCTGGACACTTAATTTTTAATAAGGAAATGGCATGGACAAAGTTCTAGCAGCTTAAATGCATTAATCTTGGCCTGGAGTGTATTTAGAGAACCAGTTTAGAAAAAAAGAGTGAAAGATAGTACAATGCAATTATACTAGAAAAGCCATGTGTTGATCGGGTATATACCTGGATGTGTAGTGACTGTGGCTCAGCGACCTAGCTTACTTTCATGAGCCAGCCATTCATTCTACATTCTAGATGGGGATGATGCTTGGAAGAGGGAACAACTGTAATAGCCAATTATTTGATGTCCTGCTGTCTACATGGGGGTTTAATGTGAAGCTGCCTGGCATCTGGAAGCGAGTTAAGCCAATTAAATAAATAAGATAAAGGAAAGGTGTACTATCACACCATAATAATTTACGAACCTTAAGACTGCTTTCTACCTTCTAAATGTAAATGAGACTGCTCAGTGTTGGTGAGGGTTTTTTTTTTTGAAATGCTTTCTCTCAGTCACAACTAGAATCAGAACCTCATAGACATCAAGATAGATAGAATGATAGATTAATAGATAGACATCTTACTTGAACTCCAGAGACCACTCTTCGGGACTAAATAAATTTAAGCTCTCTCATGTTTAATTTTTAGATGATAATAAAAATATGAAATTCTCCTTGGCTCCGCATAATTATCATTATTCAAATTTGTCTTAGACTGAGTACCAGAAGCTTCAGAGAGTGGTCACTAGTTATGTTCTGTGTCAGCCTATGAACAATTTATAGTTGATTTCTGGGTGGTTGTTTTTTGTTTTTTTAATTATGCAAGCTGTTCTAATAGTAGAAATAGTTTACGGTAACTCAGGGGTTAACAAACGGTCTATAGCTTGTCACAGGCACTGTATTAGCAGTGTACCTTTTGATCTTTTTGATAACATGGCATAATGTTTGTTAATATCCCCATTTTTCAAACAAGGAGTCTTTTCAGACGTTATTTTTTGGTTGATAAGAGGGGTTAAATTCAAATGTGTCTAAGTCTAAAGTTATTTTCAGCAGACATCATTTCCAAACCAGACTTACCATTCCTTCACTCTATCCACCCTTGCTCTCCCTCACCCTTTCCTGTTAATTTGAAGAATTTGGTGCTTAGGAACACAGACTCTGGAATCGGACTGACCCCAGGCTCAAGTCCTGGCTCCAACATTTACCACAGTTGGGACTACGAGAAAATTAACTCATTTTCTCTAGGGTTCAGTTTTCTCATCTTCAAGATGGGTGGAACTAGTAATTATGCCCATCTTGTTGTGTTGTAAGGAGTAAATTCTGAAGGATTTGACACAGTCCCTGGAACATGGTTATTTAATAAATGTTAGCTATTATTACTATTCTTGATCTCCATATTTTCATCACCAACTGGATTGTTCTTTTTGTCATAAACCCTAAAGTCATTCATTCTCAACTTTTTCCTTTTTCTTACCCACTACATCTAGTTACTTACAAGGTCTTATTTCTGAAATGATTCTAGCACATATTTTACCCCTTATGGTTTCTCAATCACAGACAGAAATCTGGTTCTCATACCTCTTTCCTAGTTATTTCCCAAATCATGCCACTGATTTTCCTAGCTCCTGTGTGGAGATTTCCAAAGTGAAATTCATACATTCTGAGGACTGCTCATTATAAGCCAGTGGAGAATGAGAGACAAATATTAAAACTTCTATACACAAAAGTAGACATTAAAATAGATGAGATAAAACACCTAATTTTCACTTTTGCATGTGTTTTAAAATGTGCCAAATGTTATTATAGTAGTTATGGGGGTTCTGGAGATGTTGGTCAAACGATACAAAATTTCAATTAGATAAGAGAAATACGTTCCAGAGATCTATTGTACAACATGATGACCATCATTAACAATTTTTTTATTCTTAAAAATTGCTAAGAGAGTAGATTTTAAGTGTTCTCACAAAAAAGGTTAAGTATGTATGGTAATTCTTATGTTAATTAGCTCACTTTAGCCATTCCACATGTATACATATTTCAAAACATCACATTGTATGAATGTATACAAATTTATTTGTCAATTATAAAATAAATAAATAAATGTTATTACAGTAGTATATGTATATGCTTGATGAATAAATATGCATATATTAGAAATGTCTCAATAACTACTGTTTTAGAATGGATGACCAAAAAGACCCTCTTGATGTTAATACAATCACTATACAGTAGTATACTTAATTATGCAAATTTTATATTACTATGCCATACAAAAAAGTTTTAAAATCTCTTCTTGTCTACCATTGCTTTCAAAGCGCTGCTATTCTGGATGCAGTTTAATTTCTATTTTTATATTTGACTCATTTTAATATATCCTATTATGAATTTGCAATAACATATCTTACTTTAGTACTTTAGTATTCCTATTTCTATACCTATTCCCAGCAATTACTAATTAATATTCTTTCTTCTTTTTTCTTTTTCCCTTTATGTTTTTCTTCTTATATTCTTTCTAAATAGATTTTTATTACTGAAAATGAACCAGGCACCGTGCTAGATTTTGAAACCCAAACATGAAAGCAGAAGCCTTATTTTAATAATATAATATCCTTGTAAAAGACTTCACACATAGTCATGTAATACTTTCTTGTCCCGTAAGTTTCTGTCAAAAATCTTCCTATTTCTCTTTATTTCATTCATACATTCTGGAATCCCATGGACCTCCAAGGATTTTGTTTATATCTGTAATTTAGAATCAATATTCTGCCTGTTCCACAGTTACATGTCCTTTTATTTTCCCTTTACTATATCCCATCTTCATTCATCCCTTCATTTATTTATTCAGTAGATAATCATTGAGCTCTTTCTCTGTACTTTGTATAATAATGAATTACTCAATAATCAGATCAGACTCAAGTTTGGAATGCCTGCAAACCCAGGGCAGGAAAAACACACTCAGAAGAGAGAAAAAATTTCTTATTTGCAAAAAGTGGACATTTGATTTTTTCAACAAAGCAGGAGTCAGAATGTAAAAAGTCAGAACCTAATTGAATTTTCTTACATGCATTTTACAGCTTGGAGATATTTTTATTTTGAATCACATCAGAGACGAGCACTATAACTCTTTCACTACTCTGAGTCTCCAATATCTTGATATGTCCTTGACCTTCATTACTTGAGACCAGCGATTCAGTCACTGCACATAGTAGGTGCTTGACAAGTATCATTGTTATACAACATTCGGTAGACAGACATGTGCAAGTTACTGTCCCAAAAAAGCTGACTTGGAATAAGGTTGCCATACTAGAAAATAAAAATATAGAATGTCTACCTGAATTTGAATTTTAAATAACAAATATTGCACAGTGTATACTTATACTAAAAATGTATTTGCAGTTACTTGGACAGCTGAGGTTGGACGATCCATTGAGGCCAGGAGTTTGAGGCTGTGTGACCTATGGTAGTGCACATCAGCCTGGATGACTGAGCGAGATCCAGCCTCAGAAAAAATACATATATGTATTTGTTGTTTATCTGAAATTTGAATTTAATTGAGTGTCCTATATTTTATCTAGCAATCCCATCTGCGTAGAATCTTGATTAAATACCAACATTAAATAAAACTTTTTTTAAAGATCAAATTTACCATCTAGTTAATAGAAATGGTTCTTTTATGAATTTCAGGTTTTGTGTTCTCCTCAACAACCATGTAGATATGTACTGAAAGCACTCTGAAGTGGAGAAGTGATCCCATGGAACTGCTAGGCAGCTATGTCCCATGGATTGTCCTGTTAGGAAACCTAGGCCACATGTGCAATGGGTGAGTCAATCACATTTTTTTCCATAAAGAAAAGTTAAATACTATTGATTTATCCAAGATAAAAGTAACCATTTTACTATAGATGCCTTACAATTACATAGTTCCTGAATTCGCCTTTCTTGGCAGCTCAAATTCTTTCACAAGTTCCACATGTTTTTGTCCTTGTTTTTTGTCGTGTGCCCCATTTCACGTTCTAATCTCCACTTGATGCTACTCCTCAGCCTATCTATGGATCCCATTGTTTCTATCACCTATTAAATATTATAACAATGTCTCCTATTTTAATAGTGCTTTATGGTAGTAATACTTTTTATGTACTGTATTATTTGAGTTATATAAAAATTAGTTACTAAAGTTACAGACTAGGAAATAATGATAATAATTAATAATTGCAGAGTTTAGTCCCTGGCACTTTGCACTTACATATTCATGCATCTTCTCAACACCCTGGAAGTCAGCTACTACTAGCTAAACCTCTTTTCACATACAAGGTCATTAAGACAAGAAAAGACTAGGGCTGGGATTTGAACCTAAGCTATTTGGCTTCAGCCTAATTCTGCAACACTGTGCTAAAGCCTAGCAACATATGCTTAAAGAGGGTGGGGGCTTAAGCTAATCTAAAATCTGAGCAGAGCAGAGTCCTGGACTGTTACTCAAATCTTCGGGTTCAGAATCAACACCAAACTACTTGATTTTTCTGTTTGCTTTAGCTGTTTTGTTCTTTGTATCCCACATAATGTATTCCAAGGAAGAAAGAAAAAGTATTCTCACTAGAATATTCCACATTTGAGAACTAAAATTACGTAGAATAGAAACTAGTATAGTTGTACACTCCTTTGTTTATCCCAGTTTTTTTCTTAGACCCACATCTCTTCCGAAAATAGCATTTGCAGCATTCGTGAATGAACAATGAGAATGCTATTGTATAATCAAGAATCACAAAAGAAAAACAGGTCAAGCTCCCAATCTAGAAAGTTATTTCAATTCTAAATACTCCTGAAAGAACCAATCCTATGTCTCAAAGAGTCACGTGTGTTACAAAACAGTAACGTAAGTCTAGGAGGTTTGCTCATTCCATTCTACACAAGAATTCCTAAAAAACTATCATGGGTCATAAGCAACATAATGAGTCTTAGTATTTTTTTGTTTCCAAATTAAAGTGCAATATTTAATGACACTAATATCTTTCTTGGCCCATGACCCTCAGGTGTGCTGAGGCAGGAAATAGTAGATGATAATACTACTGTATTAGCTGCATGTACTCTCTTACAAAAAAGGCAGAAAAAGGAAATTTATACTCTAAATTTTGAATATCAATTATTCTTATTTTTAAGATTAATAACATTTTAAACATAAATTTTCTTCTCAAAAACTTCATTAGGGAAGAAACCAAGTTAGCTTGAATGTTTAAGCGTCCATGGCTCATAAAGGTACAGAACATTTGTCTTTTCCTTTTTCACGATAAACATTATATAAGTTTTACCAAACCATGATGAGTATAAGAGCAGGGAGTATAATGCTAAAGTATCCAGAGCCTACAACTGCTTTCAAATTCATCCAAGGCTCTTACTTCAATTGTACTTTGATGTTGAGCCAAGGAAGGGTTCAACTGAGCAATTTGGTTATGAGGGCCAGTAATTTGAACCATAAATTACTGAATATGAAATAGACTACATGTGTAAAATGTCACAAGTCCTACGTTAAGTAAGACTTTGAAATCCATAACAACCCAAAGGAAGCGTTTTAATGAAACTGGGCCCTGAAATACCAGAATATAACATACCCAAAACAGTAAAATGCATTTTACACTCTTTGTTCTTCCTTCTCTGACCCTGTAGTATCGCAATGTGATTTTTGTGATGATTGTTCACTACCAAAATGTGGTGATTGTTAATATTTTCTCTTTTATTTTGGAAATGTTGATTTATTTGAGTATGTAAAAGTGCTGCTGAGTGATTCTAGAAGGAGTTAATTATAGTTTCTTCTTTCCGTGATTGAGTACATTTATCAGGTGAAATTAGAAAGTTTAAAATCTAAAAGGAAGAGATTTTAATTGAAACCTGTCACTTCTAAGCTTCTACACAGTGCGGGTTAACAATGATCTTAATGCACTTTCATCTGTAAACTCCTTGGTATGCGAAGTGAGTTGATGTTCTCAATTACATTCCTAATGAAAAAGTATCTTCTCTAAAAAATACCTCCATTGTGCAAATGAATCTAAGAAGATTAAAACTACAAACTGTATTTGCCATTACATTTTCAAGTTTTACTGTATTGCTATAAAGTGTGAACAAAAAGGTAGTTGTGTACACTCAATGCCATGTGCTTTTGGCTATTATTTGTAAGTGCTGAATTAACTAAATCTTATTTCCAAAGACTGGACAATTATTTCAAAAATTATTTTAAACACAATCAATTTAGCCTTGTGATATCTGCTTCCTGGAGTGCACACCCTTGTGTAGTCCCCTAACCTACTGCATGAGGGTTGGTCGATGTCACCACCAGCATACATCAGAATTGCCAACATGCTATTTCAGAGGCTTCTTCCTTGCTCTTAGTCACTCATTTCAAGGAAAGCCAGATTCTACATCACAGGATGCTCAGGCAGTGCAGAAGAGAGGCCCACAAGACAAGAGCCAAGGCATTCTGTCAAGAGCCATGGAAGTGCACCATTTTGGAAGTATATCTTCCCGCCAGTCAGTCCTTCAAATGCCTGCAGCCCCAGCCCGTACTTTACTGTAGCACATGAGAGACTCTGAGCCAGAACACAGCTGAGCAGCAGCCAGATTCCTGGCTTTGAGAAACAGTGAGAGATAATCTATGTTTCTTTAAACTGCTAAAGTTCAGAGTAATTTGCTTCACAGTAATGCATAACTAATACAGTCCTATTCTCATATGAGGCACATAGAGAATCTGAATAAGAATTTTCCTTTGGCCTTTAAAAAGCTTAACACATAGCATTCCAGAAACTCCTTCAGCCAGTGGGTGAACTAAAAGCAATAGAAAGATAATTACATCATCACACATTCATCTACTAGTATGTCCTTTTAGTTGTTTTGTGCAACTAGAAAATTTAAATATGTTAAGAACACATAAAATAGAAGAGTAAATAATATTTATTATTATTTTTGCTATTATTATTTATCAGAAAAGTAACTTGACTATGGGTTTTACAGACAACAGAACTTACAAATTTTTTTAAGTCAAGCTCCATGAATAACATAATTTTACCTGCAAAATTTCACAGTGACTCTTGTTTTCCTCACTGAATTGACAGCCTTTATATAATTAATTAATTTTACAACTGACATGGTTAGGCTTTGTGTCCCCATCCAGATCTCATTGTGAACTGTAATCCCCATAAACCCCATAATCCCCATGTGTCAAGGGAGAGACCTTGTTGAGGCAATGGAATCATCAGGATGGTTTCCCTGCTGCTGTTCTCATGATAGTCAGTGAGTTCTCATGAGATCTGATTAGTGTCTGGCAGTTCTCCTGCTTGGACTCATTCTCTCTCCTGTCACCTTGTGAAGCAGGTGCCTGCTTCTGCTTCCACCATGATTGTAAGTTTTCTGAGGCCTCTTCAGCCATGCAGAACTGTGAGTCAATTAAATCTCTTTTCTTTATAAATTACCCAGTCTCAGGTATTTCTTTACATTAGCATGAGAACAGACTAATACAACAATCTTGAGTAATCTAAAGTATCATCAAGAATTTAATCTTCCCTTTTTTTTTTTTTTCTTTTTTTGCTTAGTCCTATTTATAGATGATTCTGCAAGTCTCTGGAGTATAAGGCAGTGAAATCACATGTTTCTCTTTCATTAGAAAACTGGTGCTAATTAAATATATGAGATAATATTTTATCAACTGTTTTCTTCAATATCGAAATCTTTTTTTTTTTTTTTTTTCTTGCAGACAGGGTCTGGCTCTGTTGCCCAGGAGTGTGGTGGCACAATCTTGGCTCACTGGAACCTCCACCTCCTGGACTCAAGTGATCCTCCCACCTCAGCCTCTTGAGTAGCTGGGATTACAGGAATGAGCCACCACAACTAGCCCTAACAGTGAATCTTCACCTTGAAAACTTAATGACAAATCTCCAAAGAGGAAATACCTTCTTTAATAATTTTCATCTCAGAAATGCACACAATCCAGTATCTTGGAAAATGATACAAAGAACATGAGTTTCTGTTCTTATTGTATTTGGTTCAAAGTTAGAGTTGTTTTTTATAATTATTATCTCCTCTTTTTCATTTCTCTCTGTAGTTTTTTTCTCTGTATTTGTCTGGTATTCTTGCATTGCAATTAGAATCATGTTTTATTTATTGTCTTAGTAGATGAATAAAATGAATTGAATGCTAAATTTAGAATAGGACACACATTTTCAGAAATAGTGTGGGACTAAATTTAAAGTTAAATCTAGGAGTCATTTATTTTCTTCATGTAAATAGCAAAATAGTTGCCACAGGACAAGAAGAAATCAAATGACAAATTTATTTTGATTAATTATCTAGAAAATAGAGAATATGATATTACTTTGACATTCTGATACAAGACCTAACTCATGAGCTTGAGCGTAGGATTGCCCTGGGACTTCTGCTGCATGCTGTTTGGTGCCATATTTGCTTCTCTCTCTCTCGTTGACACACCCTCCTGTCACTTTGCTCTCCTATCAATATGTCATTTTTTAGAAGGGGCAACAGAAGATAGGAAGGACACAGATCTCAACCTGAGGTAAGCTCTATGGTGTCTAAATATTAACAGTTATTGTCTATTGTACATCAACAATTGTATTGGATCACCCTCAAGATTTTGCCATACCCATATTTCTTCTCTGTTACTATTACTTAGTATTTTTCTCCAAATTCATTCACTTGAATAGTTACATTTCTGAAAACACATTAAAATTAAAACAGAACTAATGATAGGAAAATTAGTTTGCATTTCACCTAAAATCAATTGAATGTTCTTAGTGGTATAGGTCTCACAGCACGGGAAATACTGCTCTAAACTCTCCTATTTATCAATGAATAGGCATACTACATGATGTTTCTCTTACCCATTGAGCAGTTAAAATATTTTTCACACTTCCTGATTTGCACCTTTTCTTGCTACCAGAGATCACAAATTTCCTATAAGTCCAGATTATGATAGCAACCATAATAGCCATCATTTTTAAGTCCTGAAAGCATGAAGCAGGATTCATGTTCCTCGTATGTACTCAATTAAATATTTGGTTTTCACCTGCAAATTTTATGTGGATCCCCAACCTACTTCACTTGCCTTATCTCCCTTATACGTGTTTCCTTATCAATGTTTCACTCCTTTCCCATTTTTTTTTTTGCATCACTCATTTTTTTCATATCTTTACTTTTGCCACTTTCTCTGTTTAGAATAAACTTTCCCTTTCTCCACTGGATAATGCTGTGCTCATGTTTCAGATGAGTGAAGGCATCTACAACTCTCCCTGGCAGATTTAGCCATATGCTCTCCCGTGTCTCTCGCATATTCATATTTCATAGTTCATATTTTTATTATATTCCTTACCACCTTCATAATGGAGTCTTTTCTCATAGCCTGAGTTCCTTGAGGGCAGGGATCTCCAGTGTCTAGTAACATTTCTAGGACATGGTAAGTGCTTAATGCAATTTTAATACAATTTGAGTTGGTTTAAAGTGAATTCAATTGAAATTAAGCAAAATCTAATTGAAAATTCAGAGCAGACCTCTTCCAATTGTTGCGTACTACATGTTCTCAAGAACACTAAAATGAAGTTTAAAGAGAAACCAGAGTCAGGCAAAATAATTAATTTTACTGCTATAATAGCAACAGAGACAAAGTTTTTTTCTTACCGAAGCCCTGAGTACACAGTTAGACTGCATTTCTCAGCTTCCTTGAAGCCACGTAAAGGCATGGGATGAAGTTCTGGTCAGTAAAATCTGAGCAACATTGGTGATCAGCATAGGTATCTAAAAATACTTCTATGGGACCCTCCATGCTTGCAGTTTCTTTTCTCTGGAATTCTGTTAAGGTGTGGAGGATCCAACAGAGTATTAAAAGGTCCTAGGGTAAAAGAACCTTGGGTTCTTTGATAAATAAGTGAGCAGAGCTTCTTGACCCACCAACATTTGACCCTTGATCTGAACAAAAATAAATGTCTATATGCTTTAAGGCATCTGAGAGTTTTAGTTTTGTTGTTTGTATGTGTATTTGTTTGTTTGCCATAGTTATTCTACCCTAATACACATATGGAAGTTATTTTCTTAAACCCTAGGTTTTAATTGTTTTGCTTTACCTTTCCAGTGTATATGTCATGAGCAGTGATGGAGGAACAGCTTTTAAGGGTGGTAGGAAAGAAAATAATTAAATACTTCTTTTAGGTATATGTGTCTTTAACATAATGCAGGGCTTATAAGATACCAGAAATAGTAGGAAGTAGATATCCAATGTTTTATCATTATTATTCCAAATTTTAGTATTAAACATCTTTTCTTGAAAATTCTAGTCATTCACTTGGAATTATCCGTATAAAAGATTTATTGCCACTGTACATATCTGAGACCTGCTTCCAACATACTAAATTTAATTTGAAATTTAAATGCATATTATAACCTAAATTCTACTTTCTAGTTAAATCTAAGAGTCTATGGCCTTAGGAATACATTAGTATATAATTAAGTTGTAAAACCTCTGTCTAAAATTCTTTTAATGTATACTTTGAACGAAGATATTCAAGTAAATGTTTGTGAATTATATTATCAATCAGTTTTAAAAAGGTCTGATCTATTAGTTCTTTAAACATTTACATTAATTGCAATTCACTCTAATAATTTTACCATGAATAGCAAAAGGTTCGTCTTCAGAATTAAATAATTCAGAAACTAATCCAGTCTGTTTTTTTCACCACACTTTCTTTGTTTTCTTAGCTTATCTCCAGTAACATCAATCATTCTGCTGGACTTGACAGACTTGACAGAGGATGTCATGAGGGTCAGCATACAGCTGAGTACCGGCCTCGAAAGCAAATATCGAACACTCAAATGCTCGCAGGTTTCCTTCCACAAGCACTAAAAAGGGAAACTATCTCGATAATTCAAATAAGAACCATTCCTGCCCGATGCTTCTTCCTCTTGCAAGAATTAGCTCCAGAGAATCTTCTAGCAAAAGATCAGAAGGGGAATGCTGAATATACATCTTTGAATTGGTTTTAGAAACTACAAACTTCCGGTACTTTACTCTCTGTCACTCTTCTGTCATGTTGGCCTCAGGGGCATTTAAAAAAGCAAGCCTAGGATATTCCAAAAGTTAGAATGGACAGTAATAGGTTTCTCTCAAGTATCTAAGAAGTTGCAGCTGGCAGCAATGAAACAGGGTCACACACCTTAGAAGCAATCACCAGTTTCATTTCGTTAACGAAGATGCCGAGAAAATGTTAAGTTATAAAAGCATTACGGTATTATAGTTCTGCTTTAACTAAACTTGGGACTAATTTTTTAAATGAATACACTTTATTTTTTAGAGTAGTTTTAGGTTTACAGAAAAATTTAGCAGAAACTGCAGTTTCCATTTACCCCATCCCCTTCAAACACAAGTACATACACAGTTTTCTCTATTATTAACCTCTTACATTAGTGTGATATATTTGTCAACAATCGAGGATCCAATATTTATCCATTTGTAAAAACTGAAGTCCTTAGTTTACATAATGGTTCACTTTTTGTGTTGTAAATTCTATAGGTTTAAGAAATACGTAATGATAAATATTCTCCATTGCAATACCATACAGAATAGTTACACTACTCTAAAAATTCTATGTTACACTTATTCATCCCTGTATGCCCTCCTCCAAGCCTTAGCAACTACTGATCTTTTTACTATCTTCATAATTTTGCCTTTTCTAAAATATCATATAGTCGGAATCATACAGTAAATACCTTTTTCGGATTGACCTTTCTCATGTATCAACGTGCATCAAAGGTTCCTCCATGTCTTTTTGTCTCTTGATAGCTTATTTCCTTTTATTGCCAAATAATATTCCATTGTCTGGATATACCACAGTTTATTTATTTATTCGCCTACTGAGGAACATTTTGCTTGCTTTCAAGTTTTGGCAGTTATGAGTAAAGCTGCTATAAACATCTGTGCTCAGGCCTTGGTGTGGGCATGTTTTCAATTCCTTTAGGTAAATACCACAGAATGCGATTGCTGGATCATATGTTAAGTGCATATTTAGTTTTGTAAGAAACTGCCAAACTGTCTTCCAACATGGCAGTAGCATTTTTCATTCCCACGAGCAAAGAATGACAGTTCCTGTTGTTCCACATCCTTGTCAGCATTTGGCATTGTCAGTGTTCTGGATTTGGGCCATTCTAATAGGTGTTTAGCAGTACCTCATGGTTTTAATTTGCATTTTCTGATGACATATGATGTTAACCATGGGTTTCCATATGTTTATATGCCATCTGTATATCCTATTTGATGAGATATGTTTTGATCTTTTGGTTATATTTTTATTGGGTGGTTTATTTTCTTATTATTGAGCTTTAAGTGTTCTTTGTATACTGTGGATGCCAGTTCTTCATCAGATATGAATTTTGCAAAGATTTTCTCCTAGTGTTTGGTTTACAGGAAATGTTAATTTTTAGACAGTTTTTAAACATTTTTATGCTATAATTTAAAATATATATAATATATATTTTAAAATAATTAATATTTTTAATTATTGAGTTTATAAAATTAAAGATAATGACTCATCAAATTTATCTGATAAATTAGTTAATTATTTAAAACACAGGGTCTGGCATGTAGCAAGTATTACATAAAAGTTAAGTACTTTTTTATTGATTCCATGCAATTATTGTGATGTTTAGATTGTGTCAAAATCTTTTTCATAATATAATTTTCATTATACTTAACACAAATAATAAAATTTGATAAACTCCTATGACATAAAATATGCTTGTTTTGATGAGATTATTCTGAAAAAGCACCCAGAAAATGTCTATATATGACATTTTTGTTCAAACTTTACAAAGAAGCTCATCTTGTAATGCTAATATACCAAACATAATGTTTCACTTCAATTTAATTGTGATCATACTGTATCGGCAGGGAAAAGTGTTTATGAACATCAAATCAATATATGGCTTAGAAAAAGCCACTTTCACATATTCAGTCCATAAATTGTCCATGAAGGATTCTATTTACCTTATTATAAAAGCACTTTTACTTTAGAAAATAAAACACTCAATGATTTGTCATCTAAATGTTTATCTTATAGTTCCCAATGACCTCAATTGATTTCCAACTGTTCCTGTTATTTTACAGATGTTGAACAGAAAATATCAAGAAATAAAATTCTTTTCACTGGAGAAAATTATAGTAGCACAGTTTAGGAAAAAGAGCAGTCTCTCCCAAATGGCATCAGTACTCCCTGCAAAAAACCTGACATCTCCTCTTTGCTTGAAATACTGCAATAATAGATTTCCCCAATTTAAAATGTACTCCTTTACAACTTTAAATACATCCAATTCTTTAATAGTCTTTCAATTTTTTTTTTTTTTTTTTTGAGACGAAGTCTCCCTCTTGTCCCCCAGGCTGGAGTGCAATGGCGCGATCTCGGCGCATTGCAGCCTCCGTCTCCTGGTTCAAGCGATTCTCCTGCCTCAGCCTCCCCAGTAGCTGGGATTACAGGTGTCTGGCACCATGCCCGGCTAATTTTTTGTATTTTTAGTAGAGATGAGGTTTCACCATGTTGGCCAGGATGGTCTTGAACTCCTGACCTCAGGTGATCCCCTAGCCTTGGCCTCCTAAGGTGCTGGGATTACAGGTGTGAGCCACCGCACCCGGCCTATTTAATAGTCTTTCTACATATTTTGAGACAATTATTCTTTCCTCTCATTTTCTCTAAAGTTCATAGAGTCGACACAATTGTTCAAGCCATTTAACACATTATATACCAGGCACTGCTGTAGGGGCTGAAAATATTACAGTGAGTGCAACAGAAAAAAAGGCCCATCATAGAGCTTCTAAGTGATATTCAAAAATTTTTTTAATATGTAAAAATATAAGTTACGTTGTTATAAGTACAGACATGAATAATAGGCATGGTAAAGAGGATAAGAAATGGGAGGTGGGGAAGAGGAGATGCAATTTTAAACAGGTAGGTCAAGAATTCCTCAGATAGGGTTCACCTTTGAATAAAGATCGGAAGGTTGCTGTGAACTATTTGGATGAGAAAAGAGCTACCGCAAAGGATCAAAACCAGAGCTGTAACCGCCCAATGGGTTCTCTTTGCAGCCTCATCAGAGCCGATTTATTAAGACAGGGGAATTGCAATACAGAGTTTAACTCACACAGAGTTGGCTGTACGGGACACTAGAGTTTTATTATTACTCAAATCAGTCTCCCTGATAATTTGGTGGGTAGGGGGTTTGAAAGTAGGGAGTGCCAATTGGTCTGGTGGGAGATGAAATCCTAAGGAGTAGAAGCTGTCCCCTTATGCTGAGTCGGTTCCTAGGTGGGGACCACACGACCAGCTAAGCCAGTTTATTCATCTGAGCAGTGCTAGCTGATTCATCAAGTGCAGGGTCTGCAAAATATCTCAAGTGTTAATCTTAAGTTTTATAATAGTGACGTTATCCCCAGGAGCAATTTGGGGAGGTTCAAAATCTTGCAGCCTCCAGCTGCATGGCTCCTAAACCATGATTTCTAATCTTGTGGCTAATTTGTTAGTCCTGCAAAGTCCAGGCAGGAAGAGGGTTTGTTTTAGGAAAGGGCTGTTAGTGTCTTAGTTTCAAAGTTAAGCTATCAACTAAGTTCCTCTCAAAGTTAGTTCAGCCTATACCCAGGAATGAACAAGGACAGCTTGGAGGTTAGAAGCAAGATGGGTCAGATCTCTTTCACTGTCATAATTTTCCCAGTTATAGTTTTTGCAAAGGCAGTTTCAGAACAAGCTTGATATGCTTGAGGAATTGAATGAAGTCAGGTTTAGCTGGAGTATGGAAGTGAGGGGAAAGTCAGAACAGGATGAGATGACTTAGGCAATGCAAATCAACTTATGTCAGGCACCAGAGAAAATAAAGTGTATTCATTTCCTGTTGATGCTGCAACAAATTATCACCGACTTAGCGATTTAAACAATTTTAGTATTTTATAGTTCTGGAGATCAGAAATCTAAAAATGTATCTACTAAGGCTAAAATCAAGATATTAATAGGGCTGAAGAAGGAAAAAACAAAAATATTTGCTGATGCTTTTCCTAAAACAAGTTTCTTGGTATTTTATCATATTTCTCATCCTCAGGTCTTATGCAGGAATTGCTTTGATTTGTATCATTAGTTTGATAATTTTAAATTGATCACCATGGTAGAATTCAGGTTAAAACACTAATCACAATTTTCTCTATAAAGGATTATTTCGTTAAAATAAACTGAAATTTTCTTGGCAAATGTGTGATAATATAAAAGATAAGTCTGACTAGAAGAAATTAAACCCAAGAGACAGTGATATTTTTATTTGGAAAGGCTAGTTTTTCAAACTTACTTTTCCCTCTATATTGTGGAATATATAACCTATCCCACTCTGAAATACATGATTTATAGAATTGTTATGAAAAATAAATGAAAACAGTAACAAAATGATGATAAAAGTTATTTTCTTATCTGTGAGATGGGAACAGTTAGATTCTTTTAGGTGTGTTTTATAGATTTGGTTACACCCAATTAATTCATCTAAATAAAGATAGATTGGCATTTGAATATTAAACCTTGCAAAAAAAAAAAAAAAAGGAACAGCAATCTAGTTAGTTAACCTTGTGGCTGAGGAATAGGCAAAAAAAAATTTGGTGCTCTTCTTTGTTAAAATGAAAGCTTTTTTGAACCTTGTTTTTCATTTCTGTTACATTTCGTGATCCCCTATGCTACTTCATTGTAAGTGTTCTCTCCCTCTTTTAATATAGGGATTTTTTATAGCTTTTTTTTTTTTTTTTCTGTAAAGGAGAAAAAAGTAAATGTTTTAATCATTGCAAACTATATGATCTCTTTTGCAACTACTTAACCTGCTTTGTAGCAGGAAACAGCCTTAGATGATATATAAACAAATGGGTATGGCTGTGTTCTAACACAGCTTTATTTACAAAATCAGGGAGGGAGATGTGCCATTTGCCTCATGTGTCACAGTGTGCTGACTCTTTCCTTAGAATATCACTTTTAGCTCCAGTGCTTATCTTATTAATATATTTTTAAGATGAAACATTAGTCATGTAATTTTAGAAACTTCAGGTTAATCTCAGGGTTAAATAATTTTCTAAAAGTATGACTTTACCAAACCTTCAATGAGCTTCTGTGTATATTATGTGAATCTTCCAAAAGCAGACATGGTATGCAGGATTTCCAAATGTATTGGGGTATGAAAATATTCTTAAGAGCATCAAGAGACTATTATATCATAGAAAACATTTTGGAAAATTTAGAAATACCAAGGAAATGTCCATTTTGTATAATTTATTAAAAATTCAGGCATTGGCTATAAAATGATTATAAATATAGCAGACCAGTTTTGGAAAACAGTATTCATAGAAGGTGGAACCTGCTTGATGAGACTGAAGGGTATAGTGAAAAAGACTAAAAACTAAACAAAGAAGATGCTATGAGAAAGAAAAACAGGGAAGTATAAGTGTAGACTGGCCTTTTGATAGAGAAAGAAACAGACACATTAAGAATCCAGGAGGGATGTGTGTACTTTTTGTGAGATAGAGTTGTAAAATGCTGGAATTATATGCCAAGGGTAGTTGTGAAAAGACTTATGCCATACTAAGAAGTTTGGACATTATCTTGAATGAAAATAAGAACCAGTAAATGTTTTTCTGTTGTTGTTGATCAGAAAAGCAACATTTGCAGTTCTTTGTCTTAAAAAGATATCTTGGATATCAATTTAAAGAATGTGCTAGAAAGTGTCCAGAATAAATACTGAGATGCCAATTAAAAGATTCCAGTAATCTAGCCAAGGGCATTGAGGCCTTTATCTACCAAAGTGCTGGCAGTGCAACTTAGAGGAGATGAAAGGTCAAAGAGTTATGAAATATGTGGAATGAGGTAAATTTGGCAACTACTTGATTCTGAGGGATTGAAGAGAGAGGAAATGAAATTGACAATAACTCTGAGTTTTCTAATACAAACTCCTGAATGATCAATGATGCCATTAACAAACATTAATAATAAAACTAATACAAACAATATAGGAAGTACAGGTTTGAAGGTAACACATTGTAAATCCTAAAAAGAGTTGGAATGTATTTGGAATATAAACTACTAATTATTTTCCCTTTTCATTTTGTAAAGTTTGTGGAAAATGACTATTTAGAATGTTGGAAATGTTCTGTTTTGTAGAGTAGGAATTGTTGAATTAAGGTGAGCCTAATGAAAATATTTATCAACAGACACATGTATAAAATAAAGTGTGGCAGACCAAGGTCTGCTTTGTTAAAGATATTTCTGATAATTTTTCATGATCAAGTATTATTCTTAAATCTAAGAATTTAGGGCTCAAAGAAAGCCCACTGTACTCTCATTGGATCCAATTCGACTCAAGTATAGCCTTCTCATCCACCCCATACTTGGTCTAAAACATTAGATGCATCCAGCATTTATCTCATATAAACCACGATAAAACATTATTACTTGTCAAACCCTCAGATGCGGAGAGACAGCAAAAAGTTCACACAGACTGTAATATAAGGTTTGAAAATCAATTATGTCTTTTTAATTTTTACCCTCAAAATGCCCTTTCTTATTACCCTGTATCAGTGGTTTATACCTTTGTATGTATTAAAACCACACGAGGCGTTTGGTAAAACATGTAATTCTTGGTTCCACTTTCTGACTCTATACATTTTATAGGAATCCTAGGATACTGTATTTTTAGTAAGTGCCTCAAAGATTTCTGATGCATATGTTCCCTGTACAAGGGAGCAACATCCTTATATAAAAAACCATGCCAGAGTGCCTTATGCCTTCTGCTTCAGTTTTCTTGTTTTGAAGTTGCATTGGAAGTTGTAATTTAGCAAATGTTTCCGTTTATTATTGGTATGTTTTCCATCTTGCAAATATTCCCTTGTACTCCTTCTATAACTTGCCTTTCTCTTCCTGCCTGGTCCTTAATGTACGTACGGAGGAACGGATATCTGGGACCCAAAGCCAACTAATGTAATATCATATTTGCTGTCAGAAATATTTCTCCAAGGTAGCAAAATCACTCTCACATCTTGCGAAGAGTACATCAAACTGAATGAAATGGGTGTGAAGAATCAGAGAGACTGCAGTCATTATTTTGATCTTATGTAACTTTTAAATCATAATATTTCCCTGAAATATTTTAGTAAAATAAAAAATGTGACTGCATTTTTTTACGTCCAGCAATGACATATTTAGGAGACAAGTAACAGTAATGTCCATCCACTTAAGTCTTTCTGAGTGAGTAGAAATGCATTGTGAAAAAAGTAATTTGCGGAAGCATTGATAAAATCCCTTCTGATTACCTTAATTGATTCTTTCTGAAAATCTCCATACTTTCATCACTCTTTCCCAAGAAACTCATGCTACTAAAATGTAAAGGGAGTGAACTCAGCACCTAATCACTCGAGACCTCAAACTTAAGGTCTATGATTCTCTGCACATTCTCTGAACAGGTGCTGGTTTGCTCTAACTCACCAGACCAGCAGTTAGAAAGCTTCAACTGACAAATACCAAAACCTTGTCTTCTCATTAGCAGTGGCTGCTGGAATAATAAAACATCTGGCATCTTCCTTTACGGATTAAAGGAGTCATTTCAAAGACCTGTCATCCAGCCCTTGGGCATAAAGACTTGAGCCTCCACATTTCTCCCCTTTAATTCATGTTTTGCAGATGCAGGGACACTGTACATATGAATTTCTTAAAATAGGATAAGGCTAAATGATTACACATGTATTATGAAGGAGTGCTACAGAGGACCCTGAATCACAAGATCTTTCTCTTGTAGAAAAAAATCACGAATAGATTTAACAATTTGAAAAGATAATGAAATTCAATGTAAATAATACCATATGATTCATTCAGAAAAAAAGTCTAAACCTTAATTCCAATGTAATAGAATATGAGTTGTCTGTTACCGCCCAGGAAATAAATCAGACATTGACTGAGAATATGATGTAAAATTTTCAATAAAGCATTGCTGCTAGGAAATAGTTTGGACTTTGGAAAAAATTAAAAAAAAATATTTTGCCACCCCCATACAAACATATGCATCTGCACATGAAAAATCTATGTGAAGTTCTGATCATCACTCCTTGCGGAAGAGAAAATGGAATTGTTAAAAAAAAAAAAAAAAAAAAAAGAGGAAGAAGAAAGAAACAAAAGCAGAAATGAAGGAAGGTGGAGAACAAAAGATTAACAGAAGGACGTAGTTTTATTAATAGACTAGAAAGTTAAATGTTTTAGTACATGCAAAGGCAGTGACTGAGAGAGACAGTTATTTAGAATAACCATGAAGAAATAGCCAGGATAAATCCCTTGTCTTTGATGCTAAAATTTGGGGAAAGAAACTATTTCATGCTTATATTTACAATATATAGTAGAAACATTATAAACTCATAGATAAAATACATATAATAGATTCTTATTTTTAAAAAAATGTTTTGAGAGGCCGGGCGCGGTGGTTCACGCCTGTAATCACAGCACTTTGGGAGGCCAAGGCAGACAGATCATGAGGTCAGGAGATCGAGACCGTCACCTAACACGATGAAACCCTGTCTCTACTAAAAATACAAAAAGTTAGCGGGACGTGGTGGTGGATGCCTTTAGTCCCAGCTACTGGGGAGGCTGAGGCAAGAGAATGGCATGAACCTGGGAGGCGGAGTTTGCAGTGAGCCGAAATAGCGCCACTGCACTCCAGCCTGGGCGACAGAGCCAGACTCCTTCTCAAAAAAAAAAAGTTTTGAGACATGTCCCAACTTTTGGATGAATCCTCAGAAATTCCTGATAGATAAACATGCTAGATTGAAACAGTGTGACAATTATTATGTACCTAATATCTGACTTTGGAAAAGCAGACAAGTCTTCAATAACAAAGCTCAATTAAAAAGTGGATAAACCTCTCCTTATGTATCAGAGTTTCCCAAAATTTATTCTATAGAAACTAGTTTTATTGGGTGTTAATATCTGTTATTGGGACATAAAAGGGTTTGTGGATAAATAAATTCAAAAAATTTTAGAAAATTCTCTATTGGAGAGCTTCTTGGCACTCTTAATATTCTAAAATGTATTTTAAATATCTTGTAGAGTCTCTTTTATACTGTTATTTTCAAACTTATTGATCACAAAAAAACACTTTTTCTCAGATATCCTTCAGAACTAGTTATCCTTAGAACAAATTTTGGGAAATATCACCGTCAGACATTGTAAGCAGAAGTTCTCTTCCAGAAATCTTTGAAAATTCAGAAAGATCGCTAACATCAACAATGGCTTTCTTGTTTTCCTCATAACTAAATGTTTATTTACCATATGTTTTAAGAGAAAAAATAGTTCCACCACTTCCATTATAGATACATGATAATAATGTGTTGAAAATTATGACAATACCTAGAAATGTAGATAAATTTCCTATGAAATAAATTATACTTTGGGGAAATACTTTCTACTTGCTGATTAATGAAGAGAAGATGAGCTTCCTACTTTTTAACCTAAATATGACTGGTAATGAAATAAATCTTAACTAGCTGTTACTCATTCTCATTTTTAAAATTCCAAAACCTGTTTCAAAAAAGTCTCAAAAACGGTATAAACGCGTAAACCACATCCTAAAATAATGCAACCTCCCTAAGTGATTCAGGGGATTGGAGAACGTTAAATTAGAGCTCCAGAGTGTGTTCATTATCCGCATTCTTCTTCACTATGTTTTCCCATCATCTTATACATTCAAAAAACAAACAAAAGCAAAAATTCATATGCAGATTCATTATTTTTGAGCTTTCTGTTAATGAGATTTTCAAACTCAGAGAATGGAATGATGTACCCATCACCAGCTTCTACAGTTACCAACATTGACCAATCTTGTCAGCAATATCATTGGAACTACTGGAGTTTTATTGGAAACAGCACATCTGAAAAATATTATTGATAACTCCTTGGAAACTCTACTAGTTACACACTCAGATGATTAAAGGCCTAAAATCCTAGGAGTTTACTGATAAAAACTCAACAAATTGTAAACTCTTAAAGTTTTAAAAGTCACAACAGTATGATGCTTTCCCCCACATAATGAAAAATGACTTCTACTCGTGTGCTGGCAGACATAGAAACCAATTACTTAGCATAATTCCTCGTGCCTGTTTGAAAAATATGAGGATTGCATCTTTTAAAAAGCCTTTCTTTTTTTAGAATAACATTATCATTAAAGCACTTAGATTTGTGTACCATATATCATATCTGTAAGCAATCTTGTACCATATTAAATTTTACATAGACCCTAAAACTCTTAGTTTACTATGAAAAATCATCTTTAAGTTTTTTATTTACTACAACTCTTTAGGCTGACAAAATATTTTAAAGTACATCCCTATGATATATAATCACCATGAAGAATGACATTTGAATACTTTATACAAAAAAATCTGAAAATTTTAAAAAGTGTTATTTTTTACTCTGCAAAAAAATGCTAATAAAACTCATCCCTATGGCAAACAAAACATCTAATTAGCTTTGACTAGAGACACATGTTACTATGTTATCATCTTGAAACAAGTAATTTCATTTTATTAATTTTAAAATATTTATTTCCATAAAACCTGATTTAGGAACTATCTTTATGATTCTTCATCTAGAAGTTAGTGACTTCCATTATCCTTTATGTATGTTTATGTATTTTGTCTACTCATGAGGCTGAGGCAGGAGAATGGTGTGAACCTGGGAGGCGGAGCTTGCAGTGAACCCCGAGATCGCGCCACTGCACTCCAGCCTGGGTGACAGACCAGACACCGTCTCAAAAAAAAAAAAAAAAAAAAAAAGAGCATATTATACCCTTAAAATTTTGGTAATATTTTAATATTCAAAGAAAATCATCACTTAGCAAAAGATAAACTTAACCTATAGCAAAATGTTTAACGCATAACAATCAAAGGACATGAACAGGCAATTACCAAAGAGTAAGTGCAAGTGAGTAAATCCATTCAGCCATTCATACAATAAAAATGCTTTGAGAAAAATAAGCAACTAGTATACACCTAACATTATAGTCACCACTGGAGATACAAAGAGAGAATAAAAAAACATAGTATCTGCTCTAGAAGAAGGTTTATTGCCCCAAAGGATGTGGGCAGCTAAATAAATAATTACCACCATGTACTATAACTGCTGTTTCAGAAGAAATACATTTGAACTCTTTACACATAAATGATTGCTCAGGGCAGTTCAAGCAGGCCACCTGAGATGAAGTCTATTACTTAGCTCAGGATTTAAATCTGAAGCCAATTCATTGAAACAAATTCTTTAAATAGGATTAATTACAAAGAGAAAATAGTGCATTTTTGTGACATTTTAACTCAGATGGCTTTAAAATCACTTTAAAAACTATAATTCTAACAAATCTAATATCTCAATATTTTAATTATTTCTATATCTGAAGTTTCTGAATGCATTGGAAATTAAGAAGATAGATACCTGATTACTGCACTAGTTGTGAATAGAGCAGGTAAATTAATATTTTGGTACCAAATAATGATCTGAGCCATAATTATGGGACATGTGATTCCAATCTGAGCTACTTTTCACTGTGAGAAGACCAGTTAACAATGATATATTAAATGTAGTTAACTTTGAATCAGTGAACCCAGTGCGATGAAACCTGCTGAATTACACAAACTCTTTTCCTCATTTTATGTTTAAGAAATCCATGGTTTCAATTTCAAGTCTTACACCAAATTATTTTGATCATTGTATAGCTTTTCTAGGATGCGATACTATTTTTATTATGTGATGGTTAATATTGAGTATAAACTTGATTAGATTGAAGAATGCAAAGTGTTGTTCCTGGGTGTGTCTCTGAGAGTGTTGCCAATAAGATTCACATTTGAATCAGTGGACTGGAAGAGGCCGACCCACCCTCAATCCAGGTGGGCACCATCTAATCAGTTGCCAGTGTGGCTAGGATAAAAGCAGGCAGAAGAATGTGGAAAGACTAGACCGGCCTGAGTCTTCTGGCCTCCATCTTTCTCCCATGCTAAATGCTTCCTGCCCTTGAACATCAGACTCCAAATTCTTCAGCTTTTGGACTCTTGAACTTACACCAGTGATTTGCCAGGAGCTGTCAGGCCCTGGGCCACAGACTGAAGGCTGCACAATTGAAAGGACACAAAGATACAAAAATGTGTACCCTCCCTTTCCCCCCCGATGTTGCTAAACTCTTTGTTCTGCTTTCTAATCTCTGCACGTACCAGAGGTTTCGTAAGTTCTGTAAGTACATGTTTTTCTTTCTGAGGCCAGGTCACAAGGAATGTTTAAGTAAGATAGCCAGGTCACAAGGTGTGTTTAAGCAAGATAGCCATAAACTGGTTGTGCAACCTGACGCAATATAATTAACTGCCTTTGTGTAAAACTGCTCTTCCGCCTCAAGGGTTGTACTGAAATATCAGAAATGGCGGTAACCAATCATAGTTTGCCAAATCGCTTTGTTCAAACTCCAGCCAATCATACCTCTAATTTGTATAATGATTCTATGCCTACTTTCCTTAGACTATATAACATTGTTCGGAGCTCAGTGGGGGAGCTCTCCTGCCCGTCTCGTTTCACGAGCAAGTGAGAGCTCCAGGTTCGAACCTGTAATAAAGATCCTTGCTGCTTAGCTATGACTCTGGACACTGGTGGTCTTCTTCGGGGAATAAACGGTCTGGGCATAACACTATCAGCTTTTGTGGTTTTTGGGACTCAGACTGGCTTCATGACTCCTCAGCTTGCACATTGCCTATTGTGGGACTTCACTTTGTGATTGTGTAAGTTAGTTCTCCTAGTAAACTCCCCTTCATATATTCACCTCTCCTATTAGCTCTGTCCCTTCAGAGAACCTAATACCGTATGCTTTTTAATAGCAGGTCATACTTTAACTTTTTTGGCTGTGGTACATATGCATTTTCTTCTAGAAAACAGAGCAGTGAGAAGTATGGAAGCTGAATATTACAGTTACACGTCAATGACAAGGATACATTCGGAAAAATGCATTGTTAGGCAATTTTGTGGTTCTACAAACATCATAGAGTTTCCTTCCACAAATCTAGATGGTATAGACTACTATACATCTAGACTACATGGTATAGCCTATTGTGCCTAGGCTGCAAACCTGTTCAGTATGCTACTGTACTAAATGCTGTGGGCAGTTGTAATCTAACAATAAGTATTTATGTATCTAAACATAGAAAAGGTACAGTAAAAGTATGACACAAAAGGTTAAAAACGGTACATCTATACGGGGCACTTACCATGAATGGAGCTTACAGGACTGGAAATTGCCCTGGGTGAGTCAGTGAGTGAGTAGTGAGGGAATGTGAAGTACTTAAGACCTTATGGTACAATACTGTAGACTGTAAACACTGCTGGTCTAAATTTATATTTTAGAAATTGCTGTACAATGTTACAACAGCTACAGTGTCACTAGGCGATAGTAATTTTTCAGCTCCATTATGGTCTTACGAGACCAGCATCATAAATTCAGTCTGTTATTGACCAAAACGTCATTATGCAGTACTTGACTGTATATTCTGGAAAGAGTAATTCAACTAATCTACCTGTAAATATGAAAAGCTGCAATAAATAACAAGGATAGAACATGATAAACTTGGATATAAACTGTATTTATTTCAATTTTCCCCCCCAAAAATTATCTAGTTTTCAGATAAGCAATCTTGTCTTGTAAATATCCTAAAAGTTCACTTTAAACTAGCTTTGAGATATTTAAAATGTAACTGTGTGATTTTATCTACTTTTTAAAAAATGGCTTTTATTTTCAAGGTATCCCAGGGTAATTAAGAAAATAATATGTTGGAAAATAGCAGGACAGTACACAGACATAATTGCTATAGAAAAAAAAAATTATGAGGGCAAGTGCCTTCATAACAATACAGATGCTGTATCTTCTTCTTCTTCTTTTTTTTTTTTTACTGGTATCCTGAAGCGGTGGCCTGCCCCTCCACATCTGTGAGCGTTTCTCATTAGGTGGAATGAGAGACTTGAGAAAAGAAATGAGACACAGAGACAAAGTATAGAGAAAGAAAAATTGGGCCCAGGGGACCGGCACTCAGCATGCAGAGGACCCACGCTGGCACCGGTCTCTGAGTTTCCTCAGTATTTATTGATAATTATCTTTACCATCTTAGAAAAAGGGAAGTGGCAGGATAATAGGATCATCTTAGGGAGAAGGTCAGCAGTAAGACATATGAATAAAGATCTCTGTGACATGAATAAGTTTAAGGAAAAGTGCTGTGCCTTGATATGCATATGTAAACATCTCCATAAACCTTTTTAGTGCATAAAGAGCAGCATTGCCGCTAGCACATCCCACCTTCAGCCCTAAGGCGGTTTTCTCCCATCTCAGTAAACAGAACTTACAATCGGGTTTTACACCAAGATGTTCCATTGCCCAGGGACAGGCAGGAGACAGATGCTTTTCTCTATCTCAACTGCCAAGAGGCCTTCTTTCCTCTTATACTAGTCCTCCTCAGCACAGACCCTTCACAGGCATCAGGCTGGGGGAGGATCAGGTCTTTCTCTTCCCACGAGGCCGTATTTCAGACTATCACATGGGTAGAAACCTTGGACAATACTTAGCTTTCCTAGGCAGAGGTCCCTGCGACCTTTGGCAGTGTACGTGTCCTTGGGTACTTGACATTAAGAGAATGGTAATGACTTTTCACAAGCATACTGCCTTCAGGCACTTGTTTAACAAAGCACACCCTGCACAGCCCAAAATCCATTAAACCTTGAGTCACCACAGCACATGTCTCTTGCAAGGTCAAGGTTGGGAATAGGGTCACAGATTAACAGCATCTCAAATACAGAACAAAATGGAGTCTCTTACGTCTACTTCTTTCTATATAGACACAGTAACAGTCTGATCTCCTTTCTTTTCCCCACAGTATCCTTTTAATCTTCAACCTCTCACCTCTGGGAAAACCAAATATTGTGTATTATTTGAAAATTAAGATAACATACTAAAATAAAACCTGAGATTACAACATTCTTGTATAGAATAAAAACAGTGGATAATGATATTATTTGAGTTTGCAAATTCAGTAGTGATGTTTGCAGGGTAGAAGAAGTACTATATCTCTTCATTGTGGTTATGACAGAGATGTATTTTGTAGGGCAAGAAGCTATTAACTTATCTGAAATTTGTGCAAAACATCCTGTTATATTCATAACATAAACTGAATAGACTGGTGACTCCTTGTGTTTTCATTTTTGAGGCTTGCATTTTATTTCTCTGCTTTGTCACATGAAAGTCATATCCCACATTAATAAGCATAGTTCTTTGTATATGCCTTTAAAAATTTACTAAAAATGCAAAATACAAAAGTACTATCAAAACTGGGTAAAATACTGAAGAGAACCAAATTTACATCAGGGTAATATACTAAGTAATTTGTTGTTATAATGATAGTGGCTGAACTTTAGTGATAAGCATTTCGTCATATATTTTATCTGATTTAATCCAATGACAACCCTCCAAAGTAGGTAATATTATATATTAATGCCATCTCCACTTAACAGATATAGAGATTAAGGCTCACATGGTTTAACTCTAGTTTAACAGTGGCACATTTTTCTTTTATTTTTACGTTATTTATTTATTTATTTTTGAGACAGAGCCTTGCTCTGTTGCCAGGCTGGAGTCCAGTAGCACAATCTCGGCTCACTGCAATCTCTGCCTCCCGGGTTCAAGCGATTCCCCTGCCTCAGCCTCCTGAGCATCTGGGACTACAGGCACCCGCCACCATGCCCAGCTAATTTTTTGTATTTTGGTAGAGACAGGGTTTCACCATGTTGGGCAGGATGGTCTCCATCTGCTGACCTGGTAATCCGTCCGCCTCAGCCTTCCAAAGTGCCGGGATTACAGGCATGAGCCACTGCACCCATCCACAGTTGCACAATTTTTAAAGTTGTAAAAGATCATGTCTCTAATTTAGAATTTTTGAGAATATTTTAACTGAGGCAGAAAACATTGATTCCATAAAAAATTTCACAATTTTTGAATTGCAGAAGATATACATATACATTTAAAAAGATAGATTGGTAATATATTTGTATAGTACATGACTCAGAGAAGACTCATATATCTAAAATAGATAGGTAGACAGATAGATATGAAGTTTACAAATTGAACAAAAAAAATCATAAAATGACGAAAGTTATGAATAGGCCATTTAAAAACAAGTAAATTCAAATATCCGATAAACATGTCTTTAAAACACAACCTGAGTAATATTTGGGTAAATACAGAGTGAAAAATAAAACTACTGAGCTATTATTTCTCATCTTTTAAAATAATGAGACCCAAAAATACGAGGAAAATGTAGTCTCAAAGATTGTGAATACAAAGATAAATTGTTACAAACTTTTGAGAATATAAACCGGCAACATCTATTAAAATTAAGATTGTACAGACCCCTTGGCCCTCCATTCTCAATAGAAGATAAGGATACATGTATAGGGACTTTTGTTGCCCACAAAAGTTGAAACAAAAATAATGTTCTCATTCATGTAAAATTATATGTTTATCTATATATACCTATATGCTAATATAGTTTGGATATTTGTTCCTTCCAAATCTCATGTTGAAATTTCATCCCCAGTATTGGAGGTGGGGCTTAGTGAGAGGTGTTTTGGTTACAGGAACAGATCCTTCATGAATGTCTTGGTACTGTCCTGGTGGTAATAAGTGAGTTCTCACCCTGTTAGTTCCCCCAGGAATTTATTGCTGAAATAATCCTTACACCTCCTCCTGTCTCTTGCCTCCTTTCTTTTGCTGTATAATCTGCACACTCATTCCCCCTTGCTTGGGTTCCACCATAAGTGTACGCAGCCTGAGTACCTTGAAGAAGATGCTAGTGCCATGCTTCTTGTACAGCCTGGAGAACAATGAGTTTTAAAAACTTCCTGTCTTTATAAAAGGTATTTCTTTATAGCAATACAAACAGATTAAGATATATGCCTAATAAAATGTTTGCAAGGCTGGTCACCATAATATTGGGAGCATGGATGTAATTTTCTGTATTGTTTGATAATTTATAATTAAATTACCTTAGTTACATAGAAATAAAAACTGTTTTCATCCTAGAAAACAAATCAAATTAATTCCTGACTCACTTTTTAGGCACCTATAATAGATAATCTACATATCTGAAAGGAGGAATCAGTAACTGAGAATCCAGGAGTGGGTTTTATTTTCTAGAAATCCCAAACCGAGGTAGAATTCTAATCCCTAAATGGCCTCTTGATTGGGATATCAAATGTAAATCCCTTAGTCTGGAGTATTTAATTACACTTTAATTTGCATGTATAGCAGAAACAGTTCTAATTTCACATTATCTTTCTAATCATTGTCATCAAATCATTTTATTGCTTTCATAAAATATCTTAACAGAATTTGTTATTTAAAATTAATCACACTGGATCAAACCAATCCATTCAGGATCTGGTGTTCAACGGGCACGTTTGGTAAGCAAGCCTTACAGAACTATTTGATGAGACCTACTTTTATCTGGAATTATGATACTCCAGGATTTATATGTTGAATTAAATGTCATGAGGCAGGGGGGAGAAAAAAAACTAAGTTCCTTTGACTCCTCTGCCAAGACGAAAGCTCTCCTGTAGATGAGCTTTGTAGCATCCGGCATCTGTTTCATTAAGTACTGCTAAATGATCAGATGTTCTCATCACTCATTCTTTATGTTCCTGTCAGCTCAAGTAATCACACTCAGTATTAATTCACAGACAGTAATTTTTCAAAACTTTTTTGGCTGAATCTCGATATCTATGCTGTATTTTAATGAGAAAACAGCATTACTCTCTGTTTAAAAGTGAGTTCCTAATAAAACAAATGTATTTCTACCTGTTCTTAGGAAATTAATTACATCTTGATATGAAATTCGATGCATAAAAACTAGAAAACTCGATCATGTTGCATCTTTCTCCAAAAATAAAAACACGTTTTTCGCATATACAGTTCTTCCAGATATTTAAACTCTTTTGATCATCAACTGTTTCTATTAAAACATTTTAAAAGCCCAAATTTTTAAAAGTTATCCACAGGTCTGCATTGGCTACTTCATGTTTCTTTCTTCATTAGTCTTTGGGTTCTTTATTAATTCCAAGCCTCAGCACAGATATCCTCCTGTCAGTAGGTGTGGAGGTAGATGGTGCATATACTTACTGCCCAAGATTGAACACCTGTTTCCTGAGGCACGTAGGTGGAGTCATGTATTAAAGCTTTAGATCTATTATCTTTGTTCTTTTTCCAGTAACACCAAGAACAATACAAAGGCATTTTAATACTGTAAAAGCATGAGTAGATCTTTAACCACCCTTTACACCAAAAGGTTGCCCAAAAGGATAATTTTATTTTAAACAACAAGGGCCCTGGACCAGCCACACATTGTTCAGGAGATGCTTAGATAGCTAGTTTAGACGGGTTACAGTCTAACTACAATACGGTTAGGTATATGCAAGGTGATAGAGGTTGGAGATAAAGTATAATACTCTGAACCAGAAATCCCCATTCTACCAGAACTGATCTTTTGAAAATTCCTTAGTCTCTAAATATGAAACTAGGAAGTTCAATATATGAGTTTAATAACAATATTCTCATCCACTTCTAAATTACAGATACAATGCTTTACCTTTAATAAGATTCTAAAACATTATTTTTGTCCATTTATATATTAAATCCATCTGTAATTTGTTTTTGCATGTTATGTAAGTATTCAACTCTTTTTTCTCCAGATGGGTGTTAGCCAATTGTACCAGTGTTAGTTTATTAAATAAAATATTCTTTCCTATACAATATAAATATGCTGATTATCTGTAAATATTGTGAGCTTTTTCTACTCCACTGAATAATTGGTATTTTACCACATTACATAATTACAGTAACTTTGAAATAAGTTTTAATATCTAGTAAGACTAAATCCCCCATATTAAAAAAAAAAAAGTGAATAGCATTGTTGTGTGACTGAAAGCAAAAGAAGTTTCCGGTCTTGTTAAAGGCCAGGAAAATGTAAAACCCTTCTCAGCTAGACCTGTCTAGCTCACGTTTCAAAAGGCAATAGGAGGCTGTGCGTAGTGGCTCACGCCTGTAATCCCAGCACTTTAGGAGGCCAAGGCGGGAGGATCGTGAGGTCAGGAGATCTAGACCATCCTGGCTAACATGGTGAAACCCCGTCTTTACTAAAAATACAAAAAAAATTAGCTGGGGGTGGTGGTGGGTGCCTGTAGTCCCAGCTACTTGGGATGCTGAGGCAGGAGAATGGTGTGAACCTGGGAGGTGGAGAGCGAGACTCTGTCTCAAAAAAAAAAAAAAAGAAAAAGAGGCAATAGGAGTAAAACATGTTAAAATTGCTGGTGAGGCATGTTCTGCAGCTCAGAAGCCTGTGAAATAATTTTTTAAATACAGAAAAGGGATTATAAGGAAAACAGGTTTTTGATGCTGATGAGACTGGAATCTTTCCTAAGAATGTTAACAAATGAGCCTATATAACACAAATGGCCTCCAGTGCTTCTGACTTGAAATCATTGTAATATCATGTGGTTAGTCATTTGTAAGAAATATTTACATGAAACAGTGAGGTTTTAAACAGAAACACACAGAAAATAAGATTATATATTGATCAATTGGTGAAAATATTGTGACCTAAGGCTTATAGGAACCTAACGCTGTATTTCCCCTAGGAACAATGGTTTCTTATTTGCTAATTCAGTGTTCACAGCAACTTTACAGAATATAATCATTGTAAATAACAAAGATAACTGTAATTTATCTTTATCTCTTAGTTTACTGATTTTCTTTCTTGTTCTGTAGCTCCACTAGATACATATAAGCATATAATTTTATTTATTCAATTTGAGACTCATTGTATTCCTGAATCTAAGGATTCTCATCTTTCATTAATTCTGGCAAATACTGAGGCAAGATCTTTTTTCATGTATTCTCTTTCTTTTACTTAATATTCTCCACATCTAAGATTCTGATTAGCTGTATCTTGGATCTTCTAACTCTATGTTCCTTATCTTGTAACTTTTTCAGATTTTTCTTTTTATCCTCCTTCTATGCAGTCTTTTAATTCACCCTTCCCTATTTGGCTGTGTCTAATCTGTTGTTTTTCAAAGTTACTGGGCTTTAAGTTTGATTAATGTATTTGTAGTATATTTTTTGTTTGTTTTGGAGAAAAGATTTCACTATGTGGCTCAGGATGAACTTGAGCACTTAGGCTCAAGCAATTCTCCTGCCTCCACTTCTGGAGTAGCGGGGATTACAGGTTTGTGTCACTGTGCCTGGCTCCATTTGTAATGCCTTAAAGTTCTATGTTTCTATTTGTTTTGTTTTGTTTTTTGTCTTCTTTTTCATATTTTATTTCAGGTTTTGCATATTTAATAATTTTAACAACACTTGTAGTGTGTATCTGCTCTGTTTAGTATGGTAGCCACCGGTCACTTTCAAGCTCGTCAGCCCTTAAAATGGGACTAGTCTGAATTGAAATGTTATCCCGGCCCGCGGGATAGTCGAAGCAGGCCCTGGAGGAGGGGGTGGGAATTTGGGGAACAAGAGATACGAGAAATGGAGACAAGACAGTGCTCTGATCAAGTCTCTCTCTTTTAATGGTGGTAATGCAGTGCCTTATATACACTTGGAGGGGAAGGGGTTGGGCCAAGGCGAAAATGATCTCATAGTGGAGGCGTGGCCAGATAGGTATTGGTTTCTCTGGTCGAACGTCATGTTGCACCTGCGCTGTCAGGTAGTAATTTTCGCGGGTGCGGGAAAAATGGGTGAAGAAGAAGCAGGAAGAGCGCCATCTTTTATGAGGTATTAATACAGGGAGAAAAGGCAAAGATAGGGAGAAGGCGTGGGGTGGAAATGAATAGAGCTCAGGCGTTTTTAATCGTCAGTTATTATTCGCTATGGCCGGGGCGTGCAGCTCCGGACAAAATGTACTGAAACTGTCAAAGACTTCGTATGAAAAAAAGAATAAGATATCTACTTAACATTTTTATGGATTATATGTTAAAATAACATGCTTCATATTTGAGATAAATTGTATTACTAAAATTAACCTTTTTTATTTTACTCTCTTAATATAGACACTAACTAGATGTAAAGTTAAATATATGATTTACATCATGTTTTTACTGGGCAGCAGGCCTCTAGACTGAAACTCTATTTGCTTGAAATCTTAGGGTTCTGATCCTGCTCTTTATTGTTTTTGCTAACACTTGCTTATGGTGGCTTATATCCTGAGATGTTTTGTAATTTTCTGTTTTGTGTTCTTAGCTTGTTTTCCTGTAGATGCACCCAAATGTGTTATATGTGCTCACTTAATTTGAACTTCTCAGTTTGTGGTACCTCAGCCAATGTAAATAATGTCAATTTTTATCTTAATCCTTGTGAGAACAGGAAGGTGTCCACAAACTCTCAAAGACATTTATCCCCATGCCACGGTTCAGGTTGAGGCAAATCAGTTTTCTCTTAGACTCCCATTTTTGGTGGTCATTTTTTCTTAATAGAACTTTTCATTGTGTGGCCCTTTGTGGACCTCAATTTTATCCAGGGTTTTCAGTTCAAACACCAATCTATCCTAAACCTAATGCTTTCTTTCCTGGCTCCACATGGACTCAAAACACAAGCCGCTTTTAACTCAAGATGAGTGAATGCCTCCGGAGCAGGGAGATCACTAGCCTAGTCTTCAGCTTTCCCTTCGTTTTTTTATACAGCATTTTAAGTGTTTCCTACTGGAAATATTTTCATAGAGTAGTGCCCCCCTAATCCAAGGTGATGTGTTCCAGGAACCCCCATGAATGCCTGAAACTGTGGATAGTACCGCACCCTAAACAGATACTCCTCAACTGCGATGCAATTATGTCACGATGAAGCCATCATAAATTAAAAATATAATCTATCAAAATGCATCAGACTACATCCTGATAAACCAATCATAAAGTCAAAAAATTATTAAATCAAACCATCATAAGTTAGGGACCATCTGTATACACTATGCTTTTCAATCAAATAACCACCAAGATGACTACTCAATGACTAACGTGTGGATAATATATACAATATGAATATGCAGGACAAAGGGACGATTTCACAGCCCAGGTGAGATACAGCAGGATGACAGGCGATTTCATCCTGCTACTTAGAATGTGCAATTTAAAATTACGAATTATGTATTTCTGAATTTTTCATTTAATAGTTTCAGACTCTGGCTGACCATGGGTAACTGAAGCCACAGAAAGTGAAGCTGTGGATAAGAGGGGACAACTGTGTAATATAATCTATCATGTTACTAAAACTGGAAGACCTTGTCATTATCTATCTATTATGTATTTGTTTACCTTGCTTCATTAGATCTAATTTTGACAGGGGTATCTAAACATGAAGACAAGTATGCCAAATACAAAAATTCATTAAATCCAAGCTAATTTTTGTGTTGAAATGCTAAGATTTTCTTAGGATTAATGTGAAACAAAATTGTGAGAGAAGAATGGCATTAAAATTCAGCACCACTCACCTGAAAGTCACGACACTCCTGGTCATACCATCTCCCTAGAAATTTTGGCTGACATGCATTTTATTTGTGTAAATATTAGCAGGGTTGGTTTTTTATTTCAGTGAATTAAAATTTATCAAATTTTCTTGTTTCTACATTAAAAATGTTTTTATATCCGTCTTTCAGAGTTATCAGCAGTTTTTGAAGGTAGAAATTAATGTGCCTCATTCATTAATAATCCCCCAAATGTCAAGCATAGTGCCTGAAATATGGGAATTCAATAAACTTTTTAAATTAGTGGAGACGTGAATATTTTTATGTTTCTCTTTTATCACCAAAGGGAAATGGTTTCTAGGACAGCTGGTCTGCATAGCAGTAAAGTTTGTGATAAAAGAAGATACTTCTCTGAGAAACAATAACTTCCCTATGTAGATATTTATATATATTGTGGGCTAAAGATGATGACTTCTAGATTAAGAATTATGTTCTGTCCAATAAAGTAGTATATTCTCTTTAGCTTTTTTAACCCCCCAGCCAAACACTATTCCTGGCAAAAATGCCAGGAATGTTGTTCACAAAATAGAAAAATTACTGGACCTTGGATCAGAAATCTTAGAGATAAGCTATGTAATCTTTATTAACTTGACTTAGGTTTCATCATGTACTAAATATAAACATTTGCCTAAATAGTCTAAAGGGTAAAATACTAGAATTCTATATATAGTATTATTGGGACACAGCCGATTTTGTATGAAAATGTAAATGTGTGAAATGTATAGTAAGTTCTGTACTGTAAAACATTAGTATTTTCTTCTCTGTGTCTCTTAAACGATTTTTAGGTATCTGAGAGTATGCTCATACTCTATAGCAAGTGTCTTTGTGCCGTTTCTGTAACAGATCAAGAGATTCTTTATTAAACATAGAAGAAAAATCAGGAAAGTGATTCTTTATTAAACCTGAATGATGAAAACACAGAAGGGATGTAAGGAAGTATTTTTTCCCCAACACTGGCCCAATATGCTTATAAATAACCATCCCTTACACATCTCACTCACTCACCCTGGGCGGAGGATCCTGACTAAGGAAGCTTGTGGTCATAGAAACCGAAAGCTGGCGAGCTGTGATTACCAAATCAGAAGGCTCTTCAGTGGAATGGGAAAGTCTTCACACAGGTAAATACTCTGATCCTTAGAAAGTGTGAAGACTTTCCCACTCCATATTTCCCACTTATACTGGTTTACAGCATCAGTGTAACATGCACACTCTGTATAGAACAGGGGAAATATTAACTTATGAAACTGAAGAACATTAGGTTAGATTTGAATTCAACTAAATTTTATAGAAAATGGTATGAAATAAAATAAAATTTACTGTCCTTTATATTCTAAACATTGTTTTGAATATATAGTTTCGTTGAATTAGCTTTTTCTTCTTTTCTGCACATAGAATCTTAACAGTTAGATAGATATGGTTTCACAGTCCCATACTAGTGGTATGTAATTATCCAACTATGGCATTATTAATTTTTGTCTTACTTATCTCTGTTCTCTGCCCTAGTCCCTTTTCCAACCCATGGATATACTATCTTGTATTTGATGTGTCCTTCCAACACACATTTCATACTTGTCTTTTAAATATAGCATTTTTTGTGTGCATGTTTTTTAAAGTACACACAAGATTATACACTGTATAAAACACTTTTTATCAATCTAGCATTACGTTTTTGTGAGAGATACAAGTGAGAAATAGTATAGTATTTATGTTTTCCATTTACTATTATGTAACAGTTTGTACATCCATTTCTTTTCCTATATATGAAGATTGTTTGAAATTATTTGATTTTATGACTAATTCCTCAATTAATATTGTGAAATTTTCATGGTGGCTCATGCCTGTAATCCCGGTACTTTGGGAGGCCGAGGCAGGTGGATCACCTGAGGTCAGAAGTTCAAGACCGGCCTGGCCAACATGATGAAACCCTATCTCTACTAAAAATGCAAAAATTAGCCAGGTGTGGTGGCACATGCCTGTAATCCCAGCTACTCAGGAGGCTGAGGCAGGAGAATTGCTTGAACCCGGGAGGTGGAGGTTGCAGTGAGCCGAGATCGCATCATTGCACTCCAGTCTGGGTGACACAATGAGATTCCATCTCAAAAAAAAAAAAAAATTGTCTAACACATATATAGAAGAAACTAATTAGGTCATAAAGTATAAACTGTTTTAATATGTTACTGCCAAAATTCTCTCTAAAATAGTTGAACTAATTGTTATCTCAAAACTATTTCTGGAAAATAAATATTTACTCACATTCGTTCCAAATTGTAATGATACCTGACTTTTAAATATTAACATTAAATAATTAACAGAATACTAATTAACCTTAATATTAATTAATTAATTAGCACAATCTGATTAATGTCAGTCTAATAATTGGAGCATTTTATTTCATTGTATTTTTTTCTAAGTTTAGGCATTCCCTTACATATTTATTGGCCTTGTGAATTTCTTTTTCCATTAATTTTTTGTTTATATCATTCACTTTTCTATGTAAAAATATGTTTTTAAAAATGTATTTGTGGAATTTTTAAATATATTTTTGATGACATTACTTTGTCTGCTACATATGCCAGTAACTTTTTCTAATGGATTGCTTGACTTTTAGCCTAGTATTGTATTTCATTATCTAATTTAATCTAATCTAATCTGGACTTATTTTTCTTTATGATTGGTATGGTTCTTCATTTTGTTTTCACTGAACCTCTACCAACTCTAAGACCATAAAGATATTCATCCATATTTTCTTCTAGTTGTTTTATAGTTTCTTTGCATAAAGGCATAATTTAAACTATGCTCACAACACCCTGAGATGGATACTATTATTATGCCCACTATATAGACAAAGTGAAATGAAAGACAACGTTGAACTGTGTGTTAGTTCTTACACTGCTGATAAAGGCATACATGAGACTGGGTAATCTATGAAGAAAAAGAGGTTTAATGGACTCACAGTTCCACATGGCTGGGGAGGCCTCACAATCATGGTGGAAAGAAAGAAAGAATGAGAGCCAGGCAAAAGGGGAAACCCCTTATAAAACATCAGACCTAGTGAAACTTATTCACTGCCATGAGAACAGTATGGGGAAACCTCCTCCATGATTCCATTATCTCCCACTGCATCTTTCCCAAAACACATGGGAATTATGGGAGCTACAGTTCAAGATGAGATTTGGTGGGGACACAGCCAAACCATATCGAAGTGATAACCCACATTATTCTTGTTAGTTAGATGTGTACATTTCACAAGTCTAACTAATATATAAGCCAGTAATCCTCACAGGACTGTGTTTAGGGACTCCAATAATAGAGATACATGTCAGATGTATTCCCTACACAGCATTTTCCCCAAACCCCTATATATTTACATGCAAATAAAAATAACTAAAGCTTCTACAGGCAATTAAACATATCAAAATTATAAAATTTTATTTAATGCCTTTATGATTAGCTTATCTAATCTATTCCCAAAACTGTTAAATCAACATAAGTAAAAACAAAGAAACATTGGTCTTTGGAACAATTTAGAACTTTTCCAACCAGGAATAAATGGCAAACAAGTCTTTATAATTAGTACACATATTTGACTAGGTAATTTTAAAAAACATATACTTTTCCCAATAATTGTGTTCAGGTAAACACTCATAAAATTGATGAAAGCATAAAATTCTGTTTTTAATTTTTTTAATTTAACAAAATGAATTCATTCCTTATTTAGCAAAATGAATTCTGAATTCATGCTAATGATTTGTTATTAGCATTTGATTGGATTTTACAATTTATAAAACATTTTTATATTATTACATTTAATTCTCTTTGCAAACACATGACAAAGCATTTTTCTTAAATTCAAAATGGGAAAGCTAATTTTCTGAGAAATATTATAATTTGCTCAAAATCGAGAAGCTAGTAAATGATGGAGACATTGAAACACGACTGGTAACTATCACTTGTTTTCTTCCTGTTTCATCATGTTAAACGTTCTAAGCACAGAATAGAAGAACTGGTGTAATTTTAAATGTTAAGATAAAGAAAATGAATGTGTGCTAATCTCAGAATTCAGAGAGTATGATTAGAAAATATCAAAAGAAGCAAGAAAATTCAGTTCTACTCAGAATACAGCCACCACACAAGGAAGATTAAGGGAAAAAGTATTAAATACCATTTAATAATAAGCTGACAAGCAGGAAAATGACATTTTTGTCTTGGACATTATAAATATATTTTTGTGATTAGACTTTATAAATAGGGATGTTGGATTTAGGATATCAAAAGTTTTCTTTTTAGTGTTGTTTTCTATTCAGTCTATATAAAGTGAGGAGTGTTCAGAGTACATATTTAACTTCTAAGAAGAGAAGAATGCTAACTACTCCAGTATTACTAAATGTTACCAGCCGGTTCCAAGTAACAGACTAGAATAGAAAAACTGAGCCAACATGGTATGTCTTAGGGTGCAACACTATCTAATGCTTAGCTTGTTTATTATTTCTACTCTATTAATTCATTAGGAGCCAGATACTATACTGTTTCCTCTTAGAGAGTGGACATGAGCTAGTGTACTATTTTCTTTAAGTAAACTAACATCAATCTGTAGTCAAATAATATTCAGGTGTCAGTTGGTGATCTAATCCAAAAACAAGAATTTTTCCCAAATTTCACTCATTTTAGTTATCACTTTCTCAATATTTGCTGAGTACTATTTCTACTATTATTTACTTATCATTTTCTTATATTCATTACAATAAAGATGGTAATAAGATGGTAATTAATTTTTTTTTTTTTTTTTTTTTTTTGAGATGGAGTCTGGCTCTGTCGCCCAGGCTGGAGTGCAGTGGCATGGTCTCTGCTCACTGCAAGCTCCGACTCCCGGGTTCACGCCGTTCTCCTGCCTCAGCCTCCCAAGTACCTGGGACTACAGGCGCCTGCCACCACGCCTGGCTAATTTTTTGTATTTTTAGTAGAGACGGGGTTTCACCACATTAGCCAGGATGGTCTCGATCTCCTGACCTCGTGATCCACCCGCAACGGCCTCCCAAAGTGCTGGGATTACAGACGTGAGCCACCGCACCTGGCCGGTAATTAATGTTTAATGTGTCCATCCATGTACTATCTTAAATCATTTTACCTGGTATCGGAGGAATACAAATCACATTTGGGGAAAGACTAGAGTTATGAGAAAAGAAAAAAAAAACAGCAGGTTCTGGTTGAAGCAGGAGTTTCAACATTACACATTCCTTTTAGATCCAGCCATTACTCACAGACAAATTACTGCCCGGCAGCAGCAAGACTTTGACAGAGTTGTTATATCTCGTCTTTCAATATTCAGGACCAGTATTTAATAATGAAAACAAGATGGATTATTCCTTGTTACATGTGACAGGCATGATGAAATAAGAATTGTCATAGCTATTTACTACTTTTGAAAGAAGACATGTGATCGGAAATGAAAACGCTCACTGTGATACTTCAGAAACTTTGATCAACAGTATGTATCTCATGAAAGTGTCCATTGGAAATGCCTGAAATAAGTCTTCCCAAATGCTTTTACTTTAATGTTTCTTGTAAAATATTAGACTTTTATCCCCTCACTGTGTGCAAAATTTCACAGTATTTTATTAAAAGTGATCCTATGATCTACCTGGCTTTGGCATGGAAATCATTTTATTCTTGCTTTTTCTGAAGTTGGCTCACATGATCAATCTAAGAGTCGACAAAAGAAAAGTGCTAGTCCATGACCTGATTTGTGACGTCTCATTGCATAAGAAGGTATCATAATTCAACTTTCACAGGAAATATCAAGCTACCCTACTGAAAGCATGGTGCATGATAAAAGTGATATTCAGCTAATTTATATATCTTGAAAAAAGGAAGCCAAAAGCAATGAATAGGTTTAAAATATATAAGAGAATGTAGTTTTAAAAAACATATGTCTACCAGCCTAGTAACTGTAAAGCTTTAAAGCATTCATTTCTACGTATTTATTTATTCAGCAAATATTAACAGAACACCTACTAAATGTTAGGCAATGTTCTAGATTCTGGGAATAGAGCAGTGAACAGCAAATCAGAAAGAAAATATCTTAGTATTGTGGAGATTACATTATAGTGTGAAAACAGACAATAAACTACATATAGTTGATCCTTGAACAACGTGGAATTGGCTGTGTGGGTCCACTTAAGGATGGATTTTTTTTCAATAAATGTGATGGACCCTCCAGATCAAGGTTCCACATCCACAACCAAACGTGGCTGGAAAATACAATATTGGGGGACACAAAGATCACATATATGGAGAGCCAACTGTTCCTGTCTGCAGGTTCCACAGGGCCAGCTGCAGGGCTTGGGTATGCACGGATTTTGTTATACATGGGGGTCCTGGAACTAATCCCCCACAGTTACCAAGGGATCACTGTAAAAAATATATAAGATGGGAAAAAAGATAGGGTTTCAGGGATGAGGTAAGCATTGTATTTTCTAAAAGGATGGTCAGGGAAGGCTTCCCTAAGACTATGTTTAAAAAAAAAAAAAAAAGATTTGTAAGTAAGTGAGCCTTGAATATCTGCAGAAATAACATTCCTGGAAATAGGAATAACACATGCACATTTCCTGAGGTAGGTATCTACCAGGCATCTATATAAGGAACAACAAAACCTCCAGAACAGCTGGAGCAAAATGAGCAGTGGGGTACTTGAATTAGTGAAAGATGGAGTCAGACCCTTAAGAGAGAAAGATCACATAGACCTCATAGAACATCATAAGGAGTTTGCTTTTACTCTGAATGAGATGAGAAACCTGGTGAGTTTTGAGCAGAGGATAGAAATAATCTGACCTTGCTTTATTAGTATCACTCTGGCTTCTGTGTTGAGATGAATATTGGATAATGGTAGTAGCGGAAAAGCCAATGAGGAGGCTATTTCAATAACCTTGATGAGAGCCAAGCAGTGGCAAATGCCGATAGTTCTGGCTACTGGGAAGGCGGAGGCAGGACTGGGTGGCTAAGGCAGGAAGATCACTTGAGCCCAAGAGTTCCAGTCCCATCTGGGCAACGTATAAAAACCTTGATGAGAGACCCTTTGATTTGGACCAGGATGGTTGCAATGAAGTGGCAAGACTGTGGATATGTTTTGAAGATAAAATCAAAAGTATTTTGCTAACTAATTCATTGTAAGGTAGAAAAACGAGGAAAGTTACGTTTGACTCCAAGGTTTTGGCCTTAAGAAATTAATGTTGCAATTAACTGAAATTGCAAAGTTTGTGAGAGAAACACGTTTGGTTGGAGAAGATGAGGAGTTTAGCCTTGGACATTGATAAGTTTTGGATCTGTGTCACTGCCCAAATCTCAAACTCATGTCAAATTGTAATCCCCAGTGTTGGAGGTGGGGCCTGGTGGGAGGTGATTCGATCATGGGACGAATTTCCCTCTCGGTGCAGTTCTTGTGAAAGTGAGTTAGTGGGTGCTCACGAAACCTACTTGTTTAAAGGTGTGTGGTGCCACTCTGCTCTCTCTCTTCCTCCTGCTCCAGCCATGTAAGATGTGCCTGCTTCCCTGTTGGCCTTCCTTCATGACTATAGGTTTCTTGAGGTCTCCCTAGAAGCTGAGCAGATGCTGTCATGCTTCCTGCACAGTCTGCATAATCGTGAGCCAATTAAACCTCTTTTCTTTATAAATTACCCAGTCCCAGGTGTTTCTTTACAGCAGTGCAAGAAAGAATTACTACAGACATGCTAAATTTAAGATGTCTATTGGACATCTGAATGAGGATGTTTAGTCAGCAGTTGGGTGTAGGAATCTGGAGCCCAGAGGAAGGTGCTAGTTAAAGATATAAATTTGATGCTTACCAATTTTTAGATAATATTTTACTCCATGAGCCTGGACAAGATCATCAAGGATTCAGATAGTCAGGAATATGAAAAAAAGTTGGAAAAGCAGCCAAAAAAACAACTAGTAAGAAAAGAAAGAAACCAGAATGACATGTTGCCTTGAAGGACAAATTCAAAATTGCCCTGAAGGAGGAGGGAGTAGATAATTGGTCAAATGTTGCTGATAGATAAGATGAAGGCTAAAAATCAATCACTGGATTTAGCAACATGGAGGGGTTTTAAAGAGTGTGGAATTTGAAAAGTGCAATACTTTTAATGAGCTAACCTCAAAAAAAGGAGCAGAGAAATGAGGTGGTAACTGGAGGAGTTGGGAGGTTTGTTTCTTTGCTTAGTTTCTAATCGGAGACATAATAGCATGTTTGTATACTGATGCAAATTAGTGAACAGAAGTGACAGTGGGATGATGCAATTCAACTTTAGTAATAGGAAGAAAGGAAAGATTTCAGTAAAAATGCTGATAGATGAGAAAATATGGTATGGAAACTTAAGGGATTTCTCTTCTGGTTACTTCAAATATCTCAGTGAAATAAAAGTCATCAGTTGAATGGAGATGCTCCGGATCTGAAGATAAGAAGGTTGGAAATAGGACTGTAGGACAGTGAATGAATTGAGGCAATGGCGAGTGTATGCTAGAGAGCAGGAAGGGGTCACTTTAAGATTTGAGTGAGAAATTTAAAATGAGACTGCTCCACATGAATGTTCCTCTCCAGTCATGTTCAGCTGCAAGGTTGTAGGCACTGATGAGGGAAGAGTTAGATTTGGCAGATGTTTTTCCAGGTGTTATGATGTAAGACAGAGGCTAGGATGTTGAGAGTATATACAAGGAAGAGATTGTAATTGAACATGGAACTTAAGCTAGATAGGAAGAGAAATAAAGACAAAGGGTAGTGAATGATAGTGAAATCTGATCATCATATGTAGATTTAAGTTTTCCATGTAATTATAGAATTAATGTGGAATTGGGTGGAAGAAGAGAGTCAAATAGGGTCAGACTGCTTGAAATTGATATTACGGATGAATTGTGTTAAACTCCTGAAAACACCACCAGCAATCTATTAATAAGGCAAAACCAGAATTATTACAATTCACTGTAGTAAGGATGAACACCACCATGACTCTTAGCCATGTTTCAAAAGGAGAAAGTCAGGAAAGGATATCTATAGTGGCAGGACTCTGGCTACAAATTTTAAAGCTTTTGTTTTGTTTTGTTTAGGTCTGGGAACTAGGAACTGGGTAAAATTTGTGACATAGCAAGATTTAATGTGTAATTGTGTTAGAGAGCTTTTTTGCCCAGGGGAACTGACTTAGGTAAAGGCCGTCAGTAAACTGATTTGCAGGAATTTTCTGAAGAAAATAACAAATGCATTTATTGGCTTATAGTTTTTGTCTTATCTTTCCTTGGAAAAGTTTTTCTGAAACAAACAGCTCAGTCGTGCTAACACAAGTGGCCTCAGATCCAAGCTATAAAAGCTGCCATCTTCACTGAAGTCATTGTAGATCTAATTTAGTTACTACAAATGTCAAGGACAAGGTTTTATGACAAAGTACCTAAGTACTTGACAAAGAATTGAGGATTTGATCATTGGAGAACTGGATTCAAGGAAACAAATGAATATTGAGGTGACAAAGAACTAAGTCAGGAATAGTATTGAAGTGATAGTGAGCCAGTAGTCATAATTATCAGGAGTGAAGAAATGACTAGAGAATGGTAAATAATACAACAATAAGAGATACAGAAGAGTATGGTATGCCAACATGAGATTCAAAATTAGGAAATTTAGAAAGGAGGGAGGATGCATATCCCAAAAAAGACACTTAAGAGCAAGGAGTCCTTCTAGAGCAACTTCTAGGCTGCGTGGTACTAGAGGTATAGGAAAGTGTCGTTTCTTAGCCCTTTATGAAAAAGAGAGCCAAACAAAGCCCTAAAGGCAACTGAGCAAGGCCGAGCCCAATACCAAGCCACTGAAATAGGAATCAGTTAGAACTGACAACAGTGGGAGTATGAAGTCAGGAAGATGATGGAGAAGCCCAAGTGTCAGGAATGAGACCAAAGGGTAAAGATGATCTAAATAGGGAAGAAAATAATAATTAGCTGAAGATGCAGTGAAAGTTTGGAAATATTTTATTTCAATTCCTTTTTCCCAATATGGGATTTTAAAAATTTATTGTTTTTAATAGACTTTAGAAGATATTTTAAAAGAAAGGTTAAAAATTCTTGAATTTATATCTTAATAATCAGGGCCAACTCAGATTATGGGGTAAAAAGCTCAAGCATCTTAAAAATAATTCTAGATGTCAGTGAACAACTTGCCTATAGCTGAAACTCTTTTTATTTAATGTTTCATGTGATTAAGTAGAGGATGTGCTATCCATTTCCACTGAGATCTACTAAGCTATTATTTGCCAAAAGGAAAAGCACTCAGAGCAAATGATTAATAGCTGTGATGGGTGGTGGACAATGGGGGATTCTCATACCCATTATTACCTTCATGAAAGTGTAATACAAAAGAAACATCCAAAGGTTTTCCTTTTGCATTCATAACCAGGTTTCCCCACTCTGATTTTTAAAACAAAGAAAGTGGTCCCAAAAGAGAATCTTTTATTTTCTCAATTGGTTGGGAGCAAAACTGCTTATCTCTCATCAAGGAAAAAAATTGCATTTACATCAATTTTAATAGTAAACATCTGATGGTCTTATCATTGTAAAGAGTACTAAAAGCATTGCTTGATAATTTACAGTGTAAAAATACATAATAAACCAATACTCATTCATGATAAAAATAGCAAAGCAATAAAGGGGTAACTTCCTCAGTTTAATAAAAAATCTACAGCTAACGTCATTCTTAAAAGTGAAAAACTAGAAATTTTTCCACTAAAATAAGGAACAAGGCAAGGATGCTCTCAACAGTCGTTTTCATCATCATACTGGAAGTCTTAGCTAATAAAATAAGAGAAGAAAATAAAATATGTACAAAATGGAAAGGAAGAAATAAAATTGTCTTTGTTATTGCCTATAATGAAATAGAAAATCCAAAAGAATCAGTGAAAAAACTCCTGGAACTAATAAGTGATTATAGCAAGTGTGCATAAAATAACAGTAATATACAACATTCAATTGTTTCTCTATATGCCAGCAAGGAACAGTTGTAATTTGAAATTAAAAACACAATATCATTTAAATTATTATCAAAAATAGAAATACTTAAGCATAAATCTAACAAAAAACAAAAGATCTATAGAAGTAAAACTACAAAACCCTGACACAAATCAAAGAAATACTAAATGAATAGAGAGATATTTTATATTCATGAAAAAGAAGACTCAACTTTGTTGTCAGTACTTCCAAACTTAATCTACAGATTCAATGTGATCCCAATAAAAATTCCAGAAAGTTATTTTATGGATATTGACAAACTAATTCTAAAGTTTATGTGGACAGTCAAGAGATGTAGAATAGACAACGCAATACTGAAGAAGAACAAAGACAGAGGACTGACACTGGCCAACTTCAAGACTTACAATAAATTTACAGTAATCAAATATGGTAATCATAAAAGAAAGGCCAAATAGACCAAGGGAACACAATAGAGAGCTCATTATTATATTTGTGAGACATATATTTATACATGTATGCTGGTAGAGCTATAGGTCGTTTATTTTCATAGCTGTCATATAATATTCTAGTTTATAAAGATATCATATTTTTCTCTGTTTTACTGTTAAATGGATATTTGGGTTGTTTCCAGTTTTAAAAAATTTTGTCTGTATATTGATTTTTTTACTCCATGTATTAATTAAGAAAGGTGTGTTAAAATTGTCCACTAAGTATATAATGATAAATGTATCAATTTTCCCATGATGAAAAAAAAGAAGACACAAAAGACAATTACTATTAGGAAGCCAAAAAGAAATAAAAGAGAAAATATATGGGAGAAAATATTTGCCATTTAGAGAATCGTCTGTTCAGCTCCTTTGCCCATTTTTAAATCATGTTATTTGTTTTCTTGTCATTGAGTTCTTTGAGTTTCTTATAAATTTTGGATTTTAGCCCCTTATCAGATGTATGGTTTGCAAATATTTTCTCTAAGTCATGGACTCTCGGCACCCTGTTACCTTTTTGTTTTGCAGTGGAGAAGCTTTTTAGCTTGATGCAATCCCATTCGCCCAATTTTGCTTTTGTTGCCTGTGTTTTTGAAGTCCTCACCAAAAAAATTATTTCATAGACCAATGTCATGGAGCTTTTCCTCTGTTTTCTTCTAGTAGCTTTACAGGTTTGGGTTTGACATTTAAGTCTTCTAGCCATTTTGAGATGCATTTGTATATGGTGTGAGATAAACATCCAAATTGATTCTTCAGCATATAGATATCATTATTCCAATACAATTTATTGAAATGGCTATTCTTTCCCCATTCTGTGTTCTTGCCACCTTTGTCAAAAATAAACTGACTGTAAATTTTGGGGTTTATTTCTGGGCTGTCTATATTGTTCTGTTGGTCAATATGTCTCTTTTTATTTTGGTATCATGCTGTTTTGATTATAATAGTTCAATAGATCAAAATATTATATCAAGATAAAATCAGATAATGTGATGCCTCCAGCTTTGTCCTTTTGCTCAAGATTGTTTTGGCTATTTCAGGTCTTTTCTGGTTTCATACACATTTTAGGATTTTTCTATTTCTGTGTAAAATGACATTAGAATTTTGATAGGAATTGCATTGAATCTCTAGATTGCTTGGGGAATTTGGACATTTTCACAATAGTAACTCTTCCATCCATAAACATGGGTTACCTTTCCATTTATCTGTGCCTTCAATTTATTTTATCAATGTTTTAGTTTTCAGTTTATAGATCCTTTACCTCCTTTTCTAAATTTTCTCTAAGTATTTGTTAATGCTATTGTAAATTTGGTTGTTTTCTTAATTTCTTTTTCAGATAGTTTATTGTTAGTGTCCAGAAACACTACTGCCTTTTGTATATTGATTTTGTAATATGCAACTTTACTGAGTTTGTTTACCAGATCTAATAATTTTTGGTGAAGTCATTAGGGTTTTCTGTATATAAGATCATGCCATCAGCAAACAGAGACAATTTCACTTTTTCCTTTCCCATGTGAATTCCTTGTATCTCTTTCTCTTGCCTAACTGGTTTGACTAGAACTTCTAGTGCTATGTTGAATAGAATAGCCAGACTGGGCATCTTTGTCTTAATCCTGATCTTAGAAGAAAAACTTTCAAATTTTCACCATTGAGAATCATGTTAGCATGAGAACACATAGACACATGGAGAGGGTGGAGAGTGGGAGTGGGGAGAGGATTGGGAAAAATAGCTAGTGCTGGGCTTAATACTTGGATGATGGCATAATCTGGGCAGCAAACCACCATAGCACACATTTACCCATGTAACAAAGCTGCACATTCTGCACATATACCCCACATGTTAGCTGTGGACTTGTCATATATGGCCTTTGTTGTTTTGAGATAGGTTCCTTTTATACCTAGTTTGTTGAGAGTTTTCACGATGAAAAAATGTCGAATTTTGTCCAATGCTTTTTCTGCATCTATTGAAATGGTTGTGTGATTTTTGTCCTTCATTTTGTTTATGTGGTAGATAATAATGACTGATTTACATACACATACATAGAACCATCCTTGTATCCTGAGGATGAATCCTGCTTGGTCACAGTGAATGATCTTTTTAATGTACTGTTGAATTTTGTTTGTTAGTATTTTGTTGAGGACTTTTGCTTTTGTGCACATCAGGGATATTGGCCTGGCCTGTCGTTTTCTTTTTTTATTATAGTTTCCTTGCTTAGCCTTGGTGTCAGGGTAATTCTAGCTTTATAAAATGAGTTTGAAAGTAGTCTCCCCTTTTTCAATATTTTGGAAGAGGTTAGGAAGGAGATTGTTATTTGATCTTCTTTAAATGCTTGGTAGAATTCATGAGAGATTAGTTATTAGTAAATCTTACTTATTTTTGATCTCTTCAGATGTTCTATTTCTTCTGATTTAGTGTGGAGTGTTGCATGTTTCTAGCAATTCATTTATTTATTTTAGGTAATTGAATTTGTTGGTGTTTACAGGTGGTCCCTGACTAACTATGATTTGATTTACAATTTTTCAACTTTACAATGGTGCAAAAGTAAAACTCATTCAGTAGAAATTGTACTTCAAATTTTAATCTTTTCCTGGACCAGGAACAACTGGTATGATACTCTCTCATAATGCTGGACAGTGTCAGAAAGCTGAAGTTCCCAATCAGCTACACGATTCTGAGGGTAAACCATAGATACTTTATGGTGTACTGTGTTACACTATAATTTTGCCCAATTGTAAGCTAACGTAAGTGTTCTGAGCATGTTTACAGTAGGCTGGGCTAAGCTAGGATGTTTGGAGGGTTAGGTGTGTTAAATGCATTTTCAATTTATGACAATTTTAACTTATATAAATGAATTAATTGAGACATGATTCTCATATAAGTCAAGGAGCATCTGTAGTTGTTCATAGTGGTCTCATGACCCTTTGTATTTCTGTGGCATCAGTTGTAATGTCTCCTCTTACATTTCTAATTTTGAGTCTTCTCTCCTTTTTTCTTTGTTACTCTAGCAAAGGTTTTGTTGATTTATCTTTTCAAAAAATCAAATTTTAGTTTTGTTTTTTTTTCTGTTGTTGTTTTTCTAGTCTCTATTTTGTTTATTTTTCCTCTGATCTTTAGTTCCTTTCTTCTGCTAATTCTGACCTTACTTTATCTTTTCTTAGTTCCTTGAAGTATAACATTCAGGTGTTTATTTAAAATCTTTATTCTTTTCTGGTATAGATATTTATTGCTATAAACTTATCTCTTAGAACTGTTTTGGCTGGGCACAGTGGCTCACGCCTGTAATCCCAGCACTTTGGGAGGCTGAGGCGGATGGATCACTTGAGGTCAAATGTTCAAGACCATCCTGACCAACATGGTGAAACCTTATCTCTACTAAAACTACAAAAAATTAGCTGGGCATGGTGGCAGGTGCCTATAATCCCAGCTACTCAGGAGGCTGAGGCAGGAGAATCGCTTGAACCTGGGAGACGAGGTGGCAGTGAGCCAAGATCACACCATTGCACTCCAGCCTGGATGAGAGAGCTAGACTCCAGTCCCCCCCCCCAAAAAAAAAAAATTGCTTTGCTGTACACCATAGATTTTGGTATGTTGCATTCCAATTTCTGTTTGACTCAGTATATGTTTTAATTTCCTTTTTAATTTTTAAAAAACCCATTGGATGTTTAGGAGCATGTTGTTTAACTTTCATGTATTTATGAGTTGTTCATGATTTTTCTATTACTGATTTCTAGCTTCATGTTATTGTGGTCAGAAAAGATACTCAATATGGTTTCAGTAATCCTAAATTTGGCAAGGTTTGTTTTGTGGCCTAACAAATAATCTATTTTGGAGAATGTGCTGTGTGTACTTGAGAAGAACATGTATTATGTTGCTGTTTGATAAAGTGTTCTGTAAATATCTGTTAGGTCCATTTGGTGTAAAATGTAGTTCAAATCCAATGTGTTTTAATTGATCTTTTGACTGGATGATCTGTTCATTTTTTAGAGTGGGGTATTAAAGTATCCTTCTACTATTATGTTGCAGTCTATCCTTATATTTAGCTCTATCAATTTTTGCTTAACGTATTTTGGTGCTCCAATGTTGAGTGCATATATTTTTACAGTTGCTGTAACTTTTTTGATAAATTGACCCCTCTATCAGTATAAAATAACATTCTTTGCCTCTTTTTACAATTTTTAAAGTCTATTTTATCTAAGTTTAGCTACTCTTGCTTCTTTTTTCCATTTGTATAGAATATCTGCCCATTCTTTCACTTTCAGTTTGTGTCCTTAGAGATGAGTTGAGTTCCTTGTAGGCAGCATACAGTTGGGTCTTTCTATTTTATCAGTTCAGCCACTTGATGTCTTTTGATTAGAAAGTTTAATCAATTTACATTCAAATAAATTATTTAGGTAAAGACCTATTGTTTCCATTGTGCTAATTGTTTTCTAGTTAATTTGTAGATTATTTGTTCTTCTTCTTTCTTTCTGGTTTGATGATTTTCCATAGTGGTATGCCTTGAATCCTCTCTTTTTATCTTTTATGTGTATACTAGAAGTTTTTACTTTGTGGTTATGTGAAGCACATAAAATATATTACACTATTAACAGATGATTTTAAGCTGATACCAACTTTACTTTTATTATTTGCACAAACTCTACACCTTTACTTCCCCCAACACACAATTTGGTTTTGTATCTCTTGAAGTCTGTGTTTCTTAACAAATTATTTCAGCTATAGATTTTTTGTAATACTTTTTGCCTTTTAACCTTCACACTAGTATAATTGATTTTCACACCGCCATTACAGTATAAGTTTGATTATATGGTTACTTTTACCAGTGAGTTTTATATTTTCATATTGCTACTAAGTGGCACTTTCCTTCAGTTTCAGGAACACTTTGTAGCATTTTTTGTAAGGCAGATCTAGCAGTGATAAATTTCCTCAGCTTTTGTTTGTCTGAGGAAATGTTTATTCTTCACTTTTGAAGAGTGAGACTGCTAAGTGTAGTGTCCTTGGTTGACAGATTTCTTTTTCTGTCTTTCAGCTTTTGAATCATATCACTGAATTCCTTCTGACCTACTAGGTTTCTGTCGAAAAATGCTGGTAGTCTCATGGGGAAGTCTCCATGTACACAACAATGAATTTTCCCTTGCAGGTTTCAATATTCTTTCTCTTTCCTTAATTTTTGAAAATTTGATTGTAATGTGTCTTGATGTGGGTCTCAGCTTCTGGTTAGATCCATCCACTTGATCAAAACATGGTGGAGAAGGCTAAAGGAGAAGTAGGTATGTGCAAAGTGGCAAAACTTAATGGGCATCCCGCTTTGTAACAACTCACTTTTGCGGGAACAAATCCATTTCTGTGGAAGCTCATCTAGTCTGATGAGACCAAGAACTCACTCACTGCCAGGGAGAATGACACTAAAGCTTTTATGAGGGATCAGCCCGCAAGACTTAAAGACCTCCCACTAGGTACCACCTCCTAATGCTGTCACATTGAGGATCAAATTTCAACATGAGTTTTAGTGAGAACAAAGTATATCCAAATCACAGCGTGCTATAAATATTTTGAAATATTTTATCTCATTAGAGATTTTAGGGAACAACCAGAAGGAAATAAACATTACCAAAATGTACTTTACTCATACTAGTTTGTTTCATATTTACTTTCAAATTTCAGTAGTTAAAAACTTTTTACTGGCAAAAGTACCACATAACAAAGAGCAAAGTTATTACACTGCACTAGATGTTATTTACGTTTAGTAAGAGATAGCTCTGGTGAATAAGGTTCTGCTAAAACAATGAGGAGAGTTTAAGGTAATTCAAAACTATTCATGCTATTGGTTGTGCTCTCCAAGTATAAGCACAGCAAATAAATCTCATTCTAAAATTAGAAAAGCACGATTACAATTCCCTTTATCTTTTTGCTTTTTCCCTATCAAATTTAAGCATTACAGTTCTCATAAGTACTTCTGAAGTCTTTGTTTTATTTACTGTGTTTAACACAAGTAAAGAGAATCTAAAGTCACCAGTAAGCTTTTCTGTGTGCTCCTAAGTAATTTTTAGTCTCTTTGGTATTTTCTTTCATTTGGTGATTTAAACTAACCTATTGATAAAGGCTACCATTTGTAGTATATGTTTATGTGTATAAGAATATTATGAACCTTTAAAAACTTTCTATTTCTAATTATTAAACATATAATAACTCCCTTTTTTTTTGAGATGGAGTCTCCTTTGTCACTCAGGCTGGAGTGCAGTGGTGTGACCTATGCTTACTGCAACCTCTACCTCTGGGTTCAAAAATTCTCTCTGCCTCAGCCTCCTGAGTAGCTGGGATTTCAAGTACCTGCCACCATCCTCAGCTAATTGTTGTATTTTTAGTAGAGATGGGGTTTCTCCATGTTAGCCAGGCTGGTGTCAAACTCCTGACCTTAGGTGATTTGCCACCTTAGCCTCCCGAAGTGCTGGAATTTCAGGTGTGAGCCACCATGCCTGGTCATAATAACTTTTGACCAGTTTAACTTCAATATAAAACCTGTTTCCTTACCAAATTGTTTTCAGAAATAGATTCAAGATAATAATACACTGTCATGAGCAACGTTTCATTTAAGAAAAAGACTAATTTGGGGGCAGCATTGAGTTGTTGATAAGGGAAAGTAGTGATGAAATTGGAAGAGCAGTATGGGAGATTTGTTGGGAAGGGCCCTTTTTATGGCTTACTCAGAATATGCCAGTCTGACAGCTTCTATGACCATTGAAAAGAGAATATTGAAATCAACCAAGAAACTCTGAAAACCTCAATGCTTGTATTATAATGTCAGCCCTGATACTCATTGACATGTTGTTAGCATCCAGAATATCTAGCAAAGATGTGCTAACCTTTCATCCCAATCTATTCTAAGGATCTGTACGTATCTAGTAAATATAATCCTTTAAGAGCATTTTCCCCACAGAATATCCCATGGTATCTTCATAAATGTTCACTTGGTATTCCTTCAAAATTAGTTTCTCAGCAAGATTTCTGCTTCCTTTTTAGCAAATATATTTTTTATGAGTGTTTTTAAGAGGAGAGTTATAGTGCCACTGATTCAGAAGCTGCCTATTATAAAGGAAGGAGAAAAAAGTCAGCCTCAGAAAACTTTTTTCTTTTGCTTACCGTAAGTGATATTCATACTACTTAAATTTTGAAAAAATAATCTAGCAATAATTGTCTATCCTAGGCTGCTTTTGGATATACTGTTAGTTTCTGAAGCATCTCTGGTTTTTAAAAATCATTTTTTCTGCATTTATATACAAGAGTAATGTTCCTTCTTCTTTTACGTGTCTCACTACTGAATGAGGTCTAGCTTAGGAGTATAGAAAACCCAGAGGGAAAACTGGCAATTAAAAATCCCAACAAGAGAATGCTGGATAACAGCACTTTTCTCTCTAAAACCACTTTATTTTAAATTTCTGAATAGCACTGACCTACACTAAGTTTCATAGAGTTTTTTAAATACTTGTCTTTTTAAAAATAGGAAGTCACCAATGCTTCAATTAATTGTAAAATTCAGAAGTGCTTCAAATTTTCTAATGAAAGTTAAAAGTGTAAACATATTTTCAAAATTTACCTGCTTTTTCCCTGTAAAATTAGTGATGCCTTGGCAGAGAATGTGCATTCTTGCCCAAAGTGCCTACAGTTTGCCTGACTTTCTCTGCCTGGGATAGTTCCGTCCTGAAATGCAGTGAGCTCTGCTTCAATAATTTCCACTCTGCAAAGTAAATGAAAAATTTTGGTGTAACAGGCAGGGATTTTGCCACCAACCATTTATTTGTATTAATTGGATTTGTGAAATGAAATTCCTGCATGGTTTAATGAGAATAATATGCTAAAAACCTCATTGAACTCCATCTCGTGCCGACAGATTTCACCGGACAAAGAATGTAAAACCTCTGCTATTCCTTAGCACTCTGGGGCTTATAATTAGTGATATGCAAGGCAACAACACACCGGCATGCCTGTGCTTTTCACTTGGGGTTATATGGCTGCAAATGAAAAATAGGACCCATATTTTTCAATAAAATTTATATTTGGGGAAATATAAATTATTATAAATTATAAATATTAACCATTCCAGGGCATAAGACTCTGCAAAACTGTCCTAATTCACAAACATTTTCAGTCTTTAATAAATTTATGATTGATAATTTTAAGTAGTTTGCCATATTAGAAATTTATAATGTCAGGCTATATATTTTTAATCGTAAAAATGTGTTGTTTCTGAGATAACGGGACATATTGTTCCTTAGCATAAAGGCCTAGATCTAGTAGTTATCATCACAAAAATAATAATCACCATAATCACATGTATTGTGTGACTTTCACACTATGGAGTTTTATGATCAATATATAATAGATAATCTGTTTTCTATGGAATTCTCTAATTATAGATTTTAAGAACATTTTAGTAAAGTTTAAAGCATCCATTTCTGCAATATTAGTAAAATTGAAGGATAAGTGAATTTTTGTCTGTCAGAAGTTTAGTGGCCATTCTTAATGACTCATTGAAATTATCCATTAACGAGTCCTGAATCACCCTTCTCAAAACAATTACTTTGACATTACTATGCTAAGTGAGGAGGATGCAAACGTGAATAATGTCTAGTAGTCACTGCCCTAAGTCTGTTAAGAGAAGCAGGTGTATAGAGCAGACATTCACAATTCAATACAGTGTGCACAAAATGATGTTGACACCAAGAATCAGAGACTGTTTTCCTGTAGATTCTATGAAGATTATATCATATGGAGAGTACAGTTCAACCACAAAGGAAAAAAAGGGTGTATCACGAAGATAATGAAGATACTTCATCATTGAATGACATGCATGGACCATATCAGTATGTCATATGATATCACATACTCTTTCCCGGTAATAATAATAATATTTCCAGGTAATTGAAGCCAGGAGAAAAATTGTGAAATTTGAAGATAAAATTACAAGATCAATAACTTTCTTTTTTGGCACACAGTAAAAGGCAGATATTGGCAATCTATAAGTATTTGTTGAATAGATGAATACACATGTTACACATTTTTGAATAAAATGGATCATTTAACATTTGCAATGAGCCTACAAAAGAGATAAAGCAGGAATTATGACCTCCATTTTAGATAATACAGTTTAAGATAACAGACTTTAAAAGAATCAACCAAGATCACCCACATAGTAAGTGACTGAGTAGGGACTCAAACATGTCTTGATTTCAAAGGCAGCCACTTTCTATCACATAATACCACTTCTACCTACACTTTGTTTATATATTCAAATTTCAAGATGTCTGGAGAGCAAGAAAATGTGTTTAGGACAAAGACAAGGAAGAAGTAGAAACCCTATTTTACTTTGAAATTTATCACCAAATCCCGTATCAAAATCAGGGATAGCTTCATGAATACATGTGGTATGCAAGAATATATGTAATGTAATTCAACACAGAGTCACTTTCCTCTAAGCAAAGAACTCTTGAGTCAGAAAACAATGACTGTAACACTGAGAAAGTAAGTCCTTGAACATTTTCTTAGTCTTCCTCCAAGGTGCAAATTCACTTATCAGATTAGTCCTGTTAACGTTGTCTAAATAACCTCAGAACGCTTGGGAGAGACAGAATCACATTCACAGGCGGTTCAATGTCGTGAGGGTCTCAGTGATATCGGACTACATATAGATGAGTGTTGAGAGCGCCACCTTGTGGCCAACATGAAGGAAGACAATCCGGCAGGAGATTACCCATACGTGGCCAGGAAGTCAGGAACAAGCACGGATGATGGAAGTTTAAAGGTAAGTTGGGGGACTCTGGGGAAAGGCAAAAATGGAAAAACTCATTATGTTACTTATGCCTCGTCATACTTAAAGCCTGGGCTTTAAAAGAGAAATGTAGGCATGGGACTATTATATTTTGTGATATTTTCCCCAGACCGTTCTGGAGTTTTAAAGAAGCCATAATCCATTATGCTTCATAGGAAGAATATGACATAGTGATGTAATATCTGAGATCATGAAGTTACTTGTAAAATTTCCCATGTCATGGCCACAGTTCCCCAGGTTAGACCAGAACCAAAGTTACCAAGAGTAAAGCAGTGGGTTGCTTTGCTAGTAAGCTCCCTTGTAAAATAACCTAGAAAAACTGTATTTAAAAAATAAGATAGTAGGATTCCCAGGCAATATGGCCAAATAGGAACAGCTCCAGCCTGCAGCTCCCAGCAAGACCAACGCTGAAGGCAGGTGACTTCTGCATATCCAACTGAGGTACCCGACTCATCTCAATGGAACTGGTTAGACAGTGGGTGCAGCCCACGGAGGGTGAGCTGAAGCAGACTGGGGTGTCGCCTCACCAAGAAAGCACAAGGGGTCAGGGAACTCCCTCACCTAGCCAAGGGAAACCATGAGGGACTGTGCTGTGAGGGACGGAGCTGTCCGGCCCAGATACTACCCTTTTCCCACGATCTTTGCAACCCATAGACCAGGAGATTCCCTTGGGTGTTGACACCACCAGGGCACTGGGTTTCAAGCACAAAACTGGGCAGCCGTTTGGGCAGACACCGAGATAACTGGAGGAGTTTTTTTGTGCCCCAGTGGCACCTGGAAGACCAGCAAGACAGAACCCTTCACTCCCATGGAAAGGAGGTTGAAGCCAGGAAGCTGAGTGGTCTTCCTCAGCAGATCCCACCCCAAGGAGCCCAGAAAGCTAAGCTCCACCGGCTTGAAATTCTCACTGCCAGCACAGCAGTCTGAAGTTGACCTGGGACACTCAAGCTTGGTTGGGGGAAGGGGTGTCTGCCATTACTGAGACTTGAGTAGGCAGTTTTCCCCTCATGGTGTAAACAAATATAGTCAGACTGCCTCTCTAGATTCCTCCTCTCTAGGCAGGGCATCTCTGAAAGAAAGGCAGCAGCCCCAGTCAGGGGCTTATAGATAAAACTCCTATCTCCCTGGGACAGAGCACCTGGGGGAAGGGGTGGCTGTGGGTACAGCTTCAGTCAACTTAAACGTTCCTACCTGCCTGCTCTGAAGAGAGCAGCGGATCTCCCAGCAAAGTGCTGGAGCTCTGCTAAGGGTCAGACTCCCTCCTCAAGTGGGTCCCTGACCCCCAGGCCTCCTGATGGTGAGACACCTCCCAGCAGGGGTCAACAGACACCTCAAACAGGAGAGCTCTGGCTGGCATCTGGAGGATGCCTCTCTGGGACGAAGCTTCCAGAGGAAGGAGCAGGCAGCAGTCTTTGCTGTTCTGCAGCCTCCGCTGGTGAAACCCAGGCAAACAGGGTCTGGAGAGGACCTCCAGAAAACTCCAGCAGACGTGCAGAAGAGAGACATGACTGTTAGAAGGAAAACTAAGTCAGGACTCATTGGTGTGCTGTATTCAGGAGATCCATCTCACATGCAAAAACACATAGACTCAAAGTAAAGGAATGGAGGAATATTTACTAAGCAAATGGAGAGAAAAATAAAAATAAAGAGGTTGCAATCTTAGTCTCTGATAAAACAGACTTTAAACCAACAAAGATCAAAAGAGACAAAGAAGGCCACTACATAATGGTAAAGAGATCAATGCAACAAGAAGAGCTAACTATCCTAAACATATATGCACCCAATACAGGAGCACCCAGACTCATAAAGCAAGATTTTAGAGACCTGCAAAGAGACTTAGACTCCCAAATAATAATAGTAGGGGACTTTAACACCCCACTGTTAATATTAGGCAGCTCAACGAGACAGAAAATCAACAAGGATATTCAGGACTTGAGCTCACCTCTGCACCAAGCAGACCTAATAGACATCTACAGAACTCTCCACCCCAAAACAACAAATTATACATTTTTGTCAATACCACATCGCCCTTACTATAAAATTGACCCCATAAGTAGAAGTAAAACACTCCTCAGCAAATGCAAAAAAACGGAAATCATAACAAACAGTCTCTCAGACAACAGTGCAATCAAATTAGAACTCAGTATTAATAAACTCACTCAAAACCACACAACAACATGGAAACTGAACGACCTGCTCCTGAATGACTACTGGGTAAATAACAAAATTAAGACAGAAATAAATAAGTTATTTGAAACCAATGAGAACAAAGGCACAACGTACCAGAATATCTGGGACACAGCTAAGACATTATTTAGAGGGAAGTTTATAGCACTAAATGCCCACAAGAGAAAGGAGGAAAGATCTAAAATCAACACCCTAACATCACAATTAAAAGAACTAGAGAAGTAAAAGCAAACAAATTCAAAAGCTAGCAGAAGACAGGAAATAACTAAGATCTAAGCAGAAATGAAGGAGATGCAGACATGAAAAATCCTTCAAAAAACTGATGAATCCAGGAGCTGGTTTTTTGAAAAGATTAACAAAATAGATAGACCACTAGCCAGACTAATAAAGAATAAAACAGAGGAGAATCAAACAGACACAATGAAAAATGATACAGGGGATATCACCATGATCCCACAGAAATAAAAACTACCATCAGAGAATACTATAAACACCTTTATGGAACTAAACTAGAAAATCTAGAAGAAATGGATAAATTCCCGGACACATATACCCTCCCAAGACTAAACTAGGACGAAGTCGAATCACTGAATAGACCAATAACAAGTTCTGAAATTTAGGCAGTAATTAATAGCCTACCAACTATAAAAACAAACAAACAAACAAACAAACAAAAAGCCCAGAACCAGACAGAGTCACAGCTGAATTCTACCAGAGGTACAAAGAGGAGCTGGTACCATGCCTTCTAAGATGATTTCAAGCAATAGAAAAAGAGGAAAGCCTTCCTAACTCTTTTTATAAGGCCAGCATCATCCTGATACCAAAACCTGGCAGACACATAAAAAAAGAAAATTTCAGGCCTATATCCCTGATGAACATCGATGCGAAAATCCTCAATAAAATACTGGCAAACCAAATCCAGCAGCACATTAATAAGCTTATCCACCACAATCAAGTCGGCTTCATCCCTGGGATGCAAGCCTGGTTCAACATGTGCAAATCAATAAATATAATCCATCGCATAAACAGAACCAATGACAAAAACCACTTGATTCTCTCAATAGATGCAGAAAAGGCCTTTGATAAAATTGAACATCCCTTCATGCTAAAAAGACTCAATAAAATATTGAAGGAAGGAACGTATCTCAAAATAATGATTGAAGGAACTTATCTCAAAATAATAAGACCTATTTTTGACAAACCCACAGCCAATATCATAATGAATGGGTAAAAATCAGAAGCATTCCCCTTGAACTGGTACAAGACAAGGATGCCCTCTCTCACCACTACTATTCAGCATAGTATTAAAAGTTCTGGCCAGGGCAATCAGGCAGGAGAAAGAAATAAAGGGTATTCAAATAGGAAGAGAGGAAGTCAAATTGCCTCAGTTTCCATATGATGTAATTGTATGTTTAGGAAACTTCATCATCTCAGCCCCAAAACTCCTTAAGCTGATAAGCAACTTCAGTAAAGTCTCAGGATACAAAATCAATGTGCAAAAGTCACAAGCATTTCTATAAACCAATAACAGACAAACAGAGAGCCAAATCATGAGTGAACTCCCATTCACAATTGCTACAAAGAGAATAAAATACCTAGGAATACAACTTACAAGGGATGTTAAGGACCTCTTCAAGGTGAACTACAAACCACTGCTCAAGGAAATAAGAGAACACAAACAAATAGAAAAACATTCCCCATGCTTATGGTTAGGAAGAATCAGTATCATGAAAATGGCCATACTACTTAAAGAAATTTATAGATTCAATGCTATCCCCATCAAACTACCATTGACTTTCTTCACAGAATTAGAAAAAAACTATTTTATCACGTGGAACCAAAAAGAACCCATTTTGCCAAGACAATCCTAAGCAAAAAGAACAAAGCTGGAAGCATCACGCTACCTGACGTCAAACTATTACTACAAGGCTCCAGTAATCAAAACAGTTTTGTACTGGTACCAAAACAGATACATAGACCAATGGAATGGAACAGAGGCCTCGGAAATAACACCACACATCTACAACCATCTAATCTTTGACAAACCTGACAAAAGCCAGCAATGGGGAAAGGAGTCTCTATTTAATAAATGGTGCTGGGAAAACTGGCTAGCCATATGTAGAAAACTGAAACTAGACCCCTTCCTTACACTTCATACAAAACTTAACTCAAGACTGATTAAAGATTTAATTGTAAGACCTTAAACCATAAGAACCCTAGAAGAAAACCTAGGCAATACCTTCAGGACATAGGCAAGGGGAAAGACATCGTGACTAAAACACCAAAAGCAAATGCAACAAAAGCCAAAATTGACAAATGGGATCTAATTAAACTAAAGATCTTCTCGACAGAAAAATAAACTATCATCAGAGTGAACAGGCACCCTACAGAATGGGAGAAAATTGTTGCAATCCATCCACCTGACAAATGGCTGATATCCAGAATCTACAAGGAACTTAAGCAAATGTACAAGAAAAAAACAAACAACCCCATCAAAAAGTGGGCAAAGGATACAAACAGATACTTCTCAAAAGAAGACATTTATATGGCTAACAAACATATGAAAAAAAGCTCATCATCACTGGTCATTAGAGAAATGCAAATCAAAACCACAATGAGATACCATCTCACGCTAGTTAGAATGGCAATCATTAAAAAGTCAGGAAACAACAGATACTGTAGAGAATGTGGAGAAATAGAAACACTATTATACTGTTAGTGGGAGTGTACATTAGTTCAACTATTATGGAAGATAGTGCGGCGATTCCTCAAGGATCTAGAACCATAAATACCATTTGACCCAGCCATCCCATTACTGAGTATACACCCAAAGGATTACAAATCATTCCACTATAAAGACACATGCACATATATGTTTATTGCAGCACTATTCACAATATCAAAGACTTGGAACCAATCCAAATGCCCATCAATGATAGGCTGGATAAAGAAAATGTGGCACATATACACCATGGAATACTATGCAGCCATAAAAAAGAATGAGTTCATGTTCTTTGCAGGGCCCTGGACGAAGCTGGAAACTATCATTCTCAGCAAACTAACACAGGAACAGAAAACCAAACACCGCATGTTCTCACTTATAAATGGGAATTGAACAATGAGAACATATGGGCACAGGGAGGGGAACATCACACACTGGAGCCTGTCAGGGGGTGGGAGCCAAGGGGAGGGATAGCATTAGGAGGAATACCTAACATAGATGACAGGTTGATGGGTGCAGCCAACCACCATGGCACATGTATACCTAAGTAACAAACCTGCATGTTTTACACATGTATCCCAGAATTAAAATATAATTAAAAAATAAATAAATAAATAAATAAATAAGACAGTAACAAACTATAGAAATGATCCCTGAAAGGATGTTTATTTCAACACTATTTATAATAGTAAAGACATGGAACCAACCCAAATGCCCATCAGTGATAGACTGGATAAAGAAAATGTAGCACATATACACCATGGAATACTATGCAGCCATAAAAAAGAATGAGTTCATGTCCTTTGCAGGGACATGGATGAAGCTGGAAACCATCATCCTCAGCAAACTAACACAGGAACAGAAAACCAAACACCGCATGTTCTCACTCATAAGTGTGAGTTGAACAATGAGAACACATGGACACAGGGAGGGGAACATCACACACTGGGGTCTATCAGGGGACAGGGGAAAAGGGGAGAGAGAGCATTAGGACAAATACCTAATGCATATGGGGCTGAAAACCTAGATGATGGGTTGATAGGTGCAGTAAACCACCAGGGCACACATATACTTATGTAACAAACCTGCACATTCTGCATATGTATCACAGAACTTAAAGTAAAATAAAGTAAATAAATAAATAAAACACACAAAAAAAATTAAAAAATATACTCACCAGCAACAACAAAGTAAGATAGTCATAAACAGCTAAAAGCAAGTTAAGAGTGGGTTGTATTCCAGAGCAACAACTCCTGAGGACTACTTCTAAAACCGATGCATTCCCAAAGCTTTAAATGTTGTAATGAGACTGGAACGGCTATTTGACAGCTCTCAATGGTTGTCACTCTGCTGAGATTTCAAGCTGGACTGGGCACCTCTTTAAGGGCTTTGACTCACTATGAAAAAGTGCAATGTTTTCATTAATTTATTCAAAAATATTTATTGGCTTACTAAGTAACCAACAGCATGCTAGGTACCGAGATTATAAAGAAAACAAAAAAAAATTACTCTCTACAATAAATTCACAATCTAGTGAGAAAACAAGCACATGAGCAAACTATGGTAGGTAGAATAACGGAGTTTCAATGAATTTTAAATGCACAGAACATTGAAAAACATAGACAGTAGCACCTAATCCAGCATGACTGGTCAAGGCAAGTATCCCAGAGGACAATATACTGAAACTAAGCCTTGTAGAATGAATAAACATTTCTCTGACAGAGAGGAGGGAGAGAGAGGCTTCCGTTATACAGGGGTCTTATGAAAGGGGTAAATATTTCCAACAGTAGCAATGTTAGTCACCATTGACATTTCCTGCTTGTTATGTGATGGGTACCTGAATGCTGAACACAACCCACAATTGCCATTGTTGCTTTGAGAACAAGATGCAAACAAGAAAATGGTAAATATAAGGATCTACACAGAGCTTTTGACAATTATCTTGATTTTAAGCTTACTTAGAATCGACTTCATTGTAGAAATGACTTTGAAGTTTTGTGGTTGAAGGTGTGCTCCATTAAATGGTCATTGCATTTATTGTTTTGTTTGTTTAAATGCAGTATTATCTAGGAAACTCATACTTAAAATAATTTTAATCTTCCAAGGAAATTTGATAGTTAAAAAGTTGTGAAAGATAATTTTTCTGATAAATACATTCAATCAGTATTTTTTGAGATGTCACACATTTTACAGTATACAATTTACACTTCCCTTGTAGTGTCTAGCCCTCTGGAATAAATGAGAATAGTGTGGCAGAATGCCCAGAGGCAGAAGCTAACACGTGCTTTTAAAAAAATATGTAACACTCCTTATCACCTTATCTCCTGCCACTCCAGATACACATTGCGCAGTTGAACCTGAGTATGTTATATGCCATACTTACACACTGTACATGCCCCCTCAACCTGTTCATGCCTTCACATCGGTACTCATGTGCTCTTTTTGCTGAGTGGCTACACCTCTTTACACTCCCTGAGTGACTCATGAACAGTTGTAGTGTATCTTAGTTTCTGATCTGATATATGCAGTAGTGCTTCTCACTGCCACTAGTTTATACACACACTTTTGGGCTCAAGTGTCAAAATCATTGTATTTATTAATTATTTTTATTAAAGCTACCAATTCAATTGTGTCTAACATAGTCAAATTTTCTCACCTTAAAAAGAACTTGACAATGTTAATCTACCTTTAAAAACTTAAAAACTGTTAGAAATTGTGTTAATTTGTGGTTTCTCCTTAGGGTTAGTGAGATCCTGGTAGGACCCTAATAAGAAGGTATCTCCTTGGTACCTTGTGGGGAAATTGATTTTTCCAAGTTTTAATGAGATTTAAATGCTTTACTGGCTACAGAACAGCAAACATTGGAGTTTACCCAACAATTTATTGGCTAGGAATGAGAGAAATCTAATTCTAGAGGGTATAAAAGCATTGTAGAATATGTGATACTGTAATAAAATGCCTAGGTAGATTAATAACACAATTATTGGAAAGATACAAATTGAATCATTGTGAACAAATACAATAAAACAATGTCCCAACTTCTATTTTGATACCTTTATTTGTGTTTATGGAGCACTCTGAATTTTTGACCATTAGATTATGGCTAGGAAAATCAGGCCCATCAGAAATTCGCAAAAACCATGGCCAAAACTCACCAGAAGCCAGAGATCAAGAGAACCATTGATGCAGCGCATTCATTCAGCCCCAGAAGCATGGAGCAGAGTGGAAAAGGTGAAGAAAGGAAATGGGGTTCCACAGAGACTATTTCAACTGTCCATTTTCATCAGAAAAACCAAATACCACCAGATTAACTTCTCACCTAGTTGCATATAAAATGTTACAGCTTGTTTCTTTCTTTCTTTCTCTTTCTTTCTTTCCTTCTTTCTTTCTCTCTTTCTTTCTTTCCTTCCTTCCTTCCTTCCTTCCTTCCTTCCTTCCTTCCTTCCTTCCTTCCTTCCTTCCTTCCTTCCTTCCTTCTTTCTTTCTTTCTTTCTTTCTTTCTTTCTTTCTTTCTTTCTTTCTTTCTTTCTTTCTTTCTTTCCTTTCTCTTTCTTTCTTTCTCTTTCTTTCCTTCTTTCTTTCCTTCTTTCTTTCTCTGTTTCTTCTTTTCCTTCTTTTTCTTTTTTATCTGAAAAACTGAGTTTTTGTTAAATGGATAATTTTTTAAATCTCACTAAAGATTTTTGTGGTAAGAATGGGGTACGTCTCAGTTGCCACATATACCAGCAAGAAGAGAGTGTGAAAAGATCTGCCTTTGATTATCTCGTCAGATTAATATGCTTTCAAACAGCTCTTAGGTTTTTTTTCTTCCTCTGAGTAATTATAGATTAAAACTTAAATTTCAACCTGATATAGTGTGGCTGTATAGAATGAAATGCTGTTTTGATATTTTAGCATAATATATAAAAGGACCTATAAAAATAATATTCTAAAATAATATTGTTCTGTAGTGGTTTGTAAATTCTATCACATTACATCCTCATTTTTTCATAGGTCAATATCTTTGTCTATTAGGAAGAAGCATAGTATTTCTCTTTGATACATTAGTAAAATAATTACTTGGAAAACGTACCAAAAAAGAGCTATCTTATACAAATTCCATTTAACCACAAATGGCATTTGACAGTGATGCAGGTATTCATTTTTGATCAAAAAATTTAGTTACCCAGAATAAACATCATAGAAAATGCCGTTTGTTCCAGATAATTTCTCTATTTATTTAATTGATGCTTATGATCAAATTGCAGTGCAAGTTTCCAGATATGCATATTGACGAACTAGATGTAACACAGTAAGTTTCTATACTATTTTTTAAAGTACTCCGTGATCCAGTGGATTTGAAATTTGAGCTACTGTCTGGTTTTACTAATCCTTGCAAATTTTAAAAAGAAAAAATGAATAAAATATAACTACAGATGACACAAATATCTACATGTTACTCTTTGAACATGAATAATTTATGAAACTTGCTGAATAAAAGTAAACATCAAGATTATTTCTATTTTATATCTTTCTTTGGCTTTCCCATTGGTGTAAATGCTAGCAATCAAGATAAGCAGTAATCCATATTCTATATCAATTATTAATTGACATTATACATATATGTCATTAATTGACATTACTTTATATACAGCCTACAAAGGTTTTTGTGTAGCAACATCACAGATTGTAGACATCACATTAAGAAATTTGTTTCATTAGTCTCCACTTTTGCTATGTTGTCTCTTCTGGATGAGAAAAGTACTTCATTAATAAGGGATTTTCTACGTTGTATTTGGGTTTTAATGTTTTCATGACAGCAATCTGACTGCTTTTATTTAAATTTAAAATATACATATCCTTTACACAGTTTCATTCTGAAAACTTAGTCAACCAAAAAACAAACCTATCAATACATAAAGATGCAATTAGAAGATATTTATTACCATATCATTTATATCGACCAAAAACTAAATAAAAATAATCTATGAAAAAGTCTATCAATAAGAGAATGTTTAAGAAGGTATGTAGTAGGCATTGGGCTAGTCTGGTTCTTATGAGATGCAGATGGCAAGACAGAATTAAATATGCAAAGATTTATTAGGAAAAATGCATATAGGAGAGAAAATTGGGTGGGAGCATCTGAAACTACCCTGCAGTCTAAAGAAAATTCAGCGAAGTCTGTGAGTCTGTGAACCGAAATAGCAAGAAGGTAAGTATTCCTTCATGCACGTGGACTCTCTGATACATACATTGATAAGCCATGAGGCAGGGAAGAGTTAATAATATTCCAAATATCTCCAAGTTTTCTTACTTTTATGACTGATGGTACAAGTCTGTCTACCAGGATTCATTTCTTCTTCTACAAACTCTACCCCAGCTTCAAAGTTTAGCTCAAATATTATCCTCAAGCTTGCTACTCGTGTACTATATAATTTCATTTCTACAATATTCTTGAAATAAAATTATAGAGATGGAGAACAAGGTTAGCGTTTGCGAGGAGTTAGGAATAGGAAGGGTTTGGCTATAAAGGCATAGCACAAGGGATCTTATGGTAATGGAATAGCTCTGTATCTGAGACCTGAAAACATTTATTAGGACATGTTAACATCACATGGTGGTAATATTCAACTGCTCAAGGGACAAACTTGCATAAGAGTACACACAGAAATATATATTAAATTGTTGAAATTTAAGTAAGCTCTGTGGATTGTACTAATGTCAGTTTTTTGTTTTTGCTGTTGTAGTTATCATTGGAAGAAACTGGTACGCAGGACTGCCTGGTACATATTTTGCAACTTCTTGTGAATCTATAATTCTTTAAATATAAAAAAATTATATGTGTACAAAAAATGTGCATGGACAAATTATATGTAATTGCCCCAAATTGAAATAAAATCAAATGACCATCAAGAATAGAATGAATACAGGAATTGTAGCATTTTCGCACAACAGCAGTAAAGCAATGTTACATGCAACACAGATGATTTTCATAAATATAACATGTAATAACAAAACAAGTCAGTATATACTGTATTACATACTTTTCTTAAAAGTAACCTGTGTGCTGTATATCAGCATAGTGGTTATCCTTGGAAGGGTAGTGCGTGGTAAGAGGCATAAAGATACTAAAACTGTTTCATTTCTTGATTAGGTGCTGGTTGCATGGTACGTTCACTCGTAAAAATTCTCTAAGCTGCCACTTGCATGTGTTTTACACTTTAATAAAATATATATTTGAAGAATAATGGCTAAGGAAACCAGTTGTATATTTTTATCACATTTTGTCTGATGGGTAAGAGTGAATTAAGACTTGATTAAAAATAATAAAAAATACAAAGATTTTTAATTCTATGCTTTAAAAAACTACTTTGGAAAGTATACAAAATTAAATGACTATTTTTAACTCACTTTCTTTCCTAGTTGGGGATAAAAAACACTGAGCAGGTGAAGGATTCTTTTGTTTTTTTTATGGTGGCCTGAGAATCCAAATGGAATGATGAAACCCATAGAAATATATTCATATGTACTTGTATGTCTAGTCTATGACTTTTATGTGTCCAGGCTTTGACAGATTATCATCAAAGTGACAATTGTTCCTGGAGAGCCCCAGCTGGGGCAAGTGCAGCTGAGGATGTTTCTTGGCACATATAACATTACATGGGACCCATGTAACTTGAGAAATGCTGCAGCTGTAAACCTTTCTCAGTTGAGGCAAGACAATGGAGTTTAAATAATTACTGTATAACAGCAGGTGCTAAGTTCCATATTAGGTAGGAATTGTTTATTTTGTTACTCTTCTCTCAGCCAAGGTAGGGTGATTAGTTTATTATTAGTGTATACTTAGCCAGAGATTTTATGGCTATAATATCAGCACAGATTTATAGGGTATAAGTGGTATACTGAAGATTCTTATGACTGTATTTTCCTGTTTAAAAAACATAAAAGCCGAAAAACTCAAGAGACCATCCTCTGACTAAAACATAAAGGTAATTTCAATACAGAATAAATAGTAAATCAGTGACAGCCCACGCAGTAAGCCTTTGGAGTTTTTTGTGAGATGTTGCCATGTTTTTCCGTGATTGCTTCTTGGGCATTCAAACTCACAAGTAAAATAAAGGGGAGGTCGGCTGCAGTGGCTCACACCTGTAAGCCCAGCACTTCAGGAAGCTAAGAAGGTGGATCACCTGAGGTCAGGAGTTCAAGACCAGCCTGGCCAACATGGTGAAACCCTGTCTCTACTAAAATAATACAACATTAGCCGGGCGTGGTGGTGAACGCCTGTAATCTCAGCTACTCAGGTGGCTGAGGCAGGAGAATCACTTGAACCCAGGAGATGGAGGTTGCAGTGAGCTGAGATGGTGCCACTGCACTCCAGCCTGGGCAGCAAGAGCAAAACTCCAACTAAAAAAAAAAAAAAAAAAAAAAAAAAAAGAGGGAAAAATAGCATTATAGTAAGAATCCAGATATTTAGATGTTTTTATAACCAGTTTTATCACTATCTTTTTGCATCTAAAAAAAAAAAAGAGGGAAAAACAGCATCATAGTAAGAATCCAGATATTTAGATGTTTTATAGCCAGTTTTATCACTATCTTTTTGTCTTATTTTGCAAGTCTCTCCACCTCTTTTGTCCTAAGTTTCCCTTCCACCAAAATATCAGCTCATTTTTCTAGTGTTACTATTGACTAATAAGTGACAGAAAAATAGTAGGTGTGAAATTTTTGCTTTAGCAAATTATCTGTTACATTTGCACAGCAGCATAGTGAGCACAATGGAGAAATATTGGCTGAATGAAAGTATAGCTCATTGGTTTGCACTTTGGTTGAATGAGGGAACGTGTATCAGAGAGCAGATTGTTGGTTCCATTAGCATCACCTTAGAACCTGCTGCTGAAGGGCTCATTCATTGGCCTAGCCCTGAATAACTCATTCATCAATGGCTCGTATCCAAGTATGATCATAAGAGTCTCAGATTTGGAGTTGATAAGATGCTAAGAGGTAAAGCATACATATGAGATCATATTATCAGTTACTCAAAAGATCTAAACAGGACTGAGACTGGTGCCATTAGTCATAAAGGTAGGGAAAGGTGGAGATATTTGGGGAATTATAAAATCTTCCCTACCTCAGGGCTTATCAATATACATATCAAAGAGCCGAGATCATGCCACCACACTCCAGCCTGGGCAACAGAACAAGACTCCTTCTGGGAAAAAAAAAAAAAAAAGATTCCATGTATATGAAGGAATACTTGCCTTCTGTGCAGAGTCCACAGAAGCTGTACATATCTTTTCACAGAAATCAAATAAATCTAAGGCAAATGTATAACACCTCATGGTAGTGGGTCTGCAAAAGACAGCTTAGGAAATTTTGGATGAGCATTGTTGATCTATTAAGTTCAACACATTAACAACATAATGTGCCTATCAAAAAACAGCAATAATCTTTACATAGTATCCAAAGTAAGAAAACTAATAGTCATATTCTACACTGGTTGGACAACATGTAGTGAGACTAGTTCATGGCTCCAGATAGGGGACTCTGATAAATTATGGTATATCACGTTATTGAGTTTGGTGAAGGAACTGAAGCCATGCTATGAGAGCACTATGGAGGTGCCGGCAGACGTATAGGGGGAAAACAGAGAGGACAGGATATGTATCATGAAATATTAGAGGAGCTATCAAGAATAAGAGTTATTTGAACGGGAAGTCCCTCCCTACGGAGTCAAGTTATAGGAAGGTAGCTTTTTAGTCAATATAAACTAAAAACGACTAACTATTAAAGACGTCAAAAGATTAAATGAGGCTGGGCACGGTGGCTCACGCCTGTAATTTTATCACTCTGGGAGGCCGAGGTGGGCGGATCACTTGAGGTCAGGAGTTCGAGACCAGCCTGGTCAACATGCTGAAACCCCGTCTCTACCAGAAGTACAAAAATCAGCTGGGCATGGTGGCAGTTGCTTGTAGTCCCAGTTACTGGGGAGGCTGGGGCAAGAGAATCGCTTGAATCCAGGAGGCGGAGGTTGCAGTGAGGCAAGATCATGCCACTGCACTCCACCCTGGGTAACAGATTGAGACTCTTTCTCAACAACAACAACAAAAAGATTAAGTGAGCTATCTTAAATGATACTCTCCATCTCTACTGTCACTACCTTTTCTAAGCCACCATGAACTTTGGCCTGGAGCCCTTCAGTAACAGCTTAACTTTCAAATCCATCATTGTTCCAATTCATTTAGCATACAGAAGCACGAAGGAGCTTTTAAAAATGTGTATCTAAAGTAGCTTAAACTTGGTAAGCATCTTTCCTTCTAACCCGAGCTTCCTTCTAAAATATTTGGCAGGCCTTACAAGGCCTTCCAGCGTACGGTTTCTACTCACCTTCTCAGCCTTGTCTCTGCGTCACTCACTCCCTCCATCACTTCACCTGTGACTGCAAGGACTGTGGACTTATTCTTCAGTTGTTCAACGCTGTCTCTTACTACTCTACTCAAGAACACCTACATGTATTCATGCATTTCAGAGCTCAACTAACAGTTTCTCAGAGAGGCTTTGCTAGGTCCAGTCCCCTTGTGTCTTTCATGTTCTGTCATATGTATTTATAAGATTCCATCTGTTTGTCTCTCCAACTGGATTATTTACAAGCTTCATGACATCTGGAGCCTTGTATCTCTGTTTCCTGTGTCTCACCCAGTGTAGATGCCAATATATTTATGGATTAAATGTGGCAATATGTAATATTTTAGGACTTTTCTGCCTATATGACATATAGGGCCTGAATTGAGTGAGATTCTCTCTGGTTTTCAAAAAATTCAAAGAATAGGAAGCCAATAAATAAATAAATAGTATTCACTGCTTCTGGCAAAAAAGACAGTGCAAATTAATGTCATATTTTTGTGAGCACGAATTTTCTTAGTGAATTATAGATCATCCGTCATCTTATTACTCAGAGTGTGATCCATAGACCAGCAGCATCAGCATCACCTGGAAGGTTGTTAGAAATGCAGAGTTTTGAGCCCACCCAAGACCTACTGAATCATAATCTGTATTTTACCAAGACCCCCAGATGATTCAGAAGCACTGATCCACAGTATATTCATATTTATACTATTAATAATTTAAAATTATTTATGTTTTTCAATATAATCGATATAATAGAACATATCAGTGGAAAAAATAAACTGGACAACTGATAGTTGATTTCCATCACTGTCTAATGAATGTTACTTATAAGGGAATGCACAGGTCATGTTCAGCTACCCTCATGATCAGGGCAAGTTTATCTGACCACAAAGCAAAGAAACAAACAAAAGCCTTCCAAGTCAATTTGATAGAAAAAGCAGATGGCAAACAGCCTCACAGTTTAAAATTTAGTCTGTAAGCCCATTTTGCATGATGATGTGTAATACAAGCAGCTAGTTTGTAGCCTGTCATTTGGTATATACCTGCAAAACAGACATTTCTGAAAACCGTTTCATTTCAGTAACTGTGTGGCTGTGTGCAACTGCCGTTATTGAGAATGATTTCTAATTATTTTGGCTTCCTTCTGGTAAATTACCAGAGAGAAGTCTAATTTACCATATGGTTTGCTGATACGCTAATATTCACAAGCCATCGTTAGATGCAGTTAATCTACAGTCAGGTGCTCTGTTTGTTCAGGCATATTGGAACAACCACTGATTAATATGGCTGAAGAGAGTGGTTAATTTTATTAGTCACTAAGAATTCTACTGTGAATAATCTTATTTGCTTCATGTGAACATTTATCAAAGAATGTGCAATCCAGAGAATATATTTTAAATGCAGGCTCCCCTTGAAACTCATACCAACACTGGTAATGGAGTTCTACAACAGGCACTGGACTTTGTTCACTTTGCAGTCTGGGATTTGAGGAGTTCTTTTTCCCTACTATGTTTCTACTGCATTTTTATTAAGTGTTGCAGTTTTTTTCTGTCAACTTCACCCGAAGAGACATCAATCTTGCTCCCCTAAGGCTTAGCATCTAAGCCAGTCTGACAATACAACTCAGACGTGTTTCTAATAATCATTTAGAAGTTCCATGACAGAATCCTTTTTCCATTTATCAAGAACTATACACAGACATTTTGATCATTGTCGCAATTTAGAGAGCAGGTAACAATAAATGTGCTGAGAATCCCCACCTGCATCCAGTAACAGGTTCTGTTTGAGGTGCGAGCATTTAATGAAAACAGAAGAGTTGGAATATAGAGTGCATTTTTCCACTTTCCCCTGCTCACCCATAAGGTTTCACTCACTCCTCCTTCTCCCTTCTTTATGATCCTTTTTAGATTCTATTTTCCTTTATCCCAAAAGGAGTAGTAGAGACAAGCTAGAAACAGAATTTAAATATCTTTTAGAATGGATGGCATTCTAAATATATGCTTTGTTTCTTTTGATATCTATCCACTTTAAAAACTGCAAGCATTTGTTTTTACAATTTTACTATACTGTAAATTGTTGTTTAGGAAAAGAGATTGCATAACTTGGGGAAGGTTTGAATAATTTTTCAGTCCTCAGATATCTAAATTTTGCCCCATATCACATGTTATCTTGCTATTATAATAACTCTCTAAGCTCTTTGAAAATATTCCCAATAATGGAAAGAAATTTGGATATTCAGTACATATCTATTGCTAGTATGTGAAGAATCACATAAAATATGGGCAATGATTCCAAAACATATAAAAATAACTCTTTATTTCAATACGCCCTATCTGTGCTTATGCATAAGTCATAACCAATGTATTAGTATCCACTGCACTGGTGGCAGATAGAGCTTATGTTTCAGTCATATGGAAATGAGAAAGAGTTCTAGTCACCTCTTACCACTCTGACTTTGGGCAAATTGATCTCTAAACACTTCATTTCCCTCTGTACTGTGGGGATTACATCTCCCTTACGATACTTGTATCAGGATTAAATTAAAAATACCTATGTATCAGTAAGACTTAATGCAGTGCCTGCCTGTCAAAATAAACACTCAATAAAATGTAGTTATTGATATTATTTGTTTAGATATATTTAAACACAAAAATATATTCTTATATTCAAAACAACACAGCGTGTACCTATAGGTGCTTATTGGTCATTGAATTCAAACAATGACTCACTGGTGACCAAAACAAAGTTCTTTTTGGAAGCAACAAACCCACCCACAGGTATAATATTAAGGCTCTGTGAACCACACAATACTGCTTCATGTTTTAGTTGAATACTGCAATGGAAATATAAAAACAGCTAACAACAAGTTTTACTGTGTTTTTGTGTATGCAACTTTTATTCCAGAAAATAAAAGAATAAGTAGAATACTTGGCTTTCACAATTTTTGCAAAAATGTGTTTAAGTAAGAATGCAACAGTATATTATTTTTAAAATCAAAATAAAGGCCAGTGGGTTAAAAGACTAAAAAGCGAAAATTTTATAATTGTTCATAAGAAAGGGCGTTGCTGCAGATGTGACTCCAAACATACATCTATGCGCATGCCTACTAGAAAATAAGCAGTTACCAAACCTTCACAATAGGTGCAATTCCACTTGTCACAGATAACAATGTGTGAGAGATAGCTAACCGTAATTTCCTCCATTTTCATTATCTAGTATCCATTTCTGAAATGTGTATCCATTTGTTCCTCAGTACTTTCATGCTAATATTCTTTTTTAAAATCAATATACCATGATGGCAAAAGTAAACGTTTTAAAACTACACAATTATGTTGAGAAAGTAGAACTGTGTGAATCACTAGGAAGTTTTTTAAACTTCACATAATACAACTTTATGTTCCTCCTGAGCTTAAAGTAAAATAAGATTGATTACAAATGTAGTGATTCTAAAATATATAACAAATTATCCAGTTGCTATCTGCATATTCCTCTGGCCATCCAAAAATAGTATAAGCATTCAACATTAATTCTCACTACCTGAAAAAAATATCATGAGGACTTGGCTTTCCCATGTGGTAATTACTGAAAGCTATGAATTAAAAATATAATTGTTTGTGCTTGTTGGAATATTTGAGTTGTGACTGCTGCATGAAATGGACTCATGAGTAGCAATGATTAATGGTAATATACAATTCTCCTGGAAATAATTAATATCTGGAGAATAAGAGACCAGACCAATAGTGTTTATTCTTCCATTTTCACTTATGATCAGAATAGCTTAATTTTACTTCTAACATGTTTTTACTTAAAATTTATGTATTTCAGTTAATTTCCTTCATATATAGTGCATTTTTAGGTACAAAAATAATGATTACTGGTCAGAGCAGTTCTATGAAATACTTGAGTCTCTACTAGACTATTGTACTCTTGTTTTTCAAAGCGTGATAGAAAGGACAATAAATGAAAGAAGTTAAAATGTGTGTTTTTCACTCCACTTAAAATATGGTTTTAAATACTAAAATTTAAATTATGTGGGGTGTGAATAAGAGAGTTATTCAGTTATATTTGGGGGAATTTATATTTGATGAATTTTGGTTCTTTGTGGAGTTTTTTTGTTTGCTTGTTTTCTGGGTTTTTGTTGTCATTGTTGTTTTGAGACCACGTTAATTAGCTATCCTAGGAGAAGAAATTAACTCACACTTCACCCACAGTGGGAATGGGGAAGGGAGATGTCGAGAGTCAATCACAACACTCTGGTTGGCAAAATAATAAATATCTGTGCTTTTGAAAGTGTTCAGGTTCATAAAATTTGCACCTTCTATTCATTGTTTGAACTGAACAGTTTAATTTTGCACAGGCTGTGTAACTATTAGCTATTCTAATGCTTAAATAGCAATCATGCTCTCAAGTTGTCAATATTCCTATGCTGAAGTTACTATATCTGTTAATCTCGATACTTAAATGACATTGGTTGTAAGGATGTTGAAAGAGTAATGTCTCTTTGTTGGCTTTCTTCCAAGAGAACTGAAAGGATCATATATTTTTTGGTATTTGCTTCGGTTCTCCACTTTGCAAGTCTCAGAAGTTTGATTTTTATCATCACAAAACAGATTATTCTAAAACATTCGTACCAATTCACTCGCATGAAATGAACTAGAACTAAATTGTCTAATTTATTAGCTTACATGGAGGAATACATCTGCCAAGGGGAGAGAAGATGAAGATATGCATTCTCTGGCCAGAACATTCTCTCGCTGTTCAAAAAGGCATTAGAAACCAAATTATAATCAAAAGATTGCTTGATGATTATGTAATCAGAACAAGAAAAGTTATTTGTAAGATTTGTATATTCAGTGGCACTAAACCATAATGGGAGATGGCAGTCTCCACAGCTCACTTGATATCTGTCACTGAGAGGGATTCAGTCTTTGTCAGGGCCCCGTCTTCCAGAGAAATAAGCCTGTCTCTTTGGTGCTTTGCCAACTACGGCTCTTCTGACTGACCCAGTCATTCACTAGCTTTAGTCTAGTCTTGCTGTGTTCAGAGGGTCAGTCTGTGCTTCTACGTGGGTTTCATGACTTTTTCTAACTCAAATCAGGCTCCTTCTATAATTGGAGAGCCAGGAGCAGTTCCATCCTCTGTTGTCAAGTTCCAGGAGAAGTATCCCTTACACCCAGCAGAGACTTACTGAATAGGCTGGTAAAATCAGAATCACTATCTTAAATGAATCTGTCTGGAAAGTGATAAATAATAAATTTCAACTGCACTTTAAAGTTAAATTAGTTCTATTCAATGTATTGTCTCGTATGATAAAATAGCACTATTTTTTCAAACTGAGGGGAGCCGAGGGAGAACAATTTAAGGAAAGAGTACACTATAAATCAGCATGAAATCTCTTTTAGATATATTGTTCTTTTCATCGTAAAAAAAGTGATACATTTGTCTTAGATTTTGGCTTTGTTTTTTTATTTTAATTTTTATTGTGTTTTTAAATGTGGCAACCATGAACAAAGCAATCACTTGGTAAAGAATATTATCATTAGAATTCTCTGAGAGGCGATTACAATGTCAGGCAGTAGGCATTGCACTGTAAAGCGTGACTGTGTAGAATTTGCAATCAGTGCAAGGAACAGTTTCCTTTAGTTTCAGAGAAATTATAGCAGAACAACTATGTAGCATGTAAAGAAAAGCATTTCTTGTAGAACAGAGAATTGTCAAAAGCAGAGATGGGTGTGAAGGGTAATGGAGACCTTCCCCCACAATAGCCAAAGGCACTCAAAGTCAATGATGATTTTGCAATGCCTCATGTGGATGATGTAATCTCTACAACAACTCAAGTGAGACAGATAGTTTCTTATTGCCAATGTGGAGAGTCCTTATTTCCATTTTTTACAGAGGTAAGAGAAGTAGGACCTATAGAATTCTTATTTCACTCCACCTACACTTTTGGGTACTTGCTTCTGATCATTTAGCTATAGACTATTTGCTGACTGCTCTTCCCCATGGAAGCATATCTCATGCACTGTCCTGAGATTCATGTCTGTGGCTTCATTCGCTCACTGGACATTTACACTCAGATGTCATGTGAAAACTACCAACTTATCATTTCCAAAACTGCGCTTGTCTTTTTCGATGTACTCCTGCCTTACTTGACATGTTCTTGACTTCAGTTAATCATATGACCATCAATACATTCTCTCAATAATATGCTCGGTCATCCTCTACTCTTCCCTGTACCTTAGCTCAGCATCCAAATTCAGCTGACTCTATCCCACAAATGTGTTCTGTATTTTACCTCTACTCTCCCAAGATGCTGCCACTGCCTTTGTGTTCTAATCACCAGCTTCCATGACCTAGCTTCCCCCTCATTAGTCGTATCCAACTCTAGTATAACCTTTATATTTTACCCCAGTGAACTCATAAGTAGAAAATCTGATAGTGAGACTCCCCCACATGAGAAAATCACCAGTCTCCCTTAGAATAGCATGTCAAGCCCATGGCAGAGACTGGCCAGCTATTTGTCATTTTCCTTTCCTCCTGGGCAGACAATGAGACTACATTGCCAAGGCTTCCTTGCAATTAGACATGGCCAAATGACTGAGTCCTAGTCAATACAATAGAGGCAGAAGTGATCTAACCCATTTCTGGGCCAGGCTGCCAGCTCTTTATTGATGCCTAGCACTACATCAGAAACTGTAAGTTAAAGATGAGGGTGCTTCCACCAGTCAGGATCCCTGAAAGATCAAGTTGGCCAGGGCCCCCACCCAGCACAACTAGGAATGTGCATTTTGGACTATAGGTGAATGAGAAATCACTTCTTTATTCTTAAACCACTAATATCTTAGGAAGTATCTATTACAGCTGCTATTATTACTTTAACTGGTCTAAAGCTTAAACATCCTTCCTAGCCATACACATTCTGGCTTAGTCCCAAATCATCCTGCATAGCCCTGTGCTCTGCACTATTACCATACTCTGCATGTTCACTCTCCTTGCCTTAAAACGCTTGAAAGACTGCGAGGCGTCCTTCAAAACTAAACTCAAATGTTACTGTTGAAATGGTTTCCAATGTTCCTGGGATCCTGTGAATATACGTATCTCAGCATTTACTATAGGGTGCATAACTATGAGGGTGATGATGTTATAGAAAAATTATTGAGGGCAAAAACCATGCTATGAATGAACAACAGCTAATATCCTGCAATTGTCTTTCAATAAATTTTGTTAAATGAATGAATAAATTAAGTTCTACGTACTAGGATTTTATAACAAAGAGAAAACAACCAGTAACTAGAGTTTCTCTATGAAAATCATTCTTCATTTTGGCAGGCATATTTGAATATTTTCTGAAAATATTATTCACAAATCTTCTAGGTATCATATGTAAATAGCTGTCTTGTTGTTTTCTAGGTATGGCTGAGACTAGAATACATCTTCCTTGTCTGTGTCTACAATTAAAAAATTTTTGAAACTACTGAGGTTCACTTTTCTAAAGCTTTTCCATGCACTATTAAGCAGAAAAATGAAGAAAGTAGGTCAGGTTTCTGACCTGTTAGCCTTGCTTTAGTTGTATTCTTACACAAAGACACTGGCACGTGTTTAAAATGCAGAAATATGAACAGAAAGTACAATACCAATGGCAAAATCTTCCTCTCCATTTATATATTTTGTTGTTCACACAAAAGAATGATTTTGACAGTATGTTGTACCCAAGAAAAAATAGTTCAAAATGCTGCTACAGGCTAGAGCTTCATATAAAACAGACTCATGCTTCCTGGTCTAAGATATTTTACTTTTCTTTCCCGTGTAGCGTCAACTAAATAATCCAATGAAGTGCAATTTCTATTCAGAAATCATGATTCTTTTATTCTAGAGTAATAGAAAATATGTAATAAACATAACACAATCTTCATCCATCTCTTTATGTAATGTTCAAGGAACTAAATCATTAAATCTTCCATTGCTGATTTTTCCAGGATGGGAAAGATTTACCACTCTATTCATTAATGTTATTTCATACACATAGTCAAATATATATACAGCTGCTTACTAAATTATCTTAATGATGATACTTGTCTCAGAATCTCTGACATAATGTAAACTTGATTCAAAATAAAGTGTAGGATACATAGCTGTTTTAACCTGGGTTATTCTATACTCAAATACAGATTCAGTGCCTTAAAATACTGAATCATCTTTATTATCTTTACTGAAGATGTCAAAAAGATCTTGATTGTGGTTAAGAGAACTTCTGAATGTTCAGGGGTCTTTCAGTATTTTGGGCTGGGAAAAAAGAGAAATTATAACTTTATATCATTTCATCCACACTTATTTTGTCTAACTTCATTTGTTATATTATCCTAAGTCTTGATATATTCTTCCAAGATCTGCTTCCCATTCTCTCCTAGAAGTCTTCTATCTCTTTCTTGAAAATTTAGTTAGCTTTTATTATATGTAACCAGCTATTTAATCTTTTCATGTTTGTTGTCTAATATGAGTAAGACTAACTTTCACTAGAACTTAGTTATCCAAATAGCATTGGATTCCAAACATATGCATTTATTCTATTAATGATGTTAAGTCTCAAAGCTGTTATCCACATAAGATCCTTCTGAATCATTTGGTAAAAGTGTTGGCAGGGCTGTATTCTTTCTGGAGGCTCTAGAGGACAATCTGTTTCTGTGCCTTTTCCAATTTCTAAAGGCTGCCCACTTTCTATGGCTTGTGGCCTTTTCTTCTGTCTTCAAAATCAGAGATAATGGACTGTGTCCTTCTCATGCTGCTGTCTATTTCTCTTCTGCCTTCCCTTTCTTCACTTTAAAAGACCTCTGTGATTACACTGGACCCATCTGGATCATCCAGGATAATCTCCATATTTTAAAGTCAGTTAAATAGAAACATCAATTCTATTTGCAACCTTAATTCTTCTTTGCCATGTTGTATTAATCTGTTCTCATGTTCTAATAAAGACATACCTGAGACTGGCTAATTTATAAAGGAAAGAGGTTTAATTGACTCACAGTTCCACATGGCTGGGGAGGCCTCACAATCATGGTTGAAGGCAAAGGAGAAGCAAAGTTACATCTTACATGGTGGCAGGCAAGAGAGCATGCGTAGGGGAACTCCCCCTTTTTAAAACCATCAGATCTCATGAGACTTATTTATTATCACAAGAACAGCATGGGAAAGACCTACCCCCATGATTCAGTTACATCCCACCAGCTCCCTGCCATAATATGTTGGAATTATGGGAGCTACAATTCAAGATGAGATTTGTGTGGGGACATAGCCAAACCACCACTGTCCCCTCCCAAATCTCATGTCCTCACATTTCACTACAAATCATGCCTTCCCAACAGTCCTCCAAAGTCTTAACTCATTTCAGCATTAACTCAGAAGCCCACAGTCCAAAGTCTCATCTGAGACAAGGCAAGTTCCTTCTGCCTATGAGCCTGTAAAATCAAAAGCAAGTTAGTTACTTCCTAGATACAAGGAGGGTACAGGCATTGGGTAAATATTCCTGTTCCAAACAGAAGAATATTTGGCCAAAATTAAGGGACCACAGGCCCCATGCAAGTCTGAAATCCAGTGGGAAAGTCAAATCTTAAAGTTCCAAATTGAACTCTTTGACTTCATGTCTCACATCCAGGTCATGTGGATGTAAGATGTGGGCTCCCATAGCCTTCAGCAGCTCCAATCCTGTGACTTTGCAGGGTACAGCCCCCTTCCTGGATGGTTTCATGGGCTGGCATTGAGTGCCTGCAGCTTTTCCAGGTGCCCAGTGCAAACTGCTGGTAGATCTATCATTCTGGCATCTGGAGGATGGTAGCCCTCTTCTCACAGCTCCACTAGGCAGTGCCCCAGTGTGGGTTCTGTGTGGGGACTTGGACCCCACATTTCCCTTCTGCACTGCCCTAACAGAGATTCCCCATGATGGCTCTGCCTCTGCAGCACACCTCTGCCTAGACATCCAGGCATTTCCATTCGTCTTCCAAAATTTAGGCAGAGGTTCTCAAACCTCAATTCTTGATTTCCATCCACCTGCAGTCTCAAAACTATGTGAAAGTTACCAAGACTTGGGGCTTGTGTCCTCTGAAGTCATTTATTGAGCTGTACCTTGGCACCTTATAGCCACAGCTGAAGCAGCTGAGATGCAGAGCACCAAGTCCCTAGGCTGCACACAAAACACGGGCCCTAAGTCTGGCCCACAAAACCATTTTTTCCTCCTAGGCCTCCAGGCCTATGGTGGAAGGGGCTGCCACAAAGGTCTCTGACATGCCCTGGAGACATTTTCCCCGTTGTCTTGGCTGTTAATGTTCAGCTCCTTGTTACTTATGCAAATTTCTGCAGTAGGCTTGAATTTTTTCCCAGAAAATGAGGTTTTCTTCTCTGTTGGTGCAAATTTTCCATACTTTAATGCTCTGCTTTGCTTTTAAACATAAGTTCCAAATCCAAACCATATATTCATGAATGCATTAAACTTTTAACACACCCAAATTACCTCTTGAATGCTTTGCTGCTTAGAAATTTCTCCCGCCATATACCCTAAATCATTTCTCTCAAGTTCAAAGTACCACAAATCTCTGAGGCAGGGGCGAAACGGCACCAGTCTCTTTGCTAAAACATAGCAAGAGTCACCTTTATTCCAGTTCCCAACAAGCACCCCATCTCCATCTGAAAACATCTAAACCTGGATTTCATTGTCCACATCACTATCAGCATTTTGGTCAAAGCCATTCAACAAGTCTCCAGGAAATTCTAAATTTTCTCACATCTTCCTGTCCCCTTCTGAACCCTCTGAACTATTCCAACCTCTGCCTGTTACCCAATTCCGAAGTAGCTTCCACATTTTTGGTTATGCTTACAGCAGTACCCCACTCTACCAGTACCAATTTACTGTATTACTCTGTTCTCACACTGCTAATAAAGACATACCAGAGACTGGGTAATTTATAAAGGACAGAGGTTTAATTGACTCACTGTTCCACATGGCTCAGGAGCCCTCACAATCATGGCAGAAGGCAAATGAGGAGAAAAGTCACATCTTACATGGCAACAGGCAAGAGAGCATGTGCAAGGGAATTCCCCCGCTTTTAAAACCATCAGATCTCATGAGACTTATTCACTATCACAAGAACAGCATGGAAAAGACCTGCCCCCATGTTTCAATTACATCCTACCATGTCCCTCCCACGATATGTGGAGATTATGGGAGCTACAATTCAAGATGACATTCAGTTGGAGACACAGCCAAATCATATTATTCCACCCTTTTTTTGTGGAAATATGACATATTCAGTTTCCAAGGATTAGGACATAGCCTTTGGGAGGGCCATTATTCTGTCTACCACAAATAGTACAGGTATGGGTTGCAAAACTGACATACCTGGGTTACACGTCACCACAAATTATCTAGCTTTTCCACTGTAGTGCTCTTGTGGGGAAAGTAGGACCTCCATCATTGGGTTATACAAAAAATAATTTTTAAAAATGAATCTAAAGAGGGTTTTTAGGACTGTGACTGACATATAGTATGATTTTAATAAATGTTAGTTATTATTAAAATTTTGGTAATCACTTGACAGTACTTAAATTGTTTGACAAAGTTATTGAGCAAAAGCTTTCTTCTTTTCATTCTTTTTTCTTTCTTTCTTTCTTTCTTTTTTTTTTTTTTTTTTTTTTTTTTTTTTTTTTTTTTTTTTTTTTTAAGACTGGGTCTGACTTTTTAGCCGAGGCTGGAATGCAGTGATGTGATTACAGCTCAGTGCAGCCTTGACCTCCTGGGCTCAAGTGATCCTCCCACTGCAGCCTCCTGAGTATCTGGGACTACAGGTATGTGCCACTATGCCCAACTATTTATTTATTTAGTTAGTTTTATTTTAGAGACATGGTCTCCCTGTGTTGCCCAGGATGGTCTCAGACTTCTGGTATCAAGCAATCCTCCCACCTCAGCCTCCCAAAATGCCAGGATTACTGACATGAACCACCACACCCTGCCAAAAGTTTTTTATTTATGTCATATATGATAGTGATGATGGTTAAGCTGTAAACTCAAGGTCTTAAAGACTTTGAAAAATAAAAAATAATAATTGTACAGTTCAAGAAATAAAAGCTAATTTGAAAATTGCTGTTCTAATAGAGAATATTCTGTAAAGGACTTGCCCCCTTTGCCTAATTACAATGGCCTCCTAAGGAAACCTATGTCCCTTTGGTATTGTCACTCACATATGTATAAACTGCAATGTTCGTTAACCCAGAGCACAGTTTTTCCAGTCTTAATACATGTTCCCTATATTAAGCTCTGGGACTTTTCCTTCCTGTTACAAAAATAATTTCATTTTGTAAATACTTTGTGGTAGTCTCAAAATACTTTAAATACAGCCGGAGTCTCTTTAAAGCCCCAATACCCAAAAGTAGGATCTTCCAAAAAGCATCATGCACTTAACGGAGAGTGCATTTTTGCTAGCTTTAATCTGTAAGTAAACACTGCAGACAGCTGTTCTTATTGCATGAGGCTGTGTATCACAACACAGTTTCAGGTCTCTAAATCTCATTAGTTAGCATGCCTCCCATTCCTATTCCCATACTAAGCTTTGTCGTTAGGAAAATTGGTTCATCTCCTTCTCTGTTTCTTTGCCTATCTTGGATTTTTCAGAACACATATGTGCATTTTATTTCATTTTATTTTAAAATTATTTCCACTGAAGTCCCTCTACTTTATACCTTCCAAAAATTCACCAATGCTTCCGTCTCATTAATAACATCCTTTTATGATTTCCAACAATGCTATGGATTCTTCTCATGTTTGTTTCGTTTATTGTTTCTATGAGATTTGAAGAATGTGAGCTTCATCCTCAACAGGATCAAAAGTCTAAACCTCTACATTTTATTTCAATATATGTGCAAGTTAAAAATTTATTTGAAACAAGCATACTCACATTTTTGAAAGAGCAATATATTTTCATTAACATAACTTAATGATACTATTGAAAATAAATGTATATTAAACAATAATCTCAAATTTTTCTGATGTGTATCATACTGAGTAATAATTATATAATGTTTTTGTATTTAATGAAAAATAAAATAAATTGAGGTAATTATCAAGTTAAAATTAGCTCCCAGGTTATCGTTTAATTTCAAGAAGAAAAATACCAAATCAAAGTTGAACACATCTCAGAAATACTTTAGACTTTAAGCATTAATTTTTCACCTTAGATTTCTTCTTTTGGTGAGATTAAGTGCAAGCTATTATCAAACATATAACTGTAAAATTATCTATGTGTATTTCATATCAGACTCCAAAGACTTATACTGCTATCTAGTGGCTACATTGAGTAATATAAAATTATTAACTAGGTAATCCTGCTCAAAATGCATAACACTACACCATTGCCATTATATTTTTGAAAATAAGATTGGCTTACTGTTAATCTTCTAAGAACATAAGCTCTAAAAATTGCACTTGATTTGCTTATGGAGGACAAGGTAAAAGTTCTTTCATTGTGAATGTAGTATACTTTATGAATAAATGTATTGTTTAATAATGAATAAAATAATGTTTAAGGATGGAAACACTGAACAAAAAAAAAACAAAAGAAAATCAGATAAATACTAGAACAACCCCTAAATAATGAATCACTCTTTCTGATAATAAAAACATAGCTTCTTCTCAATATATAAGACCTTATCCTTGACTTTTAAAAATTGCCAGATTTTTACATGTTTACCTGAGGATTTTCTAGTGATGGTACAAACTGGGTTACATTTTAAGCAAAGCTATTTACAGGGCACATAAAGTTCAAATAAATTCTAAGGTAACCTTTTCAGTTTATTATTTGTATATTGGGAATTCACTTTGTAAAGGATAATTGAGAGTTCTTAAAACCTAAATTATTCACAGTGAAGAAAAAGAGGGAAAGTTGCCATGTTAAGATGTGATAACCAATGTGAGGATCAAACAGGCAAAATGTAGTCATTAGTTGGCATAGCTTTTTAAATGGCTGTACCACATTTACATTATTGAAAAGATCACTTGAAAAGGATGATTAATAAGGAAAATAATATATTCCCCAAATGTCGAGATTTTGAAATGGGAGCATTCCCTGACCCCTCTCACAGGACGTGCGGCAGGAGTGTGGCTTGTCTGTTCGGCCACCATGCACTCAGGGACACACGGAAGAGTTAAAGGATGGTAAATGTGGGGAATTTTTTTTGTCAGTTGGAGATGGCTCTCAGCAGGATTGATGGGGAGCTGGAAAGGGGTTAGAGTGGGAAGATGATCTCCTGGAGTTTGGCCGTCCCTTGGGCGATCCCCTCTCCGACCATCCCCAGTCAAACTCCCCTCACGTTCAGATGCTCCTTCTCCTTTCTCCTTCTCTGCTGCACTGTTCTGCCACTCTTTTGCTTCTCTGCTCTGCTGCTTGTCTGCTCATCTGCTTGTGGAGCCTGGGGTTTGGGGTTTATATGGGTACAGGATAGAGGGGTGTGGCAGGCCAAAAGGCAACATTTGGGCACAAAAACAGGAATGTTTGTTCCATTTAGGGCCACAGGTTTCCAGGCTTGAGGTTGGGGTCTTTACCTAGGGACCACCCTCTTCTACCCAGTATTTCCCTGCCTCCTGTCCATATCAATTTGACAGCACTGTCTCCACAAAGAGGGGCCAGGCAAATGTTTAAATATTATTGTTCATAGGAGGAAGGCTAGTTCTCCTCTTTAATACCTGAAAATTGTCTTTGCTACCCAAATACATCCCCTACTCACAGATATGGATTGAACATATATGTGTGCCCACAGATGAGTATGTGCATGATCACAGAGTTCAGATTGTTACCTAGGCTACAAGGTAGCTAAAGACATTTAGTTTTTCTCCTAGGGCAGTTTAACCCTAATTACCCTGAAAATTAAATAAATCTTAGGAATTTGACATTTTCTGGAAATAGCCCTTTGATATTTATAAACATGTTAAATGCAATACAATTCACATAATGCTCTATAAAAATGTTAGTACATATTTTAATCATAATTTTTACTCCTAAATGTTAAAATTTGTTATACTTATCATGGTTATTATTTTGGGTGTCTTATGGACTCCTTAAATTCAATCAAAGGATTTAAATGAAGATCATTTAGGGTTTCTGTAAGTTTTTACTTACAAATTATTCATCAACATTTTTCAAAAATAAGGCAATTGCACAGTACAACAAAGGATGATTTATAAATTTTCAATAGGACTGAAATCATGCCTGTGTAATGAAGAGCTTCATGATGCTACTAATAATTCAATTGCTCTGAAGATACTGGAATACATCCTGAGTCAAGTGTCACCAACTACTTCTCAAACATAATGATATAAGAATATTCCAAAATCATTAAATTCTGAGGTAAAGGCTAACTTAAATTGTTTAGTGAAACCTCGTGGAAAGTATCTGTTGGACCAGTGAATGCATTTGACAGATTGTGTGCTAATAGAAATGCCAGCATGTGATTACTTCAATTAAAAATCCACTGACTCGGCCATGTCTTTTGTGAACCTCTTACAAATATGGAGAGTAATCATGAGCAACAGTGCATGACATGACAAGTTCTGAGGAGGTTTACAACAACTTCCATTATATGTATATTATTTTTATATTAATACTATAATAATATGACTTAACGTTACCTTTAAAGTGAATGCAATATATATATATAATATATAGTGTATATATTTATCATACATATATTATATACACACACACACTAGAGAGAGAGAGAAAGAGAGAGGAGAGGTACTCCAAATAATAAGTGCCATCTAGTAACAATCATCTTACCTTCTTTATATATAAGAATTTCCATAGCTTGATATAATTGTTCCACAATGTGTACATATATCAAAATGTCACATTGAACCTCATATTGACAGTTATCATTTTTCTATTAAAAATAAACACTTTAGCCTGGTGCAGTGGCTCATGCCTGTAATCAATCCCAGCACTTTGGGAGGCCGAAGCAGGAGGGTCGCTTGAGGACAGGAGTTCAAGAGTAACCTAGGCAATACAGAAAGACTCCATCTCTACAACACAAAAGTAAAAAACAGCCAGGTATGGTGGCACATACCACTAGGCCTAGCTACTCAGGAGACTAAGGCAGGAGGATTCCTGGAGCCCAGGAGTTGGAGGCTGCTGTGAACTATGATCATATCACTGTACTGCAGCCTGGACAACAGAAAAAGACTCTGTCTCTAAACAAACAAATGAACTTTTTTCTGTTGGGGTGCAGAGTAAAAAAAAGCAAAACAACAAAACAACTATATATATATTTCTATATAGAGAGAATTATATATATATAGTTATACATATAGTTATATGAAAGAATTTCCAAAGCCTGCGAGTAAGTTTGAGGTTACCTATTCATTCATTTCAAATACTCAAATATTTTTAAGTGACGAAACATTCAAGATAAAAAGAAAGAACTAAATTATACTCAGCGGTAACTTTAGAGCCTTCAGAGACTAAAGAACAATTATATACATATATATAATATATATGCATGAAATATATATCTCATATATATGTTTTAGTAAAGCAATCACTATTACTTTAACACAGTTTATTACAAAGCAAAGCTGTCATCCAGTGGCCCTTCTACTAAGAGTTGAAGTTACAATCTACATGAGATCTGATGTTGGTTGTGAAGTTGATTTCTGCTCTTATCTCCCTGTAAGAGTTTCCACCCACTGAGCTTCAATGGATTGTATGAATAATGGAAGTATAAATAGTTTCTATTGATATCTGAAATATAAAGTAAAAAAGAAAAATCACACATGAGAATGAGAAAATGTGGTTATTACTAAAATGTATGCTCTTTCACATTTGCCATCTCAGCATTTTGAAAATGAGACGTCAGTCTCTGAAACCAGGTGAGGAGGATCCCACCTTCCTCATCAGAAGAGGAAGTGATAACTCACACTGATCTCTGCGTAAATCGCCATTACTGGAATCAGATCATGAAAGAGAATATTTACCATTCATACCTTTGCTTTTAAAACGTTTGAGGTACAGTTAATAAATGTTTATATATTCACATTAGACTCAACCTCTTCACCTCATGCTAATGTTGTAAAAGTTTTTCATTCTACTGCTCTTATAATTAATACAAAATCCATGTAAAGATTATAAAGGTTTATTAGTTTTTCAAGTGAAGAAGGAAAACAGTATATCAGTTATGCCTACAACTGTGTATTTTTTTATTTATATCTCACTTGAAAATTGTGGGAGACAGCATTGACTTCCAGCTCTTGAGGGCTATGGTGAGCACGTGAGCAAAAATTTGGTAAGTTTGGCTTTTGTCATATATCATCCTCCTTTGTCTATTAGTACTTTGTCAATCATAATATAACAACACCAAAGTCATTAATATTCTTCAGCAAGCTTACATTTTAATTCTTTTTCTCATTGCTCAAAAATTATAAATAAGTCTTAGTATTATAATTTTAATAATATGTTAGCAGTTTATTTTCAAAGTTGGGAGTACTTGTCTAATAGAGTTATGACTTGCTTATTCAACTTTCAGGAAATATATTTTCTAATATTGCCATATTTCTAATATGATAAGCAATGGACTTATTTAAAATATATTTCACAAACTAAAAATAGTCTAACTTCTGTTTTGAACTTTATATTTTTAAAAGCATTTTATAAATGCAAAATAATTATTATAGTTTTTCTCTCCAGTTAAGCATTTTAAAATAACCAAAAGTAAATACTTACAATTATTTGATATCTTTTATTATGGAGATGTCAATTTAAAAAATCAGATATCTAAATATCTAGTATTTCTAGATATCTTAGTCCAGGGGAAGATAGAAATGATTTCAAAGCAACGTACCTTACACATGCGTACATTTTTAACAAAATGCTTGGAAACAAAGAGAATATACATTCTAGTCTTCTCACCCAGGATCACCTCACAACATCCTTCTGGATATTTTCCTCTTACTCTGCTCCACTCAAAGCACAAATTTCTTCAAAATGTAGTACTCTATGCATGTTGGTTGACAGCAACCCAATAAAGCTAGACATTTACGCCAAGGCCTGTGTTCAATTCAGCAGAAATGAACACTTAACACACCATTAAGCCAACCATTAAGGCCGCCTTGTTCTCTCTGCTTGGATGCTGCCTAACCTGCCAGGAAAAGGCCCCTCGAGTGCTTCCAGTGAAAGAGGCACATCACAGCAGCAGAGTGATGGATTCAAAGCACAAATAAGAGCTCCAGAGGGTGATTGCTAGGATGGAAAAGCAGGTGGCTGCTGCCCTAATATTCTCTGATTCTGTTTAAGAGCAAGGTTCAAAAAGAAAAATGCACACACAGGGAATGGACCAATCACTAGAAAATAAATATTTAGATAACTCTTTTCCATTGTATTCAAAAACATTCTCTTAAGAGTTTCTATGTCTATGACTTAGAGGTAAATTTCCAACAAGCTATATTGTATGTATGGGTGTGTGTAAAAATGTACCCAAGGTGTTTATTTTTTCTTATTGCCACTATAACACAGTCTATAACAATTTAACAAATGAAGCAAGGTAATTATTCTTCTCACTATTAAATTACCTTCTTGAGAGTAGGCTGGGTTCTTTCTATGATTTAACTTACTAAATATTAACAAAAATCATTTTTTTATTTTACAAATTAGGAAATAAAGATGTAAAGATGTTAAGTAAACTTATCTGAATATGCAAAACTAATAAAAATAGAGTTTTCACCTAAGATCTATCTGATATTATGCCCTGAAGCATCTGTCATTCACATAACATCACATTACCTCTACTCAAAATTTGTTATCTAATCTTTGATAGCTATAAACCAAGTTGTTTCATTTGCTGAGACAAGGGTCTAAGTATCTATAAATATGACACTTGGTTTGAAATTGAGCTCTGATGATTTCACATTTAGTAACTTTATGGAAATATATTTTGCATACCATACAATTCTCCCATTTAAATAATACAATTTAATGGTGTTTAATAAAGTCACAGAATTGTTCAACCTCTACCACAATCAATGTTAGAAAATTTTCCCACTCAACAGGAAACCTCATACCCTTTTACAGTCATCCTACCATTTCCCACAACCTCCCAAACCAGCCATAGACAACCACCGATCTACTTTCTCTCTCCCTGCATTTGCCAATGCTAAGACACTTCCAATAAATAGAATCAAACAATATGTGGTCTTCTGTGGCTGGCTTCATTCACTTAGCATCGTATTTTCAAGGCTCATCCATGCTGCGGCATGAATAAGTGTTTCATTCTTTCTTATTGCCAAATAATATTGTATTGTATGACTATACAACATTTTATTTATCCATTCGTCTGTTGGGCATTTTGATTATTTCCACTTTTTGACTATTATGAATCATGCACCTATGGACATTCATATATATGTTTTTACATGGACATATGCTTCCACTCTCTTGGGCGTATACCCAAAAGTGAAATTCCTGGGTCATATGGTAACTCTAGGTTTAACCTTTTGAGAAACTGCCAAAGTGTTTTTCAAAACTGCAACCCATTTTTCATTCCTAATTCTAGTTGCATGAGTCTTCACCTCTTTTTTCTTGGTCAGTATAGATAAAGGTTTGTCAATTTTGTTAATTTTTATTTAAAGAACCAACTTCTGGTTTTATTTTTTTCTTTTATTTTTCTGTTCTCCATTTCTTTTCTAACCTCATTTTTTCCCTCTTTCTGCTTGTTTCAGGTCAAGGGATGTTTGAAGATGGTAGGTCAATACATAGTTTTGAACATATAAATATTTTGATTGTGTATTTACATGACTGTCTTCTCATAGTCTGGATTCGAGGTTTTGGAAATCAGGAATTCTGACTTATTCACCTTTTTCTCAATTCCTATTATCTTTGCCACAAAGCACCGCTAAAAATATAAATAAACAATTAAAACCATGTTTTTAAATGCACTGAGGAACTAACAAGAAAATTGGGAATAATCAGAGAGTGAAAACAAAGTTAAATTAGAAAACTAGAAACAGGTAAGCAACAGGCCATTTTCACCTTGACAATAGCAACCAAACAAAGCAAGGAGAATCGAGCTTTAGTTTTCACTGACCTATAGGAGTGAAACAGAATACTGTGAAAGGTAGGAAATCTGACAAGGTACTCAAGGTTGGTCCAGTAAACTATATATACACCTGCTTCCCCAGGGCAACGGCAAGGGAAAATACATACTACAAACGTATCTATAGAACATTCAAAGCATACTAAAATAAAACATATTTTTGATTATACAAACATGTGGTAAAACTATGAAAACTATGATAGCAGGCAAAAGAATGATAAACACTAAATTCTGATAATGTTTCCTCTGAGCAGAAAGAGAATAGGTTACACAAAGATACATAGGGATTTTAAAGGATATGATAAAAGAATTTTTATAAACTGGACAGTAGAATGTAGGTATTCATATTATTATTATTATACATTTTAAATACATTTTAAATATTTGATATTTTACAACATCTGATTTTAAAAATTAAAAATAAATATACATAGAAGGAAGCCCATAGATCATTGTAAAAATAATATGAAACCTAAATAGTTGAATGACCAATTCAAGGTCAAATAGCTTGTTAACAAAGTCCAGAATTAAACTAAGTTTTATTTAATAAGTATGTATAAAACTTTTGACCAGCCATGGTGGTTCACGCCTGTAATCCCAGGACTTTGGGAGGCCAAGGTGGGTGGATCACCTGAGGTCAGGAGTTTGAGACCAGCCTGGCCAACACGACGAAACTCATCTCTACTAAAAATATAAAAATTAGCTAGGCGTGGTGGTGCATGCCTGTAATCCCAGCTACTCGGGAGGCTGAGGTAGGAGAATCGCTTGAACCCAGGAGAGGGAGGTTGCAGTGAGCTGAGATCATGCCACTGCACTCCAGCCTGGGCAACAGAGAGAGACTTTTTAAAGGCCATCTACAAATGGTATAATTTTATCACTAGGAAAAATGGCTTAAAATAGCAATAATGTAATTGGCCATATTCTGCTAACCATAACAAGTTTTATATCAATTAACATTCTTATTAAATGTCCTTAAAAATATAGCTACAATAATTTGCAATAAGATTTATCTACTTGTGGCTCATTTGCTACAAGTCCCCATTCCCAGGTTTACTTTTCTAGTCACAGAACATTCTTGAAAAGTTGCACCCTACTGTCTTGTTTTGTCAAGATGTGTAAGTAACTTTCAATATTAGAAAATAGTACCAAAAATTCATAAAGGAATATAATCCCTTCATATTTTCAAAAAACAATAAATCAACATACATATGATAACATGCATATGTGGACTTTTTGTGCAAAGAATCACAAGAGTTGGTAAATTTTCGTTATGCTTATTTTACCACAATTTTCAAAAGTGGTTTTAGTCAGTTGTGGGAGCTTAAAGAAATAGATCACAAAAGAAAAGTCAGACAAAGTTGATTCTAGCGTTGTTAAAAGGGCAGTTCTCAAAGGGCAGTTTCTGGACCAGCAGTATCAGCAACAACATCATTATCACCTGGGAAACTGTTAAAAATGCCAGTTTAGCAATTTATGTTTCAATGAACCCTCTAAGTGTTTCTGGTACTAGCTGTGAGAATCACTGATCTATTTTATATTCAGGACTGAGAGCTATCAACTTTAGGGCAGGGATTTGCAGCCCTAAGACATATTAGAATCACCTGGAGAAATTATAAGACATGCTGCTAACTGGGGCCCATCCCAAATTAACTTAATTAGAATCTCTGGAGGTGCAGCTGCTATGAAAAACAGTCTGAGGTCCTCAAAACAAATAAAAAATAGAGCTAACATATTATTCAGCAATTCCACTTTTCAGTATTTATAAAAAAGAATTGAATCAGGCTCTTGAAGTGATTATCTGCACTTCTATTTTCATTGCAACATTATCCACAATCGCTAAAGCGTGGAAGCAACCCAAGTGTTGACAGATGAATAGACTTTAAAAATTTACACACACACACAGGTATACTATTCAAGCTTTAAAAAAAAAAAAAAAAGAAAAAGAAAAAGGATATTCTGGGCTGGTCGCAGTGGCTCACGCCTGTAATCCCAGCACTTTGGGAGGCCGAGGCGGGCGGATCACTAGGTCAGGAGATGGAGACCATCCTCACTAACACAGTGAAACCCTGTCTCTACCAAAAATACAAAAAAACTAGCCGGGCGAGGTGGCGGGCGCCTGTAGTCCCAGCTACTCGGGAGGCTGAGGCAGGAGAATGGTGTGAACCTGGGAGGCGGAGCTTGCAGTAAGCCGAGATCCGGCCACTGCACTCCAGCCTGGGCGACAGAGTGAGACTCTCTCTCTCAAAAAAAAAAAAAAAAAAAAAAAAAAAATCTGCCATATATGACAAGGATGCAAACATACTTGAACCTGGGGGACATTATGCTAAGTTAAATAACCCAGTCACAAGAGAACAAATACTGTGTGCTTCTAAAATAGACTCATAGAAGAGACAGCGGAATGGTGGTTGCCAGGGGCTTGGGGTTGGGTAAATAGAGAGTTGTTCAATAGTTAACAAAGTTTCAGTTACGCAAGATGAATAAGTTCTAGAGATCTGCTATACAATATTGTACCTATAGTTAATACTGTATTATGGACTTAAAAAAATTTAAGAGGGTAGATCTCATGTTGAGTATTTTCACCACCAAAAGGGGGTGGGGGAGGCAAGATTTGTTTACTGCATTGACCGTTTTTGTGATGCTGGTTTCACAGGAGTATGCACATGTCCAAACTCATCAAATTGTGTACAATAAATATGTGCAGATTTTTTGTACTTCAATTATACGTCAATTAAATAAACAGCTCCCCAGGTGATTTTAACATGCAGCTAGAGTTAAGAAACATTGCTCTAATGACCATAAGATGGTTTTGTTAAGGTCCTTAAAAACTCTAATCTTTAAGGCAGCCTTAGATGTGTAGAGTGATGCAGTGTAAACGAGTGATATGTATAGCTTAACTCCATCACCAAAATTACCGTTACTATGGATGTGGCTGGATGTTTTTGTTTTGTTTTGTTTTTGTTTTTGTTTTTTTGATACGGAGTTTCACACTCGTTGCCCAGGCAGGAGTGCAATGGCGCGATCTCGGCTGACCGCAAACTCTGCCTCCCGGATTCAAGTGATTCTTCTGCCTCAGTCTCCCGAGTAGCTGGGATTACAGGCATGCGCCACCGCGCCTGGCTAATTTTGTATTTTTAGTAAAGACGGGGTTTCTCCATGTGGGCCAGGCTGGTCTCCAACTCCCGACCTCAGGTGATCTGCCGGCCTCGGCCTCTCAAAGTGTTGGAATTACAGGCGCGAGCCGCCGCTCCTGGCTGGCTGGATGTTTTAAGTGTTAATCAGAGTCCATATTCCTTAAGGAAACTACTGATTATCATTTGATTTTTTTATGTACCACGTCTAGAGCTTAAAAAACACTTTGATCATATTACATGGAAGCAAATCTGGTCCTTTTCAAAAAAAAAGAGTTCACTTCAGATTAATAAATTGGCTTTTGAATTTGTTTTTTTATCCATCACAAGAATTTAGTTAATATAAATGTGGCCAGAGATGGGGCTAAAAGGCCTTAATTCTCTAGTGATAGCATCCCTATATGATCCTATATGTTTAATATTTTGTTCTCTACACCTACCATGTGGTATTTCATGATTATTAAGAAACAAAATGTTTTCAAGTCATGCAGTTTTCTTTTAATTTATGCTTCATAAATGGTGATAGTTACTATTTTCATCATTTCCTTTCTGCAAAAAGTAACTTTCATTGTAGATCTTCTCCCCAGTTCAAGTGCTTTTAATTCAGTATTATAAATTCTCCAGGACCCACCCTGTAGCACTATGCCCAGACTTGGATTTCACAGGCAATGCCCTTCACTCTGAGCCTTTCCATCTGCTTTTCTCCCACTCACTTGGCTTCCAACATCCTTATTTTATTTCCCACCTTTCACCTATAGAGCAGTGAACTGATTATGAATACCTATGTCTATTGATTAATCAAAAGACAGAGGAGGTTGTTATATAGCTTTCCTCATTTTAAATATATGAAGTGTATTTTAAAGGTTCCCTTTTAAACTCAATTATCTTTCCTTTTCAGTGTAATTTTAAAAAGTAAAAACCCATAGGAAACTTTTGACAAGAAACACTTTCAAGGCAGGTTGACGTCAGCATTTGTTAAAATTTCTCCAGATGATTCTAATGTGTCATTAGGGTTGCAAACTCCTATTCTAGAGTCCATAGTTCATTACCCTGGCTATACATTAGAATTACTTTAGATACCTTTAACTATACTTCTTGAATCCCACTCTTAAAGATCCTGATTTAAGCTCTGGAGGTGATTTGAATGTGCAGCCAGGGTGGACAGTTGCTGCTCTAAACCAGTGATTCTCATAGTCCCCATCAGAAACACAAGGAGTGCTCATTAAAACCGAAGGCACTGCGGGAGAAGATAGCTGGTTGTAGACTTCATGTCTACCAAGCAAGAGAAATAGAAACTGGATGCTACTCGTTTTATGCCTTATAGTTTCTGATTCTAGTCCCCAATATGTAATGAAACAATACAGTATGCAGTAGTCTCATATATTGGGACATCTGCAAAATGGAGACAGAACTTGTAAAATATGTCGAAAAATTTTTTGGTTTCCAGCAAAACACCACACGAGTTTGTAACTTGCTTTCTGAGTATTATCTGATCTGATTCTATGGAAGGTATTTTGCAACTGTAAATTGTAGACAGCTGATAGCAATGCAAAATGATTGTAGACGCAAATTCTGTCTGTCTGGAACAAGTTCTATTGACTTTCCTTCTCCTCTACCAACCAACAGAAATAGAAACTGGATGCTACTTGTTTTATGCCTTATAGCTTCTGATTCTAGTCCCCAATGTGTAATGAAATAACACAGTATGCAGTAGTCTCATATATTGGGACATCTGCAAAATGGAGACAGAACTTGTAAAATATGTCAAAAAAATTTTTGGTTTTCAGCAAAACACCACACGAGTCTGTAACTTGCTTTCTGAGTATTATCTGATCTGATTCTATGGAAGGTATTTTGCAACTGTAAATTGTAGACAGCTGATAGCAATGCAAAATGATTGTCTGTAGACATGCAAATTCTGTCTGTCTGGAACAAGTTCTATTGACTTTCCTTCTCCACTACAAAAGAGGCTTGCTTTGCCTCCTTTTGTGCATTCAGAGCCGTTTTCCACCTTTTCTAAAATTATTTTAACAAATTTAGATTTTTTATTTTTTTAATACTGCAAATAATAAAGGACTGGCAATAGACATTTTTTCAAAGAATCTTTTGAGCCCAAAGGAACAAAAATTTCAAGGGAATTTTTAATTGTACCAGTTTGATAGTGTTTAACAAAAAATAATATTTTATATATTGTGTGCCTATCCAGGTACAATGCAAACATTATAAACTAAATCTTTCCCAGAATCATTTCGTCCTAAATATAAACGTAGCAAAGATCTCCTGGTATAGTATATAGTCACATATTACTTACAAGGACTCAAAAAAATTTTTGAGACTAAATATCAGGATGAACCACTAGGTGGCAAAGTAACATTTGTTTTGTCAACTTTTTAAAAAGACTTGAAACCTTCCTTCAATGTTATTTGTAATTGAAATATGACGTTCACTGGATTCTGATTCAGTAACATTTTCTAAATATGCTCTGATTCAAATGAAACTATGTGGCTAGTTTTCTCAAGGAAAACCTATCTTCATAATACATTTTTAAAAAGAACACAAAAAGTTGTGTTGGATTGAAGCATCTATTCTGAAATCAAAGCTAAACTTGAATTTAACAGTTTTATATCTGATGTAACAAAATCCTCAAGTATTAATGGACCTTACATATCCCCTGGACTAAAAGTTCACCTTTAGGCTGAAATGACCTTTAAGATTTTCCTGATCATTAATTATTTGTGCTTCTATTAAACATTTTCATTTAGAGAAAATATGCTCTCTCACAAGGCATATCTATTGTTCTTTCTTTAACATTATACCTTGGGGTTTTCCTTTTAAAAAAAAATTGTTTATTTTATTTCAGTTCTGGAAAATGTGTGAAGATCCCATCACTAACCTACAAGAAAGCAAAGAATAAGGCAATATAAATAAAACCAAATATAAGAATAATAACACTAAGTGTAAATGAATTTAACTCCCTAAAGACCAAATTCATGGGTTGGGTGATTTTTCTAATCCAACTAGAGGATTTCTATTTTATTTTATCTTTAATAAAGTGACACAGGAATGTAGGTGAATAGGAAAGTTATTTCAGAAAAAGATGGAACAAAAAGACAATATAAAAATAAAAATACAGGCTGGGCATGGTGGCTCACGCTTGTAATCCCAGCACTTTGGGAGGCTGAGGCAGGCGGATCACCTGAGGTCAGGAGTTTGAGACCAGCCTGGTCGACGTGGTGAAACTCTGTCTCTACTAAAAATACAAAAAATTAACCGGGCATGGTGGCAAGTGCCTGTAATTCCAGTTACTCAGGAGGCGGCGGCAGGAGAATCACTTGAACCTGGGAGGCGGAGGTTGCAGTGCACTGAGCTCGCACCATTGCACTTCAGCCTGGGCAACAGAGTGAGACTCTTGTCTCAAAAAATAAATACATAAAAATAAAAATACAATTCTTAATATACATATTAACATGCTAAAAGACAAAGTAGGCTACATTGCAGTTATAAATAAATAGTGTAATTTTCAAAAAAGAAATCACACTCATAAACCTTTCCATGGTTAAAATTTTAGATCAAAATATTTCTAAAAAAGAAAGACAGAACTTCTGGTAATGACAGCATGAAGAGGTCAGGTGGTCTCTTCCACAGAGAACAATGACAAGCACCAGACAAAAATATTAAAAGCAACTCTTTGGAGGCACTGAAAATGACCAGAGATAGGCAAAATCTTGAGAAGAATGTACTCGTGGAAGGATACTATTTCCTTGGTAAAGAGCTCTGAGTTTGTAATTTTCTTTCGGGAACATTCCTCAAACCCACCCTTTCCTTCAAGTCAGGAAGTAGAAATCAGCAGCCTGAACAGCTCAAGATGGCAGGTGATGGAATTCAGAGGAAGAGAGCAACTAGAAATTTAACAGAGAAATTCCGAAAGTGAGACAGAATCTGTCTATAAACTCTATCCAAGTCTCCAGCTGACCACTAAACTATGTATGCAGAGGGAAGATCCCATAAGCCTGATGAAAATGTAGGCAGAAACTAGAGGTGGGTGTACTCCTGAAAGACATAACTGCTCCTAGTGGGATTTGAGGGCTTGCCGCACCTCTGACCCACAGTCTTCCCCAACCTGCACACAGCTTAGGAAGCAGAAAGCAGAAACCTTTCAAGTTTGAGGTGTGAAAGAGCAGAAATTGGAACTGGCAGAGCAACTAGTTATTAAAGGGGGAGGGGGATAGATTTTGCTGTTTACAAAAAAAAGCCAAAGTTCTCACAATAACAAGAGATTCCAGAATCACTGCAAAGTCTTATCTTAAAGGTCAATTTATTAAAGCAAAAATGATGAGACATGCAAACACACAGGAAAATATAACTCATTTTTAGAAAAAAAAATAGCAGTTTCTGAAAGGTTCCAGATGTTGAATTTGACAAAGACTTCAAAGAATCTATTATAAATATGTTCAAATAATTAAATGAAAATGTCACTTTAATGAATAAACTAATAAGGAATTTTAACAGAGAAATAGAAGATATATGTAACTGAAACGAGAAATTAGATGTGAACAATAACAGATCTGACATAGCAGAAGAAAGAATCTGTAAATTTGAAGATAACTCATTGAAATATCCATTCTGAAGAACTAAGAGAAAAAAGACTGAATCAAAGTAAACAAAGTATCAAAGATCTGTGGGGTGGTATCAAATAGTCCAACATTTATGGAATTTGAATCCTAGAAACAGAGGAGAAAGAGTAAAATGTAAAACAACTTTTTGAATACAAAATAATTTAAATACCTTAAATTCTGTGGAAAGCATGTAGTTCCAAAAACCTCAACAAACCAAAATTAGTATAAATTCAAAGAAATCCACACCTAAACACACAGATGAAAGCCAAAGCTAAAGAGAAAATTCTAAAAATAACAAGTGTTTTTAACAACATTATTTATCATAGCAAAAAACTAGAAGCAATCTACATGCTCATCATCTGTGACTGGATAAATAATGACATACTTATATAGTAGAACATCATTCAAAAACCAAAAAGGAATAAATTGCTGACTCATGCCTGTAATCCCAGCAGTTTGGGAGGCCAAGGCAGGCAGATCACCTGAGGTCGGGAGTTCGAGACCAGCCTGACTAACATGATGAAACCCCGTCTCTACTAAAAATACAAAAATTAGCCAGGCATGGTGGCGCATGCCTGTAATTCCAGCTACTAGGGAGGCTGAGGCAGAGAATCGCTTGAACCCGGGAGAAGGAGGTCGTGGTGAGCCAAGATGGTGCCACCACCCTCCTGCCTGGGCAATAAGAGCAAAACTCTGTCTCGAAAAAAAAGGGGGGGGGGAATTACTGGCACCATAACTTGGATGAAATCTCAAGAATACTATACTAACTAAAAGAAAGTACACACAGATGATTATATACTGAGTAATCACCTTTATAAAATATTCTAGAAAAGGAAAACAACCCAAAAAGCAAATCAGTGATTGACTGCAAATTGGGATGGAGGAAAGGATTGACTACAAAAAAATAGGAGAGAAATTTGGGAGTAATTATGATATTCCATATTTGATTTTGCACATAGTTACAATATTGTATTCATTTACCAAAACTCAATAAAAAAAATTTAAATGGCTGAATTTTATTGTCCATAAACTATACCTCAATATAATTATGAATAAAAATAACTACAGGTAATGGACACCCCTACATACATACTATGAAAGTGGAAGATCTTGAACTTAGTAGACATTAACAGGTCAAGACAGCAAAAGTAAGCGAAAATATAAAGTGAGATGTTTTAGACCATTCTTGCACTGCCATAGAAATACCTGAGACTGGGTAATTAAAGAGGGTTATTTGGCTTACAGTTCTGCAGCCGGCAAAGGAAATATAGAGGTATCTGCTTCTGGGAAGGCCTCAGGAAGCTTACAATCATGTGGAAGGCAAAGGAGGACCAGGCACATCACATAGTGAGAGTATAAGCAAGAGAGAAAGTGGAGGAAGAGATGCCACACACTTTTAAATGACAAGATCTCATGTGAACTCAGAGCAAGAGCTCACTTTTCATCAAGGGGATGGCATAAGCCTTCCCAATAATTCCTCAAAGGCTCAACTCACTCTAGCATTAACTCAAAAGTCCAAAGTTCAAAGTCTTATCTGAGACAAGGAGAGTCCCTTCCACCTATGAGCCTGTAAAATCAAAAACATTAGTTACTTCCAAGATACAATGGGAGGATAGGCATTGGATAAATACTGCCATTCCAAATGGGAGACCTTAGTCAAAAGAAAAGGGCTACAGGTCCTACGCAAGTCTGCAACGCAGCAAGGCAGTCATTATCTCTTACAGCTTCAAACTCTTAATATCATTTGATTTCATTTCCCATATTTAGGGCACACTGCTACAAGGCATAGGCTTCCAAGAACTTGGGTAGCTCAGCCCCTGTGGCTTTGCGGGATTCAGCCCCCAGGGCTGCTTTCAGAAGTTGGAGTTGAATGCCTGTAGCTTTTCCAGGTGCAGGGTACAAGCTGCCGGTGAATCTACCATTTCGGGATCTGGAGGACGGAGGACCCCTTTTCACAGCTCCACTAGGCAGTGATCCGTGGGGGACTCTGTGTCGGGAATCCAACACCACATTTCTCCTTGATACTGCCCTAGTAGAGATTCTGTATGAGGGCTTTGCCCCTGCAGCAGGTTTCTGCTTGTGCACCCAAACTTTTCCATACATCCTCTGAAATCCAGGTGGAGGCTCCTAAGCCTCAACTCTGTGCACCTGCAGGCTTAACACCAAGTGGAAGCCACCAAGGCTTACAGCTCGTACTCTCTGGTGCTGAGGCTCAATCTGCACATGGACCCTTTGAACCAAGGCTGGAGCCAGAGTGGCCAGGATACAGGAAGCAGTGTCCTGAGGCTGCTAAGCGTAGTGGGGTCCTGGGTCTGGCTGAGGCAGGAGAATCGCTTGAACCCGAGAGGCAAGGGTTGCAATGAGCCAAGATCATACCACCGCACTTCAGCCTGGGTGACAAAACAAGAGTCCGTCTAAAATAAATAAATAAATAAATAAATAAATAAAAAGAAACATAGGATGAATTTTCTCTTACATTGGGAGAGTTAGGCTCTTTCATTTTGTTTCATAAGGGCATAGGTTGAATCTATGTGTAAATACTAGAGCAAAATCAGGTTAAAGAGATGTGGGAGCCCAACCAAAAGCTAGTGGCTACACTGGCAGCTTCATGCCCTCTCTAATCTGAACCAGGATTGAATTAGAGCATACATAAAGCATGACATGTATATGGATTTCATGTGCTTCCCACCAGTCTGCTGGAAGAGAGCCTTCGTTGTTTACTTTAGCACTAGATATTTTGTCTCAGAGCCAGTGATCCACAGCCTCTAATTTCATAATCCAGAGATCATTTTCAAACACTGACCTAGTCAAGGAGACATCTTCTAAGTCTAAGACATTGAATTCTGTAGGAAAATAAAACAGTAAATATACAATTAGGAAATAAGTATGCTACCTAGTCTTCATGTATGCATGTATTTGATTTCCTGATTTTTACTAGAATTCTATTTAAAGATTTTAAATATATGTACCAAATTGATGAGATATGCCTAAAATTGTGCTTCATGAAATTCAAGGCATATTTTAAAGCCTTAAGAAATATTTGTTATTGAACCACATTTTGATAAACATCTGTTCTCCATTCAGTCCAGCACTTGATTCTCTTTTTCTCTCCCCTTACCTCTTACCCACATCTCTCCTTCTCTCTCTCTTTCCTTTTCTCTCCTCCTGTAGCCTCTGCTTCGGAAAAATACCTGAGTGGTGTACTTGTCACAGAATTATAAAATATTATTTATGTATATATATTTTGAAAATGAAACCAATTATCAGGATTCTACCTCTCATCTTCTAAAACTTATGATACTTAATATGATAATATGAATAATATTCATTAATTCTACAGGTAAAACATTATCTGAAGATGGATAAGAGATATTTTCTAAGGGCAAATTCAGTAAGTCTGCATGTTATTATAAGTCAAAAATAGCAGGAATTATTATAATAAAAACTTGAAAAGCAGAACTTGGACATATAAATCAGATAATCTTGTCCCAGAAATGGCAAAGCCTGTAGAGACTGCAAACTGTTTTCTATTTCTGAAAGAACTTAAAACAAATATTATACATTCCATCATTGAAGAATCATCCTCATCATGATACTGACAATTGACTTTATATACTTATGAAAAAGCAGTTGGATATTCTGAATTTTCCATATGCAACTGTGATATCAACATACTTCCAGTTTTCAATTCTTGTTTTGTTGTTGTCTTTTCATGTTGTTATTGTTGCTGTTCTGATACTAGGGTAGACATAGCAATTTTAATAACTGTCTTTACCATTGTCCTTTCCAAACAAAACTGTATCATCTACAGCTCTGACCGATGTAGACCAAGTGACACTTCTCCCAGGCCACAGATAGCTGTGACAGAATCCTATGGCATTTTCTCAGATAGCTGGGGCATTTGTAGGGAATATTCTGTGAAAGAGAATTCACAGAAATTTGAATTGGAAACATACAGAAAAAAATAAGGTCATTATTAGTGAAAACTAAAGACGAAATAAAGCCACGAGAACGATTCAGGGTCATGAGGGTCATGCTAAATTGAGTTTATAAGGAGAAAGAAACTCTTAAGCACAATAGGAAATTGAGAATATGAATAAACAAGAGCTGCAAGATAGAAAAATAGAGAAGGGCTGTATTTTAGCATTCCTGTAAGACAGCATACTTTAGATTTATGAAAATCTTTAATGTTCAGCCATAAATTCCTATAAGAAGGAATTGTGAGGAGACTTATACATCAGATACTTCTAGATGGCCTATAGGCCATAAACATTTTCCCAAGGTGCTTTGGATATTTGGCATCAGTTCAATCATCACGACCATTTTCAACTATTTCCCCTAACATGATTGCATGTTTAGGTAGTATATTACGTTTATTAAGATAAGACAGCATTTTTAAATATGATTGCTATTTTATAAATGTCATTTGCAACCTCCATCACTGCACTCATTAATTCATTAAACAAATATTTATTAAGCTCTTATTGTATGCCAACACATTGTTATCTGTGATCATCTGAGGTAAAAACTGAAGGGATCCACAGGAGGACACTAAATTACAGAAAACTTGTCAAACAATGAATGAATCATACTTAACAGCAAAAAGTTGAAATCTTTTCCTCTAAGATCTGGAACAAGACAAGGATGCCCACTTTCATCACTTCTATGCAACATAGTACTGGAAATCCTAGCCAGAGCAATTCGACAAGAGAAGACTGTAAATGGCATCCAAATTGGAAATGAAGAAGTTAAATTGCCCCTGTTTGCATATGACATCATCTTACATATTTTTTAAAACCCCTGAAACTCCACCCAAAAAAAGCCTGTTAGAACTAATAATCTAATCTAGTACATTTGCAGGACACAAAATCAACATACGAAAATCAGTAGCATTTCTATACACTAATAGCAAACTATCTGAAAAAGAAATCAAGAAAACAATTCCATTTACAATAGCTACAAAAAAAAAAAAAAATACTGAGGAATAAATTTAACCAAGCAGATGAAAGATCTCTACACTGAAAACTACAAACATTGATGAAATAAATTGAAGACACAAATAAATAGAAAGATATTACATGCCCATGAATTGGAATAATTAATATTGTTAGACTTTTCCTACTACCCAAGGCGATCTACAGATTCAATGCAATACCTATCAAAATACCAGTGGCATTCTTCACAGAAATAGAAAAAAAAATTAAAATGTGTGGAACCACAAAAGACTTCAATAGCCAGAGAAGTCTTAAGAAAAAAGAAAAAACTGGAAGTGTCACACTATCTATCTGACTTTAACTAAAAAGCTGTAGTAACCAAAACAGCATGGCATTGGCATAAAAGCAGAGACATAAAGCAATGAAACAGACTAGAGAACACAAAAATAAATTCAGACACTTACAGACAAGTGATTTTTGACAAAGATGTCAAAAACACACAATGGAGAAAGGACAGTCCCTTCAATTAAGGGTGCTGGGAAAATTGGATATCCACATACAGAAAAACAAAACTAGACCATTATCTCTCACCATACTCAGAAATCAACTCAAAATGGATTAAATACCTTAATGTAAGACCTGAAACAATAAAAGCGCTAGAAGAAAGCATATGGGAAGTGCTTTGTGACGTTGGTCTGGGTGAAAATTTTTTGGATAAGATCCCAAAAGCACCAGCAACAAAACCAAACATAGACACATAGAATTATGTCAAACTAAAAATCTTCTGTACGGCAAAGGAAACAATCAACAGAGTGAAAAGACAATCTACAGAATGGGAGACAATATTTGCAGACTATACATCAGACAAAGGTTAATATCAAGAATATATAAGAAGCTCAAACAACTCAATGGTTAAAAAAAAAAATGCAATTTTCAATGAGCAAAAAACCTGAGTAGGTATTTCTCAAAAGAAGATATACAAATGGCCAACAGGCATATGGAAAAAAAAAAAAAATGCTCAACACAACAACAATGAGATATCACCCCACTCTAATTAGAATGGCTATTATCAAAAAGACAAAAAAATAATAATAATAACAATTGCTGGCACAGATGTAAAAAAAGAGGAAGGAACTCTTATACACTGTTGATGGGAATGTAAATTAGTACAGCCATTATGGAAACCAGTATGGAGTTTTCACACACACAAAATCCAGCAATCCCACTATTAAGTATTTATCCAAAGAAAATGAAATCAATATGTCAAAATGATGTCTGCACCCCCATGTTTATTGCAACACTATTCACAAATAGCCCAGCTATGGAATCAACCTAAGTGCCTATCAATGGATGGATTTTTTTTTTAAGTGCTATATATACACAATGGAATACTATTCAGCCATCCTGTCATTTGCAACAGCATGGATGAATCTGAAGGATATTATGTGTATCAGTCTGTTATCACATTGCTAAAGAAATACCTGAAACTAGATAATTTATAAAGAAAAGAGGCTTAATTGGCTCACGGTTCTGCAAGCTGTAGAAGAAATAGCTGGGGAAGCCTAAAGACACTTTCAATCATGGTGGAAGGGGAAGGAGAAGTAGGTACGTGTTAGATGGTGGCAGGAGAGAGAGAGCAAAGGGGGAGGTGCTACACATTTTTAAACACAGACTCCTGAGAACTCACTCAGTATAATGAGAACAGCCAGGGGAATATCTGCCCCTATGCCCCTCTCCCAACACTGTGGATTACAATTCCACATGAGATTTGCATGGGGACACAAATCCAAACCATATCATTAAGTGAAGTAAGCCAGGAACAGAAAGATAAATTCCTCATGATCTCACTTACATGTATAAACTAAAGGAGTTGATCTCATTGTCATACAGAGTAGAATAGTGGTTACCACAGAGGCTAAGGGGAAGGGGGTTGGGGAGGAGATGAGGAGAGATTGGTCAATGGATACAAAGTTTACAGTAAAATAGGAGAAATAAATGTTGGTGTTCACAACAGAGAGACACTGGTTAGCAATACTGTATTGTATATTTCAAAATAGCTAGAAGAGAGGATTTTGAATGTTCTCATAGCGAAGAAATGATAAATGCATGAGCTGATGAATATGCTAAGTACTCTGATTTGATTTTTATATGGTGTATATATGTATTAAAACATTGCACTGTACCCCATAAAAATGTACAATTATGTCTCAACTGAAAACAAAATTAAAAAAAAAAAACAAAAAAACCTGGTGCAGTGACTCACACCTACAATCACAACAATTTGGAAGGCTAGAGAGGACGGATTGCTTGAGCCCAGGAGTTTGAGACCAGCCTGGGCAACATGGTAAAACACCATCTCTACCAAAAATACAAAAGTTTGCTGGGTTTGGTGGTGTCTGCCTGTAGTCCCAGCTACTAGAGGGGCTGAGGTGGAAGGATTCTTTGAGCCCAGGAGGCAAGCGTTGCAGTGAGCTGAGATGGTGCCACTGCACTCCAGCCTGGGTGACAGAGTTAGACCCTGTCTCAAAAAAAAAAAAAAAAAAAAAAATTAGCTAGATCTGGTGGTGCACAACTGTAGTCTTGTCCACTCCAGAGGCTGGTGGGAGGATCGCTTGAGCCTGTGAGGTGGAGGCTGCAGTGAGCCCTGATCACGCCATTGTACTCCAGCCTGGGTGACCCTTTCCTAGATAATTTGAGACTTCTGCCCACGAAACAGGAAAGAAGTAAAGAAAGATACCTATGTCATGCTAATTCTTCAGATAATTTAGGCCTGAAGAAACAAAGGAAACCAATTTTACATCCTGGGGCAGGGTGATACAGGCAGAAGTAACAACTAGCACAAAGTCCCTGATGAGAAAATGAATTCAAGGCCCTTATTTTAAGAGGAGAAACCACGGTCCTGGGTAAGGAAGATTATACAGCAAAGCTGGAGCTCCAACCTCAATATTTTCACTTAAAGTACATTTCTCAGCCAGGCGCGGTGGCTCAGGCCTCCGAGGGGGTTGGATCATGAGGTCAGAAGCTCGAGACCAACCTGACCAATATGGTGAAACCCCGTCTCTACTAAAAATACCAAAAAAAAAAAAAAAAAAAAATTAGCCAGGCATGGTGGTGCATGCCTGTAATCCCAGTCACTAGAAGGCTGAGGCAGGAGAATCGCTTGAACCCGGGAGGCGGAGGTTGCAGTGAGCCAAGATCATGCCACTGCCTTCCAGCCTGGGCGACAGAGTGACAGTGAGACTCCATCTCAAAAAATAAACAAATAAATAAACAAATAAATAAAATAAAGTACATTTCTCTTCCTAAAGGAATGAAATGAAATTTCCTAAAAATGAGATGTAGTGTGTATGGATTATGTGATCTACATAAAATCAAATTTACCTACTTAAATATCTTCAATAATTCCCATGATAGAAGAAAAAGGAACATCCTATAAAAGGAGCATTAATAAAATGGAATCTCAAAATGTCATGTAGAGGAAGGTCAGTTAGTGATACAGAAAATGTTAATGATATATTATAAAAAGAGGATTTACAAAGAGTATGTAGTTTGCTTTTCCCTTATGATCCTGCCCAAGAGCTGTTGGTGAGTCTGAGCTATGTAGATTTTGGAAAGGGGAGGGGTTGCACCCTCCTAGTGCATACACCCCAGTGGGGTTTATATGGCATATGTTCAGAAGGTGAATAGACTCGCATGGAGTGTCATAACCCTTACAGAGTGAGGAGGACATCTATGCTGGGAGGTGGCCTGATATTGGATGTGGAAACCCAAGCAGAGTGAGGAGGGCTTTTGCACAGAAATTTTGTCTGGTTCAGGGTGTCAAAGCCTGAGAGGGACCAGGCAGGTGTCCATGCAGATATCTGCCTGGTAAAAAGTATCATATCTCTTGTAGAAAAAGAAAGTTATCTGTGTAAAAAAAAATGGTGACAATAGCAGGACATTAGTTACATACAAGGATATTGATAAAATTAGTAAATACATTAAGTATAATGAGAGCTAGGTTTCTCACTGTCAATGAAAAGAGGTACCAATAGGAAAAGAGAGAAAGCTAGAATTAATCCAGTAGTGTTAGATAGGAATTGGAGATATCAGTGTTATCTCATGCTCTAGATCTACAGATAGGTAAGTAGATTGAAAAATAGATGTATATGTGTATATGTGTGTGTGTGTGTGTGTATGTATACATATTATCTTAGCTTGGGCTGCTATAACAAAATACTATAGACTGGATGGCTTAAACAAGAAAAACGTATTTCCCACACATCTACAGGCTGGTCCAAGATTAAGTTGCCTGACAATTAAGTTCCCGGTGAGGGCTCTCTTCCTTATTTGCAGACAGCTTCCTTCTTGTCATGTCATCACAGGGCCTTTCAATGGTATATTGACATGGGGAGAGAGATTTTCTCTCTTCCTCTTCATGTAAGGCCCCCAGTCCTATCAGATTAGGATCCCACAATTATGACATCAGTTAATTAATGACCTCTTTAAAAAGGCCGGTTTCCAAATGTAAGCACATTGGGAGTTAGGGCTTCAACGTATGAATGGGGGGAGTGACACAATTCAGTTTATAACATATATACATACATTTTGTACATGTGTGCAAATGTACAACCAGCACCCAGATCTTGACTTGTAATACTATTTTCTACTAAAAAGAACCAGAACTCCTAGTAAAAAAAAAAAATTGCTGACTTTAAGGCTGGAGAGAAAAACAATACAAGATGAGCCTGAAATATATTTGTGTGAGAAAGTCAAGAAATGCTCAACAAAAGAGAACATCTCCAAAGGATATAGAAGCCAGATTGAAAGGGCTCCCAGTGGCCATTTCTGTGATAATTTCATCCTTAAAATAAATTGTCATATAAATTTATTATAATCTATTGAATAAAATAGGAATCTATGAGTCCGTAATAATTAATTAAATAATTATATAGAGCAGAATCTTTATAAGGAACAGTATACTTATATCATTCACAATGAAGACTTTCTCTTCCCTTGGGTTTATCCTTTCTCAGTTCTGCTGCTGCCCTCAACCCCTTCCTGTTGATATTCCCTGGCCTCTGGTCTCAGCCCTGAGCACTTCTCACACTAAAGAGTCAATGAACAACCAACCTTGAAACTTAGGAGTTCTCCTTGATTCTCCCTTCGCCTAAATCCCTGCATCCAAAAAGTAAACACATCTTATGTTCTTAAACCATTCCTCAAAACTATATTTTAGTTGCTAAGTTTGTGTTATGCATTTTTTACCTCAAAACTTTTCCATCTATTCCAGCCTACCTACTTCTGCAATAATACAAGCCTAAATTACTGCCTCCTTTCCAGCCTCCCTGCCTCTGGTTTATTCATTCTGCCATCCATTCATCAAGTTTATATTTAACTTCTATTATGCATTAGGACAAGACAGCCAGTTCTCTCCCTCATGTAATTTATAGCCTACTGGTGACTAATGAACTAATATGATAAGTAATTATAAAATTAACCTTGTAAGTATAATTGTGACACTGATGCAAAGGAGAACTACAGGAGTTATGAGAAGATATAACCAAGAAAAAATTCTAATCTGGAGGATGAAAAAAATCATCATCAAGAAAGTTGTATTTGGGCACAGTGGCTCACTCCTGTAATCCCAGCACTTTGGGAGGCTGAGGCAAGCAGATCACCTGAGGTCGGGAGTTGGAGACCAGCCTGACCAACGTGGAGAAACACTATCTCTACCAAAAATACCAAATTAGCTGGGCCTGGTGGTGCATGCCTGTAATCCCAGCTACTCGAGAGGCTGAGGCAGGAGAATCACTTGAACCCAGGAGGCGGAGTTTGCAGTGAGCACAGATAGAGCCATTGCACTCCAGCCTGGGGAACAAGAGCAAAACTCCGTCTCAAAAAAAGAAACAAAAAAGAAAAAAGAAAGAAAGTTGTATTTTAGCTGTGTTCTGAAAACAATAACGGTTTTTAATGGTGGGATGGTTGGGACAGAAAATTCCAAATAATATACACTGCATGTGCAAAATCCTCAAAGCAAAAAGAAGCAAGGTACATTCTAGAAACCAAAATAAGCCAGCCTAGTTAAAGAACAATGAGGGAGGGAGAGAGAAGAGGTGGATTTGAGAGATAGCTGGGAGGTAAAATTGACACGAGTTTGGATGCACTGGATCCGGTGTTATCTGGGAGAGAGAGGTATCAAGGATGACTCTTGAATTGCTGATTTTAGCAACTAGTTAGATGATTATGCTATTTGCTTTGAAAAAGAACTGGAGTGATTCCAGGCTTGCAATGGAGGAGGAGGAGAAAGAACATGTTTATTTTCAATTTCAGGTATAAAAACTTTTATCTGCCTATGGAACCACTTAGAGGAGACAAATGGAGCTTGGAGGAGACATGTGACAGACGTGTAAATTTGAGGGCAGCTATTGAAGATAAGAATTTTCAGAGACAGAAGAGAAAAAGAAGCTAAAGGAAGGAAGCCTTTCTAAATGCAGGAAGTGATTAAGTCTCAATGTCTGCTGACACATCAGAGAGAATAACTAAAATTCATCTATTGGAATTAACCATATGAAGGTCAAATTACTTCAAACTCTTAAACATACCAGTCAGTGGGAGGGCTGGTAGTGGGGGATGCAGCCCTCTCATGCGACATTCCTGATTGACTCACCTCCACCACAGGGCACTTATTCACATTATTTCTCACTGCCCCACCTACCCATGTTCCCTCAGAAATACTACCTTTACTCAAGCCTCGATTCAAATTTCTCCCCTCAAGAACATTTTTGCCTTGTGTTTCTATTTACAGTGCCCATCACTTTTAATGTTCGTTGTGATTTTTATGTATGTGTTATCTCTCCCTATAAACAATATTAGCTCTTTGAGGGCCAGGATCATATTTCTTTCATCATTGCTTCCACAGTGACTGGCACATGGGATATAAATATGAGTTCAGTTGTACTTTTTAAATTTTCTATTACTCATGAGTTGCTTTTCAATGAATTTCTCATTATCCTGTTTCTCTTTTCATGTGCATTTCTGAAAGAGGCTGACAAGATGTTTCCCAGTGAGCTTTGCCAGGTGTCGGCACATTCGTGAAGTCACCATGGATACAAGTTCTGTTCCTCAATTTTGTAAGTCAAAAATCTTAATTTCACCAGTTAATCTAGTGGTATCCAGATTCTAGAAAGTATTCACAACAACTAAGTTTACAAAAATAAACATATATATATAGAAATATATATACACAGGTACACACACACACACACACTCCCCCCCACACGCAAATCTGAAGATGGCATACTTTCATATGTTAAATATTCCAAATTAAAGAATATTTTGAATGTTTATGAAATGTGGAAACAATAATATACACATTAAAATATTTAGCTTTTTCATGATTTTCATATTTGACGTTTTGAAAAAGGAAAAGGCAATGATAGAGAATGCAGAATCCATAGATCCTGTGAGAGTCATGATAAAGTGGGAAGAACATAGTGCATCTGAAATGAAACAAACCAGGGTACCAATTTCAACTATGGTTCTTAAGCAATTTTTTTTTCCATAAACTAGGAATCACAAAGCCCACCAAATAGGATTATTATGAGAATTAACTGATTCAATTTATAAGAAGTTCCGAGGGCACTATATAATATGAATAAAAGATAAATATTGAATCTCATTCTTTCACTTTTGTTAATATCAGTATATCATATTATATAGTTTTTTGTGGTCCTAATTCTCCACTTAGATGAGAAAATATTTACTTCCTACCCTCTTTACGTTATTTCCCAGCTAAAGTATTATTTTATTTATCAACAGTTTCTGGAATTGAAGTAACAGATTTCAGAAACTCTGGACTAACAGGAAAGCAAATATTATCTTCGTTCAAAATCAAATGTAAATACATGACCAACTGACCCTACCAGAACTCCAAGCCCAGATCACCAAAGCATACACATTAGAATGTGTAGAAGCTAATGTTGACTAGGAACACTGTGTGCAAGTGAACATTCTAGATCCCTTCTATCTAGAGAAATAGATTTCTAGGAACATGTTAAAGATGTGTTAACACAAAATCTCTCAGGCTCTGAGCCTTGCTAACCTACTCTGATGGTTAATTTCATATATCAACTTGACTAGGCCATGGAGTGCCCATACATTTGTTCTAACATTATTTCTGGATGTGTCTGTGAGAGTATTTCTGGATGAGGTTAACATTTGGATCAGTAAACTGAATAAAGGGGATTGACCTCCCCTTTACTATGTGGGCGGGCTTCATCCAGTCAGTTGATGGACCACAGAGAATATAAAGGCTTGATTCTTTTGTCTGCCTGTGATGAGTTGGAACATCAGTTCTTTTCTGCCTCTGGACTCAAACTGAAACATCGGCTCTTCTGGAGCCTTGAGCCTGCCAGCCTTCAAATAAGAACTACACCATCAACTCTACTGGGTCTCTAGCTTGCCAACGGCAAATCTTGGGACTTGTCAGCCTCCATAATAGCAAGAGTCAATTCCATATATATATATGGAATATATAGTATATATATGTGGAATATATAGGACATATATGGAATATAGGAGATATATAATCATAAACATATATATAGGAGTTACATATATAACATATATATATATATAGGCTGTCTTTCTCTGGAGAACTGACTAATATACATATCTTGGGAGAATGAAAGAGTTTGATGAGGGTCCTTCCAGTGGCATAGTTAATGATAAAACTCACTGTAGATTATTGTCAATATTTACTGTCTCAACCAGTGCCTCCAGATCTCTTCATTGATGTAGCATGCTAAAAGCATACAGTTACTAGAAATATTTAGCAATATTTAGAAATCTTAGCCAGCCATTGAATGTTTTCCAAGGTACACAGGTAAACAAATTTCTGATAGCAACACCTATTGCTACTTTTTTCCCTCTCTGACATATCCAGTTGTAACATGATTTCTTTTTCATATTTGCAGCATTACAGTCAAAAGGAAATGTTTAATCCATCTCAAAAGTCCTCATTAAAGACACTGTAGAAGCTAAAGCATGTGTTTTTGAAATGCAGTGATTTTTAAAATGTCTCCCCACGCACTCTGTCTGCACACATGGGCACACACACACTTGCACCATCCATAAAATGTTTAAATGAGAAAAGGAGCATATTTTATTTGGAACTAAAATATACTAATCATATTTTATTGAAAATACTTTAAATTTTACTTAATGAGCTTTTGTCAAAATCTGTGCCACACTTTTTTTTCCTTAGTTACTGTGGAAAATTTTTCTGTAGAAAAAAATGTAAGATGCTACCTATGGTTCATTTTTGCACAATCTTTTGGAATTTTAGTTAACAGATGAGCCACAGTATAAATTTTGTACTAAAATAGGGCTCCAAAGGCAATATGGATTTGAGAAAACTACTCAACATTTTTATATATGTTTCAGTTAATAATACAATCTTTATTACAAAATATAATTTCAAATATGATAAAAGACAAATTTATAAACATACTCTTTTTCTCTCCCTTATGTTTAAAGGAAAATAAACATCTTTTCTTGTCCTTGTTAACAGATAATTTTCACACAATGGTAAAATCATGATGCTCACACAGATATAAAAATAAACAGTTGTTCATTGTTATTTAACTCAATCAATTTTTAAAAACAGGCAGATATTATAACTGGTTCAAACAAGAAATCATGAACAGATGCATTTATAGATCAGGAATATTGAAGTAAATGTGCAGATGGGTGCAAAACTGTTTTTCCAGAAGGAGGGGAGGGAAAATTGCAGTAAATTAAACGTCTCTCCAGAAAGGAAAAATTTCTTATGTCTGTAGACAATAATTTTTTTGCATTATTATCAGTTATCTACATTTAACACAGTGGTAAAATAGCTTCCAAAGAATCAGAATCAGATAACATGAAGAGGTATTCTCTAGGGCCTAATCATCTGTAGTTTTCCACTGAAGCACAAATTTTTCTTCACATTCATAACTGTAAACCGAGTCTGGGTATGGGGGTGTGTGCCTGCAGTCCCAGCTACTCTGTATGCTGAGGCGGGAAGATGGCTTGAGCTCGGGAGTTTGAGACCAGCCTGGGCAACATAATGAGACCCAATCTCTTAAAAGGTAAAAGAAAGCAAACCCTAACCCTGTCTCTACAGCTGTCGAGGAGCAAAAATATTGGCATTTAAATGTATTTTCATTTTTTGGCCATGTACTAACCAAAAATTTCATCGAGCTTCACAGGGATAACTTAAAGCCTCACTCCTTCATCCCAGCCAGAGAAATATAGCTGTTAAAAGATTCAGATTAATTCTTTTAAAAGACCCCAACTGTTCAAAGTTTATGATGTTGGAGTCCGTGGAGCAGACAGGGGTAGCTGACGGAAGCTGGCTGGAGACAGAAAGAAGAGAGATGTTGGAAAGACAGAGAAAAAAGGGAGATGTTGATGTCCTCTATCACTTCTCTGCCCATCATTACCTAATCCTGTCTCTAAAAACTAAAAATAAATGTGGGCTTTGTTATTTAGCACAATCATATTTATACATGAATCTATTACTGTTATACCCAGTAATCCATTTTTAAAAATTGTGGTATTTTAAATTATACGTAACATAATATTTACCGTTTCTACTCTTGTTAAGCATACAATTTAGTAGAATTAAGTGTATTAACATTGTTGGGTAACCATTACCCAATCATCCATTTTTTATTCCATACATTTCCAGGACATTTTCCAGGGGAAACTGAAATGAAGTAGTAAGAGGAAGAAAACTGTAATACATTTGACATAAAGAAAGCTTCTCCTTGTCTGCAGGTATTTTTCAAAACAGCAGTCTATCACTAATATATTGCTATTGGTGACATTTCATATGTTCATTAAAATTTGCCTGAAAAATTGGTTTGAAATTGTGAAAAACAATAACAGACCCGGGATCTGGGGCTTGTTTGCAAGTGTAAAAATCTATTTGTATAAGGCCACCTTTCAAAGCATCTCCAATATGTCTTTTTCCTACTAATATAAAAGGGTGGACCCATTGCTAGACAATAGTAATAAATAATTTTTTTAAATCTAAGACTCCATAACAAAGAGAATATGTGTGAAGGTCTTTGGCTGTAATGGTGTTTCCTGATTACCTCAGTCCAGTCACATTTAGAACCTGTCATTATGCCCGTGGTTTCCTGTCTATGGTTTTTTCAACATGAATAAATCATTTTACTGATTCATTGGACCTTTTCTCAGCTTGATTCTCTGTTTCCTGATTGGAGCCCACTGCTCCTGAATCTACCTTTAATCAGAGTCATAGAATTCATTAAAAACAACAATAATAACAATAGCAAGCTCTAATGACATGCTAGACCTTTAATTCTCCCGATAACCCCATTGCAAACTTAGAGATGACATGACTGAGCCTTTGATTGGTTAAATAAGTGGCCCAGTCATAAAACTATTAAGTGGTTGAACTTTAATTGATGGGTAATTCATTCAGGCTTTTATTAAATGTTGGCAGGCAGTCACTGACTAGATGCTAGAGCACAGAGGTAAAAAGATAAGAACTCAGGCCTTACATGGCACAGTTGTGCTTAGAGTCAAATACGGTTAATCAGGTACTTGATGGATCTGAACTGGAAAAATTATGATTTGAGGAACTTATAAGCAGTTTTTACCCTTTTAGGAGAATAATTAAATATCTTTAAGGAAATTATTTACTTTTTTCTTAAAAGTGAACTTTTGATGATACCCTGTAGACAAGAACTGATAAAGCAACTCCCTATAAATTGTTCTTACAAATCCTGATCATTGATAAGCTGGTTTAAAATCAGATGCTTTGAATCCACGTATAAATTCAAATTGCATGTGCTCCCAATATTGAGAAAATCTTTTGTACTAAAATTTGAATTTAGATCAATCTGTAACTGAAGATCATGATTTGTTCTTGAGATATCTATGTGTTTTTGCCCAAGAAGTTCCCGAAAGGCTATATTTGTCTAAATCAATAACAGGTTGGACACACAAAACTGACCTCTTCTGCTCATAACACAATGAAGTTTCCAACAAGGAATTGGACTAGATTTGGAGAAAAGCTACTCAGAGTAAGTGGTTTTTGTCCTAAGAATAGTATTATTAAAGGCTGAATAATCTGGGTTTTGGATGCTTAATGTGAGCTATTGTGTCTTGATTAGTTCTTAATGTTGAGAGCACACTTCCTGGAACAAAAAGGATAGACTTACACTCAGTCATCCAAGGCATTGGCCTCTGACTGGAAAATGTTTATTCCTCTCTTGGCCCAAGAGCAGTTGGGCCTAGATGGTAAGGTGTAGAAATGACTGCAGATTCACATGGGTGAAAACGAACCCTACATCTCTTGAAGCGTGCCAGCAACAGGTATGGACTTTGCAAATAGGGTTTGTCCCGCGGGCTCTAAAACTTCAGGAGGGGCTTCTCATTCTATCCCATACATTCAAGTATTCCCAGACCTTCAGTAAAACTTGGGTAAACTTTGGAACTTAATTTTAGTTGTACCATGGGGAGTAAGGAGCATTGCTTCTTCCACAAGGTTAGAATGGGAATATCTGCAGAGGTACCGTCAGATTTTGGGTGTTCCTGAGGGAAAATAATCATAGATTTGTACATGTTTCTTTCATTTGCATATTTCATGACAATAATTTATTTAGGTTTCTTTCATTTGCTTATTTCATGACAATTATTTATTTAAGTTTGTTTTGAAATGTTTATTATGTTTTTCCCCTGAGCAGACTGCAAACTCCTTGAAGGAAAGAACCATGTATCTGGTTAACTGTTGAACACCCATGGCCTAGCACAGTCACGAGTACAAAAGAAATGCTAAAAAATCTATTCCTTAAATAAGACAGAGTTATTGAGAGCAAAGGCAGCCGCAAGATGACAAGACAAGAAATCACTGGAAGGAAGAGAAGAAACTAAAAACGAAGTTTGCTTAATTTTGGAATTGAGATGGGTAAATGTGCATAGGGATTTTGATTACCAAAAACAACCAGAAAAATCAAGTCATAGTTCAGTGTAAGTGTGCATCCATGAGTAAGGGATGAGTAAGGGATGACATATTGCCACTCAATAAATTTAAAGGGCTGGTGGGAATCCCAAAAATAAGATGCCTTTATGAATTCATTGCCTGAAATGGGTCACGTCACTGTGTTTGTGGTAAATACGCATATGCATGAGCCTAATAAATTTCTTAGTCCTCATATTATATACTTATCCTTAAGGCAAGGACCATGTTAATAATCATAATTAGTAGACAGCATGAACTAGCTGGTTTAGATAATGTGCTTTTTTTCTTTAAGGAAGGAACTTAAGAGAGTTTCCAGTACCTGTGTGAAATAATTACTAAAATTCATTATTCTATTGATCTAAAGAGTGGGATTATGACATTTTACAACCCAGTACAAAACCCTTTTAATATTTTCATCAATAATAGAGTCAGTCATCAAAAACTTATCATCTGCGACTAGGCGCGGTGGCTCATGCCTATAATCCCAGCACTTTGGGAGGCCAAGGCAGGCAGATCACCTGAGGTCAGGAGTTCAAGACCAGCCTGGCCAACATGGCAAAACCCTGTCTCTAATTTAAAAATCTAAAAATCAGCCAGACGTGGTGGCACACGCCTGTAGTCCCAGCTACTCAGGAGAGGAGGATCTCTTGAAACCAGGAGGTGGAGGCTACAGTGAGCCGAGATCGCACCACTGCACCCCAGTCAGGGCAATAGAGTGAGACTCGTCTCAAAAAAAAAAAAAAAAAAAAAAGATTTATCATCTGAGGTCAACGCAAGGGTACTTCACATGCTAGCAAGTCATTCCCTATTCTAAAACTATAATGATAAATTCTAATGTGATTGTTTGGCCATTAAAGTTCCTGATTTAAAAAGTATTAATCTAGAATAATGGTTTTTACTTTGTTTCTTATATTTCTTCCAAAATCTAGACTCTCATCATTTAAAATATGGATCTAGCTGTCAGTATCTGAGCAGCAGCAGAGATCAATTGATTTTAAAATTACAAAAACATGAATAAAAAGATTAGGTCTCATCTGTCCAATCTCTAAGCAGTTTTACAGAGAATGATAACTGTAAAGGAATTAACATCAAGGGCATTTGTTCCCTGAGTCTTTAATTCATCTTCGTTGTTGGAGGCTGCCTTGTAAACTAAATTGAATGCATAGGTGTCTGCTTCTTCAAATCTGGACAAGTCAGAGCTCTTCTGCAAATGGCATCTTTATTGTCTTCATTTTAGCTGTTTCCTCTTTCTTTTTTTTTCTTTTTGTCACATCTATTTGTTATCTATCCAGTAATCAATTGTGCCTTCCATGCTCTATAAGCTAAATCAAGAAATATGATTTGGTAGATTACACAAATGGATTGCTTTGTGCAAGGTGGAAAGCAGGAATTTGCCACCTCCCTTAATAAATTTTTCAGAAAACTTACCCACAGAGGAACATTTATTTTCTGTGGCTTAATCTTAAGGGTATCATCAACATTCTCAATAATTACCATACTTTAGTTAACTTGTTTGATTGTCTTTTGTACTCTTTAAGGAAGAACAATACAGCCTGTTTTCTATTGTGTTTTCCTAGAGCAATTCTGTATCTTTAGACTAGGCTCCCAAATATCTTCTTGAATACAAAGGACTCTATTCTTCCATTCAATGTGAGAAATTTGTACAAATAACTACCCATACACATCACTCGACTGTGAGGAATAAATAGCTCCCTTAAAATATCAAACACATCATTTAAACTTACTTGCATCAATCATTTTAGATCTGTTGTCACACTTCAAACATTTGAATTGGAAAATTCAAGCAATAATATTATAAAATTAAATTAAAGTCCACAAATTTCCAGAAGACTTGAGACATGTTTTTCTAAAAGTTTTAATTATGACAGAATTTATACCTTTTTAATTGGACTTGAAAATGACTCAATAGACACCTTATCCCATTTGTGAATTTGTAATCCTATAGCAAGAGAAAATTGAATTGTGTCCCGAAGAAATATCTGGTCAGACACAATTGTATACATTTTTAACATGTTGACAATATTATTCTAAATTATCATGCATTTATCTATATTCCACATGCTTTTAGTTTAGTCAATATGTAATTCAGTACTTACATTTCAAGGATACTAAATTTGATCATATTTTTCTATGTAATTGTTTAAATAAGTCTGATTAGGTTTGTATTTCTATTAGAAAGCATATGTTTGAATAATAAAGCAAATATTAGAGTAAATATTATGTTTAATTTTTAATTGTAGGAAGTCATTTATAGCCACTAAAGGTTGTTGCAATTTGTCTAAATAGCTGTATTACTTTTGGCTGTTTTAACTTTCATTTTAAATCAATTTTAACATCTGCTTGGTTTCCCAATACCATGAGTAAAATAAACACTTTATTTAACATATTGTTCATGATTACATCTGCATGAGAATCATAATTTTACCTTTTATCTGAAAATTATTTTTAACAGAATTTGCCAAACCAAGATCATTGTCATAAATTAGATTACCCAGAAGCAGGTGCTGAGGAGGAGACTGGAGTATAAGATGTTTCTTAGAGAGTAATAACTGTGAAAGGGAAAGAGAGGAAGCAGAACTGGGCTGCAGAACGAGTGGAATTGCCAAGCAGTCCTAACATTGCCTTTGCCAGGCCAGTGGTAGCCCATGGAAGAGTCCCATGCTGGCCGTCTACCTCTCCTGCCTTAGTCACACGATGCGGGCTTCCCAGAGAAGGCTGTGACCTCAGCTAAGGAAGCTCCCTACCCCTAAGACAAATCCTGCATCCTCCTTCTTTCTCTTTCATATGTATAAATTTGCGTAAAGGATACCTGCAAACCATCACGTAACCTTTGACTTGCACTTCTTGGGTGTTTCAAAAAGCTGAGTGAACCAGCAGAGGAGTTAGCAGGAGTCCTCCTGGAAACTATTTCTACATGAACTGCTAGGCCAGCAGTAACACAACTGCACTTGGAAATGAGTTAAAGCACGTAAACACAACCTCCTAATTCCATGCTCAGTGTATCGCCTTAGATCCCAGGAATGCTTGTAGCCTCCCCCAGACCACAGGCACTAGGGAGTGTTAAATAGGAGAAGCAATGTGACTTATCCAATGGCAGTTTTTAAAAAACTCTTACATTTGCTAAAGTCACAAAAGCATATACCCATATGAACACATGGCAAGGGCTCCAAAGGAGCTTACCCTGAAACTGAAGCATCATTTTCTTCATAGCAAATCTATTTCTAAGTATATGTGTGAGTTCAGTGTCATAGGGGAGTACAGAAGATAGAGTGACTAATACCAGGAAAACTTTACCAAGGAGATGATATTTGCTCTTGCTAGGAAAAGAGGAGGCAGCAGGTAGAGAGAAAATACTGGACTTACAAATCAACAGGAAATACGTATAATGAGTGTAGCTTTAAAGACCTGGTTTGGATAAACATTCTAAATTTGAATGCTTATCTCAATCTCTAGATGTTTTCTGAAAAACAACTACATTTAGAAAATAGGAATGTAAATATTCTGAGAATAGCTTATTTCATTAGATTATTTCCTCTGTGAACTTTTGCCTGAAGAACAAACTTGCCTTGCTTCCCAGTAGGTATAAAACAAGAATCTCAGCTAGGCTTCTCTTAAAGGAGACATAACAAGCTATCACTAATATTCCATATGTAATATTGATCAAATAAAACAGTGTATCGCTTTAATTCCTCTCCCAGACTCTCTTTACTTCCCATTCTCCCTTTTATTTCCCCTTCATTTTTAATGCACCCAAATAAATAAAAATTCCAATTTTCCTCCCTTCCCACCCTTTCCTAATATGGCCTCTGGAAAACCTGCTTCAGTAAAGAAAATCCTATATGTCCTTTATATCTTCCTGCCATAGCTTTGCCTTAATTGAGATCTGCTTCTTTTTCCTATTGAGAAAGATTTTTTTTTAGCTCCTAAATTTAAGGCAACTGTACAGTTTATCATACTAACTGGAAAATTTCAAAGAGTGAAAAGCGTGGTGGGGTGGTTCTGTTTATCATAAGGCTGAGATCATAGGCATAAACCTGAACTGCCTGGGACAAACCAAGAGGTCTGTTACTCTACCTTAACCACAAACATCATGGAATTAGAGGTCAGTCAGAAAAAAAGAAGTAAAGTTTCTTAAATCTCCATTGTCACTTCCAAAATATTTTTTCACTATTATTTGACAGTTCATCATCCAGATAACTCTATTGCCAGCCTAGAACAGGGGTCAACAAGCTACAGCCTGCAGGCCATGCCTGTTTTTATAAATAAATTTTTATCAGAATACAGCCACAGTCTTCATTTACATATTGTCTGACTGCTTTTAGCTACGGTGGCAGAGTTGAGTGATTGCAGCAGAGCAGAATGGCTCCATAAAGCCTAAAAGATTTACTCTATAGTCCTGTAAAGAAAAGTTTGCTGATCCCTGGAATACACTGTAAGTGGGAGTCTGAGCATGTATGTGTCTATTGATCTTACTCATCATGTATATCAAAACAACACATCAAGCACAGAGTAGATGCTCAGTATTTGTTTTATAAATAAATCAAATGTAAAATAAAGCTACAATAACTAATATGCATGAACAGACTGGTCTATTGAACATAAAATGCAAAGTCTCCCTGATAGTTACCAGTATTTAGTATAGGTATTTAGTATTTAGTAAATTTTCTACAAAAGAAAAAAATGGCTTACAAAGTAAATAAACTTAAAAAAAAATTAAACTGTTAGGAAAAATTATATATTTACTTTAGCTATTTTGTGTGCAGAAAAAAATCGTTTTCTAGTTACATTGGAAACATCTGCCACCACGCTGATGCTCTCCTCTTTGAACTGCAGAAGTAACTCTGCGCCTCTGCTCTGGCTTGAGCTCCTCCCTGTTCCAGACACTCAGGCTCTCACTCCACTCATTTTATCTTCTTTCTCCAGGATTTTCCGTCTCTACCCCTCCTAACTCTTATTCAAGAGGCAATGGTTACATACAAGGGCTCTTGAGTCAGACTTCCCGGGTCTGATCCTGGCTCTAACTCTAGCTAGTTAATCTTGGGAAAGTTTTTAACCTTTCTGTGCTTTACTAGGCTTGTCTTAAAAATAAGGAGAGTTATCTCATGGATGCCTCAAAAATTGTTTTGTGAGAAGGAAACACAACACTTCGTATAAAGTGCAAGAACACTAACACATAATTAGCATTTGATTTTTTAAAAATAACCATAAAAATAAAATTACATTTAAGGCTAACCTATCTTTAAAAATCCAAATGGTGTATGACTCTACATTCCTCTTTATATGCCCTTCCCTTCTCAGACAAGTTCTTTGAAAGAGTAGTCCTAATAAATTCCAATGCTCCTTTTTACCTCCATCCTTCCAACAAACTGCTTTTCTCTCAAGGATCCCTGATGACCTAATTTCCAACATCAAGGAAAATGTTTCAATGCACATTTTTAAATAAACTGCTGCGTTTTCCTGTTAAGTACTAGATCCTTTTGAAATTCTCTTCTCTATTACCATCTGTGAAAATCATTTCTTTTGATGGTGTACTGAACTATCTGATTAGTCTTGGTCTCCTCTGTGAGCCCTTTTGCCTCTGTTAAAAGATGGTTAATCTCCAAAGTTCTATGTAAGTCCTCCTCTCTTATAATTCTATTCCCTCTCACTGGAAGATTAGATGAATGCCTCTGACTCTGTATCTACATCAGAGGAGATATCTTTCGATCTCTGGAGTGGCATGTGCAAATGCTTCTGTGCATATCTAATTGCTTACATCACAGGTCTTTCACAACCGTCATACCCAAAACTGCACACATCATCTTTTACCTCCACCCAATATTGCATACTTTCGTTAATGATCCCACTAGCTACCTAACTGGTTAAGCCAGAAATCCTGTAGTCCTATTGCTCCTTTAGTTCTATTGAAGGAATTCTATCTAGAATGAGAAAACTGTGTATTTTGAAGCCAAAACAATCTGGCTTAAATACAGCTCTTGGACTACTTAACTGGTGTTCTTTGGCGTGTAAAACACATTATTTGATCTTCAAGTTCCTCTTCTATAAAAACAGGGCAGCAGCTGGGTGTGGTGGCTCATGCCTGCAATCCCAGCACTTTGGGAGGCCGACGTGGGTAGATCATCTGAGGTCAGCAGTTCAAAACCTGCCTGACCAGCATGGTGAAACCCCATCTCTACTAAAAATAGAAAATTAGCCGGGCATGGTGACGCATGCCTGTAATCCCAGCTATGCGGGAGGCTGAGTCAGGAGAATCTCTTGAACCCAGGAGGCAGAGGTTGCAGTGAGCTGAGATTGTGCCATTGCACCTTCAGTCTGGGCAACAAGAGTGAAACTCCATCTCAAAAAAAAAAAAAAAAAATACAGTGGGGCAGCAGTATTAAATTCACAGATTTGTGGGGGCAGATTGAATGGTAATCTGCCACCACACGAATGCTCCCATCCCTCAATTACAGAAGTAATTGCACCTCTGCTCTGGCTTGGGCTCCTCCCTGTGGCAAATATGCAGGCTCTCACTTCATCCATTTTGTCTATATAATATATAAAAGCACATAACATGAAATCCATAGTAGATTTTCAAAAAATACTAATTTGCCCTGCCTGTCTTCATTAACCACACATCCAAATCATCACTTTCTCCGTCTTCTTTCTACATGGTCTTCAACCCCATTTTTTCTTTTCCATTCCTATTGCCCCTACCTTAGAGCCGCCCTTCATTGTTGCTCAGTTGAATCAGCAACACCTTCATCTAGTCTCCCAACTTCCAGTGTAAACATCCCCCAAATCATCCTTTACCTTTAGAATGGCTTCTGAAAATTTTGAAATCCTACTTGTATCTCCTTTCTTTCTTTCCCTGTGTACCAAAATTCCTTGAATGTGTTGTGTCTGTACCCACTTCCCCTACTCCCATATGCTCTTAAATCTTCTAATCGATTTTTCACAAAATACGCTTCTATTAAATTCACCATTATACTTTACACTGCACTATCCAGCCTGTATTCTTAGTCCATTTTATTTTCACTGACCTGTCAACATTATTGAACCCATTAACTGACTTTCTCCCCCTTGAAATATTATTTTTTTCTCTTGACATTTAAAAATATAACATTCTCTGGGTTTTTGTCTCCCTCTGGACACTTTCTCAGTCTCCTTGATGTTTTATCTTCATTACCTGATCTCTAAATATGGAAACCTTCTAGGACTTTGTCCTTCAAGATATTCTCCCCATGTCAATATTCAGTCTTTATGGGATTTCATCTAATCTCATAGTATAATATCCCATCTATATGCTGAGGGTCCCTGCATTAATACATTCATGCTGATCCTCTCTCCAAAATTCAGACGCATATAAACAACTGCCTTATTTATATCTCTACTTGAATGCCCAATACCAATAGTCACCTCAAGTTTAAGTATCCAAAGCTGAACTACTAATAACTCTCCACCACCATTACCAACACAAAACTATTGTCCACAGTCTTCCTATCTCAATAAATGGCAACTCTAGGAAGGTGTATTAGCAGAAAGTGGAGGTTACAATGTAGATGTAGTTAAAAATTAACCTGTGCTAACTAATTATAACCCTAGTTAAAACCAGTGACCTGCCAGGTGTGGTGGCTCACACCTGTAATCCCAGCACTTTGGGAGGCCGAGGTGGGAGGATCACCTGAGCCCAGGAGTTTGAGATCAGCCTGGGCAACATGGCAAAACCCTGTCATTTCATTATTAAAGATTTTTTACATCTATGGATTAGATTGGTAGTATTTAATTTTCCTTATTAGCTTGAATCCCTGTCTTAATTTTGGTTCTTTAGGTGGAGGGAAGCCTATATATTAATATGCTAATTAATTGAAAGTATAATCCTAGGGCACTAAAAGTGAGAGATAAAGAAAGTGAGGCAAAGAAGATTGAAAAAAAATGCAAGGGGATATATTATCTATCACTATCTGACAAGCCTTAAAATGACATGTCTGGAAAACTTGCATAATGAAACAGTCCATTGGCAGGAAAAATAGAAAATTTATCTGCTGTCTCTTTTGTGTCTCTTACCACCTATTGGTCAAAATTTGCCCTGGCCTGCACCTCTTTGTTACGTCCTGGTCCCTATGGCAGCCTCTGGTGAAGTGAGATCCCAAATTCTGCAGTGGTAGCTGTGGTGGGCACAGTAATAGAGGGTCTGAAAGCTAGGCAAGTCCAGGAAGCTCTGAGGAGACATGTGGATGGTGTTTGACAAACCCCCATATAACTCCATCAGCAGATTTAATAGTTAATGCCTCCTAAACACCAATGGAATTTATTTCTCCTCTCAGCAAGAACTGACATCTATGTTTCAATACTTCCAAGTAAGTTTTTAATTAGAAGAAGAAAACAGTAATTTAGAAATACTGTCTGGCCAGGCTCAGTGACTCACACCCATAACCCTAGCAGTCTGGGAGGCCCAGGCAGGAGGCTTGTTTGAGGCCAGGAGCTCGAGATCAATCTGGACAACATAGGGAGACCACATCTCTACAAAAAATAGTTTAAAAATTATCTGGGCATGGAGGTGCACATCTGTAGCCCCAGTGTACTCTACAGTACTCCAGACAAGATGGAAGGGTTACTTGAGCCCAGGAGGTCAAGACTGCAGTGAGCCGTGATAACCTCACAGCACTCCAGCGCAGGTGACAGACTGAGACCCTATCTCAAAAGAAAAGAAAGGAAAAGAAAATCAATACTATCTGATAACTGTTATTTTTAAAATGAATATCAACTTATATGTTGCTTACAATTGTGGAATAGCTTGAAAATACATAGGCATTTGGGACTATCAGTTCATTGTTTTATGAATATTCACAGTTAGAGTTTCTCACTCATTTCCTAAATAATTTCTCAAATTAGAAATAACCTGATATTACATTTTATTCTAACCTTACTTTTCAATCTCTTTGATGTTTAGAATGTTGATGACTAAGGCAAATTTCATGACTTTTTAATATCTAATCATAAAATAATATTTTTCCTCATAAAGTTTCAGTTTGAACTCCTGCAACAAGGATTTTTTACCATTTTCATTTTTATTATTTTTGGACCCAGCTGACTAGAATAATATTTGTATGTGAATTAGCTGTGAAGTCTACACAGATTTACAAATAAAATATCGTTGTTAGAAAACTTGGCCGGACGCGGTGGCTCACGCCTGTAACCCCAGCACTTTGGGAGGCCGAGAGGGGCGGATCACGAGGTCAGCAGATCGAGACCATCCTGGCTAACACGGTGAAACCCCGTCTCTACTAAAAATACAAAAAATTACCCGGGTGTGGTGGCAGGCACCTGTAGTCCCAGCTACTCGGGAGGCTGAGGCAGGAGAAGGGCGTGAACTCAGGAGGCGGAGCTTGCAGTGAGCCAAGATCGCGCCACTGCACTCCAGCCTGGGCGACAGAGCAAGCCCGCGTCTCAAAAAAAAAAAAAAAAGGAAAACTTACTTTGGCACTAAATTTTATGGCAGGCTACTACTGAATGGTAATGTTACTTGTTTTAAAGCTACCTCAAGAATAAATGAGTCTACCTAAGATATTTAAAACCCCAACTTTGGACACAATCTGGTATTAACTAAATGAGTAATTCTAAATTCTGGAATAGATGATCAATATTAAAAGTGTACAATTTATTTTACGTACAAATAATTGAGCTCTTTTAAGAAAAGTACAAAAATAAATATTAATATCTATTTAAATTATACCGACAGGAAAAATTTTGATATGTTTTTTAAGTGATTGTAATACCATTAGTTCAATAAATATCATCCATTAGGCCCAAAGGTTTGAAATAGTGCTCATAATATGAAGAACTTTCTTTAGAAAATTCTCCATTTTCACCTCCATCAGTCATTTAATGTAAATTTTATTTACATATAATATACATATTATGTACAATATACATATACAAATAAGTTATATAGCTCCATAAATTTGTATAAAGTATAACCAGCCTTCATATTAAGAAAGAGAATATTACAGAACTCCTCCTAACTAGGTGTGAATATAAATTTGTTTAAATTAATAATTGCCATTCAATAGCCTTCTGAGTTCGTTTCCATCAGATTTATTTAAAATAATTTTTAGAGTACAGTAATAGTGAGAGCTGAGTTTCACATATAATGTTCATGAGGGAACGAAATGTTCTCAAACAAATTTTGAAAGTAGTCTTACAGTGTCTTGTATTGGCTAGATCATGCAGATAAATTTTTATAAGGGTATCAATTTGATAGGAAAATATATTTAATTATTACTAATAACTTCTTCATATATGAAAGACAATATTTTATTTGCTTTTCCTAAACCAAACTGGTGCATGCCATACTTGGTCATAGTAAATAAAAGTAAAGATAATATCAACATCTTTCTTCTCGTGAGCAGAATTCAGGAAGTTCTCAACATGAATACATTGTGGTCAGGTTTATAGACAGGTTTATTAGGCTGTGGGTTTAAAGAATATTCATATACTAATAATACCAAGTGGTGATAAGCAGTGCTAAAATAGCTTACACTATTCAGTTCTGTTATAGAAACAAAAAAGGCAAATTTTATTACTTCCAAAAGTGAATCTCTTTTTTTTTGAAATGGAGTTTTGCTCCTTTTGCCCAGGCTGGAGTGCAATGGCGTGATCTCAGCTCACTGCAACCTCCGCCTCCCAGGTTCAAGAGATTCTCCTACCTTAGCCTCCCAAGTAGCTGGGAGCTGCCACCATGCCTGGTTAATTTTTTGTATTTTTAGTAGAGATGGGGGTTTCACCGTGTTGGTCAGCTGGTCTCGAACTCCAGACCTCAGGTGATCCACCCGCCTCAGCCTAAAAAAGGTGCTGGGATTACAGGCGTGAGCCACCTTACCCGGCCAAGTGAATCTCTTTTTATAGACTGTTGTTTTAAGGTAGTCTCTTGTTTGATGTTTTAAAGTAATTCATCTATTTTAGTGGCAGTAACTCATTAGCCCTAACTACATACAAATATTTCTGGTAGAATGACATCAAAATAGTAAGAATAGTGCTGTTGACATTAGGCTGAGTACACAAATAAAAAATAAAAGATTAATTTAATACGGCAAAAATTTGAATCTGTAAAGCAAGAGATCCTAGTGAATCTAACGAGCAATTGAACCAGCTGTAGCCAATTAATGCCAGATTCAAACTAAAGAGTAAAGACAAATTACAAACAGTTGGGAGAAGGATTTGTATAGACCACTAGGTGCCACTGTTTTGTGAAAAATTTATTAAATGATGTAATGGAACTCTAACTTATATTCCTTTTTCAAAAAATCACATCTTGAATTGGGATGTTGCTATATCATAGTTCTAAAATGAGCAAATTTATTTGTCTCTGGGATTAAACTCACAGCCAAATGAAAGTAATACGGTATTTGAAATAAGTTATAAAGCCCAAAATTTATCATTATCAATGTAAATTTTTGGCTGTTAAACTTGAGCCATCATTGATCTGGAGACAGTGATTTTGAACTGAAAGCTTAAGTGGTTTGACTGTATGTAATAAGAGGGCTGTATAAGCATATTTAAACTGTGGCATATTACTTGGGCCCAAAATACTTTCTTAGAAAAAGAAACATGATTGCTTACAGAAATTTAGGAATGGCACCACCCATAAGGTAGTGTGAGAAAATTTCTTGAAAGCAGCTGTCTTTAATCCATCAACTGGCATTGATCTCAAATTAAATTTAAACGAGTCCACATCAAAACTACAAAGAAGTAACCAACCCACTGATATTAAAATACATACAGAAGACCCTTTTCTTTTAAATACGCTCCATTTTAAAGGATGATTCTACTTGTTTTCCAAAATGAACGTAAGCAAACTCATTAACACAATCCTTTAGTGTCAGGCAGAGATACAACATTTTTTTCAGCACTTATGGATGTTTGGTGGAAAGTTGTAATAGATGAGTATTTATTGTTTTCTTTATTTTTCTTTCTTTCTTTTATTTTCTTTTTTGGCCAGTAAAAAGAATTTATTAGTAAGCATAAGTCAGATTGGCATGGCCCAAGGAGACAGTGCTGCCAAAAGCCTTCATGAGAGCAGAACCTGCCAGTTGTCCAAGGGGCTGTGGTTGGGAACTTACTTGGCCCCACAACCATCAGGGATGAAGTGCTTCTCAGCCACTTTGTCTTCAAATTTGTCAGCATTAGACTTGGTGAAGCCCCACTTCTTGGAGATATGGATCTTCTGCCATCTAGGGAACTTAAACTCGGCCCTGCCTAAGGCTTCAATTACGTGGTCCTTGTTCTGAAGCTTGGTGCGGATAAACTGATGACTTGACCAATGTGGACCCTGGCCACAGTACCCTGGGGTTTTCCAAAGGCCCCTCACATACCCGTCTGGAGTCTTTCAGCCCCAGCACAGGGCTACATCTTGTTGATGCAGATGACATGGACGGGATGGAGCTGCACTCAGATGTGAAAGCCATCTCTGCCACAGCTTTTCACCATGTACATATTGGCACAAATACGGGCAGTCTCCAGGGCTTCCGAAGACAGCAGCTCATATTCATCAGACACCATGTGGCCACAGAGTGGGAACTCATCCACTTTTGCCTTCTTTCGACCCAAAGATATGGATCTTGGCATCAGGAACACCTCGGTGGAAACGAGACTTTGGGTATGGCTGTTTCTTACAGTACCAATAACAAGGAGCAGGATGGTGGCCCCTGGCAACACAGGAACTTCGCCAGTGCATGGAAGAGAAAGTGCACTCCTATACTTTTCAACTAACGCTACTATCTAAATATTTATAAAGTATTCCTTTGAATAGACTAATGGCTTTCCAAATCTAACCGCCATAATTAAAGCAACTAATGTTGACTAACAAGTTATCATCATTTTATTAGACAAATGATGTCTAATAAGCTATCGTCTGATTAATTTTTTAGATACTCAAGATAATATACTGTTGTAACACAGGATATTCTATTAGTTTTCTATTGCTGTATAACATATCTCAAAATCTAGCAGCATAGAAATAGCAAACATTTATAATTATCTCACAGTTTCTGAGAACCTGGAATCCAGAGTGGCCTAGCTGGATAATTTTGGTTCTAGTTTTCTTAGAGGGTTGTGGCTAAACTGTCAGTCAGGGCTGTAGTCACCTCAACACTCAACTGGAATCAGATCCATTTTAAGGTTCATTCACATGTTGTTTGCAAGTTTGCATTTCTCTCTGGCTGTTGTTTAGAGACTTCAATTACTCACCATGTAGGATTCTCTGTAAGATGGCTTATAATATGTTAGGTTGCTGGCCTGAGAGTGAGCGATATGAAAGAGAGAGAGTGGACACCCAAGGTAGAAGTCACAGTCTTTTATAATCTCATTTAAGTGACATACCATCTTTTATTCATTAGAAGTTCACCACTAAGTTCCCACACTCAAAGTGATTGCAAAATAGCATAAATATCAGGAGGTGTGGATCACTGACAGTCATCTTAGAAGCTGCTTACCACACCAACACTGCAGTCAAAGATACCCTTTCAGTACCTCTTGAAGTAACTAAAGGCTTTCTAAAGCTAACATTGACTAATAAGCTTTCATCTGATTATTAAACAACTAATTTGATATTTTTAAGTATTCAAGGTAATATTGTCATAGCACAAAGGTAGTGATTTCACAGAGTCTATAAAAAGAAACAGTGAATAGATCCTTTCATTGTTTCTTTATACTACTCAAGCAGTTTCCCTAACAGAAATAACCCCCTGAATTAGGATATAATTGTTTGATTACATTATTTCCTGAAATCACTGTTCTCCTTACCATGATTGATTCTATATATTACATACAAACAATATAATCTTGACAAAGTGAGGGTCTATTCCAAACCTGTCTAAATATTTGTCTTTTATCTGAATAATATAAAAATTCCTGATGAGCCCTCTTAAAATGTGAGTGTTCAACAGTTTTCTTAGTGCAAACTAGAATGTGAAGGTGATCTGGCTGTGTTATGTGTTGTCCCATGATTAATTCCTCCCATCAGACTAGTTTGCTCCTTGGCTATGCCAAGTGTCTACCTCCTCCAGCTGTGACCTGGATTGAAGGAGATGATATTTCCAGAAAATGCCAATTAAAACCTTCATATTTTATTATATTAGTCTCTGGTGATTCATGTGAAATAATTTCTCAAGATTTTAATAATCTCTGAGTAACCTCACAAAATTATCACTTCGGCATATAATTGATACACAATAATTCTGTAGAATGACTGAACATGCAAACCTCAAGAGCAGTTTGACCACATGTACCCTTCCCTTCCCTTTCTTTTAAAGATCCATTGGTGTCCTTTTAAAAGCATCCTCTATGCTTTTTTGTTTGATAGTTACTTTCGTTTTAGAGGCCGTCTTACTGGAAGTATTGGGGTTATCCGAACAGCCCCTGCAGCACGCGAAGATGGTGGAGTGTTTGTGGCCTCCGGGGAAGGGTATGGGCTGGAAGGGATGCAGTTTGACCCTGCTGGATGTCACAGGTATTGCCTCATAGTTTAAAATATAGAAACTAAATTAGGCAAAAGCGAGGAGAGTCAGCACCGTTCCTCTGCTCCTTGCCTCCCTTGTCTAAGCTAATTACGGCAAATGTGCACCCAAAGTTAGCAAAGTCCAGCCAGGTTCAGACCAGAGCTAGGATGGCAGATTCAGACTAATGAGGAAAAACACCAGGGATGAGACAAAATTTACAGAAACGGTGGGGGGGCGGGAGATAAAATATAAAAGAGGAAAAATGTGAATGGGGCTGTGGTAATTATACAAGAGAAAAAAATATATATAAAGAGGGAGGCCATTGCTTTAGGACGAAGGAAGAATCTTTGTTATGCCCTTTCATAGTCACTTCAAGGCCTGACGGATGTCCACATTCCTTCCCTAGCTGTTTTGAAATTGTCTCGCCTTCTAAGAAATAACTAGAGAGATATGGCCATGTTCACTGCAGGTAAAAACCCTGAGAAACAAAATTGTTTTACTTTGACTGGATCCCAGGAAGTAAACTGACAGTATCAGCTTTGAAAAAGAAAAAAAAAAAAAGAAAGGCACAGACAAACCTGATAAAATTATCCTTTGAAATTGAAAAGAAATCACAGTTTTCAGTATCACACATATACACAAAATTTATATTCCTTATTAGGCCTTTGCTAACTGTGGGAATATAAACAAGTTATGTAATCAATTTTTAAGCTTCATTTTCTTCTACAAAGAAGGAACACCTACTTCACAAAGTTTGTTTACATGTTGTATTAAATAATTGTTTTATGCTACAGTGGAAAACTAAGCATCTTTTACAGGAGACCTTCCTGGGATATTAGATTCTAGCCCTGTTCATTGTCTTTCAGGTATTTTGCAACTCTTTTTAGTTATAGGTAGCTGACAGATAAGTAAATTCTGCACTATCTGGTAGTGATTTAATTGAGTTCCTCCCCTCTGTGGAAAATTAGTTTTGTCTCCATTTGCAATTCATCTCCACGTTCCTTTGTTCCATAATAATTTTTGCTATTTTGCTCTTTTTTTCTGAACTAGTTATAACATCTACCTGTTAACTTCATATCATATAAGGCAAATAAATTATTTAGCATGGGTTCATTTTTATATCTATATGAGTCGTGATTTTGTGTTTTGCAGAAAATTATCTTTTAACAAATGTATGATAATGCTGAGCACAGTGTATGGTATATATTAGAAATTCCAGAAAATAAATGATATTTCCAATTTTAATTTTTTAAACTTTTGTGTGCTATTATTATATTTTGAATTTTTGAAATTATATTTATTCTTCAGAAAAATAATTTATGGACATATTATAAAGATAGTGCCAAGACTTACAATGTACATCAGTAGTTCACTACAATATTATCCATCTTGCAGGCTCTGACTCCACAAATTATGAACTATGAAATTTATAGCTTTGTATTTATAAAGAATATACTTACACAGCTATTTTATAAGCTACCAATTTTAGATATTACCTATCGATTTCACATCATGGAAAATTAGAATTTAGCTCTTTCATAACTGTCTATTTCTCCTGCCCCCATAATTAACATAGATGTACTGTAAATTTTATTTATTTATTTGTTTTTGACAGAGACTCTCTCACCCAGGATGGAGTCAGTGGTGCAATCTCGCCTCACTGCAGTCTCCACCTCCTAGGGATCGAGTGATTTTCCTGCCTCAGTCTCCCGAGAAGCTGGGATTACAGACGTGCACCACTATGCCCAGCTAAGTTTTGTATTTTTAGTAGAGACAGGGTTTCACCATGTTGGCCAGGCTAGGGCTCAAACTCCTGACCTCAAGTGATCTGCCCGCCTTGGCCTCCCAAAGTGGTGGGATTACTGGTGTGAGCTACCGCACCTGGCCCATAAATTTTAGTTAAACCAAGTGTTAGTGCTTTCTTACATTACATGTTATGTAAATGGTACCCCAGAGGCTCTGCAGAGTAGGGATAAAGATTAAATATGTTCACACAAATAATCTTCCTTCCCTCCAAAGTACTACACTTTGATTATTCTTTCTTTCTAATGCACTGTATTCATTGTCTATTGCTGCTGAACGAATGACTCCAAAGCTTAGTTACTTAGAACAACAATGAACTCTGGGGGTTGAGAATTCAGAGGCAGCTTAGTTTGGTGGTTCTCGCTTGGAATCTCTCATGAGGTGCCAGTCGAGATGTTGGCTAAGGTTGCAAGTTATCTGAAGTCTTGACAGGGGCTTGAGGATATTTTCCCAAATTGTCTCACTCATTTGGGGCACGTCGTTGGCGAGTGGCCTCAGTTCCTTCCCACAGGAGCCTCTCCATGCGTTGCTTAAGCATGTTCACAATATGGTGCCTGGCTTCCCTCGAGGGAGCATTCTAAGAAATAGCAAGGCAGAAGCATGGTATCTTCCATGATCTAGGCTCAGAATTCATAAACCATCATTTAGAAAAAGTTTTTAAAAAATATAATTCACATGCCATAGAGCTGATCCATTTTAAATGTACACTTTAATGGTGTTTAGTATATTCACATATCTGCACAACCATCACTACAGTCAATTTTAGAACATTTTCGTCACCTCAAAAAGAAACCCCATATCCTTTAGCTGTCACCACTGTAAACCCCTATCATCTGGCACCCAACCCTAAGTAAACACTATACTATTTTCTGTCTCCATAGCTTTTCCTATTTGGGACTTTCATATAAATAGAATTTGTTTTTATGTGGACTTTTGGACTAGCTTCTTTCACTTAGCACAATGTTTTCAAGGTTAATCCAAGTTGTAGCATGTGTCATACTTCATTTATTTTTATAGCCAAATGATATTTCATTTTATAAGCATACCACATTTTATGTATCCTTTCATCCACTGACAGACATTTTGGCTACTGTGAATAATGCTGCTATAAACATTCATGTACAAGGGTGGGCATGGTGGCTTATGCCTGAAACTCCAGCACTTTGGGAGGCTGAGGCAGGAAGATCGCTTGAGCCCAGGAGTCCTAGACCAGCCCGGATAACATATTAAAAACACAACTCTACCAAAAATTAAAAGAAATCATGGGGTGTGGTGGTGTGCACCTGTAGTCCCAGCTACTCTAGAAGCTAAGGTGGGAAGACTGCTTGAGCCCACCTTTTTGAGACAGGAACTCATTCTGTCACCCAGGCTTCAGTGAGTCAAAATCGTACCACTGCACTCCAGCCTGCATAACAGAGTGAGTCCTTGTCTGAAACAAACAAATAAAAATTTATGTATAACTTTTTATGTAGACATGTTTTCACTTCTTTTGCATATATACCTAGAAATGGAATTACTGGTATTTCTGTTTAATTATTAGAGGAAATGCCAGACAGTTTTCTAATGTGACTGGACAATTTTACATGCCCATCAGCAATGTATGAGGGTTCCAATTCCTGTACACTCTTACCAACACTTGTTATTATCTGACTTTTGAAACGTAGTCATCCTAGTGGGTGTGAAATGGCATCTTCCTGTGGTTTTGATTTGCATTTTTCTGATGGCTAATGCGGTTGAGCATCTTTTCATTTGTTTATTGGCTGTTTGTATGTCTTCCTTGGAGAAGTGTATATTCAGGTACTTTGGCCATTTCTTAGTTGGTTTATTTGTTTTTTATTATTAAGTTGTAAGAGTGTTTTAAATATTCTAGATAAAAGTCCCTTATCATGTATATAATTTGCATATATTTTCTCCCATTCTGTGGTTTGTTTTTTAAATTCTTGATAGTATCCCTTGAAGCACAAAGCTTACTGAAGTCCAGTTTGCAATTTTTTCTTTTGTTGCTCATACTTTTGGTGTCATATTGAAAAATCCAAGGTCACGAGACTTACTGTTTTGTTTTCTTCTAAGAGTTTAAACTTTTACATTTTAGCCTTTGATATATAATATCTTGAATTTATTTTTGCATATGGTATGAAGTGAATATCCAACTTCATTCTTTTGCCTATGACCATCTAGTTGTCCCAGCGCCATTTGTTGAAAAGAATATTTTTCCCCATTGAATGGTCTTGGCACTCTTGTCAAAACTTATTGACCATGGATATATAGGTTTATTTCTGGTCTCTCAATTATATTCCATTAGTGTATATGTCTATTCTTGTGCCAGCACACTGTTTAATTACCATTGCTTTGCAGCAGGTTTCGATATTGGAAAATGTGGATCCGCTTACTCTGCTCTTCATTTTTAAAATTATTTTGGCTATTCTGGGTTTCTTGCAATTTCATATGTAATTTAGAATAAGCTTGTCAATTTCTGCAAAACGTTTGTTGTTATTCTGTTAAGAATTGCATTGATTCTGTAGATAAGTTTGGAAAGTACTGCTATCTTAACAATACTGCTATCTTAATAAATAATTGCTATCTTAATAAATAATAATGAATAACAAACGTTCATTGTCATCTTTATTATATATCCAAACAAGACATAATCCAATAATCCAAACAATAAGTAAACCTTGCAACCTGTAAGTTTAGGTTTTTAAAAATTTCTTTCAACTATATTTCGTAGTTTTCAAAGTATACATTTAGTACTTCTATTATTTATTTCTAAGAATTGTATTTTTTTGATACTAGAATAAGTGGAATTATTTTCTCAACTTCATTTGCAGGTGGTTAATTGCTAGTATATAGAAATAAAATAGATATTTTTATATTAATATTGTATACTACAACCTTGTTTATTATTTGCTCTCATAAATGTGTAATAGTTTTTAGTGTGTTTCTTACGATTTACTATACATACACAACATCACGTCATCTTCAAAAAGAACTAGTTTTACTTCTTCCTTTCCAGTGTGGATGCTTTTCTTTTTCTTGTCGACTTGCCACGGCTTGAATCTGTAGTGCAATACTGCCTAAAAGTGGTGAGAGCAGACATCCTTTCTTGTTATTTTGCATGATGTTGACTGTGGGATATTTGTAGATGCCCTTTATCAGGTTTAGAAAATTGTCTCTATCAAGAATATTTGACTGGAGCTCTCCATTCTCCTGATCCATTGTGGACAGGTTGCTCTCCAGGAAGGTCGCACAGCAATTGTCCTGGTATTTCCTTTTATTGTCATCCTTAAAATTTTACTGACATTTTTCTAGATTGATCATTTTTTGCTGAATACTACCTCTGTCTTTCTTAATTTACTTCCTTATTTGTTCAGGTATATCCTCTAGTAGCTTCCCATGAATCAGTAACTGACATATATTTGTGTATTTCTAAAAATGACTTTAATTTATTCTCATCCTTGATTGATAATTTGGCTGACTATAAAATTATTCATCAAATATCATTTTCATCAATAATTTTGAAGACATGGCTCCAAGGTCTTCTATCATTCATTATAGCTTTTGAGAAGGCTAATACAATTCTGATTTTCTGTCTCTTGTAGGTGACCTTTGTTATTTTCTCTAGAAGCTTCTTCTTCTTGATACTATTTTGAAATGTCACATTTTATGTGATTTGTGAGGTCTTCCTTTATTTTTTTATGGGCCACTTGTGCTGGACACCTTCAATTTGGAGATTTATGTCTTTCTAAAAACTGTTTTATATAGTTCTTGATAGTTAACCTATTTTGTTTTTTTCTTTTCTCTATATATTTTGTATAAAATAGTTGCTGAACCTCATGAATTTTTCCTCTTTCTTTTCTATGTTTACTATTTTCACATTTTTGTGTGTCTGCATCTCTGTGTGTGTGTGTGTGTGTGTGTGTGTGTGTGTGTGTGTGTTAACTTTTGGTCCCTGGCTTTATCTTTCAGTCCTTTTATAATGTTATTTATTTCTATCATAGTTTTATTCTCTTCTTTTCCTTTCCATAGCATCCTACTCTTGTAATATCTCATTGAGAATATTAGATTATTTTCAAATGTTAAAAACTATTTCCTGTATTGTCAGTTTCCAATGGGTATCTTTGGTTTTTTATTTGTTATGGTAGCTCTTTTTTAATTGTTTTAGTGAGGTTTGCAGAGGAAGAAAAATAATGTGTGATCAGTCATTTAAAAAAAATGTACTTACTGGGTTAAATAGTATCCCCATATAATAAATGTCTCCTCAGAACCCATGAATATGGCCTTATTTGGAAATTGCAGAGGTAATCAACTTAAAATGAGGTCATACTGGAGTACAGTGATCTCTAAATCTAATAGGACTGGTGCCTTTATAAAAAGAGGGTAGGCCAGGCACAGTGGCTCATGCCTGTCATCCCTTTGGGAGGCCAAGGCAGGTAGGCCACTTGAGCCCAGGAGTTTGAGACTAGCCTGAGCAACATAGGGAGACCTTGTCTCTACTAGAAAAAAAAAATCAGCCAGGCCTGGGCATGGTGGCATGCATCTGTAGTCTCAGCTACTCAGGAGGCTAAGACAGGAGGACTGCTTCAGCCCAGGAGATTGAGGCTGCAGTAAGTTGTATCATGCCACTGCACTCCAGAGCCTATGTGGCAGAGCGAGACGAAAAGGAAGAGGAAGAGGAAGGTGGCAAAGAGGAGGGGTACTGGAACACATAGATAGATACACACACAGGAGAAATGGAAGAAATGTGAAGACAGAGGCAGATGTTGGAGTGATATGTCTACAAGCCTAGGAACACCGAAGATTGCCGGCAATCACCAGAAGCTGGAAGAGATAAGGAAGCATCCTGCCCTAGAGCCTCAGAGGAAACACGGCCCTGCTGCCATCTTGATTTCAGGCTCCTGTCCCCAAGAACTGTGAGAAAATAACTTCCCATCATTATAAGTTACCTGGTTTTTGTACTTTGTTAAGGCAGTCTTGGGCAACAAATGCACTCTTCCTCATTAAACTTGGATGGAGAATTTAGCAGGAACAGAAATACTAACTTGCTTTTTTTAAAAAAAGTCTCAGATTAGTTCCTTTTAAACCTTTCTTTTTTGAGAAACAGAAAACTGAGACAATTCAGAGTCTAGCACCTCTTCCCTATAATCATTACCAATGTTGTAAAAGTTTGGCTGCCTCTCCCTGTTCAGTGGTTTCTCTTGGCCTGTTCAGCTCAAGCAGTACTAGCAATATTTTCCACCCAATGACATGTGAGTAGAATAAAACAGTTCTTCCTATGGTGATAATTGAAAATAAAATTATAGTTTTATGTATTTAACTAATTGGAAGTGTAGCTAATGACTGCTTTTCATATATAATTTTAGGATCTGGGCAGTTCGATGGTTTTTTTTTCTAAATCAGATTGGCATTCATTTTTCTTTTATGTCTAAGAATTTGTTCAGCTCTGCTACTAATTTTACTTAAATATTTTTGTTTCAAGACTAGTGAAAGAAAGAAATGTAGGAAACAAAAAAGAAAGCCAAAAAAAGAAAGTTTAAGAAGGAAATACTCAACTGTCTAGTAAATGCCACATAATCCAAGTTAAATATTACCTAGAGACGGTTTTATGTGGAGGGAGTTAATGTCATCTTCGGTGTCTTAAATATTGTGAGAGGCCAAATAGCAGCAGACTCACGATTGCACTGGAAGTGAGGAAATGTAGAGTGCTCTACTCTTTCAAGAAGTTTTGTTTCAAAAGGAAGGAAACAGGGGCAGTTATAATACTTTCAGAACAAAAGTGACTAAGAGTGCTTACACTCAGAAAAGAAAGGGTCTGAAAGAGCCAGTGGAGCTGAGGAAGTTGAAAATATAGGACAAAAGGAAAGATAGAGATGAGATAAGGAGGTGGAACGATAGCAATAAAGAGTTAGAGAGCTGATAGACAGAAAAGGAAGAGGGGAGAGAGAGAATTGGTAGAGGGATTTTCTTGAGTAGGAGGGTGTACAAATATCCAGAGAACAGTATCAGTTAGCATTAGCTTTGGACATAAGCACAGCCCCTGAGACTAGAAAGAGAAATAACTGATGTGGATGCAGCTTTGTTTTCATGGAATTAAGTGAGGAGGGACAGCAAATTGAGAACTCTTGACTTTCTGTGGAATTAGAAGGCAAAATCATGTGCTGAGTGCATTTATAGAAAGCAATTACATAAGCTAAAATCATTATTTTACCTTGAAGTCAAAGTAGGAATAAAATGACAAAATAAGCAAGTGCTTTGAGAGCTCTCTTTAAAACAACGTGGAAATAGAATCATTGAGTAACATCAAGTGTCCTAAAACATGGCTTCTTAGTAGGCCATTAACAGAATTTATGGATTTCACACAGCCCATCCATCTTTTATTTTTAGTTCATTTACAAAACAATAAATGACAGGTACAGACTGTGGTTTCAGATGCTGAGAGACTGGTAGGTTCTGCTATTTTATCTCTGAAGGCTGTAAGTATCCTGTTTTGGTTGGAAAAAAAAATAGTGCTTCCTCTAAAAGACATCCATTGAGGATGTGGCTTTTTGAGGCACAATTTTGCTTTTATTTGCCTAAGTGCTTGCTCTTCAGAGTGTAAGAAAAAGCTACATGGAAATTATATTTGACTTCATCTGGTCACACTGTCTTATTCCAGAAAAAAATTAGTACAAGAAGTATGTAGCTCCTGTAGATAAAAGTTCCTGATATAAATTTCTAAATTCAGTAAAATACAGATCAGTTACTTACTGAAGTATTTTATATCAAACTGCTTATTTAGAAAAGAAAGTGCTTTCATCAGCTAAGCATATAATTTATTCAATCCTCTCAATTAAAGGAATGCATTCATAATTGAACATGGCACAAATGTTTGCTAGAATACTAAGAAACACACAGAATAAGACTCTTGTTTACAATAAAAGAAAAAAAAATGTATAGAGACATTTGTAAAACACAAACATTCCAGGAAGAATTGAAAAAGTATTTTTATAAGTATTGCTGTTTCTATTTATCCTTGCTTTTACTATGTATATAAGTGTATTCTAGACAAAAAGAGAGAGTAATGGCACAGGTACAATTTATGTATTCAGCTTAGGCACATAGCTACTTGTAGCTGGTTCCATTTCCAAGTGAAATCATACAGTAATTGGTATGAGCCAATCCAAACTTGGATAAAAACTCTATTTCTAGCAAGTTAATCAATCCTACCATTATGCTAAACTACTTTGTGATGCTTTTCTTCCTGACCATTGGGTTACTGTGAAAAAGTAAAGTTGCATTAAATGTGGTATGTCTTCTTGGTTTTTACTTTTTCTACCAATGATTATTTCTTAATGGATTTTAGTTTTGCAAATTATAGCACAATGTCAGTTTCAAGAATGTTAAGATGAAAAATATAGAATCATGGAAATGATTCTAGCCACACTTAAAAACTTTTATTGTATGTATGCAAATGAGACTGCTTTAACTTAAAAATCAAATAGAAATTGAGCATTCTGATTACCATAGAAATAGAAGAACTGAGTTTCCTAAGTGCCCATTTTCTTAAAATAGCAGGGTAATATCAAGGCATTTTGATGTTTGTTGGGAGCTGGAAGAAGCAGTATGTGGGCTGACAGAACTTATATACTTCATTCAACATATTAATTGATAATAAAACATTACATTCATGATATTTTATAATTTTCATTTCATACTACATTGTTTTTCTTTAAAAAGAGAAAAATATAACAAGTTATTTTTAAACTGTTACATAATAGAAAATTTCTGTTAAGTATCCAAATATTAAACCAAGTGGAAAGTAACAAATATTTATAGTACTAAATAATTTGCAACCATACAAGAGTATATACACATTGGACATTAATGTTATTGTTTTTGAATTCTTGACTACTTTCCATGTTTAAAAATATTTTCACAAACATGGTATGCAAACTGAGTTTAGTGTTCACAGTCAAGAAACCTAGATAATCCATAAATGTATCGCTTATGTTAACACAGTTGTACATACCTAAATACCTGATAATAATGCACATAAAATGATTAACTTACTGGTTTGTAATAATTTGGGTATACTCTCAGTTTTTAAAGCAGAAAGCTCATTTTGATGGTCCTACATTCCTGGGCAATGCTGGGCCCACTGCTTACCCCTAAGAGCACATCAATATATATTACCAAGGGTACTTATCAAAATCTGTATGTTTTTGGTACATTCATAAAACATTCCAAATTATTAGCATTTTGGTTTGTCTTCTAGAGTCTTCTTATTCAAATGCATTCCCTGAATCAGCAGTATCTACAACTCCTGGGAGCTTGTCAGAAATACAGACTCTCAGGCCCCACCTCAGCCTTGCTGAATTGTGATTTACATTTTAACACGATCCCCAGCCCAGGTGATTTGTGTGCACATTAAGAGTTTGAGCAGAGACGCTCAAGGAATTAAAAACCTTGTATATTGAAAGGTTTAAAGGTCGCAGGTGGTGTAGAAAATAAATAAATTCCAAAGAAAGGCAGCTCAAATTATACTCAATGTTACTTTTTCACATCTTAAATACTCTTTAGAATCTGTATGTTGCAATTTGGCCATTGAGTGAGTCAGTTAAACAAACAGGCACAGTTCAGGATTTTGTAGAAATAAGAGACTTTATTATAAAGTACTGTAGTTTGGAAAATTGTTTTGAAAGTAGAATATGAAGGGATGATTAGCAATATGTTTTCTTCAGCATTTTAAATCACAATTGCAATAATATTCAATCTGTCACTGAATCAAAAGCAAAAATCCCTAAATAATGAAGTGATTAAGCACTCCATTCACTTTCATTGCATTAATTGAAAAGACTTCCAAAGCTAAAGAAGTTGTAATGTAATGGAAAGTACACAGGAGTTGGTCCTATTTCAACAATTGTCTAAATGTATGTTCTGGAAGTTTTCCTACCATCAGGTATTGAGTTCTCTGTAAACATTTTTTGAATAAATGAATTAGTGAGAAATCAGAGACAAAGACTATTCTTTCTAGAATGTACTGTAACGGGAAAAGATAGAAGGCAATATTCCAAAGGAAGATATATTCAAAATATTTTTGACTGTTTATTAATCCAGAGAGCCAACATGTTTTTAAAATAAGAATTGCATTATCGGCCGGGCATGGTGGCTCATACCTGTAATCCCAGTATTTTGGGAGGCCAAGGCGGATGAATCACCTGAGGTCAGGAGTTTGAGACCAGCCTGGTCAACATGGTGAAACCCTGTCTCTACTAAAAATACAGAAATGTGCTGGGCATGGTGGCAGGCGCCTGTAATCCCAGCTAATCGGGAGGCTGAGTCAGGAGAATCACTTGAACCTGGGAGGTGGATGTTTCAGTGAGTCGAGATGGTGCCACTGCACTCCAGTCTGGGGAACAAGAGTGAGACTTTGTCTCAAAAAAAAAAAAAAAAAAAAAAAAGAGAATTGCATTATCAAGAAGACAGGATACTCAAGTTTGCTAATCAGCACATTCTCTTCCTGGGGAAAATCTGTGTCAGAAGCAATGTTATAATCAGAAAGTTACTGTGAACCCGAAACATTAGATGGATGATTATAATGGCTACTGCCATCATGCCTGAAAAACTGATAAATAGTTTTTTGCCTTAAGATTATACTTAAACCCACAGAATAGATGATTGTTTTTGTGAGTTCAGGGCACCTTTTCATGTGGTCAGTTATAGAGATATTTTGTTACTATTTGCCCTTCTGATTCTTGTTGTTTCTTTCTTTTGGAAAAAAATGCTTGGAATGAAAGTAAGAATGGATTAAAGGAGGCCAATTAGTAGCCAGTTGCCTCTGTGTGTGTGTGTGTGTGTGTGTGCACGCGTGCATACAAGTGACCTCAGGTAAAAACTTGGCTTAGACAAGCTTCCTTTACTCCTGTTTAGCATTTGTCCAGGACTTTTTTTATTTTTATCAAAGTATTTGTATTAATATTTGCATTAAAATAATCAGAGATGAGTTAGATCTACTCTTTGTATTCCCAGCTTCTGTCAGTCTGTCAGGCATATGGTTATATCTTTAAAACAATATGCAATAGCTACCTTTTCTAGTGCTTTTCCATATTTAGTAACACTAGCATCTCCCTTTCAAACAGCATATAATATGCCCACTGAGAAAACCAAGTACATTTGGAAGTGAGTGGCTAGGACAGTCAACTCTGCAGTTTCAGGTGGTGAAGGGAGAAGTTTTGAAGCCACAGCCTCTGCCAGACAGTTGGTAAACTAGCCAGCTCTGTCATGGCAAATGCCACAGACTGGACAATGCATGAAATTACCAGTCAACAGTCAGCAGGGTCAACAGGAAATATGGCAAATGAAAGGTTAGCTACACATGATATTTCTACTGTATAACATAAAGAATACTTTATAACCTCTTGGTACAGTAGTTTCATCATTTATTGTAAATCTATAAATATTTTATTGTTTGGTAAAGCTTTTTTAGTTTGCAATAGATTTTGGTAGCAATGAACTCAAAACATGAAAAGCAAGTGCTATAGTATGGATATTTGACTCTCCAAACCTTAAGTGGAAATTTGATCCACAATAATGGACGTGAGGCCTAGTGAAAGATGTTTGGGTCTTCAGGGCAGATCCCTTATGAATGGCTTGGTGTAATCATCATGGTAGTAAATGAGCTCTCACTCTATTAGTTCCCAGGAAAGCTGGTTGTTAAAAAGAGCCTGGCACCTCCCTGCCCCTGCTTCCTCTCTCGTCATGGGATTGCTACACAGCAGCACCGCTCTGCCTTCCACTATGAGTGTAAGCCATCTGAGGCTCTCACCAGAAGCAGATGCTGGCGCCAGGCTTCTTGTGCAGCCTGCCAAATAAACCTCCTTTCTTTATAAATCACACAGTCTTGGGTATTCTTTTATAGCAACACAAATGGTCTAACACAACATGTATAATAAAAAAATTAGTTCTGGGTGCCTGTAGTTCCAGCTACTCAAGAGGCTGAGACAGGAGGATCACTTGAACTCCCAGGAGTTCAAGGCTGCTGTGAGCTATGCTTAAGCCATGTCACTCCAGCCTGGGCAGCAGAGAGAAAAAAAAAAAAAATCGTACTGAACATCCATTTCCATTTTTAAAACAAGTGAATAATATAAATTTGCACAAAAAAGTTTATCAATGATTACTATTCACCATAGGGACAACAGTAAAGTCAGTAGTCACTAGAAAACCAGAAAACACGAATCTCTGAGAAACCATCAATATCTGTTCAAAAGTCAATCATTATCTTAAGAAGAATGTTTCCAAAGACAACAACTTAATACCTGCAGCTGCTACATTCCATTTTGAAAAGTATGAGTTTTCATTTAAAACAAATGAATGTTCTTCTAAATAATTTATTTTCAATCCGAATTTTTATGCACATATAAAAAGTGAAGCAAGTAGCTCTGATGCCAGTTTTATATAAGTGTAATTATATGCTTTAAATATGAAATTTTGTTAGTTGAATCCAATAATGCTTCAGAATATTTTTCCACCCAATTCATGGAATCAAAATCAAATCAATAAAACAATTTAGAGGAGGTGAACATCTGTCATTTACAACATTATATAAATATAAAATCAGTTTAGAAGTTCAACATTTAAGGTACAATTAGATACATTAAGACACAGTTTTTAAAGGTTAATTTTTACAGTGATAATAGGAATACAAATTTTGGTGGAGCCAGGATTGTGGTAAACACAATGTTGCAGCTAAGAAACCTATTGTATCAATTGGCCATGCCACATTAACAATAACACTCCCTAATAAATCACCCCCAAATTCAACAGTTTAAAACATTTATCTTCATGGCTATGTGATGGCCAGCTAATATCTGGATCAATAATCAAGAGTGAGATGATGGTAGCTCAGAGGAGGACAGGAGTGAGGCCTTGGGTGATAGTGAGAAGTAACTGAATTTAAATATATGATAGTGAGAGGTGAAACCAGCTGAGCTTCTGGGTCATGGGGACATGGAGAACTTTTGTGTCTAGCTAAAGGATTGTAAATGCACCAATCAGCACTCTGTAAAAATGCACCAATCAGCACTCTGTAAAATGGACCAAGCAGCACTCTGTAAAATGGACCAATCAGCACTCTGTAAAATGGACCAAGCAGCACTCTGTAAAATGGACCAAGCAGCACTCTGTAAAATGGACCAATCAGCACTCTGTAAAATGGCTCCAACAGCAGGATGTGAGCTGGGCCAAACAAGGGAATAAAAGTTGGCCACCCAAGCCAGCAGAGGCAACCTGCTTTGGTCACCTTCCACAAAGTGGAAGCTTTGTTCTTTTGCTCTTCACAATAAATCTTACTGCTGCTCACTCTTCGGGTCCGCACTACCTTTATGAGCTGTAACACTCATCGCAGGGGTCTGTGGCTTCATTCCTGAAGTCGGCGAGACCACAAACCCACTGGGAGGAACAAACAACTTGGAGGAGCCACCTTTAAGAGCTGTAACATTCACTGTGAAGGTCTGCGGCTTCACTCCTGAAGTCAGCGAGACCACGAAACCACTGGAAGGAAGAAACTCCCGACACATCTGAACATCTGAAGGAACAAACTCTGGATACACCATCTTTAAGAGTTATAAAACTCACTGTGAGTGTCCGCGGCTTCATTCTTGAAGACCAAGAACCCACCGGAAGAAATAAACTCCGGACACAAGAAGTTTTGCATTAGACTGTAGCGGCTGAATCCATTGATGTGAGCTTCATTCAGCTGACATAATAGTTCATGTGTTTGTCACTGTTCTCATGGTAGGAGTGGGCTAGACCAGGACCTGTTCTTCTCATGGTGATAACAAAGGCTTAAGAAGGCAAACACAATTACCGAAGATCTTTTCAAGCCTAGGCTCAGAAATATTAATAGCACACTATCAAATCTGTCTATATGCCACTGGCCAAAATAAACTAAAGGATAGGAAAGTACAATCTGCTTAGGATGCCAAGGGTGTGGATACAAAGAAGAATGCAAAGACTTGGGCTAATCTAGTTCAGTCTACAAACCCTTCTGGCAACAAGGAACTCAAAAACAGACATATGCTGTATTTGGAAGTGGTTGTGGTAGACACAATTAATTGCAAACTGAGAAAGTACAATGTTCTATAATCAACATAGAGAATGTAGGTGTCAAAATTTACACATTTTTATATGTGTACAGAGTAGGCAAATACAAAATTTTTGTGATAAAGCTGATCTTAAATAAGTTATAACACACTTCAGCTTAGCAGTACATGCTTTTTTCTCTTTGCTGCTCATCATCAATTGGATTTTAAAAAAATATTTGAAACTTGGAAGAATTAGTTTGTAAAACAACCTAAAGGGCTTACAGTGAATTGAACTTCTTTAAAAAAAAAACAAGGCCTCTAAATTTTGGTTCATTTTTTTCAAAATTAAGTTTGGAAATCTTCAATCAAAATGTTCTGCAAATAGAGCAATAAAAAATGCAGCTTTTCAGGCTTTTAGAAAAGTAAAGTGGAAAACAATGCTTAACACAGAAAGGCATTAAAATATATCTATATATCCAAGGTAGAGACTGAATAAATTAAGAAATGAGAGATCAAATGATGTACATAATTTTGGAATACTATAATTGTACTTTGAAATACTTAAATTCGTGGAATGAACCTTTTGGTGTAGGTCTTCTTTTTAACAAATTAATTTATAATTTCTACTAAAACTGAATAAAACACCTATAGATTTAAACTTGGTGAAATATACAAAAGAATAAAAAAGAGAACATTTATTTGACAAATTCTTTTCTTTTCTTTTCTTTTCTTTATTTATTTACTTATTTATTTTGAGACGGAGTCTTGTTCTGTTGCCCAGGCTGGAGTGCAGTGGCACGATCTTGGCTCACTGCAACCTCCACCTCCCGGGTTCATGCCATTCTCCTGCCTCAGCCTCCCAAGTAGCTGGGACTACAAGTGCCCACCACCACGCCCAGCTGATTTTTTGTATTTTTAGTAGAAACGAGGTTTCACCGTGTTAGCCAGGATGGTCTCAATCTCCAGATCTCGTGATCTGCCTGCCTCGGACTCCCAAAGTGCTGGGATTATAGGCGTGAGCCACCGCGTCTGGCCAAGTTATTTTCTTATGAAACACATATCAAAGAAAGGTTTTTAAAATGCAGACAATATGATAAAGCTCGTCAAAATATCTAGGTTGAAATATTTGTACATTTGAACACGAAAAAATAAAATAAAATAAAATAAAATAAACAATAACCTCTGTTTAGCAAAATTTGCTCAGGTCTTACTGGGCATCTTACATCTGTAAAGAGAATATTTGTTGTTTTTTGTTTGTTTGCTTGCTTGGTTTATATTTTTGAGACAGAGTCACGCTCTGTCGCCCAAACTGGAACGCAGTGGCGAGATCTCGGCTCACTGCAATCTCCGTCTCCCAAGTTCAAGCGATTCTCCTGCCTCAGCCTCCCAAGTAGCTTGGATTACAGGCCCCCACCACCTCACCCAGCTGTATTTTTGTATTTTTAGTAGAAACGGGGTTTCCCAATGTTGGCCAGGGTGGTCTCAAACTCCTGACCTCAGGAGATCCGCCTGCCTCAGCCTCCCAAAGAGCTGGGATTACAGGCATGAGCCACCGTGCCCGGTCAAGAGAATATTTGTTTAACTCAAAATATAATGGTCCACATAGAAAATTAACCTAAATTGTCAAAAATTCCAAATTTATTAGCCATAAGACACAACTTTGAAAAAAATTGTACGTAATTTTGTGAAAACTGAAAATAATTAAACAGTATTGAAAAAATAAATTATTAAGAAAAATTTCAGTGGCATTATATATAGACACGTATAACAAACTGCTTAAAGAACATAAATAGTGGGCTGGGCACCGTGGCTCACACCTTTGTAATCCTAGCAATTTGGGAGGCCGAGGCTGGTGGAACACTTGAGGTGAGGAATTCGAGAACAGCCTGGCCAACATGGTGAAACCACGTCTCTACTAAAAATACAAAAATTAGCCGGGTGTGGTGGCGAGTGCCTATAATCCCTGATACTGGGGAGGCTGAGGCAGGAAAATCACTTGAACCTGGGAGGTGGAGGTTGCAGTGAGCCAAGATCATGCCTTTGCACTCCAGTCTGGGTGATAAGAACAAAACTCTATCTCAAAAAATAAATAAATAAATAAATAAATAATATGAATAATTTTCAAGAATAATTATTCTGCTTATATTTTTAACATTAATATTAAATTTTTGCTTATGAACATGGACACATGCCACTTTTTATTTTTAGAAATTATTTTACAGTTTCAGCATAAAAATAATTTTTTGTAAAGAGATATTTAAAAATATGTAATTTTGGAGGGGGCCTCTTTCATTCTCATGTATTTCCTAGATTGAGATTTAAATAAATGGTCAAACCTATATTTCAGCAGTCTAGGTATAACATAATAGCAGCAAAATCTACACAGATGATAGTTGTCAGAGAGAAATGTGGATAGAGTTTGTTTTTAAATAAAATCAATAGGATATGAAGCAGACAATGCTAGGTTTTATACGTTGATGTGCGGAACTAGTCGTTTAGTAGAAGGTGTTGACCTTCATGGGATGAAAATTTCAAAAGAGACAAAAATAGGCAGTTTGGCTGGAAACCAGTTTTCCGGTGGAGAGATTCAAGAGACATTGATGCATAGGTCTGAAGCCTACAGAAGTCTTGGCTATCAATATAAATTGAAGGGACAGCTTCCTCTAAATAGTGTGAGGGTTAATATTGAGTGTCAACTTAATTGGATTAAGGATGCGAAGTATTGTCCCTGGGTGTGTCTGTGAGGGTGTTGCCAAAGGAGATTAACATTTGAGTCAGTGGGCTGGGGCAGGCAGACCTACCCTCATGTTGGGTGGGCGCCACCTAATCAGCTGCCAGCATGAAAGCAGGCATGAAAAGAGCAAACTTGCTGAGTCTTCTGGCCTCTGTTTTTCTCCTGTACTGGATGCTTCTTGCCCTCAAACATCAGACTCCAAGTTCTTCAGCTTGAACTCTTGGACTTATACCAATGACTTGCCAGGAGCTCTTGGGCCTTCGGTCACAGACTGAAGGCTGCACTGTCAGCTTCCCTACTTTTGAGGTTTTGGGACTCAGACTGGCTTCCTGGCTCCTCAGCTTGCAGACAGTCTATTGCAGGATTTCACTTTGTGATGCTGTGAGTCATAATAAATTCCCCTTCATATATTCATCTATCCTCCTAGAATTCTCTCCCTTTAGAGAACCCTGACTAATATACCATATTAAAGGCAATTCTCTTATCAAATGTACAGAGTTCAATTCATTTGAGATCTCTGGATGTAATTATTTTAAGTGTTTTGAAAAAATATTAGGTAAAAGATAACATATTCTGTATTTGTCTTATTATGATAGACCAGTAACAAGTTAGTGAACAAGAAAAAAAAAAAAATACTCACTACATATTAGCTTTCTGTGATATCAAGGCAAATCAACGAAGCCCCCAGTAAGATAATAGAGAGGAAGGTAATTTCATAATCCCATTTACCCAGCAAACATAATGTATAATTCAATACACAATGAATCCACTGGAATTTAGTACATGGATGAAACTAAAAATTAATATATTTGCATTCTATATTGATGTATTTTATTACTCATGAGAAAACACTGTGTTGTCATTTACAAAAAAACAAATACTACATACATTAAAATTCCAGCTCATATAATACACCAGTTGAAAATGTACAGATACAGCAGATAAACTAAGGCGACCTGGCATTTTTAATGTTTAAAAAAGACTATTTCAAATTTTTCACATGGTTCACTTTGTAGTCATCTGATATGTTTAGTAAGGCATTACCTATTGCTTTAGTACAAACTAGGTTATTCATTTGCATAATCTTATAATGACTAAATCCATGTTTTTGTGTTTTCTCTTTCAAGATTTTTCAAGATCTTTCAAGATCTTATTCAGCTATTTGAATCTTGAAATGAAATTTGTGTGTGTGTGCATATGTGTATATTTTGAAAAATCTTTGTGGAAAATGTTATAGAATCCTGCAGTAATATAACATCTAAATTTATAGGACAGGAATTGGTAGTTCTAAGACCTCTCAATATATCTGAAGAAAACTCTAACGCCTCTTTTTATTGGAGACATTTAGATATTTAGTCTGATTAGATGTCAGTAAGTGTAGATAATCAAGTGCTTCACAGATAACTAAGAACAGAACAGAAAAACAAGAGCTAAGTGGAAACAGAATCAACTAGATTCTAACAATTACTAGAGAGCTAATTCTAAAATTAATATGAAGCTTTAATTTCCTGAACCTTTGAAAATATGTCAGTCATACGACTTGACGAACTCAATCTTTCATGTCTTGAAAAATAACACATTCATTATAACATTAGAATACAACAGAAACATCCGCTTCTTGCTCCTGGTGAGGATATTCCTTTTCCCACCCCACCCCCAGTTAACTGTTACCCAGGTTTTTCTCTTACTTCATATTTACCTCTCCTTTCCCTTTAATTTTTAGCTGGTACACACTAGACCTCATTGTTCACTGAGAAAAAAGGATACAGGGAAACTTCCTCACATTTCCTGCAGCAAATCTATTCATTTTCTCCACCATTCCTACTAGTATAAAAGAAGTAACTGTGCTATCAAATCTACCCTCATCAGCATGCAGATATTCTCTACTATTTCTATGTTAAAAATCCCTTCCCTAATCCCTATTTCCTCCAGTTATTGTCCTATATTTTATTCCTTTCCTCAGCAAAAATCCTTTATCTAGTTGCCTGACTTACTCTCTCCAACTCCATTTGTCCAATTCATCCATCAAACTACACATATTTGACTTTATTCTCCTTTCCACTGACTTTATTCTTTTCAAGGTCACCAACTACCTCAGAGTTGCCAATTTCAATAGGAATTTAACCTACTTGGCAATGCTGTTCTTCGAGAAAGCTTCCCTCCTGGATTCCTGGATCTAATAGTTTTACGCTTTTCCTCCTACCTCACTATCTCTTGAACTCAGTCTCTGATTTGCATCCTCCTGCTACTTCTGATTCAAGATTTAGCTTTCCCTCCTCCTCTTTACTGTCCACATCTTCTTCCTAAGTTGTCCCTTTCTTTCCTATGGCTTTAGATCACACTCTTGTGCTCCCATGTTCCAAATCTCATTCTGAGGTCAGACCTATCCCCTTGGTCTGAATTCTAGACTCAGGTGTTGAACTGCCTGTCTGACATCTTCTTTTAGATACCTAACTGGGTTGAAAGGTTCAAACCATAGCTGGTGATTCTCTCCACTGATACATTCCTCTTCCTGTTAAAAATGGTGTGTATATATATATATATATACACACACACATACATGTATGTGTATATATATACACATACATACATACATGTATGTGTATATATATACACACATATGTATACATGTATATATATATACAGTATGTGTATATACACACACACACACATACACACACACACACACACAAAAATCATGCTTAATTCCTCTTTGTTCCACGCCACCATCCCTGATTGATGCCCAATTGACCATTAGGTCCTGTTGGTTCTAACTGAACTGCCACTGCCCTGTTGTAAGTTATCGTCCTATCTTTTCTAAAATACTGCGGATAACTTCTTAATTACAATCCCTGCTTTCATTTTCAATTTTTCTGTTGTCCAAACTGTGACAACAGCGATCTTTTAAAATAAATCAGATTACATCCCTTCTCTGTTTATCCCCATCTAATGGTTGCCATTGTGTCTTTTCACAATCAAGCCCCTAATTCTTCTGCAAACCCAGATTCTTTATATCCTCTTTTGCTTACACTCCATGCTTCAGCCCGCTGGCCTCCACTCTGCTCCTCTAGCATCCACCTTACCTTTTTCTACTTGAAATGCTATTCTTTCCATCCCTACCCATCACCAGGCTCATTCTCATGAAAATATCCTTTAGATTTCATCTCAAACATCCCCTCTCCTATAAGATTTAAAGTGGGCTCTGCCTACTATCCTTTATCTTCTCACCCTGGTTATTTTGCTCTACACTTATCACCATCTGAAAACACCCTATTTGTTTTCTTGTTTACCATCGATCTATTTAAACGACCATTTGGATGGATGCTCCTGAACAACAAGAACATTGTCACTTTGGATTTTCCTTAGACCTAGACCACCGCTCACCCTGTATAGCACTTGAGAAGTAAATGTTAAATAAATATACAATTAAAGAAATAGATTATTTGTATAGCATATTTGTTATATACAAAGGGTCAGGGATTTTGAAATTGGATGACATCACAATCTAACTCAAGGTAAGTGGTCCAACACCCTCAACTGTCTAGAAAATCCAGAAAATATTAATAATCCATGGAGACACAGAACAACAGCACATCTGAAGAGAATAAAAGTAAAACAAATATATTAAGTTGGAAGGGACCATCATTTTCCTTTTCCGAGAAGTTACATAGAAATGCATATATAACTATAGGAATCTTAGAATATGTTTATAAGAAAAAATAATCAAGAATACGTAAAATCCTTCATTTGGTTACGACCTGAGTTAACATTTTATTATATAATTTTCAAATTTTTCCCATGAAGATCTATACAGTTACTGAACTCTCGAAATGTAGTTAGTGCAAATGAAGAGCTGACTTTTTATTTTATTAACCTAAAAGTAAAATTGAAGCAATATAAGCTGTTTTTTCCAATAAACACCACTTTATTGTTTAGTATGACTACATTTTACTTCAATTACTGAAAATAAAATGTGTGAATTTAGACATATAAATTCTGGATTTGTATGCTGGCTTTTTTTTTTTTTTTTTTGAGATAGGGTATCGCTTTGTTGCCCAGGCTGGAGTGCAGTGGCGCAATCTCGGCTCCCTGCAACTTCCTCCTCCCTGGTTCAAGTGATTCTCCTGCCTCAGCCTCCCCAGTAGCTGGGATTACAGGCACTTACCAGCACGACTGGCTAATTTTTGTACTTTTAGTAGAGATGGGGTTTCACCATGTTGGCCAGGCTGGTCTTGAACTCCTGACCTCAAGTAATCCACCCTCCTTGACCTCCCAAAGTACTGGGATTACAGGTGTGAGCCACTGCACCTGACCTAATTTTTGTATTTTTAATAGAGACAGGGTTTTGTCATGTTGGTTAGGCTGGCCTTGAACTCCTAACCTCAGATGATCCACCTGCCTTGGCCTCCCAAAGTGCTGGGATTACAGGCGTGAGCCACCATGCCTGGTCCATATGCTGGATTATTAAAAGACTTAATTAAAAAAAAAAAGAAAAATATATTACTAATAAATTTTTGATGGATAACGTGTTAAAATAACATTTGGGATATAATGGATTAAAAATATATTTAAAATAAATTTAATCTATTAATTTTTTTTTCTATGTGCCTATCAGAAAATTTAAACTACAGATGTGGCTTATATTTCTACTGAATAGCACTGAATATTTAGCCTTTTTGAGTAATTGTTTAGTATTTCACTGTGTGGAATATTAGAGCCATTCTTAGTGAGAATTTAGATGGTTTCTAAATTTTCATCTGTGTATACAATGCTAGGATAAATGCATTAAGCAAAACTTTTATTGTTGATGGATGGTTATAAGGACCAAGTATCTTTTATGCTGAATTTTAAAAGAACTGGAGAAGGGCATGGCAAATTTTTAGAAAATCATTTTTATAAAGCATATAAAAGTACATAAACTTCTATACTTTATAAAGGTATATATTTTACATACAGTTGTATCTTGGTATCCACAGGGGATTTGTCCCAAGAACCCCCAGGATACCAAAATTCACAGATGCTCAAGTCCCTAATGTCAAATGGCTTAGTATTTGCGTATAACCTACACACATCTTCCTGTACACTTTAAATCATCTCTATATGTACAACACCTAATACAAGGTCTACAACATCACTTCCTTCACATGGTTTCAACATAGTACTCAGCATCTAGCAAATTCAAGTTTTCCCTTGGAACATTGCGGAAGTGCTTTTTCCGAATATTTTTGATACAGGTTGTTTAAATCCACAGTTGTGGAACCCACTGATACGGAGGGCCAACTGTACTTTGATAAAGTATAATCATTATACAGAGTATAAACTATAATCAATATACATTAACATAATGTATATTATAAAGATTTCCATGAGGAACAATTAAAATATTTAAATGCTACAACATTTATAATTTTCTTAAAAAACACATTCTATGACTATTTCACCTCCCTGAAAACATCATACAATTTTTGATGAAATACTGCTATTTTTAAAAATAGAATACAAGCCCTTGGATATAAGGGAGCGAAATCTCTGGTCTGTTTCTGCCATTTTTGCCTGTCTCTGCAGAGATGCCTTGAGTACAACCTCAGAAGACAAAAAGCCAAAAGACAGGTACCCCAGCAGCCCTCCTGGGAAAGTGTGTGTCCTCTCTGTGCTAGGCTCTAGTGAGGGGTTTGCAAACAGAAATGGAATTGTTCTCAGTCCAGTTCAAAGAGGTCTTTACCTTCTGAGAGCCAACCTGTTAGACCCACTCCAAGTGGCCAGAATCTATAACAATATTGTCTCCAGAGAATCATAATACACTCCACATTAGAGGAAATAAAGTAGGACTGTCTTGATTTTCCAAGCGTTTTGAGTACTTGACCTGAGTATTGACCATTTGCTCAATATTTCAGTATTATACGAATTACATATTCCCAGTGTCCCCAGGCCACTATTAGGTTCCTAGACAGTCAAAGATTCATGTTTAATATAGAGAAAATTAGAGATACAGAAAAATTATTTTATAATATATGAAAAAACTACCATATTTAATAATTCTAGAAAGCCTTTTAGAGTTCGAACCAGTTATGCTACTTACCTTACACATAAAATCATATGACTTTCCTGGGTAAGAGCATTACAGTTTAGTCTTTTTCATTTGCTTGTTTCATCAGTAAGGCCTTGCCTTCTATGTCCTACATTGGAATTTACTATAATTTCATTCAATTTATATAGATAATAAGTGGAATGTAAACATTGTTCACATTCTCACAGTTACACTTTTATATAACTAGGTTGGAAATTCAGTTAGAAGGCATTCCTCTCTACATAATCTTTGTAGTGTCACAGAAACATCCAGAAGGTCTGCCTTCTTTCAGCCCTGCCACATATTGATTATGTAACCAAGGATCTGCCAATTAATTTTCCTGGAAGTCAATTTCCTCATTTATAATTTGGGGAAAATAAATCCTGTGCTACCAACCTCACACGATTGCAATGAGAATCAAATGGGGTAAAACATATAAATACATTTTGGAAAAAAAAAAAGAGAGAGAGAGATAGAGATACCATTTCTGGAAACCCAGAACAACTTTAACAGCAATAACAATAACAAATCCTCATTTTGTAACTATGTCTTGTATTAGGAATTTTATGATTGCAATCAATAGAAATCAACTCAAACTAGCTTAAGAGGGGGCAAAAACTGGAGAGAGGACTGCATTATAAGGATTCAATAGCATTCTGGTATCTGAAACTAGGAGCACATCAAGATCTCAGGAAAGAACTGGAACCAGTTACCTTTCCTCTCTTCTCTTGTATTTTTTCTCGGTTTATCTGAAATATTATTTCTAATTTCTAAAGGTATATTTCCTCTGCCTATCCTTGAGTAAAAATTTGGCTGCTTGCATATGCAGAGCATGTATTTTCCAGATCCAACCACTTTGAGACACCAATCTCTATGTAATTTCCAACTACAAATTCACTGGGAATCTGGTTATGCTTTGATTATGTGCCCACCTTCAGTTATATAAATTGTGATGAATGATCAAGAATAAAATTTTTAAAATGGCTGTTGGGTGAATACTGCTATTCTCCAATATATTACAGACCTTTTGTTTCTTTTTCCTCCAGAAAAAAAGGTTGTTGAATATAAAATCCCTTAGGTATCCACTATTCTCTTTAACTTTCCAAAGCACTTTCACATGTGAATGAAATGAGACATTGTATTATCTTAACAGATAGAAACAGAATTTCTCTGAGGGATGGAACTATTTTTGTTGAAAGGGAAAAAAAGATACTTCAGTAAGCCATTTGAAAGAGAAGAGAGATCTAGAGGGCATAGGTGCCAGCTGAGTCCCAAGAACAGAAGAGCAGCTTGGGGTGCTCTGCTTTAGAAAATGAAAGTCATTGGATTTTGCTCTTAAGAGGATTGGGGAGAAAAAAGAAAAGGAGGAGGAGACTGGGAGGCAAAGAGCCCAAGAAATGTGGTGTGTCAAAGCGGCATGAGGCAAGGAACTTGTAAAAATCTCCCTAGTGGTACGGTGGCCCCCACCCCTTCACCTTTACCACCTCTACCCTACACAAACTCTTCTAGAAGAAAAATATTCAAGATGTGATTTTTAGTTGTTTTTGTGCAATTTGAATTATTTGTTCATTCTGAGACATTATCAGAATTAAGTAAGAGTGTGTGTATGTGTGTGTGTGTGCGTATGTGTCTAAATTAAGTATGTCTGGCCTGCAGTGGTGTGGAACAGAGGGAAAGTGTGTTAAAGCAGAGGTGGAGGCACAGCATATACCACCAAAGATGTCAAGGGCACGGAGGCAGCAACTGACTCTGAGTTATAAACACATTATCTCTTATGCTCCCTCCAATAACTTGCCAAGTAATTAAGACAGATATCGTTACTGTTTGACAGATAAGGAAACTGAAGACAATCATTTGCTGAATGTCTTACAGCAAATTAGTCTTGGAGCCGAACTAAAATCTGTATGTTTTATCGCTGGACTCAGGTTATTACACTGAACTTCCGTCAAATGTTACGATAGGGACAGGACAATGGTAGCATACCTTAGTGGAAAGAATCAAGAAGATATTTCTTTAAATGAAATGCTCTTAATACTTTTAGTGAAACCACTAAGATTACCTTTTAGCCATTCTTCCATTCATTTAATATATATGTGTTGAATTCATGTTCTGTAATTAGCATTATGATAGGTAATACCCTTTTGCTTATAAGTAAGAATCATTTGACCAAAGTGAATTTTTGAAAATTTTTATTTATTTATTTATTTTATTTTTTGAGATGGAGTTTCACTCTTGTTGCCCAGACTGGAGTGCAATGGTGAGATCTCGGCTCACCGCAACCTCTGCCTCCCAGGTTCAGGTGATCCTCCTGCCTCAGCCTCCTGAGTAGCTGGGATTACAGGCATGCCTGTAATCAGGCATCATCACCACGCCCAGTTAACTTTTTTTGTATTTTTGGTAGAGACGGGGTTTCTCCATGTTGGTCAGACTGGTCTCGAACTCCCAACCTCAAGTGATCCACCCGCCTTGGCCTACAAAGTGCTGGGGTTAGAGGCATGAGCCACCGCACCCGGCCTTGACCAACGGGAATCTTAAAATTATGAGAAGAAAAAAAAAAGGAATAGGAGGACCATGAAATCCACAGCATCCTGGTTTTTTTTTTTTTTTTTTTTTTTTTTTTGGTTTTTTGTTTGTTTGTTTTTTGGTACTTTTTGAAATTGCAGTGACACAAAGTCTGACCTAGATTCAGCACCAGAAGTACCTAATTATGAATCCGCAACTAACCATATTAATATTCATACACTGATGGTGGGAACTGAATGGTATAGCACTTTAGAAAACAGCTTGGTAATTCCTCAAAAAGTTAAATACAGAATTACCATACAATCCAGGAAAATCATTTTAAATTTTCCTTTCTAAGATCAAGAAATGCCTGGAAAGTGCTCCGCCAGCCTAAACATTCTCCCTCATCCAAAAGTTCCCAATGAGAAGGCTGTATTCTGAATGTCTGTGTCCCTGCAAAATTTGTATGTTGAAACCTAATCCCCAATTCAATAGCATTAGGAGGGAGGGCCTTTGGGAGGTGATTAAGTGATGAACGTAGAGCCTCATGCATGGAGTAGTTCCTCATAAAAGAGGCCTGGGGAAGCCTGGTTGCCCCTTCCACCATGAAAGGACACATAGAAGCCATCAATTATGAGGAATGAGCCCTTGCCAGATGGTGAATCTGCTGGCATCTTGATCTTATACTTTCAAGCCTTCAGAACTATGAGCAAGAAATTTCTGTTGTATGTAAGTCTCTCAGTCTAAGGTATTTGTTATAGCAGCCAGAGTGGACTAACACAGAACTGTTTAGAAAGGGGACAGGAGCACTTTGTGAATTAAAGCACCACTTTATCAATAGCTGTGCAGCCCCAGATATCCAAAGAAGTGCCTTCGTAAAAGAATGAGGTTGAATTTACAGCTGAAGCTTGAGAGCTAAGCAGCACTTTCCAGTTAACATGAATTAAAAGTTGGTGAGCCAGTGTGCTCAGGCTTGCTTGTGAAAAACAACGTTTAACTCAGGCAGGTCCTGAACCCATTAACCCATCCAAGTGCATTGAATTGAAAAAAGAAGCTCCTGCGAGGTTCTACCTATAACCCAGAGATTGGAAATAGACAGGCAAGCAAAGCACGGAGAGCAGAACATTGCTTTTAAGATAAAGTTAATGTTCTGAGGCTCATTCTATGTCTGAAACTTCTGCCTACGGAATTTTTAATGTATCTTCTTCAGTGTTAGAGTAACAGTGAGCTGGGAACAAAGGGGGTAAAGATAAGCCAGGCACAGGAGAGGTGACCAAAGATTTTCTTTCATTACATACATTTTTCCCCAGTCACTTTTCTCAGAGATTTAGGATCTGATATTGAGCACTTTGCTGCCTGACTCTCCACTTTGTATAATGTTATAGATGGGTATATGGAAGATCTGGATAATTGCATGTCTTAAAGTTCCTCCTGTGTAATATTTTCCCCCATTCAATGGCCCTGAATTCTTTTTGTTTCATTTTGTTTTGTTTTGTTTTTGTCTGAGACAGGGTCTCACTCTGTAGACTAAAGTGGAGTGCACTGGTGCAAGGCTGGAGTGCAGTGGTGCAATTACAGCTCCCTGCAGCTTCGACCTCCCACGCTCAAGACATCTTCCCACCTCAGCCTCCCAAGTGGCTGGGACCACAGGTGCATGCCACCATCTCTGGCTTATTTTTAACTTTTTTGTAGAGTCAGGGTCTCACAATGTTGCCCAGGCTGGTCTTGAACTCCTGGGCTAAATGGGTCCTCCTGCCTTGGCCTCACAAAGTGCTAGGACTACAGGTATGAGCCAATGCCCCTGGCCCCTGAACTCTTACAAAGAGATAATTTCTTAAAAACTTAAAACATATTTTATTCCTTTTAGCCCCTACTCTATATGTGGTCTAATAAACTACTGATATACAACACGTTTGCTAAACCCTTTAATACAATTATTTGGAATAATATTGCCACTGATAGTAATTAGAACAGAAAAGCACTCAGTGCTTCCCTGAATCCCTTTGGCCTGCCTCCTACTCCCAGTCCTCTGTCAACCCTTCTGTTGCAGTTCCTGCTGAGCTGAACAAGAGACACACATGTCAGCCTCACAGCTTAAACAAAGAGCTACAGTGAAAGAAAAACAGCTGAGCCAGCAGGAAGCATAAACAGAGGGGGAGGTGTCAAGATAGCTATTTTTAAAGCCAATGTAGTAAATAAACTCATAGACTTTAATAAAGCCAGGTAGCTCTTTTCTTGAGAAGCTAGCTTATGCTTCAGGCTTGGCCCAAGGTTTGCTTGATCCTCTATTAGAACAGCATATTTGAAATTTTGGTAAGGCAAACAAACACTGGGGCAGGGGGAGACATGTCCTCATTCTTAGGATTTTATTCTTAAAAAGGAAAACAGGAAGCTTGAGAACCATGAAAACACAAGGCAGATAGGAATCACAAAATATGAACAAAATGTTATTGTTTCCCATCAAGATACAAATGGATGCATCATGAATTTGATGGCAATTTCTCCTCTTTGGATCTTAACTACATCCCTCCTTCTGGCCCTCAAAGTCCTCAACTGTCTCTGTCACCTTAATCTATTTCTCTTTGCTATTTTGTTCTTACTCTTGGATCTGACAAAACAGAAACAAAAATGCACTATAATTATGAGCACATGATGTGCCTGGAACTGTGTTATGAGTTATCTTACTTAACACAATACTTCTAATATCTCCAGTGTTGAAGAAGAAACTGAGGCTTACAAATTCCAATGTAGAATAAATTCCCTGCACCTGAATGGCCTACACAGTTCTATAGGATCTGGTTCCTGCCTACCTTGCATCCCTCACCTCCCTGATCTCCTACCCCTCTCTTCTCCACTTCAGTCAAACTAACCTTTGAGTTCCTTGATTAAGTCAACTTACATTCTACCCTAGGGCTGTTGCCCTTGTACTCACCATTGAAAGGCACTGGAATCCTCTTCCTCCAACCATGGTTCCTTCTAGTCATCTGGTTCTCTGCTCAAACGTGTCATCTCTTAGAGTAATCTTCATGAACGTTCAGTTGAAAGTACCTAATCTTTCCCTCAGAGTAACTCCTTGTTGTGACCATTCAGATGACCCTATACAGGAGCATAGTTGGCTGATAGCCTCCAACTGCCCCATATTTAGATCCATTGCAGTGTTCACACTTAGACCCGAGGCTCTCTCTTCTGAGGCTGCCCTGAGCCTATGACTAAGGTAGGGGTACTAGACCCAGCCCACTTCACCACTTCTGCCCAGTGCAGGACTCCTCTAATGAACAATATCTACTCAGGACTGGGTTCTGGGGCAGAGATCTCATCAGGTCGGTCAAGACTTTCTTCGAGCTGCACCATAACCTGTCCCAAACTCCCTCTTTCCTTCTCTCCTTGTCCAGGTGTCAGAGCTGCATCCCATTTGAAGTGCTCCCCAGCTACTCCTGCTCCCACTCTCTCTTATCCTTCACAGTATCTTCTCCCAATCTATTGTTTATCTAATTCTGTCTTGATGTCTGCTTCTCAGAAGACCTGAACTCTCTTGTAAAACACTGGTTGATTACTTTTATAGCATTTATGACTATTTTTATTTTATCCAATTAAATTGATCCACTTACGTATTTATTTAATGTCTCCCTCCTACCACTGCCACCATCTCCTCGTCAATGTAATCTGTCTTATTCATCACCTTATTCCCAGTGCTAAGAACAGTACCTGGCTTATAATAGATCTTCAGTTAATATTGTTGAATAAATGAATTAATGGATTTAGAAGGCTAGATTTATGCTTTAGATCCAGCAGTTCCTCTTTATTCAGTTACTGTGAGTTTTACTGTTCTAGGTTTGGACATAAAACAGTAAGCAAGAAAGAGAAAGTCTCTGCCCTTTTTCATGTATATTCAAGGAGAGAAGACAGGTAACAAACAGATAATCACAAACATATGTATGCTATGTGATAAGAAATATAAATAAATTATAGTGCATAATAAGGGAATAAAGAATGATTGTTGAGTAGTCAGGAAAGATATCTCTCTGATGAGATGACATTTGATCAGAGATTTGAATGAAATAAAGGAGTGAGTCAAGCAGATACCTGGCTCAAGAGTGTTCCAGGCAGGGGGAGCATAAATGCCAAGGCCAATGATGGCGTGTGTTTGGCAGGTTCAAAGAACAGTCTGGAGGTCAGTGAGCCTGAACCAGACAACAAGGAGAATGGCAGAAAACACTATGCGGGAGGCACATGGTAAAAAAATGGCAAGTCCTTGTGTGCCATCATAAGGATTTTAGATGAGATTTTCCTCTAAGTGAGACGGAAAGTGAATGGATAGTTCTCCCTGACACTTTAAAAGGATGCATCTGGCTGCTAGGTGGGAAACAGTAAGAGATCAAAGTAGAATTAGAGGAAGCAGAAAGCTGGTTAATATTTCATAAATATCTCTAGTGTCTATCAGTAAAGATGGCAATATTTGGCCAAATTCTGGTTATACTTGAAGACAAAGTTAGTAAGATTTCCTAACAAATTGAATAACCAAGGTTTGTGGAAAAGGAAAGAATCTAGGATAACTCCAAGTATTTGGCCTGAGCAAACAGAAAGGTGGAGTTGTTGGTTACTGTGTTTTCCTCCAGTCAAGATCAGCTGAACAGGTGTAGTCATACATAGGCAGAGTAGACTTAACCAGATTCAAGGTTTTTCCTGTTGAATACAATGGTGGGAGTGTTTTGAGGATATTGCAAATGAATAATTATCCTGATGGAAGATGGAATATAAGTTGCACAAGGAGAGACATTAGCACATGTGGGGCATGACAGAAAGAGAAAAGGCATATGGTTGGTAGATGGAAGGTCTCTGTGAGACTGAAGAATTGATGGTAATAATGTAACAGAGGGTGAGATGAAAATGTCTGAAGTGGTGGTCAGAAAGTAGGGTGGCCATGTTTTTTCCTTTGTTCCATAACTCTTTTAGTCTGTTCTTATGCTGCTAATAAAGACATACCAAAGACTGGGTAATTTATAAAGGAAAGAGGTTTAATTGTCTCACAGTTCAGCATGGCTAGGGAGGCCTCACAATCATGGCAGAAGGCAAAGGAGGAGCAAAGTCATGTCTTACATGGCACCAGGCAAGAAAGCTTGTGCAGGAAAACTCCTACCTATAAAGCCATTAGCTCTCATGAGACTTATTCACTCAGGAGAACAGTAAGGGGGGATTTGACCTCATGATTCAATTATCTCCACCTGGTCCCACCCTTGACGTATGGGGATTACAATTCAACCTGAGATTTATATGTGGGCACAGTGAAACCATATCAATAGCAATCCTTTTTTTCTCAGTTGAATAATATTTGAGAAGAGTTACAAGTGAAATGAAACAAATTCCATACCTACCTCTTCAACTACCATCCCGTATGTCAACCCCTCTCCATGGTTAAGGTTCTTGAAAAAGTCTCCTTATTCAGCTTCTGCATTCTCCATGTTTATTTCTTAATTCCATATGGTAAGGCTCCCATTCACAACATAGCAAGGCAAAATTTTGTTTGCTACAGCTTTCAACACTACCTTGAAGCCAGCTAAAAAAGTCTACTCCTTTTGATTTATGACATCTCTTCAGTCATTTGTATCTCTCATTCCTACATTACATATCCCCAATTTCTTCAATTATTCCTTATGACATAGTTTGTAGCTACTTTGAATCCTGAGGCTCTCAGCTGGATGTGTTCTAATTTGTCTCTTAACATATGTCTCTAACTCTCTTAACATATAATGTTCAGTATTATTCAGAAATAAGAAGAAATGAAGTACTGGTGGATGCTACATGGATGAACCCTGAAAACTTTATGCTAACTGAAGGCAGCCAGTGACAAAATACTATATACTATATGATTCCTTTTTTATAAAATGTCAGAATAGGCAAATCGAAAGAGACAGAAATTAGATTAGTGGTTTTCTAGGACTGGGGAAAGATAAAGGATTGGGGATAATGGCTAAGGATTGCAGAGCTTCTTTTTGTGGTGATGAATATATTCTACAATTGATTGTAATCATGCTTGCACAACTCTGTGAATATACTGAAAGCCACTGAAGTGTATACTTTAGGTGAATTCTATGGCATATGACTTATATCTCAAAAAAGCTTGAACCCGGGAGACAAGGTTGCAGTGAGCTGAGATTGTGCCACTGTACTCCAGCCTGGGCAACAAGAGTGAAACTCTGAAGTAGAGTGCTTTAACCTCTATAATTTCAATTTCACTCTGTATAAAATAGATAAATAAATAATATCTGCTCTACCTCCTCCTTGACAAGGTTGTTGAATCATATTTTGCAACATCATAATTATGTAAGTTATTAGCTTGAGTGACTCTCACCACCTCACATTTGGATTACTAACACATTTTACTTGCTGGTAACCCATTTGTTTTGCATGTAGTGGTAAGAGGGTTTTTTTATTTTTTTGTTTTTTAACATGTATTACCCAACTCAGGAAAGAATTTATATTAGTATCCACTTAGTACTAGTACTAAGGACCCAATGTACTAGCACTTAGTACACACTTTATCAAGTCCAACTCTTCCCCTTAGCATTTAAAGCTGTCTTCCAACTTTGTCCCACACATCCCATCATTCTTTACACCAACTTTGACCCACACATCCTATCATTCTTAACAGCCAAACTACTTACAATTATAAAACCATTGTTTTCTCTTTCATGTATCTTGCATATTAACTGCTTAGCTGGTTAGTTCCCTTAAACAAAACATACTCTACTATGACCTGAATGTCTCCAAAGCCCTAACCCACAATACGATGGTATTTGGAGTTGGAACGTTTGGGAGGTAATTAGATTTGGATGAGGTCTTTAGAGTGGGGCCTTTAAGATGGGGCTTTATAAGAAGAGGAGAGACCAGAATGCTTTCAAGCTCTCTCTCGCTCTTGCTCTGCCATGTGAGGACACAGCAAGAAAGAGGCCATCTGCAAGGCCGCAGCAGAATCCTCACTGAGGAACTGAATCAACTGGCACCTTAATCTTAGATTTACCAGCCTCCAGAACAGTGAGAAATATATTCCTATTGTTTCAGCCACTCAGGTTATGGTATTTTTAGGGCAGCCTGAACTAATACATACTTCTTTAAACTCCCCACCAATATTCTGTTATCACCTCCTTCAAACATTTTTTTCAAAACTTTCTTATTTTAGAATTTCCCCCCATACTGATCAGTTCATTACTCTGCATCCTCTTAGGAATTTTGCTACATATAAATCTAATTTGCTGTTCTTATTCATTTATGTATTACATTTTAACTCACCTATTTGACTAACTTCAAAGGACAGAAGTAACGTCACCTATTTGACAAACTTCTGTTACACCTTCATTTCTCCAAAACATAAGTTTTGTAGTAATTTTTACCAATATTCAGCCACCACTGCTTCTTTTTTTGCTGAAACTGTTGGCTCCACACTCTGGTCCAAACTTAATAGGAAAGACTCACCATGAAAGATAATCAAGAATGGCTAACACACAGTATGTTGAAATTTAATTTCCTTAAGTTTAATTCCAGAGTTCTGATACACATTAGCATTTAGAGTGCCAAGAATTACAGTGTAGAAGGTGAGTAAGTACATTTAAAGATTGCTCCTTTTTGTTGTTATATTACAAAAGATTATAGTTGAGGCAGATCTTGAAATTGCATCTCATCAGCCCAGCAGGTGGTGTGACTCCCATAGGAGAACAGGAAAGGACATGTCCCATAAGGAGGTAACTCAGAGTCTCTGCTAGCTCACAAGCGTGGTCTCAGTGACCTACTCGAAAGCTATTCTGCTTGTATCATCAGTTCAGCCTCACCTTGGAAAACTCAAGCCCAGTTTTCTCAAATGATTTTTAGATAATAAGATTTCCAGATGAAAACCAGGGAGCATTTCCCAATTTTTAATACATCAAGGAAGATGTTTTTCCTTGCTACCAGTCCCATTTTCTAATCAGTTAACGCTTCCTGTGATATCTGTAGGGGAAAGGTGTAGTGCAATTGACAGGGAGAGATGAGATCTTAAGCCTCTGCTCATTCATTGGGTGCTGAGTAGTAATGCCTCCTGCAGGCCACAGGAACTTATCTCGGGCGGATCAGTTACAGCTGGAAGGATGGGGCCATAGCCCCATAAATGCACTCCTCATTTTATGGGGAAAGAAGCTAAGGCCTGTAAAAACGACATGCCCAGTGGTACAGGAGTTACAAACACGGTAATAAATATTGGCTCAAAATTTGGCATGGAAGCTTATGTGCTGCTCTAGAGGAGATCTGCTATGATGTGGAGATTGGCTTGTTGTGGGTGTATTTTATTGCTCTTATCATTTAAAAGTACTTTTTGATTATTTGTCTCCCATTTTTTTAGGTTACAAGGAAATCCTTCAAAATGAGTTCTTGTGAAAAACCTGAGAATGGAAGGAAGGAGGGAGGGATAGGAAGAAGGAAAGAGAAGCAAAAGGTAGGAAGAAAGTTGACCTTGTTGCCCTTTCCTAGTCTCCTCCCCCGACTTTCCTGTTCTCCACTGTGTCCATCTCTGGTTTCACCAGGCTCCATTCCTTCCCCAGCTCCCTGTTTCCCACGGCCCTGAAAGCCAGCCGACAGGGATTTGCATTTTGAAAAGCCTTGTGTGGCTGCCGGCGCTGGGCATGCTCAAACGCCCAGAACTGGCTTTTTTCGGCAACTTTGGCAGCTCTCCCACCCCTACCCGAAAGGGCAGGTACGCACAGCTCCGTTGGTGTGAGTAAACGGAAAGAAATTACCCCACTCCCGCCCAGGGCAGAAGGCCACAGGCCCGCGGGTCAGTGTTGTGCTCCGGGGACGCTGCCAGGGGGCGCCGGGCCCTCGGGGGTGTCGCGGCGCCGCGGTAGGGAGCCGGGGGGCGCGCGCGCCCCTCCGAGTGGGCGCTGTCCAAGGGCACGTGCGCGGGCGCGCGCTCTGGGAGTGGTCGCGGGGTGGCAGGAGGGGCGGGGCCGCGGCGGCGCGCGGAGGCCGAGCTCGGCTGGGCTTGGCGAGGCTGCGGCGCGGCCACCGGCGGGAGGGCAGCAGTCACTGTACCCAGAGCTTCAAAACCCCAAACCGGAGACTTGGGGGCGCTGAGCCGCACCGGGAAGCAGAGCCTGGCCGTGAGGAACAGCCGCGCGTTGCTGTCTGCCCCTCTGCGGACGGCGTCTCTCTCGACTCCGCTTAGGAAGTGGTGGGGGTGGCGTGGCCCCCGTCGGGAGGCGTTCGAACGCCCGCTCAGAGAGAGAAAGGATTCCCCTGTGCTTGGAGCCCGCACTCGGGCGCGGAGGGAGCGGCGGCAGGCTCTCGCTCTCGGCAACATGGGCTGCACGCTGAGCGCCGAGGACAAGGCGGCGGTGGAGCGGAGTAAGATGATCGACCGCAACCTCCGCGAGGACGGCGAGAAGGCGGCGCGCGAGGTCAAGCTGCTGCTGCTTGGTAAGGGCGGCCGGGTCGGGGACCCCGGGTCGGCGGGGGACCGGGCGCGGCGCTCCGCGGTGACCGCTGCGCGGCCCTCGGCGTTTGGAAACCCGGAGGGAAGGGGAGGAAGCGCCCGAGGAGGCTTCCGAGCGGGAGCTAGGTCAGGCGGTGCGCAGCCGAGGCGGGTCCTCCTCTCCGGGTGCCCGGCCTCCCTCCGCCCCGGCGGGCGAGGACTCCCCGTGGTGGGGCGGGCGCGTCACTTCTCTCGGATGCCTTCGGCGACCCAGCAAAGAGCCCAGGCGCGAGTCCGAGGCGGCGGGTCCTGTGGAAACCCTTTGCTTTGAAGTTTAGCTCAGCCTTACAAAGACGAAGGGGCATTCGTGGCTAGAAAATAACCACCCCCCCACGCCGTCCCCAGCCCCCTCCCGGAAAACCCTTCTTCGTGTGAGGTGTGGGTTGTGTTTCGACTGTGGTTTTCTCATGCCCAGAGTGCCACGTTTGGTGAAATCAGTGCACCTTTTGTGGGGTCTCTGAGATGGGGCTGAAATGTCTTTCCTGTTAACTTCCTATGGCGACTCCTTAAGTGGTCAAGGAGCATCGATTACATTCCGCCTGCGCTGGGGAAAGGCTGCGCTGGATGCTTGATTTTTCTTGCTGTAGGGGCATGGAAGCCACCCAAGTGGGGTTGGGAAGCTTTGCTTTAGTAGTAGGCAAGACTCGAGTGGTGAAAACTGCTGTGAAAGGAGCGAGAGGGTCACGCCAGACAACACGGTTCTCCCTCCGCTGCCACCGTTTCTGATGAATGAGATTTGCCAGGTACACGCAAGGCTTTTATTTGTTCTTCGCACTGTTCTGTTCGTGAAACGCTACGTGGAGGTCTTTTCCAAATGTTTGACAGGGAAGAAAATAAAAAAGAGTAAACCAGGGTTTTCATTGAGGGAAGCAGTAGGAAAATAGTCACAGGTTAAGATTTGTGAGTTAGGGTTTTCTTTTGTTTGCATGTTTTCTTCTCACACTCTAGGTATTTAGATGAAAAATTTCTCAGAATCTTCATTTGCATTTCCAAGGACTGCTTTTATTTTTATACCAGTTATAATAAAAAAGAAATGTTGCACAAACCTGTTTTCAGTAAGCTTCTGTTTCATTGGTTTAATGACTGCAGAAAAAATGGTGGTTTTTTTTTCTCCATTACTAGTAGGCTTGGGAGCAGCAAAGTTGGCATGACTAAAAGTAATAATGATCTGAGTCATTTTGCAAGTAAACTGTGAAATAACTTTGCATTTTAAAGACCTGCGTGGCTTTTTTCACCCTCTCGCCCCCAACATAAGTCTTTCTCAGTTAATGCTGTTGCCTAAGTTTTTACATTATTAAGAAATACTGTGTTTTGAGGAGGTTAGTGTATCTGCTTCTCTTGTGAATTGAATGTGAGATAGATATGAAATGAAAGGATTAAAAAGTTTTTTTCTTGCAGTTTTTGCTCTCCTGGTGTGATATGTTGTTTCAGTGTATTTTTGTGTGACTCTTAGTTTGAGCCAGCCATCCACCATGTTTAAAGCAATTGAGAAATGAATCATCTGGTCGTGGTGTTTTGTCCTTTAATTAGGTGACTGTTAGGGATGGACTAGAATAAAGGTCCCAGGAGGAGGCTTTTGCTTGTGTTCAGAAGAGATCAGTGTGTCTTAACCTTAGCACGGTTGGCATTTGGGGCCGGGAAATTCTTTGTTGTGCAGGTTGTTTTTGTGCATTGTAGGATGTTCAGCAGCATCTTTGGCCTCCACTCATTAGATGGTAGTAGCAGTCCCCCAACCTATGAGCTCCAAAAGCGTTTCCACATATTGCTAGAAGTCCTCTGGGGGCAATATACAGCCTTAGTTAAGGACCACTGTTCTAGATTAACACTTAAATATAATTGAATGTATAATATAGAATCAGAAGGTGAATCTTTACAGTCATCATAGTGAGTTTGGAGAGAGATGTAGCAGAGGCCTTATTTTCAGAAGAAATTATGGAATTCTTATTTCTGTTTTGTTTTTGTTTGTTTTTTTGAGACGGAGTCTTGCTCTGTCGCCCAGGCTGGAGTGCAGTGGCCCGATCTCGGCTCACAGCAACCTTCGCCTCCTGGTTCGAGCCATTCTCCTGCCTCAGCCTCCGGAGTAGCTGGAACTACGGGTGCGTGCCACCATGCCTGGCTAATTTTGTGTTTTTAGTAGAGACCGGGTTTCCCCATGTTGGCCAGGCTTGTCTCGAACTCCTGACCTCAGGTGATCCGCCCGCCTCGGCCTCCCAAAGTCCTGGGATTACAGGCGTGAGCCACCTCGCCTGACCAGAATTCTTATTTCGTTAAACCAGTACTAGCACCATTAGAAATACTTCAGAATGATTTTTAGCAATCTCTAGGTGACTGAATTCTTTCGGCTGTCTTTTCTAGCTTTGGTCTTTTGCTTTTCCCTACCTCTTGGGAAATCCTGGCTGTCCTGCTGGCCCAGCACTCTGCTCTGTCTTATCCCCGGTCTACTCTACCCTTTTGCCCAGAGTTCCAGCACCCTAGTCCTGTAAACAGAATGCTGGCTTACTTATTCCAGAAATTCAATTCTTGGAATGTTTGAAGACATTGTTTTCCTAATTTGACTTTAGTAGTGAATTGTGACCTTTGGTTCTTTTTTGAATCCTTAAAGCATATGTATAAGCAGCTCATTGAAATAATTCCATGTAAAACACGGCAACAGAATCAACTAGAAATGTAAAAACGTTTCTAGGTAACGTATAACCAGTATCACAGCCATTTACATCAGATCTTGTTCCTTTTCACTTATTCTGTTTTTCTCATCAAATGATGTTTTTTAAATTTAAGGCATAAAAACTCTAAAGTTAAAGACAGTCTGTAAATATATTGTATTTTTTTCTTAAGGAATGTATTGTCATTTTAGACAGTGGGGCTGAGTAATTTAGATATGAGACTTGCACACTGTTAGTAAAGATTTTGGCACTGAGTGTCTATATGATTTAAATCAGAGGTATTTCAATATACTGAGCAGTGAACTAGGCCTTAAAAAAAGAGGACCTAATCTAATCATTGGCACTAAGGAAATTAGGCCAGAGTTTGGGTTGTTTGTCTTTTTGGTTTAGTTTTTATGCTTATTAGGATGACAGTACTTAATACAGAAACTTATTTTAAAGAAGTAAGTAATAATGAATTTTTTTTAATAATGCCTACTTGTTGAGGAAATTATTTTTTATTATATCTTTGAGAATGTTTTAATACATCATCCTTCTAAGGGCAGTAAGATTAAGCTTATGCTTTATTTCAGTAGGTAACTGTAGTGTACTACTGGTACTTACTAAATGTTTTATGTGTTTTGAGAACATAAGAGATGATATACAAATAAATGATCATCAATTAATTTTCTCTTCCAAAGCTTTGAGCAGTATTCTCCTTTATTCCACCTCACTATCCTTCCTTCCGCTCCACTCACCCTCATATACAAAATTGGACACCCTTGTCTCCTTCTTTAGCTTGGTTTGAATATTCCAGGTTTAGGAGAAAATGAGCTGAGGGATTGGATTTCTTCTGTTTGGTGGATATTTTTCTATTGCGACCACCGGCCAGCTCTTTGGGATGCTGCATCTTTAATCTTCACTCCTTTTGAACTTGCCCTGTGACTTCCCCTAGTTGAGAAATTTTGGCATTGCAGGGCTTTTGATTTTTCATTGCTTTGACTTTCTTAGAATTGGTTTAGGATCTTAGATATCAGAAAGCCCATTTCCTTGAATAAATGGACCCGGTATTTCAGTATGGGTTGTGTGCTTCTCTCTCGTGGTGTACCTTATATTAGCAGTTACTTTAATAAGAAGCCACAGGTGGTTTAAGAGTGTATTTTGGAATTGGTGATTTTTTCTGTACCTTCCGTTTTTCATTTTCATATTCATAGTTCAATTCCTTCACTGCCTCTGGCAGCCTAATTCCAGTAGGCTTTCCTGCTTCTTGTCTTTCCCTCTAGCCTGTTCTTTCTACTGTAGGTATCATGCTGCTTCCTTGCTCAAAAACCTTTGTTGACTTTTCCGTTTCCTGCAGAATAAAATCTTTTAGACTTGGCTTCCCTCTACCCTTATACTTTTTCCTTAGGGCACCCTTCTCCTCCAAACAGAAACTGTTGGCATATATTAAAGCATATTTGCACTTGATTTCTGGTGGTGGTTAGCCTTCTGCCCAGCCTATTTTCCTACTGCTGTGAGCACTTTAAAGGCAGAACTTTTGTAGGTTTTCTTTGAATTCCTAACAACCCTTCTATTTTATCATGTGTAAAATGACTTCTTAATTATGTAAAATTTTCTTGCTGGAATATAAACTTTTTGCTCTGCTGTTTTCATTATCAATGAGAGCAAATAACTGCCCAGCCAAATTATGTAAACAAAAAAGGAATAGTAAATTATGTGATGACCACAGTGAACACATGGCATCTAAAATCAAATTGTTTGGTTTAAGATTTTTTTTTCATATTTATAAGAGCTTTTCACAGTCATTATATTTGATAAATTAAAGTTGTGAAAATGATAATGGATATTCATTGGAGGAGGGTCTGCTATGTTGCAATTATGGGATTTTGCCCTGCAAATTTTTTTTTTTTTTTGTAAAGGTGGATCTCATTTTCTGATTTTTATTTTTGGCCCCAATTTTTGATGCATAAAAAGTATGACTCTTGTTGAATGTCTCAGTGATAGGAAATATGCCTGTCTTACAGAGTTTAATAGATGTTATTTAAACCTGAAAAAGACTGCTGTAATTTTTTAAACAAAAATTGTGTATTCAACCACAACCTTAATTTTTATTTTGTAATAAATTTCTAGCTGCCTTGGAAAATTCTATGTACAACAAATTCACATGGGAAGACTTGAGTGTATTTGAGTGTATTTGCAGATTTCTTGGTCACATGTTCTGGCGTGCCGTTAACCAATGTATGACTCCCCAGAGTATGACACGGTGAAGTTCAGATCCCAAACTCCATTTGAGTCTCATGAACTAAGGTCAGCTCTACCTCATCTTTTAGTGCTCGGACTGCTTTCTGTCCTAACTTGTGAGTGCCAATTAAAAACCTTAATGGAAATAGGGCAGAAGTAATTTTAAAATGAATATTCATTACCATAAATGTAATGACTTAATGCAAAATTTATTGTCATACAGTTGTGGAGGTTAGAAGTCCAAGAAAGGTTTCCACTGGGCTAAAGTCAGGTTGTCCATAGGGCTTCTTTTCTTCTGGAGATTCTAGAGGAGAATCCATTCCCTTGCCTTTTTCAACCTCTTCAGAGGCTGCCTGCTTTCATTGGCTCATGGTGCCTTCTCCATCTCAAAGCCAGCAATAGCTGGTGGAGTCTTTCTCATGTGGCATCACTCTCCTGCCTCCCCTTTTCACTTGGAAGGAGCTTTGTAATTACATTGGGCCCACCCACATAATCCAAGTTAATAGCCCTATCTCAAGATCACATCTGCAAAATTCATTTTGCCCTGTGAGGTGACATATTCACAGGTTTCGTGGATTGGGACATATTTATCTTTGGGGACCATTATTTTGCTGAGCACAGTCAGTCCTCTGGCTCCCAAAGGTTGGTGTCCATCCTGCATGCAAAATGCATTCACCCTCTCCCAACATCTCTGAAAGTCTCAACCCAGTACAGCCACATCTGACTGCAGAATCTCAACCAGGCTCTTGATCTAACTCAGGAATGGGTGAGATTCTGGATTTAATCCATACTGGGACAAAATTCCTATCTGTTTGTGGACCTGTGAAACTAGCAAACAAGTTATCTGCTCCCAGAATATGGTGAGTCAGGCATAGGTTATCATTAAATGGAAAGAAAAAAGGAGTCACAAGTTTTGAGCGCTTTCAAAACTCCTTTAGGTTTCAAGGGCTGGGGATAGTTCTATGTGACTCTTTGCTCCACCCTCTGGGTACTGAACTTCTCCACTCTTGGGAGTCATCCTTCTATTCTAATCAAGGGTGGTAGCACTTGTATGCTGCTTATTACTTTTATCAGCCTGTTTCTTGCCTGTGGAATTATGATGGTCTGACAACATTATTTCATTTCATATTCTTTTACTTCACTTTTTTCCTCTCCCGTTTTACTGTAACCAGTAAGAAAAAACAAAAACAAGAAACCGGCCACATCTTCAATACTTTGCTTGGAAATCTCTTCATCTTAGTGTCCAGGTTCATAGCTTATAAGGTCTGCTTTCAATATAACTGCTGGACTTAATTCAGCTAAGCTTTCTGCCAGTATATAACAAGTATCCCCCTTCCTCTAGTTTCTAGTAACATGTTTCACCTTTCTTCCTATCCAAGTCCTCATCAGCAGCAGATTTAAGGTCCATGCATCTAGCAATAGTGTGTTCATGATAATTCACATGTTTTCTAAGATGATAATGTTTCATATACCAGGCTCCTCACTTCCTTCTGAGCCCACACTGGGAGAGACATTAACATCGTATTTCTACTAACAGTGTGTCAAGGCCACCTAGACTTTTTCTGTTACGCTCCTCAGAATTCTTTCAGCCTCTGCCGGTTGCCCATTTCTGCATTTTTAGGTGTTATAGCAGCACCACACTTCCCATTATCTTCATGGATATATATAACTTTTGAGAGTACAAAATGATTGTAATTTTACATTCTCCCGTCCCTCATAATTTATGTGACTATCATGGTAACACTAAAAGCACCAGTTTCTTACATGTCATATGGAACCCATGGTGTTACTCAGGTCGTAACGTGAAAGAATAAAGCTCTTCTTTGCCTTTTCTTCATTGATGTTTTTCCTGATCATCCAGTCTAAATTAGTCTTCCTTCCTCTCCCTTCCTAATAATATTGAAATCATCTTGTACTTTTATTTTTTATTGTCTGTTGCCTTTCTCTATGGCATTGGCCCCATCAGAACATGAATCTTGTCAGACTTATCACCTGATGGGATGGTGCATAGTAGCCGTTTCATAATTGTCGGTTAAATGAATTGATAAATTGTTGAATATTAATTTTGACTAGTTTTCTTTTAAAGGAAAAAATTGGTACATATTCTTTGTGCTTTGGGTATTTTGAGTTTTATATATATATATATATATATATATATCTCTTGCTGTATTAGAGTAATGAAAACCTACTACATTATTCCTAACAGTTCTAAAAAGCAAATTAATTTTGGGTACCATCTTGTTACGTGATCAAAAAAATATGATTCTTGGTAAATAAGTGGTAGAGTGAAATGTGATTTTCATATTTGTATATTTTGGGAACTTTATTTTTAACAGTATTGTTGCCTTGCTGCTTCACGTGTTATTTAGATTTTTTCTTAAAATGCATACACTATTGCAATGAGGCATTTAATATATACTCACAACTCTATATTTCACGCTGGATGATGTGAATCTAGTAAACCTCAGCTTTCAGGAGCCAGCAGGCTGCTCAGAAGCTCACCACCAATCTCTTCTTTATGTCTTGCTTGTTCTCATGTGGTGAGAATGGTCACTGGTGACATTTGTAAAGTGTGTTCTATGCTTTTCATGTCCAATTACGCTTTAGCCTTCCCAGATCCTTAAGAGAATTTACAGTCTACTTGGGGAAGTACAATATATACATAAAAATAAGTCCTCATAATGTCAAATGGGGAAGAAAAAGAATAAAATAGATACTAGGTAGGGGAGGTGAGTGTCAGTATTGGGACTTCATTGTTGATCTTTCGGGGCGGAGGTGGAGGTAGCCTGCCTCTCAGATACTACTTTGGTTATAAATCTGTCAATTTCCTTCGTGTATTTCTGAACCTACTATTTAACCCCGATTGGTTATAAGCTTTGTGTTGTCTGGAAACTTATAATTTAGAAGAGACTTTGCTATGTATGTCTTTAGTTTTCAAACATTTTCCGTGTCTAAGGAATTTTTTTCCCCTCCAAGGTTTATTTAGCTCTGTAGAAAGACTTTCCAGATAGGAAAGGGGAGTTGACTTCGAACTCTGATGGTAAAAGGTTTCCCATGAGGTCTTGGGCAAGTTACCAAATTTTTTAAGCTTTGTTTTTTTCTTCTATGAATGCTGGATAATAAATATATCTGCTTCATAGGGCTAGGGACAAAGTCAGCTAATGCATCTGAAGTACGTAGAATACTACCTGGTACATACGTTCTTAATAATTATAGGCTGTTATTATAAATATTTTAGAAACTCTCTGGAATCAGCCCTCCCTTGCAGTTTCATCCATTTATGGTCATAGACATTAAATTCTTTTTATTGGCTTTTCTTAGCAAGGATGTATATATGTGTGTGTGTGTGTGTGTGTGTGTGTGTACATGTATATGTATATATAGTGAAGACTTCAAGAAGTATAAATTCAGTTTTAAACATTAGTTTCTAATCCCACCGTAACTTCCTTGAGGGACTTGGATTTATCTTAACAGCCTCCTTACTGGGATTAGACCAGGTAAATATTTGTGCTGTGTTAAGAATTCCATAGAGAATGCACTTTAAGTAATCAGAAGACTTTACAAATGTTATAAAAGTAATTTTCTCTTCATTTTATGATCCATTTTTAGAATTAGTGAAGTGATTTCTTGCAAACTTCTTTTTTTTGGGGGAAATAAAGCTGTTCGTGTAAATTATGAAACATTGAGTTCATTCAAAAGATGGTGCTATTTCTCAGAGGAATTTATGACAACTTTCTGTACTGTTGACTCAAAGAGATTCCAGATAGAACTCCAGGATTATAATGGATTTACTTTGAGGAGAAGCATCTCTTGAAAAGTGGTGGTAACCTTGGTAGAGAAACAGTGAATCATTGAATCTGTGATAGTATTTGTGCCTTTTAACAAATTGTAAAAGGAGTTCCTTAAGACTTACGTCTTGAATTGTATGAAACTCCTCCTGTTACCCTTGCCTCACTAAAGTACAGTCCAGAATTTTTTCTAGTAACTAATCTATATTATGTATTTTTCTTGTTTGGGCACATAAATCTTATTTGACAGCTGCTGCCGAAGGCTTACTAATTTTGTTCTTGATGGAAGAAGAACAAAAGAGGGATGGAACTTGTAAGTAAACCTACAGTTAAAATCAATATAATGTAGTAGGAGTTAAAAGAAAACTGCCTTCTTATGTGGTTCCGAAGTTAATCTAATTCCAAGAATTACATTTATTTCAGTATAGCTTAAAATTGGTCCGTGTGTACTAGCTCACTTACATTTTCACAAACTGAGCACATTAATCAGCAATCAGATCAAGAAATGTATGCAAGGGTTATTTTGTTACTGTAAAAAGTAATGCTGGTCAGTAAAGTTGCTGGGACTATAAGATGGTGCTCCTCTAATTCAAGACCAACACTGTGCACTTGCCTCCATCCATTCATCCTCTCTTGCCCCCAGCACCTTTTTCCATCCACCTGATTCTCTAGCGTCTTCACACTGCTTTAAAGACTCCTGTGTCCTGGTCTCAAGTCATGCCTAGCTTTAAAAGTGATAAAATCCAAGTAATACACCCCTTAAGTACTTTTTAATCTATTGTTTTTTAATTTAAACTTTTCAGAATCTTCAGAAAAATAGGCAGCATTCATATTTTTCCTTTTTCACTTTCTAATCACTCTTTGAATTACTTTCTGCTTTAAATTATGGACTTCCTGATTGATACAGAAGTATTGAGAAATAGGCAGTCATGTAACCTTATCAATCTATATCAATCTGTATACTTTTTAAAGAGGTAATGTGGTGTCTGTTCCTGTGTACTTCTCTCCTTCTGGAGTTCCTTTTGTATGAAGGTCGGGCTTCTCATTCGAACTTATTTGTAACTTCTTTGTGGTTTTTATCTTTTTGTGCTACTTACACATTTTCTAGGTTCATTTTTATCCAGTTGGTAGTAACTAATCTGCCTATTGATATATTGAGCTTTACATTTTAGTGGTGAAATTTCTATGTCTAAAAACCATTTCTCATCTTTAGCTTGAAAAAGTATCTGTTATTCTACTTTATTTTCTGGCTTTTTCAAAGCCATTTTCATTATACTCTACCTATTTCATAGTCAGAAAAACTGTTTTTGAAGTTCTTGAGCTTCAGTTATTTCTGGTGTCTTGACTCTGCCTCGCGGTAAATTGTGTCCTCTTGTAATTTTTTATTTGTGAACATGTATTAAGCAGTACATTGTCTGTGTGAATCCTGTACACCCTGCGTTGGCTGCAGTTTTCCTTTCCGTCTCTTGGATGCTGTGGCCGCCTTATTTGGTTTTTCCCAGGCAGCCCTTTCCTGTAGAGTCAATATGAGGTAGCCAGGTTCTCAGCTGTTTTGAATGCTTTGCCTTCCCTGGTTATCTCGAGCATCAGGAAAATTATATGTTGCATACATTCCACAGAGGTCCCATGGTGTTGGGGAAAGGTCAGCTCAGGCATTCCCTCTGCTTAGCCACAATTCATCATACTGCTTGGATACGTGTTGCTGCCTAGGAGACTTTCTTAACCCAAACAGATCACCCTGCCTTTAGCAGTTTCTTCATCGTCTCTGACATACAATTCAACTTTGGCCCAGAGAGGAGATTAAGATACCGGTCTGACTCTGCCTCTCTTTTCCCCATCTGCCTTCTGCAGTTGCTCCTAACTGAATGCCCTATAGCTCCCAAGCTTGCAGGCTCTGCCACAGGATGCCTAGGAAAGTAAGCCACTTGTACTCTTCCATTTTTGTCTGGATGTCACCAGTGTCTGCCTCTTCTCCCATTATTCATGTAAATGCAAAAGAGAAAAAAAGCACTTTAATAATTTTCAAGAATTTCTCATATTACATTGTCTATTGGGTCTGGCTCTGAAGTTAGGTTTTTGTGTTTTTTTTTCCCACAGTTATTCCTACTGTATGTCCTTGCTGCAATCCATGTGCTGACCTTATTTTTTTAGAGCTCGTTCTTTTTAAAGTTAAACTTTACTATGCATAGAAGTAATTTTGAAACTTTCAAAATGCAGATTCTCATTGAGTAGATCTGGGGTGGGGCCTGAGATTCTGCATTTCTCACAGGCTCCCGGGGTGCTTGTATTGCTGAGCCACGGTCCAGTCCGTCTCACCGTCCTAGAGGAGGTGATCTTCTCTGGTTCTTTTCCGTTTATCCATTTCATAAGCATTTCTCACGTCTTATCTGGCCTTTGCCACATTCATGAAAACTATCACTTTATCTGTAAAGTATTTAAAACAGTGCCTTGCACAGCGTAAACATTCATGTTTCAGATATTCACACGTACATGCATACACATATATCACACTTCTTATTATTGCTGTTTTATAGTTAAACTTCTAATGTTAGTCTAGAAACTTGTTTTAGTAGTGCATTTTGAGAGAAACCATTCGGTATCATCTTACATGGAAACATCCACTTCCTTAGGAATGACCAAAAACTATAATTAGTTATAATGCATCTTTTATGATTTGGCAAGAGTTTTTTAAGTGGAGTTCTTTTGATGATATGATTATTCAGGTCAGGCTGAAAGAGCCCCAATAATAATGTTTCTCTGACTGTTTTCCTCTGGTAATGTTTGTGACAAAACTCCTTTGTCATAAATAAATATAGTTGCTGGTGCAGACTGAATGTTTGTATGCCCCTGAAATTCACAGGTTGAAACCCTAACCCCCAATATGATAGTATTTGGAGATGGGGCTTTTGGGAAGTAATTAAGCTTAGATTAGGTCATGAGGGCTGGTCCTTCATGATGAGATTAGTGTCTTTATTTTTAAAAAAAAAGACACAGGAGCTCTCTTGCTTGTACCAAGAAGTGACCGTATGAGACGTACTCAGTGAGGGCCCTCCAAGAGACACACCAGTCTGGTCCCCTGATGTGATCTCCAGCTTCTTGACCTATGAGAAATACATGTTAGTTGTTTAAGCCACCCAGTATAGTTTTCTGTTATAGCAGGCTTCACTGACTGAGACAGTTGCCAACTCTGATTAAGTTTACAGTCATTGGACTTGAAATAATCATGCTGCTTTCCTTCACTTCAGCTCTTCTGATCTGTAGGTGGTGCATACAACATGATTTCCATTACTTTTAAAAGGGAGTTTTGATCTTAGAAAACTATCCTTCATGTTTAGTGATAAGTAATTGCAAAATAAGAACTATTTTGTGATTACAGCATGTGTCCTATAGCTTCTGCTTTCATCATAGTATCATTTGCTGGTTGGGTTTAGTTGCAGTTATGACATCTGGTTCTTATGAAACGTGTAAATTCATTCAACAAATATTTATAGAATGCCAGTTCTGTGGCCTGCATTTTCTAAATATGTGGGAATGGAAGTCTTTGGGAAGCTGATATATTAAAGTACATAACACATTATTGGAACATTTCACCATTAGGTGAAACAATATGTTTTGTTGTTGTTGTTGTTATGTTTAAATGTAAAAATTGGGCTGTAGGTTTACTCTCTCATTTGTCTTAATATGCCTTTGTAGTAAATCATCTTAACGATGTTTTAGATGAATGCAGTTTATAGGTCAAGTTGAGTTTTACTGCTTTTTGCCAAAAACTATTTTAGACTTTCAGAGCTAAGCACTAAGTAAATGGACTCCACAGTAATTCATACTGTGCACATGGTGATGCTTGGAATTTTAGAATTAATTCTCTGGAAGGTTGTCAGCTGACAAATGTCCATTGTAGACTTAGCAGTCCTATCTGAAATAACTTCAACTGTAATTTAAAAAGTAGTATAGAAAGAGCAATTCTGAAAAATATAAAACTCTCAAAAACATCTTAATAGTGGTCCCCTTTGGAGAATCGGTAGGACTTAGGCTTTGTAATTCATAGAATTGTGTAGATTTTGCATTGTATTTGGGTATATGTTGATGTTTATGTCCATCAGTGAAAAAAAAATGTTATTTTAAAATTAAAACAAAACAAAAAACTTAGAAAATTAGAGCATCTGAATGATTTTGTCATATAAGCAACTTAACTTTTAAAAGTATAAGCTAAAAACCAGTTTGAAGAATTTCTAGAATGGGTTCATATCCATGGAGAAATAAGTTGATAACCAAACTTTAATGTTTTAGAATTGAATAGTTGTATTCTAGAAATGATTTAGTATAAAGGTTTGTCTTTATTTCTGATAGTTAGGATTAGCTATTTAGATTTATGATAGTTTTAATAACTAAATATTATGTGGATGTTTACAACTAATATCTCCAGTTTATTTGATAGATCTTTTGAGGTAAAAATATAGTTATAACTTCCTTGTAATATATTTCCCACATATTTTGAGGTGTTGAGTCTTGAGATTGATATGTGGTATTACTAATACCAATGCAGTCTCAATAGTCTTAATTATATGCAGTATCGGTGTAGGAAAAATACAGGAATTGCTTTCTTTTGTTCTGGTATTTAACTATTTTCAAATGCTGCTTCTCTGTATATAAAATATTACAGCTATACTGTGGACATTTAGGGAAGCAAACATTTGAGTACATTTCTTTTCTCAGTATATTTTGAATGGTTGATGTATTGCAAATGTAAGTTTACACTTTTTCTGGCTTCAGTATTTACTTATTAAAAATTTTCTGTAAATCCCAACTTTAGTAGCTACATAATATTTTACAGATATTCCATAATTTATTTAATCACACTAATGTTGATAATTGATGTCTCCTACTTTTACAGTCATGTACTGTGCTGGAATTGTCAAATTTTATGCATGTATCATTGCCTGTATTCCTAATTATTTCCTTAAATTACTGGGTTAATAGTTTTGAATCATGTTAAGGCTTATGATGTGTATAGATATAGATTTTCTCCCCCTAAATGGTCCAGTTTCTGTCCCTACAGGAGGCATGTGAAGCTGCTGTGTTTCACCTTACCCTTGTCAGCACTGAGTGTTCTTGTAATTATCTGCACTAACTTGATGGGTAAAAATGGCTTCCCATTGTTGCTGTAATCTGCAATTTTGGATTTGCTGAGGGGCAGTAGAAGGACTATATACTCTGAAGAAGTTAAATTTGCCCAGGGGCAGTAGAAGGACTATATACTCTAGAGAAGTTAATGTGCTCCATTTTGAGATTCATCAGAACCTGTCTTGTAATACCTTGCATGTTTGTATATTCCCTCTTCCTCGTGTACTTTTTGATCTTGTTACTTTTTCACCTAGATAGATTGTTTTGCTTCATGTTAATGAGAGGATTTAGAAAACCTTAAATTGTTGGCCCATATAACTATTCCTTGAGTGGTTTTAACAAGGCATTTTAAAATTCACTTAATTTTATATGCCTTCAGGATGTACAAACTAAAGTAGAGAAGAATTTGTTACACGAGTAGAAAAAATGGAAACTACGATAGACAAGACTGATTAATTCATGTTAGCATTGAAGACCTACATACCCTAAACCAAGTGGGACCAAACAGCATACCATCTGTATACCACCTATTTTCATGGAAGTGCAGGTTACAGTGAGATGCCCTCAGAACCGGACAATACCAGATGTTGACTTGACAGCTTAAATGTACTCTTGTTTGGAAGCATCAATTGGTAAAACAATTTTAGGTAAAGCTTTATCAATACTTAGTAAAGGTATACATACCTTTGAGTTGATAATCCCATTCCTAGGTATGGATTCCAGAGAAAGTGTTGTACATGTACCAGGAAAAATAATTACTATAACATTGTTAGTAACAGCAAAATTTCAAAAGAACTAAATTATTAATCATCAGGAGTGAATAGGAGTGAATAAATATGTGAGCAGGAATGAATAAATAAATGAGGGTATATACTGAAAGTGAAATACTGTGTTAGAACTACACAAATGAAGTACTATACAGAGAAAGTGAATGTATGATAAATCTCAATAACAGTGCTAAGTTAAATATGCATTTTGTAAAGTGATATGCTTTATGACACATTCGTATAAAGTTAAAAAAAATCCTCAGAACTATGCCATATGTTTATAGGTACAAACACATAAAGGAAGAGTGTAAATAAATGCAAGGAGAGCATAAACATCAAATTCAGAGTGCTGGTTACCTCTGAGGAGGCGGAGAGGGAATTGGATCAGGAGGATGCATCCAGGGTACTGCAGTGTTTTAATTCTCAAGCTGGATGCTGGACACAGAGATGTTTATTATCTTGTTTTCTGGATATTTTTATATGACTGAAATATTTCGTAAATAAACAGAACTTTTGTTATCGTAGGCTAATTCATCTCAATTTTGGCATAGTTTCCTGTGATTTCACATCTGGTTATTTCCCAAGCCTTGTTTACTCCTTATTGCATTGCATTGTCCATCCATCATCCTCCGTTTTTCCATTTTTACACAAGTTAGTCTTTTGTAATGTCCTCTTACCTGGTTTTCCTCCCTGCGTACTTCCCACCCTTCAGTCTATATCAGTCCTCCAGAATGACAGCTTTGATTGTATCAGTAACTGGCCAGAAGTCGTCAGTAGCTCTGGTTATTTACAGAATATTGTTCTCTTTATTAGCATGGAATTTGGGAGCCTGGGTGGTTTGGCTTCCACCCTGCATTTCCATATTTCCCATGATTCTCCATTGCCACAGTGTGAGAACTTCCCCTGCTTTTCCATCTTGATAACCTTGCTTATGTTGTTCTTGTCTCAGGGAGTGCCCCTCTACCCTTACCTGTTTCCAGTCCTGCCCAGGCATGTTCATGAGCAGAGTTTGGGAGAACTTTTCTCAAAGTTGAATAGTATCTGGATCCCTAATAAAACAATTCTTATGGGTTCCTAATATTGATTTAAATGTATTGCAAAATCATTTCAATATATAAAACTATGAAAACATATAATTAGGTATAAAAATGTTTCTCACTTCTAGATAGCCACAAAGCCAAAAAAAAAAAAAAATTACACAGAAAACCACAAACCAGTAGAGTTGTCATTAACATGACTTGTTCTCTGCTGGTTGTGATGTCAGTCAGCTATCAACTGCTTTCACATGTGGCATGCCTACTATGAAATGCCACAAGATGTCTTAATTCTTGCGTCCTCTTTCTCTAATTGCAAAGTCCTCATTCCTGGGGTGCTCCCACCTCCAGTGGAATAAATGCCTCAGTGAAGCATCTTCATGAATGAAAAGGCTCAGTAGTGTTCCCCACCAAGTGGCTGCATTACTACATTAAAAAAATACATCTGCCTCTAACTTTCTAATGCCTAAGTGCAGATTTATTTAATATTAGCTGTTGTCTGCTATGGGCTGTGTCAAAGGTTGTGTGGATCCAAACATATATCATACATAGATCCTGCCCTTGGGGAGTTTAGTGGCAAAAGAAACCAAGGAAACATTTACGGGAGGGATAAATGCTAGGGGGTGTGATTTGAGCTTGTATTGGGAGACATCTGAATTTCAAGTTCAGAGCTGTTAATGCATAGCCCTTCAGCTATTAAAGGGCACAAGCAAGAATGTGAAGTTCACATGTTTATTTTTAATTTTTTCACTTTATTCTCCTTTCATGGCATCTTTTCATTTTTTTAAATATACCCTATTTCTTTCAGTTTGCTAGAACTAAGGTGGTAGGTTGTATTAATCTCATGTTACAAAGCAGGAAATTGAGGTTTTGATAGATAAGGAATCTGCCTAAGACATACTGCTAGTAAGTGGCCAGGCTGGGTGTTGTCTCCTTGTATACTGCCTCTCAGTCCTCTCTTACGCTTCTTTCCTTATGTCCTCTCTTACGCTTCTTTCCTTATGTTATTTCATGTGCGCATTTGCAATTATGCAATTAAATGGTATTTTTACTTCTATTAGGGAGACAGGGCCTGGTCAAAGTAAATATCTGTTGAATAACTTAGTGAACAATTATATCTTATGTTGAAAGAATTAATAACTACAACACCATTATTAACTGATGTACCCAACAGGTGTTTTAACTAGATAATTTAAAAGGGGAGACTAAGTCATACATACCCATCGAAATAGGTTGGTGTTTTGTTTTTACAAAAAGAGGTTAAAGAAATCAACTTAAGGATATAATCTGGGGTTGGATTCAGTCTCATTTCTTACGCCTACACTATTTATGGCTGAAAGATTTTGAATGAAAAGTGAAATTTATTTAAAAAAAAACCCGAGGCAATTAAATACCCTGAATCTTTGAAGAGAGCGGTAATTATATCTAATACACTGTATTTACCGAAGAATGTAGACTTCTATATTTCAGAAAGATTTTTTAACATCATTACTTTCCCACTAACCAAAGTAACTAAAATATTAAATTTATCATAACGTGTCACAGTGTAAAAATATTCCTGTCATTGACAGACCAGCCCCTGCATGATAGTGCTAGAGATTCCAAGAGGGCAGTTAAATCACTAAAGCTTGTCATGTCAGAGATAGTCTTCAAGAAGGATCAAAGGGTTCATTTTAACTTTGTATTCTTTTTTTCCCCATTAATATAGCCTTAATGTAGTTTTACATCCTTAGTTTTGATTATACAATGTGCATCTTAAAAATTAATAAGCTGTAGTTAATGCTTGTATTTCTCTAATAACTTTTAAAGTATGTTTGAACACTGATTTATCTAATTACCAAATTGGAAGTAAAACTATTTCCAATTCTACAAGTTAACTTGGAATAATGTCAGGGATATCTTTTCTCTAATACAGTAGGAGAAAAGCAGTGAGGTGGTTAATAAACAAGACACGGGTGGCTGAGGTAGAATGCATATTCCATCTGAAATGCTTAAATAGTGTAAATATACAAGAGAGTGTTTCTGGTGAGTTTGCTTTGAGGACTTGTATTAACGGCCTTAACAATCTGAAACATGGCCCTAAAATACTTTTTTCCTGAGGTCATCAAGAAGGTTAACATCCATTGTGCCATAGTCAAGAAGGAGAAAATAAATTAAGGTAACACAAAGTGATACTTTCTTTTTCTTGCACTTTGGCGATTGCCTAGTTTTCTTAATCTTTATATCTTCTGTAACGTCTACTTTTGTCTCTGAGTGTAACTCCTAGAAATATTTCAGGCAGGCAATTTACATACATTTCTATGGAAATCAAGCTTATATAGTCACTGAACTGGTTATGTTTTAAATTAATTAATTATTTATTTATTTTTGAGACAGCCTCATTCTGTCACCCAGGCTGGAGTGCAGATGCATGATCTCGGCTCACTGCAGCCTCCACCTCTCAGGCTCAAGTGATCCTCCCGCCTTAGCCCCCCGAGTAACTGGGACTGCAGGCACTCACCACCAAACCCAGTTAAATTCTGTATTTTTTTTAGAGACGGGGTTTCACCGTGTTGCCCAGGCTGGCCTCAAACTCCTGTACTCAAGTAGTCTGCCTGCCTTGGCCTTCCCAAGTGCTGGGATTACAGGTGTGAGCCACCGTGCATGGCCATTTAACTTTTATTTAGAAAAGAAATAGAAGGTGCACTTTTATTTTAATTGTTATTTTATGGTTATAATATCTTGTGTTTAATAGAGTTCTTGTAAACATTTTGTTAATGGTGTATTTTTAGCTTCTGCGTGAATTTGGTGAATTTTGTACTTGGTGTAGTTATGTAAAACTAGGATTAAATTTGGTGCACAGGGATTTTAGATATAAAGCCCTAATCTTCCCCAAGTTCTTGGGGAGTTTGCTCTGGAAAGAGTGGAAGGAATGAGGTGACAACATGATTTTTTGAACACTCTGTACATTAATCTCCAGGCTGAAGTTATCTGGGGCTTCCAGTTTTTATTTGGATGCTTCTTGCATAAACAAGCCTCTAGCATACTTTCTGTTATTTGCTAGGGTAACTTTAGGTTCATTGTTGACAAATAACAGTTTAACTTTTACATCCTCTTTTATAGTTGGTTTTCTTTATATTAAAGGAAATGATGTGTACATTCTATATTTAAGAGAAAACTATAATGTTTTCCTGAAAATGATATTTTCTTGAAAATGGCATTTACATTTGCAAGAAGTTGGTTTTGATTATTGTCACTGGAGCTTTGGGCTCGGCAATAGCTTTCTGGGCTGTGTTCCAGAATTATGTGAGAGCTATAGTTGTGAAAGACTTGGATTTACAACTTACTAGGTTATAGATAAAATATTTTTTAAAGTAGATTATTTTTGTATAAAATATAGTTTCATCTTTCGTGAGCTGTATTACCAGAGGAAAGTTACCTATTACATATTCAGAAAAAAATAAAATGATACATTGTTTATTTTTTCCATTATAGCCTGCTTTTGAATTAAAGTTTAAATATATTGTTTGTTATAAATGTATTTCTAACTGAAGTGATTTTTCAAGATGACTGACTCAATATGTGGGATTATGCAATTTTTGAAGTATTGAGCTCTTCTTGATAAAATAAAAAGTTTAATACTTTTTATAGTCTCCTTACATGAAGGAAGACAGAATATTCTGAGTTGATATTAACCAAACACAGAAATTATTTTGGTTTTTGGATATTTTAATCAGTATTGAATTGTTTTTTCTTACATAAAAAGTAAACATTCATTGATACATTATCAACTTCAGTAATATCAAATTCTGTATTTCTATCCAATATTACATACATGATGCATAAAAGTGATTTCTTTGGGCCTCTGTAAAGTCAATAATATTAAATAAAGGTTTCAGTGATTTCATTTAGGTAGTTAGAGGTCATGTTTTTATTTATTCTGAAATGATTTCATCAGGATTAAACAAACTTCTGTGTGCTTACCTTCCTTAAATATATTTTATGTAGTCTAGTTTTCAAGACTTTGTACTCTTAGTCATTAAGGTGTCAAAGTCAATGAGTAGGCTGGTTCTTTTATTATTGAAGATCAGTGATTATAATTGAAGTTTTGAAATTTTAAGTAGCGATAGCATTCCAGGAGGAATGATAGCAGAGTTAGGCAGTTAGATGTTTAAGAAAAAAACAGTGTGTTACCGAGCAGACAGTTAGAAAGCTGCTGGGTGCAGTGGCTCACACCTGTAATCCCAGCACTTTGGGAGGCTCTGGCGGGCGGATCGTGAGGTCAGGAGTTCAAGACCAGCCTGGCCAATATGGTGAAACCTGTCTCTACTAAAATTACAAAAATATTAGCCAGGTGTGGTGGCGTGTGCCTGTAGTCCCAGCTACACAGGAGACTGAGGCAGAAGAATCGCTTGAACCCGGGAGGCGGAGGTTGCAGTGAGCCAAGATCGCACCACTGCGCTCCAGCCTGGGCGACAGAGCAAGACTCCGTCTCAAAAAAAAAAAAAAGCAAGCAAGCTAATGTACATATCAACAAGCAAGTCTGCCTCTCTTCCTTGTGAAATTCAAAACTAAGAGCTGTTGGAGCAGGTATTAGTTTTCTGAGGATGCAGTATTCATTTGCATAGTCTCACTTTTCCAGTCCTAAAAAATATATCATACTCATTAGGCATTTATTGTGTGCTTATCATGTACCATGTGTCCTGTTAAAAGACATGAAAGAAAATATGGAAAGAAAAGATTCTTATTCTCTGGATGTAGCAGTGGATAAGAGATTTAAGATTTCCTTTTGCAAGGTGAATCAAACACCCCGAGTGTGTGTAATGTTATGTCATGTTATGTCATGTCATGTCATGTGTCATGTCTACCCTTATCATAAAGGAAAGCCTTTTTTTTTTGAAATAGTATCTTGCTGTGTTGCATAGGCTGGATTGCAGTGGTGCAACCATAGCTCACTCTAACCTCAAACTCCTGACTCAAGTGATCTTTCTTGTCTCAGCCTCGCAGGTAGCTGGGATTGCAGGTATGTGCCACCACTCCCAGCCAAATATTTAATTTTTTATTTTGTAGAGATGGTGTCTTGCTATGTTGCCCAGGGTGGTCTTAAGCTCCTGACCTCAAATGACCCACTTTTAGCAGCAGTCCAAAGTGATGGAATTACAGGAGTGAGCTGCTGTGCCCAGCTAAAGGAGGGCTTTTGAGTACTGAAATGAATCATTGCTTTGTAATTCTATAATTTTTTAACAGACTTTATTTTTTAGAACAGTTTTAGGTTCACAGTACTATTGAGCAGAGAGGGTTCAGAACTTTCCCATATATCCCAGCCCCCACACATGCATAGACTCCTCCATTATCAAAATCTCCCACCACAATAGTACATTTGTTAACAGTGGATGAACCTACAGTGACACATCATCATTCAAAGACCATAGTTTTACATTAGGGTTTACCCTTGGTAGTGTGCATTCTATGGGTTTGGAAAAATGCGTAATTACATTTATCCAGCATTATAGAATCACACGGAGTAGTTTTACTGCCCTGAAAATCCTCTGTGCTCCTCGTATTTATCCTCCCTCTTACCTAATGTTAAGCAACCACTGATCTTTTTTACTGTCTCCATAGTTTTTTCTTTTCCAGAATGTCATATAGTTGGAATCATGTAGTATGTAGCCTTTTCCAATTGGCCTTTTCACTTAATAATACGCACTTAAGTTTCCTCCATGTCATAGTTTGATTATTTATTTTTATAGCTGAATAATATTCCATTGTTTGAATGCACCATAGTTTATCTGTTCATCTACTGAATGACATCTTAGTTTGCCTGAATTATAGTAATTATGAATAAAGCTACTGTAAACATCCATGTGTAGATTTTTGTCTGGACATGTTTTAATTTCGTTTGTGTAAATATTAAGGGATACAGTTTTTGGATAACATGGTAGGAGTAAGTTTAATTTTGTAAGAAACTACCAAACTGTGTTCCAAAGAGGCTGTACCATTTTGCACTTGCCAGTGAGTGAGAGTTCCTGTTGCTCCATGTTCTCACCAGCATTTGGTGGTGTTAGTGTTCTGGATTTTGGCCATTCTAATAAATGTATCGTGGTGTCTCATTGGTACTTCAGTTTGCATTTTGTTGATGACATATGATGTGAAGCATTTTTTTTTTTTTTTTTGAGACAGAGTCTCACTCTTGTCACCCAAGCTGTAATGCAGTGGCATGATCTCAGCTCACTGCAACCTCTGTCTCCCAGATTCAAGCAATTCTCCTGCCTCAGGCTCCTGGGTAGCTAGGGTTACAGACACTCACCAAAACACTCGGCTAATTTTTTTTGTATTTTTGGTAGAGATAGGGTTTCACTGTATTGGCCAGGCTAATCTCGACCTGCTGACCTCAAGTGATTTGCCCACCTTGGCCTCCCAAAGTGCTGGGATTACAGGCATGAGTCACTGCACCCGGCCCTGAAGCATCTTTTTATACACTTATTTTCCATCTGCATATCTTCTTTGGTGAGGTGTCAAAGTTTTTAGCCCATTTTTAAACTAAGTTGTTTTCTTATTGTTGAGTTTTAAGAGTTCTTTGTGTATTTTATATTTTAAAAAATATACATTATTTTTTGAATTGAGAAATATAACCTTTGTATATTTTGGATAATAGTCCTTTATTACTATGTCTTTTGCATGTTTTATTCCAGTCTTGTCTGTTCATTCTATTGATAGTGTTTTTCACAGAGTATACGTTTTTTATTTTAATGAAGTCTAGCTTATTCATTCTTTCATGGATAGTGTGCCTTTTTTGTATCTAAGTCATCACCAAACCCAAGGTGATTGAGAGTTTCTCTTTTTATCATCTTGGAGTTTCATAGTTTTGCATTTTACGTTTAGATCTGTGATCCATTTGATTTAATTTTTGTGGAGGGTATAAGGTCTGTGCCTTGGTTAATTTTTTTTTGCATGTGAATATCCAGTTCCATCACCATTTGTTGAAAAGACTGCCTTTTCTCTATTGTATTGCCTTTGCTCCTTTATCAAAGATCAGTTGACTTTTATCTATGTGGATCTGTTTCCAGGTTGTTTGTTCTGATCCATGGATTAGCCTGTCTGTTCTTTCACTGCTGCTACACTGTGTTGATTATGATAGGCTTAAAGTAGACCTTGAGAACAAGTAGTGTCAGTACTCCAACTTTGTTCTTCTCCTTCAGTATTGTGTTGGCTACTCTAGATCTTTTCTCGTATAAAGTTTAGAATCATTTTGTTGACATCTACAAAATAATTGGGTGGCTAATTCCATAACTCTTAATGAGGTGTTTGTTTGCTTAATCAGTATTCTAATATTTAGTAGTGTTTCCACATATTTACGAAATTCTTGTTTTCTGAAGGGTGACTGATATGGTTTGGCTGAGTGCCTACCCAAATCTCATCTCGAATTGTAGTTCCCATAATCTTCATGTGGGAGGGAACTGGTGGGAGGTAATTTAATCATAGGGGTTGTTACCCTCATGCTGTTCTCAGGATCGTGATTTCGCATGAGCTCTGGTGGTTTTATAAGGGGCCTTTCCCCCTTTTACTCACTCACTTCTCTTCCTGCTGCTATGCGAAGGATGTGTTTGCCTCTCCTTCTGCCATGATGCTGAGTTTCCTGAGGCCTCCCCAGCCATGCCGAACTGTGAATCAATTAAACCTCTTTCCTTTATAAATTACCCAGTCTCAGGTATGTCTTTAACAGCATGAGAAGAAGCTAATCCAGTGATCTTTAAATAAATAGTCACAGTATAAATGGCAAAATACTGTTTTCTCAGTTTGCACCATACTAATCATGCCAACCTCAGGCAATCCATCCCTTTCAAATTCCTCGCAATTCATCCTGGGATATATAGGGAGGACCTTTCAGCTACAATTTGTGACCTGTGGCTCTGGATTCCATAGAAACGCTTACCATTTTCCTCTTTTCTCACTAAGGCTCACAGTGGCGATGTCTTCTAAAGCTGTTGAGTTTAGAAGGTGGCGTAGCTTCTGCCACTGCCCACCACCCACCACCCACCACCCACCACAGACATGCTGATACTGCTGATGCCCAGGCTTGAATTTGCTGTGTCTGTCTTGTGGCCTTGAAGAGTTCCTTGTGATGTTCTCCATATCAAGCTGAGGGTACCATCCTGAGCCACATAATAAGTAAATATATTTTGTGCTGCTGGCTCAAGTTCTGGTGGCTTGTGCTCTCACAGTCCCACAGAGACTTTTGTGAAACAGTTTTTTGGGGGACTTACTTGTTTATTTGCAGTGCCCTTGTGCCCTATTTCAGTCCAAGTACAGATGGGCTGGGTTAAGTGACACCATATTCAGAAACATAGTTCTGAGGCTTGTACTTTGTTTTTAATCCAAGCTGTGTACATTGATAACTTCTACCCCCACCTTGAGAGGTGTCTAGAAAAGCCTAATTTCTAGGTGAGCCCATCTGAAGTTCAGGCAATACTCTTGTTGGCCAAGAGCAGACACTTTAGATATTTCAATTTACTGTCATCTTTTTTTTAAAAAAAGTTATGATTGACACCTAATAATTGAATGTAATTATGGGGTACAACATGTTTCAATACATGTATACATTGTGTACACGATCAAATCAGGGTAATTAGCATATCCATGACTTTAAATATTTATTATTTCCTTGTGCTGAGAATGTTCAGCACAATACTAACATTTAAAAATATACTTTATTTCCTGTTTGGATGGTGGAGAATCTTTAGTTGTGGTTCTCTCCAGGTAGATATTCTTGATTTCACTTTTTTGTATTATATTAAGAATCTAGTGTTCAAGCAGGCTGAATTTAGTTTGAATCTCAGCTTCCTCGCTGGTGGTGTGATTGTGGCACATTTCTAGATTTCTGGGGAACTCAATCTCCTTATCTATGAAATTGACAGAAAACTCGTTTCATAGGGATTGTGTGAGGATTAGAGATACATGTTAAGTTTACTGGGCACATGCTAGATACTCGGAGTTATGTGGCAGTAATGTTGACCTCTGAGTTGGTCGTATCACTTACTATCTATCAGTAAATAAAGGAATCTCTCCTGTTACTTGACTTCATAGATCTGTGCTCAGATGCAACTCTGTTGCAGATCAATTTCCTTAAAGTCTCCCTGGGAAGATGCCTGCTTCTTCTGTAAATATCACATCAACACTCTACAAGTGACTTTTGCATACTCTAGGTAGCCTCTCTTCTAAGTTAGGTTATTTTAGACAGTTTTTTTCTTAAAAATGCAGCCGTCAGAAGAGTGTAGATTTAAAAAACAAAACAAAACAAAACAAAGCATCCCATGGAGCCCAACTTCTCTGTAAATTTTCTGGACCTCATTTTGGTTACTAAAAACAGTGAAAGTAATGAGCCGGGTGGTCTTTTAATAACTCGTTTGTGCTTTAAAAATTCATTATTCTATAAGAGAAGATCTGTTAGGCTCAATTTTGTATTTTAGGCAGGTGGCTTCCATATATCTAGGATGGTTTCTGGTATTTCTGTATTCTGGTGTGGAATTAAGTAGGCATCCAGGAGAAATTCAGTGTAAGTCAAAGTTTGGAAATTAACCAAGCAGCTTTCAGCCCCTTTTGATTTTGGTCTGCAAAGGTTTTCATTACATTTTACAAAGGAATACTTGGGATATCCATTTGTAAATCAAATTCTTCATTTTAAGCTATTTGCCAGTGTATTATCTGTTGTGATTTTGTCAGTTGTAACCTTTTAGAAGAATATTACTTTGAATTGTTATGTAGCCTGTTATGTTCTTCAGACCATTATGAAAATCTCTTTTATTAAGGAGAATATTTTGGTAAAACAATTTGAATATTTCCTAAGGAAGGCAAAAAGTATATTTTTTATATTCTTCCATTTAATTCCATTATTTGGTACTAGTTCTAATTTTTAGAAAAATAAAATGTAACTAAAGTAATAGTTGGCATCGTGAAGTATGATATCTTGCAGTCTTCTCCAGAACACCAAATTTCCACAAACCAAGTGGCTCCCTAGTTAATCATATCTCATAAGTGCTGAATGAAAGTCAGTTAACAGACTTTTGAAATGTAGTACTCTTTTGGATCTTTGATATACTAATGCGAATTGTGAATCCTCAAAAAGAAAGTAGAGTATACACCTACTAAACTACGTAGCCTGGTATCCAAAGAACACTTGTTGAGATTCTTCATAATATTAGTGTTCCAAGGATACAGTTTGTGAGAAGCTCATTATATAGTACTTTATAGTTTATAAAGTACTCTTGCATTATTACCTTATTTGTTTCTCACAACCCATTTAGGTGTTGTTTTACTGGTCAGGTACATGAGCATCTGAGAAATTGTTGCTACATATTGAAGGCACATACTTATTTACTTGGAGATTAATTTGTGTTAAGAAGGAAATTAGAATCTTAAATCAGCAACGGTATGTTGTTTTGATAAGCGTTTGAGGAGTTAATTGAGTACAGCTCTGGTGATTACAGAGAAATCTGTTAGAAAATGTTGACACAAAGAATGAGAGTTTAAAAATGTCAACTATTTTACCACTGGGCATGCTAGTGAAATTTTCCACTCAGTTATGTTTGTGTCAACAACAAAGAATTTCTTTAAATGTCATGTATTTTTAGCAGTGCATTATGCATTATGGCTGTGCAATATAAACTCTCTTAGTTTTTATTAAATTTAAATGTGTGTTAGCCTATAATGTTATCGTTAATGCTGTGCTTGTTTCTAAAGTGGGAGCTCCACAACTCAGAATACTCTGAATCATAGACTGATAGGAAATTGAGTCCATGCAGATTTTTTTTTTTAGCATCCCTTGGTTTATCCTCCTCTTCAAAAAGCTGAAATTACCCCTGAAACTACTGGATCATGGAACTATACAGTATGCTTGAAAGTCAATGGAAGGGTGCTCATTTTTTTATTTACTGGTAGATGCTTGTACAGTGCTTACCATTTCCCGCCCTATGTCCTAAAGGATCTATAAATATCAGGTTATTTAATTAATAGTTATTGAGTGTCTGTGCTGTGGACTGAATGTGTCCCTCCAAAGTTCTGTGTTGAAGCCCTAACCCACAGTGTGATGGCATTTGGAGGTGGGGCATTTGGGAGATAATTAGGTTGGAATGAGGTCATGAAATGGAGTCCTCATGATGGGCATGAAGGGACCTTGAGTTCTCTTTACCATGTGAAGATTCAGCAAATAAGTGACTGGCAGTAAACCAGGAAGAGAGCACTCACCAAGAACCTGACCATGTTGGCAATTTGACCTCAGACTTCTAGCTTCCGGTACTATGAGATATAAGTGCTTGTTGTTTAGGCCACCCAGTCTGTGATACTCTGTTATAGCAACCCAGACTAAGATAGTCTGCTCCTGTGCCAGGTGGTTACCCTGGTCTTTAAGGCATTTTATGAAATTCTACAGCACCTCACTGAAGAAGTTTGTATTCTTTTACTAATTTTATAGATGAGGAAACAGATACTCTTCTAGAAATCTTCTGCTTCTCAAATTGAAGGTACACAGCTGTATGTCAAGGTTAATACAAGCAACAGGAAAAGAATTGTCCTGCATCTTTAGAATTTGGCTTTGTTGCTGCACAAACAAAATCAGCTGAATTCTTTTCAGCTTTATGTTTTCAAAGAGAAAGTTGTTTTTGGAACTTACCACTTCAGTCCCAATGGAAAATCTCTCCACCTACGAAGAAACCCTCCATGGATTGAAGGCATACTTTGAATAGCTCCTTGAGGTTGGGGATAGATGGTTAAGATACATACCTGGGGTAAGTAATAAAACGGTCCTTATTCAGCCACACACTAGGATTTGGTGTGGGTGAGCATGATGGGTGGGTTTTGAGACATCCTGTGGGAAGAGATTTAAGAGAGTTGAGTTGGCCTTCAGTGAAGAGAAACAGCAAGGAAGAATGGAAGTGTGTGGGTAATATTGATAGGTTTCTGCTCTGCATTGTTTGATGTTAATCTTATTCTTGTCTTCCCACAAAATCTTTAAAGTGTTTGCTTTAAAAAATAATTTGTAAAACTGGATTTGTTTTAGGGAATGTGGCCAAGTACTGATGATAGCTTCAAGGAAGACTTAGAGGACTTGCTGAGACACCCAAGGGAGGCTGACACCTCTGGGTTTCATCTATCTGGGACTAGCGTTGATTTCCTCTGGCAGTATATGTGTCAGTTCTTTTTTATATAGCATCTGAAGGTTTTATGTGTTTGAAATACAGAATGGTCCCTATCCACCAGAATCCCTCAGTATTTTATTTAAGTTACATAATTTTAATTTTGTAATCATCTTTATCCTACACCTCAGCATGCATAGTACTAGCCCTTCTGTGGGTAGGCTCATACCTGTTTACCAAATGCAGATGTATTCTGAACAGTAGTGAGTTCTTAAACCTTGCTTGATCTCTACATGTCCTCTTAATAAGATGTTTGTAGTAGATTCTCCATCACTCCATTGTGTGTTTAGCGAACTCTTCACTGTTGACACGTTAATTATATTCAACTGAAATTCACTTACATAACTACTTAGCTCAAACCAGTAGCACATATTTGAGAAACTGAACATTTTGAGTCCAAGTTCTGTATTTTACATTAATTTAAACATATGTGAAGAGAGTTTTAGCCCATTATTGTTGAATTTTGAGATATTTAGAGACACTGGTTTTCCTTTTGTCTTTTTGCCTACCTCATAGTCAGAGTATGAATTCTGTAGCATGTAATCCACATGTTGATACTAATTCATTAATCAATGTTCTTTAGAGTTGTCCCACCAGATGCAAACCTACCTAAACTAGAGGCCGGCCTTGTATTCTTGTATTGAATATAAGAATATCATGTGGCATATTGTAAAAGCATCACTGAAATTATACTACTCTAGGCCTCAGATATGGTCCATGCCTTTTTTCTTGTGTCTAATAGTCTTATCAAAACAGAACTGACCTTTTTTAGTGAACCTATGCTACTTTATCAAACTGATGCTTTATTTTTTATTTTTTATTTTTTATTTTATTTTATTATTTTTTTTTTTGAAGGGGGATGGAGTCTCTGTCGCTAGGCTGGAGTACAGTGGTGCGATCTCGGCTCACTGCACCCTCCGCCTCCTGGGTTCAAGTGATTCTTCTGCCTCAGCCTCCCGAGTAGCTGGGACTACAGGTGTGCACCACCACATCCAGCTAATTTTTGTATTTTTAGTAGAGATGGAGTTTCACCATGTTGGCCAGGATGGTCTCATCTCTTGACCTCATGATCCACCCACCTCAGCCTCCCAAAGTGCTGGGATTACTGTGCCCAGCTGCTTTCTTTTTTTCTTTCTTTATTTCTCTCTTTCTTTGAGACAGTCTCACTCTGTCGCCCAGGCTGGAGTGCAGTGACACAATCTCAGCTCACTGCAAGCTCTGCCTCCCAGGTTATGCCATTCTTTTGCCCCAGCCTCCTGAGTAGCTGGGACTACAGGCGCCCACCACCATGCCTGGCTACTTTTTTAATATTTTTAGCAGAGACAGGGTTTCATCGTGTTAGCCAGGATGGTCTTGATCTCCTGACCTTGTAATCTGCCCGCCTCGGCCTCCCCACTTTGTTTTTGAGTACTCACATTTTACCTTTTAATGAGTTGTCTTCAAAACTGGCAGAAGTTGACTCTAGACTTTACCTAATTTTATCACTGCCTCTTTTAATCTGGAGCATTTGTCCTTCAAAATTGGCAGAAGTTGACTCTAGACTTTAATTAATTTTATCACTGCCTCTTTTAATCTGGAGCATTTGTCCATTTCTGCTCTTCTGTAACATCTTCATGATTTCTCAAATTTCCTTTGATTAGTTTACAAAGATACCAGTAATTGGAGAAGCAAAAATGATGATATAGTAATAGCTGATTGGCATTTCAGAGCATTAGTATACCACTTCTTCACTTGACCTTTTTAATAGTAATAGAGAGTCATTGGGAAAAAGGATATATGAAAAATTAGAAAATAAGCCTATGAGGAAAAAGCTAAAGATGGCATGGTTTTTCTCCAAAAAAGAGAAAGCTCAGACTTCATACATGAGGATGTATTGTAGTAGTAGCCAGCTCTTTTCTCATTCCACCAAGACCGAACCGAAGGGAATTGATTTAGGCTGCATTATTAAGGGATGTATATTGAGTATTAATAGGAATTTTATGATTCTGAATATTGCTCATCTCTGGAGGGACTTTTTGGTAGAAGTTGTGATTTCTCTCCTCTCTTAAATCTCTAAAAATAACATCAATTTTCATCTCTCAGTAATGTTGTACAGTGCTCCCAAAGGCTAAGAGAGATATTAAGTGACCTTTCAAGTCCTTTCTTGCTCAGTGACTCTGTCTTTTCACAGATCTCACCCCACAGCTAGAGATCTGTTGCATTAGATTCACTTTTGTTCTTTCTTTGTCATTTAAAGGGCTGTTAACATTCCATCATGGATCTGCTAATGGAAAGGTGACCCTGCCATTTAATATACTGTTCTCAGTGTAAAAATAAAACTCCACTTTATATGTTTATGTAAAATATAAATACTTTATGAGGTATTTCAGTTATTTAAAAAACATGAGCTATTTGATAAATTATTTTTAAAGACAGTCTTTATTTTCAGTTTACCTTCTTTTCTCTTTCTGTTGTGAAATTGAACATGCTATGCATTTATTTTTATTTTTTCATTCAAGCACTTTATTTCTAGTTCTTTTAGTTAACATGTTCTGTAACTAAAAGTAGTTTTTAGTATAATAGTTTTTAAAAACTAGATTACCAGAACAACAAATGCTATTTGAGAATATCATCTCTCAAAATTTCTGATTTGGAAATAAATCATAGATAAAAAATCAAGGCAAATATGTAAAATACTTTCATAGCAGTTACTGTACCATTTGGACAGTATTATCCCGTTTGACCATTGTTACTTTTACTTCATTGATAACTAAATACAGGGAGGGTAAATCAATATAAAACCTTGGACTCCTAGATCTCAGCTTACAAATAGGGACTTTGGGCAATTTGCTTAATCTTTGTTTATCAAACGTCAGTTTTACCATTTATAATCTAGCATGGTAATGGCACAATGCTTATTTAGATTGCTGGAAAAATAAATACAGAATCCTTAGCATAGTGCTTGTCACATAGTAAGAGCTATAAAGATTATTGTTTTATTCATTAAGAACAACAGATTACAGATTTCTTACTACCGTTCACTAGGCATTATGCTAAGTAATGAGCATGTAAGGACAAAAATATTCCATTCTTTGTGCTGGGGAATCTTTCTTCCTTGTATTGGAAACATAGGTGGAAACATGTAATTGTGATATGAGTGCTCATAGACATGCAATTTTCCAGAAAGTAGAGTTGGATAATAATTTGATCGTTGGAGAAAACAGAATTTCAAAATTGTTTAAAAACACAGGGGAGGTTACTATTTCTTTAGATTGTTCTAATTTTAGCAAAATAGATTGATACATTATTCTTACAAATAATCATAAAGTAGAAATAAACAGTTTTCCTTTACTTGAATATAAATGTGTTTAGAAGACAGTTGGAGGAAGTGGAGAGCCTCTTAGTTCCATTTACATACTGATATTAATATTCTAAGTTGATTTTAGGATTACTCACATTTAATTTATCTTCTAATGTTGTTTATTTAACTCTACATGCGGTAATTTACTTTTAGTCCCTTAAAATAACATGGGTGCTTTGGCAATATCTATATTTATAAAGTTATTTTCAGTTTCATATCCCCCACCTCTCACTAATACTACTGTCATAGATTGGGGATGAAATGTTACAAATAAATCTTCTACATATAATACATGTGTACACCTATGGTTCTTAAAAACGATTGTCACGATTAGGGTATATTGCCTGAGACGTCAAACAGCCTGTGAGAGCTGATGAGGTGACTGTCATCATTATAAATAATAGCCAGTGAGAGTGAGTGGGTTAATGGATTGCTGTTTCCTGGTAGTGTTTTAGAAGCTAAGGTCACCTGAGAACCATTGGTGGTTTCATAGACTTCTTAGAGTTGGAAAGAAACTTGGAGTCACCCCTTCAGCCTCACAGCTAAGATAAGAATGACCTTTTTCTGCATCTCTGACTAGTGGACATCCAGACTCGAACACTGCACATGGATGCATGGAAGAAAGACAAGAAAGTTTTTCCTTGCAATGCTCAGCATTCTGTGGAAGGTAGACATTTGTAGCATCTGTAGTGTGTAGCAGGAGGCGTATGCAGTTAGGTTCACTTTTTTGTGCTTAAGATGGTGGTCAGTGTCACAGAAGTGAAGATGGAGTCTGGCAAAGGAAAAGATTTTCGTGTTTTACTTGCCTGGAGTAGTAGCTCCCATCCTGCCAGACCAGATGCCCACCTAATTTTAATGCCCCCTATAATATTCTGAAACAAAATTTGTAGATAATAGTAACCTATTTATATGTATTTACTAAAAACCACTAAACATGCCCAATTGCAATATATTAGAGAAATAGAAGAAATTTATCCCATGTTTTTCAGCATGTAAATGCTCAGCCACAACTGTGTCTTTATAAAAGTTGAATACTTGTTTCCTTATATAGAATCATTTATACTTTACTATACATGCAAACTGCAATAGACGTGCCATTGAGAATATAACATGCAGAAATGGTGTTCAACTTTACTGAAATTTCCACATGACAAGGATTACTGTCTTCTCTCTTTTATGCAGTAGTTGCATTGCTGGAAAAAGTCAACACATACTAAAATCATGCAAAAAAATCTTTGTGTTTATGTGGAAAATTGAGTTAGGTTGTGGATTCAGATAATATAAAGTTTTGTTTTTTTCACCAACAGAATATAGGTAATTAGAAAATTGTGCAGGACATGGAAAGTACTCTATTGAAGGGATTCTTCTGTATATCGTAGTAGTATACCCAGCCACACCAGTGACCAAAAATGCTCCCACAAATTCCCATTAAACTGTTCCTGGGTTAGCGCTATCCTTTTTCAGAATCATTGCCCTTAGCTGACTCCATGAGAACTTCAGCTTGCAACTTGAAGCCCTAGGTGCTGCCTCAGACTAGAGAGTATACAAGAAACTGCCTTTGACAGGTGCTCTGGAAATCTCTAGTCAGGTACTTAACCCTCTTTTTACTAATTTACTAGGTTTTTAAAAGATTGCTGTGAAATTTATTAGAAACAAGCCCCTCATGCATACAAAGGCCATAACTAGAACATCAGATTCACTTAAAAATTCTGACAAAATATACCTAATATTCACCATTTTAATTATTTTTAAGTGTACAATTCAGTGACATTAAGTACAGTCACGTTGTTCACCATCACCAGTGTCCATCTCTGGAACTTCTACATCATCCCAAATTAAAATTCTTTACCAATTAAATAATAAATCCCCATTGCTTCTTCATTCCCAGCTCCTGATAACCACTATTCTACCTTTCTAAAAATTTACCCTACTAGTTTGACTAAAAATATTTTATTACAGGTTTTTCCTTTTTGATAATGTGAGATTGACTGTCTTTTTATGTTACAGGACCCTAGATATTTCCTCTGTTGCCAGAAACTTATGCTTCATTTTGTTTCTTTAATGTTGCTTGTTCTGTCCCTTAAATGTAAATAATAATATTCTCATTGCTCTTCTTTCTGTACTTCTGTCCCTGATTCTTTTGATTTTGTCATAATCTATGATTTCGCCCTTTAAAATGTTCTTAGACTTAAAATAGGAAGTAAGAACCATGCCTTGACAGATGACAATTAGAGTTAGATTCCATATTCTGCACGTGGCTTTTGTGGTGGTTTTCCATCCATTTGCCCCTGCTCTCTTTAATAAAGTTCTGTTGTGACTGTTAAAAGGCCTAAAACCTTTTAACGTTTGTAACTTGGAGACTTACAGGCTAAAATTTCCTCCTGAGGGAATCCTTTTGTATATCTAGTATCATTTTAAAGTAATAGACATGTATAATTTTCTCGAATCAAACACCACCCCTACCTGTTAGGTAAAATCTTTGGACTTCTATTTCATATGAAATCACTAATCTTTCAGCAAATTGTGTATTCAGAAATGCTATACAATAGAAGAGGAGGTAGAATGAAGGTTCCATTTAGGAACAGTTTGCCCTTAGCAAGTAACCAGGTGTTAGTCAGTGTTTCAGGATGACTTCATGGAAGGGAAGTCATTGAAATGTCTATAATCAAGTTTTTAAATATCATTCCCAAATTATCTTGTTGATTATTGATTACCAAATTTTATTAACTTTTAAAGACAGTTTTATTGAGATACAATTCACCAAAAAATCATTTATTTAAAGTATGTATTTCCATAATTTTTAAGTGTAGGCGTAATGTTGTACAGCCATTACCATAATCAGTTTTGGAATACTTACATTACCACCAAAAATTTCGTGACCTTTACCAGTCACTTCTCATTTCCCCCAAAACCCACACCGTTACTCAACCACTGGTCTACATTCTGTCTCTATAGATTTGACATTTTTGGACATTTCATGTAAATGGAATCATATAATATGATCTTTGGCTTCTTTCACTGAGCATTGTAAGGTTCCTCTACATTGTCCTATGTATCCGTACTTTGTTCTTTTTCATAGCTGAATAATTCCATCGTACAGATGGGCTACATAGTTTACCTCTTCATCCGTTGATGGACAGTTGTCTTGTTTCCACCATTTTGCTATTATGAGTAGTGCTGCTATAAACATTCATGTACAACTTTTTGCATGTGAGTATATTTCATTTTTATTACGTATGTATGTAGGATTGAATGTTTAACTTTTTGAATAGATGCCAGAGTGTTTTCCAAAGTGGTTGTACCATTTACATTCCTATCAAGCAGTGTATGAAGATTCCGTAATTCTTCTACATTTCACCAATATTTGTATTGTCTACTTTTTTTTTATGGCTGTCCTAGTGGGTGTGAAGTAGTACCTTTATTGTGGTTTTGGTTTACATTTCCCTGATGACTGATGTTATTGAACATCTTTTCATGTTTATTAACCTCTATTAACTCTGAAAACTTAAGTGTACAAAATTCCTATTAGTCCATTCTTTCACTGCTGTCAAGAAATACGTGAGACTGGGTAGTTTATAAAGAAAAGAGTTTTAGTTGGCTTACAGTTCTGCAGACAGTACAAGAAGCATAACTGGGAGGCCTCAGGAAACTTTCAGTTATGGTAGAACATGAAGGGGAAGCAGGCGCCTCTTACATGACTGGAGTAGGAGGAAGAGAGAAGCGGGGAGGTGATATATACTTGTAAGCAACCAGATCTCAGATAACTCACTCACTATCACCAGAACAGCACCAAAGGGGAAATCTAGCCCAATGATGCAGTCACCTTCCACCAGCTCCACTTCCAACATGAGGGATTACAGTTTGTCATGAAATTTAGGTGGGGACACAGACCCAAACCACATAGAAGCTCTAACCTGGCAGTTAGCTTCATTAGTGATGATGGATCAAAGGGACATAGCGTATTTCATTTAATTCTAAGATACACATTTTTCATATTTGACATCCCTGAAATCAATGCATTTTACAGTAAATATATTATGGCTTTAGTAAAGACAGTTAGGAAAAAGAAATTTCAGTTGACAGTTGAGGTTTATTACTTCTGGTTCTCTTAGTCCTAGAGCAACTGATTCAACTAGAAACTAAAGTATATTGTTAAATTAGGACCAAAATAGTTTTTTCTCTTGCAGCTCATCAGATTAAAATTATGGTGTGATGCCTCTTTACCTACGTAAGCCTTTTCTGATTAGTATTTACTTACCAATTTATAGGCAATAATAAATTTGATGTATTATTTATCCTCATTAAAAATAATTCCCTATTTCCTTGTAAAAAAATTATTAATTTATTGGGTATTTCCTCAATAAGTTTTTCTGTGTTCTTCTTTATAAACTTTAGGTCTCTGTGTGTCAATGTGTGTGAAGTAGTGCAGGGATTTAGTGAAAGCCACACCATCATTTATCATTGTTAGACTCACTCTTGTCTGGCAAGGACAGCTGACAAAGAAAAATATTGAAGGCTTGTCTTTTATTGATCTCCACTGGACTTTGACCCTTGCAGAAACTGACTACGGCCAGAATGTATGAACTCAATGTCATCTTTTATTATTGATGTTTATTTTAATTTACATCTTGATGTAAAATGGCATCTAGCGAAACTGTGTGCTTCCTATAGTATTATAGAAAACTAGGGTGCAGGGGGCAACAATCCTATTGACAGATGATGTAGTTTTATAGATTCTGGCGTCAGATTGTTAGATTATATATTTTCCAGAACCAAATTTGCTTTTGTATAACTTCTGTTTTTGATTTTAAATTTCAGTCTCTTGGTTACACAGTGTGACTTCTCTTTCATATGAGTGCTCTTCAGTTATTTATCAGACATCTTATTTCCACTAGTCTTTTTTCCTTCTAAACATTTCTTCCTCCCTCAGCTTTTCTTCAAATGAAATAGTTGGTTTTGTACACCACATCTCTGTATATAATCCTATTTGTGTGCCCTTTCTGGAAAAATGTCTTCAAAAATGATATTTGGAAAGCTAGTGGTCCAATGAAAAGTATACTATACTTGTACTTTTAGAATTATATGAACTTGTACACATTTTATTTATATCAGCCTTTCTGTAATTTTTTGCTGTCATTTTCTTGTAATCTGAGCTTTTTGGAATTAGGACCTATGTGTTCTTTAACTTTGACTAGATTTCTTAACATTGTCCTGGCTATGTGGGTAAATTTCTATGGCTAGTGACTAGTTGGAGGTTCGTAAAAAGAGGTGAGACTGAAAGACCTTTGGGTCTAGTTCTAGAAATAGCTGGAATGGCATGCTAAGAAGTTTGTATTAAAAAGTTGTTACAGATTTAAACATTTTAGAAAAATAGTTCTGTAAGGAGTATTTAATTTGGGAGATGAAGGTAGTTAAGTTTTGAATATGTTAATATGCAGAGGGAAGTTTCCTCTGTCTCATGGGATCAGATTTTGTCTGTCAAACCAACCTGTCTTAAGGGAACTTCTAAAAACAAAATAAAAATTGCCAGCATACCTTGAGTATTTATTTTAATCAAAAACATATACTTTTATTCAGCAATCTTTTGATGTAGAGTCATGACCTTTTTTTTCCTTGAAGTATTGTTCAGAGTTGTCTTTTTCACATAACCAAAATGGACTTCTTATTTCCAGTTTCTGTTTCTTTCAAGTGAGAATTTAAAGATACTTGCAAAGCAACTTGAATGAAGAATCCTTCCAGATTGTAAAATCCTTTTTTCTCTCTACTTAACAATTACCTCACCTTTACGTGTTCAGCAACACTTTTTAGCAGCTTGCCTTATTTATTTTCTTGCGATGACATTCACCTTAGTTTTCACGAGGAAAACCAAAACAAAATTTTTAAAAAAAACTTTCATCTTGCATGTTTACTTGCATAATATTAAAAGTTTTCTAAAATGTAAAGATGGAACAGAGGGTAAAGGAAAGAGTAGGTTTATGGAGTATGACAGAGACTGCCAGTTATCCCCCAATACCCAGTGTCCTTCAGCATCTGTTTTCTGGGCATATGGCCACACATTTACTGACTGTATTTCCTAGCTTTTCTTGAAGCAGAATGAGGCCAGAAGACAAGCTTCTGCCTGTGGGGATGTGAATGGAAGTGATGGGTACTGGTACCACTTCTGGATTGTGCCCTTAAGGTGAAAGGGCATCTCCTCCACTTCCCGTACTCATTTTCTCCCTCCTGCTGATGGCAGGGTTCATGTACAGGTGGGATCCTGGACAGATATCTTACATCTGAGGTGGAAGCCATGTAATGAAGATGGCAGCACAAAAATATATGTCTTTTAGATCTTGTCTATACTTTTAAAATATGCTTAGAAATCTGTTGCTTATGTTTTAATAGGATTACAGTAATTAATTTGGACTATACATTAGATGTCAAGTAAAAAAAAAAAAATTTATCCTGTACTCAGCCTACCTCCTGCTGAGCCCCTACGTTCTGATAAGTAGGGAAAAACTACAGAACGTCCCAAAACTGCAAAATGCTTAAGCCTTAGTCCTGCCCGATAATTTAAAAAGTCCGTTTATGTAGTGTTCAGATAAAAATGTTTCATCACTTGCCATGCTCCCCTCCTGCTGTTCTCCCCAATTGGTGTGGGGGACAGCAGGTGGGTGGGAAGAGTGACTTAAACTCATTGTAGCAGGAATTGTCTGATCCCATAGATGTAGTGTTCTCTGCCTCCCTAGTCTCAGAGGTGATGGCTTCCACCTAGGTATTCCTGGCATCACAATTGAAATCTCTGGTGCTGTAACTCATAGCTTACTTGGAGCTTACCTGCTTGAGTTCCCCCTAAGTGCAGTCGTTAGTCTTTTACTAGGTCTTGGTCATCTCTCCTACCGTTATATTGGTCCGTGTAGCATCCCAGTGTCTGTCAACTCAGTTACCACACACTCTGAAAATTAGAGGTGCCTTGGTTGGGAAATATCAACCACAGAGGCTCTCCTGCCCAAATGTGGTGTGGTCATTTTTAGGGCCCATGTTGGTAAGGGGCCCAACTTGAGAGAAAGTGTGGGGAAGGAATGGAGGTAGGGGTTATCAGGAAACTTTTGAGAGTTAAAAGTAATTTGCTTTGACTAGGAGTGAGATTTATGTATATGAGTAATGAGATGGGAAGATGGGTAGATGCAAAGGAAATTAAAGAAGATGATTTTATTCAACTTTAATCATGGAGATACCAATTTTTTCTAAATAAATTGCATAATTTTGATTTAGTGTAAAAATTTGGAAATTACAGAAACATTCAAGAAGTAAAATTACATTACTCCAGTATAAACACTTTTTTCCCTCAGAGATCATTGTTCTGATTTTTAATTTTTAAAAAATATTTCTTTGATGTAATTTTTCACGTGTACTTGTCTTGTGTGAATAAACATATATATATATAGCTCTAAAATATACTATATGTGCTTATTTTCCCTTTATGAATTGTTTTTGTATCTTTTGCTGGTTTTTTTTTAGAATATTGATATTTTTCTTGTCAATTATTGTTCATTATGTATTAAAGAAAGCTAGTTTGCTGGTCATTAATTATGAATATTTTTGTCCTGTTCTGTAATTTCCCTTTCCATTTTATTTATGGGTTTACATTTTTTTCTTAAAGTACGTTTTGGGACTCTTTATTTTATTTTGTGTATTATGTTTACATATTTGTTTATATATTTAAATCTAGTCTGCTTTTAAAAAAATTGTCAGTGTAAAAACCAGGCTCTTGGATCAAATAAAGCGAACCTGACCATGGCTTAATGAAGGCAGATGTTTATTTCTCCCATGTCACAAATATAAGTTTAAATAGTCCTGAGGTGCTCTACCCCATGTGGTCATTCAGGGATCCAAGTACTAGTAGTCAGTCATTGATTCTTCACTACTGTGCACCTATAATAAAAGAAAAAGCTAAATAAGCAAAAAGTATTATTATTTTCATTAAACCTGAGCGATAAATATTTATCTCTTTAATATTATTCCATGTGACCAAATGGGAAATACACTTATAGTACTCTTACTGTATACCAAAGCATGACGGTTGGTTATCGTGAGGGAAAACAGTTGTTTGAGTTGTGAACTGAACTAGCTCTTTTCTTGGAAAACCATTTTTAATTGATAGACAAACTACGGTTAGTCCAACTTGGGATTGGCAGAGTTAGCCATTCACTTCAAGGAAAATAGCTAACTCTTATTTGTTGACAGCTATAAAATTTGAACTTTCAAGCCAAATAAAATTTTTAAAATAAAAATACTTAAAAACTTGTTCCTGCTACTGGGATATTGGCATCTTCAAGACTGAAATCCTTTTCTGAGGAGATTATGAGTAATTTTGAAAAGGAAATTAGAAAATATACGTGTGTGTGTGTGTGTGTGTAAAAATAATGAAATATGTCAACATTTGGTCCTGCAAAACTCAACCAATTTGCAAATCAAACGTGGGTTAAAAGATTAATTCCAAGTATGAGATAGACCAGTGGATTTAATGTGTAGGCATACCTTGTTTTATTGTTCTTCACTTGATTGTACTTTGCAGATAACTGCCTTTTTAAAAAACAAAAACGAAAAGCAAATTGAAGGTTTGTGGCAACCCTGCATCCAGCAAGTCTGTCAACACCATTTTTCTAATGTGTGTGCTCACTTTGTAGCTCTGTGTCACATTTTGGTAGTTCGCACAGTATTTCAAATGTAATCTGGGATCAGTGATCTTTGATATTACTATTCTGATTGTTTTGGAGTGCCATAAACTGTGCCCATATAAGACAATTAACTTAGTTGACAAATGTGCGTATTCTCTCTCCTCCACTGGACTGGCTGTTCCCTCATATCTCCACCTCTTCTTAAACCTCCCTATTTCCTGAGACACAGCAGTATTGAAATTGGGCTTAATAACCCTACAGAGTGGCTTCTAAGTGTTCAAAGGAAAGGAAGAGTCACAAGTCTCTCAGTTTAAGTCAAAAGTTAGAAACGATTAAGCTTAGTGAGGAAGGCATGTCCAAAGTTGAGATAGGCTGAATGCTAGTCCTCTTGCACCAAACATTTAACCAAATTGTGAATGTAAAGGAAAAGTTCTTGAAGGAAATTAAAAGTGCTACTGCAGTGAACACACGAATGATAAGAAAGTGAAACCAGCTGATACGGAGAAAGTTTTAGTGGTCTGGATAGAAGAGCAAACTAGCCACAGCATTCCCTTAAGCCAAAGCCTAAGCCAGATCAAGGCCCTGCCTCTCCAGTTCCGTGAAGGTTGAGAGAAATGAGGAAGCTGCAGAAGAAAAGTTGGTTCACGAGCTTGAAGGAAAGAAGTCATCTCCATTAAATAAAAATGCAAGGTAAAGCAGCAAGTGCTGATGTAGAAGCTGCAGCAGGTTATCCAGAAGATCCAGCTAAGGTCGTTGATGAAGATGATAAACAGATTTTCAATGTAGGCAAAACAGCCTTCGATTTGAAGAAAGTCCCATCTAGGACATTCATAGCTAGAGAGGAAAAGTCAGTGCTTGGCTTCAAAGCTACAAAGGACAGTCTAACTCTCTTGTTCTGGGCTAATGCAGCTGGTGACTGTTGAAGTCATTGCCCATTTAGCATTCTAAATATCCTAGAGCCCTTAAGAATTATACTAAATCTTGGCTGGGTGTGGTGGCTCATGCCTGTAATACCAGCACTTTTGGGAGGCCAAGGTAGGCAGATCACCTGAGGTCAGGAGTTCCAGACCAGCCTGGCCAACATGGTGAAACCCCATCTCTACTAAAAATACAAAAATTAGCCAGGGGTGGTGGTGGGCACCTGTAATCCCAGCTGCTTGGGAGGCTGAGGCAGGAGAATCTCTTGAACCCAAGAGACTGAGGCTGCAGTGAGCTGAGATCACGCCACCGCACTCCAGCCTGGGTGACAAGAGGGGACTCTGTCTCAAGAAAAAAAAAAAAAAATTAGTCTGCTGTGCCTGTGCTCTGTAAATGGAAGAACAAAACCATGGATGACAGCATATGTTTTTACAGCATGGTTTTCCTAATATCTTAAGCCCAGTGTTGAGACCTTACTGCTCATTTGATTCTTTTCAATATATCAATATATTTCTGCTCATTGACAATGCACCACATTATCCAAGAGCACTGATGGAGATGTACAAGGAAATTATTGTTGTTGCTGCTGTTTTTAGAGACAAGGTCTTGCTCTGTTACCAGGATGGAGTGCTGTGGCATGGTCATAGTTTACTGCAGCCTTTAACTCCTGAGCTCAGGTGATTCTCCCTCCTTAGCCTCCCAAGTAGCTAGAACTACAAATGCCTGGCCAGTGTTTTTTATTCTTATTTTTTTGTAGAGATGGGGGTCTTGTTATGTTGCCCAGGTTGGTCTTAAACTCATGGCCTCAAGCTATTCTCCTGCCTTGGCCTCCCAAGGGAATTATAGGTGTGAGCGACTGTGCCCAGCCTAGTGTTGTTTTTATGCCTTCTAATACAGCATTTGTTCTGCAGCTTATGATCAGGAAGTAATTTCAACTTTCATGTATTATTGTGTAAGAAGCACATTTTGTGAGGCTAGAGCTGCCATTAGATAGTGATTCCTTTAATAGATCTGAGTAAATTGAAAATCTTCTGAAAAGGATTAGTCATTCTAGGTGCCATGAAAAACATTTGTGATTCATGGGAAGAGACCAGAATATTAACATTAACAGGCATTTGAAAGAATGCCTGGGTTCATTGAGGGGTTTGGGACTTCAGTAGAGGAAGGAGCTGCAGATGTGGTGGAAATAACAAGAGAACTAGAATTAGAAGTGGAGCCTGAAGATGTGAATGATTTGCTGCAGTCTCATGATAAAACTTTAAGGAAGGAGGAATTGCTTCTCGTAGATGAACAAAGAAAATGGTTTCTTGAGATGGAGTCTTCTCCTGGTGAAGATGCTGTGAACATTGTTGAAATAACAAAGGATTTAGTATCTTACATAAACTTAGTTGATAAAGCAGTGGCAGGGTTTTAGAGGATTGGATCCACTTTTGAAAGAAGTTCTGCTGCTGTGGTTAAAATGTTGTTCAAAGAGCATCACATGCTACAGAAAAATCTTTCTTGAAAGGTAAAGTCAGTCAATGCAGCAGACTTCGTTATTGTATTATTTTAAGTAATTGCCACAGACACTTCAGCTTTCCCCAACACTCCCCCGATCAGCTGGCAGCCATTGCCACGGAGGCAGGACCCTTCTCCAGCGGAAGATGATGACTTGCTGAAGGCTCAGATGATTGTTAACGTTTTTTAGCAATAAAGTATTTTTTATTAAGGTATGTACATTGTTTAGACATCATGCTATTGCACAGTTAATATAGACTATGGTAGAGTGTGAACATAATTTTTATATGCACTGGGAAACCAGAAAATTCCTATGAATTGCTTTATTGCAATATTCTCTTCACTGCGGTGGTTTTGAATAGAACCCATAATATCTCTGAGGTATGCCTGTACAAAAATAAAACTTCGTAGAAATCGTTTCAGATTCTACACTGTAATAATCAAACTTTAAGAAGTTACCACTTCTCAAATTACGACATAGAATAAGACTATCCATAATTATACTTAAAATGCTGTTGAATGCTCCTCCCTTTTCTAACTGAATTATGTGAAAATGGATTTTCTTCATATATTTCAACCAAAGTGTAATGTATTACAGTATATTAAATGCAGAAGTAGATACTAGAATCTAGCTGCCTTTTATTGTGCTATTTGCAGAAATGCAAAACAGTGCTACTTGTCTTACTATTTTGGGGAGGGAAGGCAAAATATAATTATTTCATTAGAATTGTGTATTCTTTTTTAATAACTAGCAACTTAATGACTGTGTTATGATAACTAATCAAGAAAAAAGGAGGTGACCTTTTTCTTTTTCTTCCTTAGTGGCTCTCAATCTTTAGCATGCATCAGAATCACTTGGAGGGATTGTTAAAACACAGATTACTGGACCCCTCACCTCCAGAGTTTGTTTCTGACTCAGTAAACACTGGATGGGGCCTGAGATGTCCATTTCTAACAAAATCCCCGGGTGATGCAGATACTGGTATCATCGTTTCAGAACCACTGTTCTACTTATTTCTTTGGTTTATTAGGCAACCTTGTTTTACCTGCCATTTGGGAAGGAAAAATATTAGAATTTTTAAAAGACATGTATGTAGTTTGGGTATAAAGATACTGGAAGTGTAGTATCCTTAGTTGCCAGAAATTTGGGAATTAAAAAAAATTAAGCAGAATAGTTTGTCAGGAATTATTCAGTGTCTGAGACTTTCCCCTACATACAAGCTAACAATTTACCATACCACCATTTCATGAATGCTGTGAAAAAACAAGGAGTTCCTCATTTAGAGATGAAAAATGACTTTAATACAGCAGTTATGCCAGAGAATCAGCATTGGTGGTGATTTACCCAGTCCGTAAGGACAGCATGAACAGTGCCAGGTGATAGGTGCACAAGCAGTGGGTTATATTATAGTAGATGAACCCTGACTTTAGGGATCACAATTTTTTAAAAATAAGTCAATCTGACCTTTGTCCTAGAGGATATATTGCCTTTATTATACTGGACAGTAAACCTATTTTCTGCCACAGAGGGAGACATTATCAGTGTCTTGTCTCTACAAATACCCTTGAAAAGATAGGAATAGGTAGTCCATGACTCTGCTCACAAATGTTCACAAATGTGAGAGAGGCCCATGGAGAATTGTAGCTTAGCAGAGGAAATGTTGAAAAAGTTTGTATATGTTAATTATTTGCCAGTCCTTAATAGAAAACAGCTTAGGAAAAACATGAGAGCAATTAGACTTGAGCTTTAGACAAAACAGTGTATGATTTCCTGATGAAGAAAAATATCTTCCTCTTGTGTGGTTCTAAATTATTTTCATAAATGTGTATGTATAATTGTGATAGGAAGTAAAGTTTCTTACCCTTTTAGGTCTTACATGAACTGTAAAACAAAACATTCTTATAAAGTGTGTGTATATGTGTGTGTGTGTGTGTGTGTGTGTATATATGTATAAAGTGTAAATGTGAAATTAGTATGAGAAGTAATGGTATGTTAGCTACAATAAATTGCACGTGCAATTTGATTGTTTTGATTTGGCATACCTCTTCTGCAATGGGCTGTATAATATCAAATTTTCCCACATATTTTTCTACCTAAAATTCTGTAACTTTCTTTTGTGCAGCATGCAGTATTTATTTGGCCTTCACTTGGTACAGATGCATCATTAACCTCCTTTGTTTCTCCCTCATTAGCTCAAGATAATTAAAGTATTACTACTTGGCACAGGGGTAATCAAGACTCTTTGGGTCGATGTGACAGAAAGCAACCTCATACCTGGCTCTCATAGCTGGGAAATCAAGGTGGATTTGTCTGCAGTTACAACTAGAGTGATATATTTCCTACTTGGCCCAGGTCAGTCTGGTTGACCTTGTGTCCGCTTTAACTCTCGAAAGTCCCTACTTGGAAGATAAATTATATGTTCTCCTGACTGTGGCTTCATGTAAAGGTTCAAACAGTACTGTCAGGCTTCTCGTTTCCTGGTCTTCATTCAGTGCTGCTACTCTAGGTTTTGGCCCCATCCTTTAATGGCATCCTCCATTATGTGATCATTGAAAATGGCTTTTGTGGGCCAGATTTCGCATCATCTTTTCAGTGCTGTGATCTTTCTTGATAAGTTTCATATAAAAGGAAAGAGACTGGCTCTTTCCTTTATAGGGGGGAAAAAATCACTGCATCTTAAGTGATTGTAAGTTTTATGTATATATATATTACATGTATATATCTTATATTAATTTGTAAAATATTTTGTTTGCTGGTTGGTATAAGACCTAGAAGCGTGAGGAATTTTATTCCCAATGACACCACTCTCATTGGCCAGTTGGAAACACATGACACTTCTTCTTTGACCAATTGGGTGATTGACAGTCAAACCAGATAGAGTGGTGGATGGAAAGGTCCCTCCAGCACAACATTTGACATTCGCTTGAGTATCTTAGGGACTTATAAACACAAACTCAAATATAGACCTTGAAACTGTATGACCCCCTTCAGACATATGGTGTGATTAGAGTGACTTGGAGTTTATTTTATCACTATACAAATAAGAACACTGTATTAAAAATTTTCACAGAAAACTTATAGACACCTAAAAATATGCCTATGGCCTCCGGTCCTCCACCCTTCCTCATCGAGTGGGTGTGTAGATTCAAATTTTAGAAACATTTTGTCTGTCAGTTCAGTTAGCCGAGTGGTCTATTTGACGGGAATCTCAGAAAAGAGCTTTCAGTGCTGCACACAATTCTTTCTTTTGTCCTTCCTTTCTAGGATAGCTTTGTGTGTGCATTCATTCATTTTTTTAAAACCACATAAATGTATTCTTTCATGGTTCTGCAGCTAAATATTCAAAATCAAAGTGTCAGCGGGATTCACTCCTTTGATATGTAAAAATTATATATATTTACAGTATACAAGGTAATATTTTACTATATGGGTACATAAATAATTAAGTCAGACTAATTAACATATCCATCATCTTGCATACATACCATTTTTTGTGGTGAAAACATTTAAGATCTACTCTGTTAGTAGTTTTCAGGTATACAATATGTTATTAACTGTTGTCACCGTGATGTGCAGTGGATCTCTACAACTTATTCATCCTAACTAAAACTTTGTACCCTTTAACCCACATCTCCCTTCCTCCCCTTCAGTTCCCCCAGCTAATCCTCCTGGTAATCACAGTTCTGTGCTGTTTCTATGAGTCTGACATTTTTAGATTCTACATGTACTGTGTAAGTTAGATTATGTGGTATTTGTCCAGGTTTGTCCATACTATCACAAATGACAGGATTTCCTTTTTAAGGCTGAATAATATTTCATTGTGTATATATACACAACATTTTCTTTATCCATTCATCCATTGACAGATAATTTAGATTGATTTCATAAGTTGGCTCTTGTGAATAATACTGCGGTGAACATATCAGTATACTGATTTCATTTCCTTTGTGTGCATACATTGTTGCTCATTATAGTATGATACCTATCTCAGAAGTGATAGGTAAAGTGGAGTAAAGATTGGGGAAAGTGGGTCATTTTGAAGCTCTAGATTTTGGATTTTCATGTTTACAGTCATTATTAAATTTTTCTTATATCCCAGAATGTCAGATGTCTCCCATATATGTGTAAATATTTATTTAAATATAAGTTCAGAGCTTCTTAGAACTAAATGGAAAATATTTTAGATAATTACCTCTGTTGGAGAATGATAATTAAAAACAAAACCTTCTCCCAACCCAGAAATCCTCTTTACAAAAATAGCAGAGATAGAAAATATTTTCATTATTAAATATGTGTTATAAACCATATTGTGATGTACATCTGCTAAGAGATTGGAAAGACAAAAGACCCTCACCCTCTTATACATTGCAGCCTATTCAACCCATTACATGCATGTTCACATGATAAACAGTAAGTCGTCAAGTAAGAGGACTTCAAAGCACCTTTGTCACACATAACTTACCGTACCTTTACTATGGTCATTGGGATGACCATCATGTTAGCTAATTGGCCTTATTCATAGGAGAAAAAGAAACTTCTATCTTTAGGACAGAAGGTAATTTTGCATCTTGGAGCAAGGTGCCCATGAAGTCAAGTTCCTACCCTGCCACAGAAACTGGGAGGTAGGGATGCTATCTCCCTTGATATTTGCATTTCAAAGAGATGGCTCCCAGGTCCTTGAGAAACACATTCCTGAATCATAAAGCTGGCAAAAGGCCTATTTAGTTTTCAAAAGAATATATTATATACATTTCAAAGAGAGAGAAAAGTATTTCCAATTATAATTTTTCTGAAGTAAATGCTCTAAGAAAAAGGGAGGGAAATGTTTTTCCTTTCAACAGGGAGGATTGAACGTTTTATTTTTGATTTGTATTTGCCCTTGCACCCCTACTTTATCTGCTTCTATCTTAAACATAAGGACCTTGATCTTGTTAATCTTACAGTAGCATTATAATAAAGAGAAGGGATTTTAAATGCATTTGTAATTTAGTTTTATTTCATTTTCAACTAAATTATAGTTTAGTTTTATTCGATGTTAACATTTTAAATCAGTAAATTCAACATAAAAATTAGGATTTCTTAAAAGGAGTGTAGTGGTATGAGGACTTCAGTGTAAGATAACTTGGCTAAATCCCTATGTTGTAGCTGAACAGCCTGTGATGTTGAACACCCTCCATCCTTGAAGCCAGGAAATAAATGATATAAATGTGACCCTAAGCAGAAAGTAGACCAAAGGATTTTTTCTTTGAAAGAAAAATAAAAATACTTGTTTTCTGAGGTCAGAAGTGTTTTTTTGTTTTGTTTTAAACTTTATCAGCAGATAAAACTAAAATTTCCTATGCTACCCCCAACCAAATCAGAGGCAGACACTGTTTGGCTATCATATTGATAGCGATAAATTATATAACTCTCTTAAAGGAATTAGAATCTAGCAAAGAGTTACCTTATATCTTGATTTGTTTTTATTTTTTCTCCCTTCCTCCACCATCTTGACTTGATGCATTTCCCTTTCCTGGATCCTACCGGTAGGCTGCAGTATGTTTGAGACCCCAAAGTGCCCGTGAGTTCTCTCCCCGCTGTTACTATGGTGGTGCTCCTTTGCCCTCAGTGCAGTCTTATTTGCTGGACTCCATATTTGCTCTCAGAGATGCAGTTTTTCGTTAGCCGCTTCCTCCTTAAAGGAGACCAGTGGGCGGAGGGGGAGGACTTCTCTGTGTGCCTGTTACCAGTAGCGAATCCAGTGCATCTGCAGCAACCTCAATTCTTGCCTCCTCAGAAGAAAGAATTCATCCGAGGGGCACAAGGTAGGAGAGGCCGAGACAACTTTTAGAGGAGTGAAAATTTATTAAAAAGCTTTAGGGCAGGAACAAAAGGAAGGAATATGTACCTGGAAGAGGGCCAGGCTGGTGGCTCGAATGGTTAGTGTGCAGTTTGACCTTTTGACTTGGGATTTTATCCATTGGCATACTTCCGGGATCTTGGGTCCCGTCTCCCCTGATTCTTCCCTTGGGGTGGGCTGTTCACATGCGCAGTGGCCTACTAGCGCTTGGGAGAGGAGCCTGGCAGTGTGTTTACAGGAATTGTGCCCATGCTTACTTGAGGCTTTCTTCCCTTACCAGTCTAGCATTCCTAGAGGAAGGTCACATACCAGTTAAACTCCACCATTTTGCCTCTTAATGTGCATGCTTGAGCTCACTCACCCATTTCTCCGGATCTTATTGGGAAGCTGCTGATGGCCACTTGCAGGTTTCTTTCTGTCTATATGGAGACTGCCTTTCCCTTTTACTGGCTGTGACCAATTACTGTTTTAGAAAAACATTTGACAACATCCTGTCCATCATCTGATGGTCGCCTGACATTCCTGGACGGGTGGAGCCCTCTCCTGTCCTGCTCATGCCTGACTAGCTACCTGCTGTAATGTCACAACTTTGACTTTATAGCCACTGGCCTACAATAACCATAGCACGCACATTCTCAGCCCTCTGGGAGTCACATTCTCCCCTCTAAACTCTCATTCACTCCACAGTGATTACCTTATTGATAGTTCCTGTGTGGGCCACTTAGTCACCTTGACCAGCCAGGTTTTGTGACTGCAAATGGTTACACACTTTGATCTTTCTTGACTGACACATGTTACATATTTCTCTTTTCTTCTGAAGCTGCTCTTGGTAGATGGGAGCACTTTTCATCCCACCCTGGATTTCAGTGAAAAGTAACAGCATCTTGGCTGAGTACTACTGGAAAAAATTTACCCCCCAACCCCATTTTTTTCCTTACAATATTACTTCCTGCTGAAGCCATGTTCATAGGGCTAACACTAATTCTGGACAGAAATATAGTTATAATTAAGCATTAATCAGTCTGTGCTTGGACCCACTTCCTTGTAGCTGAAAGTCACTTAACAGGATACTGACCATTTGCATCTCCATTGTTCCTATAGATTGTATTTCTGGCCTTAAATTGGATCTCTGGTATTAGAATCATGAGGCTTTTGTTTAAGAATTATTTAAGTGGATCCTGAATTCCAGTTTAACAGCTGAGGCCACCCAGTTTAAAGGCCACCCAGTTTAAAGACCCTCACAGAAGAACTGAATCAGCCTAAGAATAGTTTCTTCATCTCCCTGTCCTATGACTTTACCCTGCTTTCATTGACCACTCAAGCTGTACACTTCAGCCGACTCCCAAACCCTTAAAAACTCTAGCCCCAAACTCCTCAGGCAGATGGATTTGTGGTTTCCTCTGTCTGTTCGGTGGCCCTACTACGATTAAACCTCTTTCTCTACTGCAGCCCAGGGTCTCAGCACATTGACTTGGCATGCACATCAGGCAACGATGTGCAGCGTTACACCCCCAGCCTCTCAGAAGTGACTGTGCTGCCTGAGATTTGTAGAGAACAACTGTTTACTCTTTTGTCTATACTATATGGAGAAAATACCAGTGTTCAGAATGTTGAAACCCTAACCACGTGACATTTGTACTTTTCCTGTTAGGAGACTCTGTATGGAAGTGAGAGTTGAAAACTAATTATGTAAATTACTAAGCTTTGAAACATTTTTGCAAAATTTCTGCCTGTAGATATCTATTCCACAAAGAGTATTTTGTGACTAGTAAAGAAAGTACAAATCCAGTTAATAAGACTCCCATCCCCATTCTTTTTTTTTTTTTGAGATGGAGTCTCGCACTGTTGCCCAGTCTGGAGTACAGTGGCATGATCTCAACTCACTGCAAGCTCCCCTTCCTGGGTTCATGCAACTCTTCTGCCTCAGCCTCTGGAGTAGCTGGGACTATAGGCACCTGCTACCATGCCCAGTTAATTTTTGTATTTTTAGTAGAGACGGGGTTTTACCATATTGGCCAGGCTGGTCTCGAACTCCTGTCCTTGTCATCTGCACACCTCAGCCTCCCAAAGTGCTGGGATTACAGGCATGAGCCACCACGCCGGCCCCCCCCCCCCCACTCTTTAATGTCAAACAGATTTCAGGATTTTTTGAACCACAAGCCATTGACTGGATGTGCAATGCAAAGTAAGCTAAGGGTTCCATGTTCCCATTTATTTGAAGAGATAAAAAGTGAATTAGAATGTAGAGATAATGTCTAATAGCAGGAAAATTTGTTTTTTTCTTAAGGTTTAAACATTCTCATTTGTACATACATAAACTCAAATGAATCACCAGGGTGGCAAGACCAGTTCAACTGGAAACAAACTTATTCTTTACGATTTCTGATTTTCTTCCTTTCGTGGATCTCGAAACTCAACGAGCTTATGTCACTTGAACCTTTCTCTGGGCTTTTGAGTTGTTTCACTAACAAAATAGACCATAGGTGGCTATTCATCAAAGTTGGCTATATCTGTGGAATCGCCACCCCTGTGTATGAATCCTGGAATCTAGAGTGTCCCATCGTCACAGCATGGCAGCCGCTGACTCACTCACAGTACTCTAGAAACCCAGACTGGTTTCTTAAAGACAGCCCCACTGGAAACTGCCTAGGTTGTATTACTTGTGTGGACCCCCAGGATTAGAGAAATGTGTGAGCCAGAATGCCTGCCATTGTGCTTTTCATAGAGCCAAGCACACTGTTGTTGATTAATAAATAATGGGTTGTTTATCTTGGACTTGTTTTTATTGGCAGATGCCCTGAAAGATTCAAAGCCTGTCTGTAAATGAAGAATGCTTTTATTGTTTATTCAGTGCCTGCTTTTCTATTCAGTGTGAGGGTATTTTGGGAAAATTTCTTAAATATCAAACAGCAAGTAAAATTTAGGGAGTTTTATCCTCAGATATTCAAATAGGCTGTTTATAACCTCTTTTCAGATGTCTCTGATGAGTTGGTTGTGTGTGCTTGTGTGTGTGTGTGTGTGTGTGTGTGTGTGTGTGTGTGTGTGTGTATCTGGAGAAGAAAAGAGGTAAAGGGAGAGATGAGGCCCAGAAGTTGACCATCAGTTGTATCAGTCATAAATAGCTTAAATAAATTCAAGTACATTTCTAGTTGGTTGATTTTGTGTATAGCACAAGCTAGCTTCTGAAAATTCAAATACATGTGCAAAGTGAGAGGCAGCAGGAATCACATGCAGAATGGGTAAGGAGAGGTTGACAGAGGAGATAAGTTCGATGGTTAATAAAGAATCACCAGGGTGGCAAGACCAGAGCAAATTGCATTTTGGCAGGGGAAACAGTGTTTGAAGATGTGTGGCATGAGCAGCAGTGGGTGTTCCTGGAACTGTAAGTTGTTCAGTAATGCTGAACATAAAACTGTAGGAATGGCCCAGGGAAAATGGGAATATGGAGCCTAAAATGGAATGAAAATGTAGTGAAAATCCTGGGCCCTGTCTCTCAAACAGTCATAAATTCCTCCAGGATATTGTAGTATTGGCCAAAGAGTGTGTGAAACCAAATGATAGACTTGTCATATCTTCCATGTCTTGTGTCCTTGGCTCGGATGTTCTCAATACCCAGCAATCAAGGGAGGGGAGCCTGACAAATAATTGATCTAATTTGGTATAAAGATAGCAGCTGTTGTAAAGTGGAAAGGGTATTTAAGAAGGGCCTGATTTTGTAAACTGTCATTTCCTTAGTAGTATTTTCATGTTAGGATAGCATAGCCCTAGGAACTCAAATCTTGAGGAGGCCCTGCATATATAGAGAGTGAAGGAGAGTTTTGAGAATGGCTTCTGGCCTTACGACTTGCATGACACTGAAGATGAAAAGACGCTTTTTATTTTATTTTATTTTTGTCCAGCACAACATTGAATCCTCAGGGCTAGCAGATCATCTTGGTTCTGTATTACGTTTTTAATAATGGTGATTGAACACATACTGCATGAGACATAGCTGTTTGAACATCTGATACTTTAGAATAGTTTTTCATGTGGCTTCTTGGTGCCACTACTGCCTATTTCACAAAAGCCACGGGTTAAAATTAAGATAATTGGTCAAGCAGTTAAAACATCTTCCAGTGGGGAACAGAGTCTTAAATAAAACTAATTTATACAGGTTTTATTTAACTTAGAAAAGACTGAATTTTTTAATGCTTTACAGAATACACACAAACAACAGTAGAAGCATGTTTTTTTCATTTGAGTTTATTGACTTTATGAAATAACAGATAGAGCAGACTTATTTCCCAGAACTTTTCTGTGTGTTTGGAAACCGATGAAGCTCATTTTATTTATTTGTTTTAAAATAAATTTTGTGTATTAAATGCATACAACCTGATGTTACAAAATATATATATCAAAATGGTTACTATGTTGAGACAGATGAACATACACATCATTTCATGTAGTTACCTGTTTGTCACCTGTGGCTAGAACAGCTGTCATCTACTCATTTAGCAAAATCTTGAGACCATACAGTATTATTACTCTACAACTACAGTTCTCATGTTGTATGTTAGATCTTTATACTTATTAATCCTACATATTTGCTGCCTTGTATCTCATTTTAGTATAAAACAAAATTCAGCTCTAAGAGGTAGACACACAGAGAGAAGACTGGGTGTGTGTGTTGGGAGTTGAATATACTTACTCAACTCCCAACATAAAGTGATTATAAAGTGATTATGATGAAGTTAGAAACCTTTTATTTATGTTTTTTTTTTAGGTGCTGGTGAATCTGGTAAAAGTACAATTGTGAAGCAGATGAAGTAAGTAGATTTAAACATTAAATTTGCTGTTTATGTTTAAGTAAGTGTACCCTTCTACCAAAGGAAGTAAATGTTTTGGTTTTTTTCCCCCTTTTGTCTCATAAGAATTATCCATGAAGCTGGTTATTCAGAAGAGGAGTGTAAACAGTACAAAGCAGTCGTCTACAGTAACACCATCCAGTCGATTATTGCTATCATTAGGGCCATGGGGAGGTTGAAGATAGACTTTGGTGACTCAGCCCGGGCGGTAAGTTATAAATTTGTTGGAGCCGACCTGATGAGTAAAAAGAATAACTTGTGTGCTAATACCATACCATGTTATTACACAGGCTTGTCAACTATCAGGACCATTTTATAAAAGGAATCAAAAGATTAGAAGTGAGTGAAAAGAGTCAGGAGCGTTAGAAGTGAGTGAAATAAAAATATATAGGATTGTGTAATCTCTCCTTTATGCTTTCCTTTTCCATTAGATGATTTGGACAACTGAATAATCATCACGGTGCTTTCTGTATAGCATGCTGTATTGGGTACCCCTGTAATACCATAATGATGTTTAGTACTGAGTAAACTGCTTACCCTGGCCCTCTTCAGAATCTGTTTCTGTAATTTGGAATAATGAAGTGATATAGTTATTTGTATTCTTGCCTAGACTGAAAAGCAATCTAATCTCAAATAGTGAAAACAGTATAAAAGTTTGCTTATCTTTGGAATAGGAAAATATCGGCTATTAAAAACCATGTATCAAAATTTGAGAGCTAAAAGAGATTTTTGGAGACGAGCTAGTTCCAATTCTTTATTTTGCCAAGAAAGAAACTAGCACCCAGGAAATTACATGGTACAGAGATTGCCATACAGCTTGTGGTAACCAAGGCACTATGCCTATGCCTCCTCATTTGCCCCAGTAACTTGTTTCAGTTGGATTGGAAGCAGCCCAGATCCAATCCATAAAGCACCTTTTTTTTTTTTCTTTTCTTCTCTCATCTTCTGTATATTATTGTATTGTTTTTACTAATATTTATTTTTATGGTTCCTTTATATTTCTGTGTGTTCAGTATACATGCTGTCTCCCTACTAATACTATGAAGATTTTGTGTATAGAGACTGTACGTTTTTCTTTCTGTCTTAGTATCGGCTAGATTTTATTTTTTAAACATGTAGGCTCAATTCATGCTTAATAGGGAAGAAAAATGAAAGCAACATTAGGGAATGCACTCTGGAAAACTCTGTAAAATCTAGTTTTTAAAATGTTACTTTAAAAATTCTCTTACAAGTTACTGAGCCGTATTAATTTACTGTTTTTCAAACTTTTTTAAAAAGGTTAGTATCATAAATTAAAAATTTCAAGATTTCAATATCATTTTAAATAATTTATACATTTATCATTTATTCAGCAAACTTTTTGACTCAAAAGCATTTGTTGAATGAATAAATGATAAATTCATAAATTAGAGTGATTCCAAGCAATAAATATTCTGGAGAAGATCAAATCTTATTTCAGAAAAGACATTTTAAAAGAACATTATTATTGAAAATAATGTTGAAATCTACTTGGAAATACTAATTAAACTAAGCCGTTTTAATCTTTGTTTAAAAGACTCTACAGTAGAGAACTATGCTTCGATTAAGAAAAAAGAATTAATACCTTACACCAATTCCAATTATAAACTTTTAATTTAAACCTGTTACCAAATTCACATATACGACATTCTGCATTTGGATCTTGTATGTGCTTATGAAAGAAAAAAGCATTGTAGCCTCCATTTTAGGAGATCATGAAGGGTCAATACAAACAGCTTTTCATGAGTTCTTTTTATTTTCAAGTTTTTCTCTCAAGGAATGTTGTCGTTTTCTGTTTCTTTTTTTAAACATAACTTGGGCTTAGTTTCAAGACTGGAAATAACTACTCTCAAGCGCTATTTTTTTTTTAACCAGTTTTCTCATGCTTTGGAATCTTATGTGGGTCTGCTTTGCTCATCTTTGTTTCACTGTTGTTGGTTTGACCCACTCTTTTTAGACTCTCTAGCCATACTTCAGTAACTGTCTTCTTCCTGCCTTCGGACTGTTACTTCTGTTTGCTTTCTCCATCATCATTAACTCATTCACACAAATGCCTCATGTCCTCCCATTGCTTCTCATTGATCTACTCCATGTTTTGTGCTGCCTGTCTTTACATAAGCTTTCAAAACTACTGGACTTTTGCAGTTGTGCTGAGGAATACAAAGATGAATTAAACGTGGCCTGGACACGAGGAAGGGGCATTGAAGCTGAGTGTTAAAACATGAATAAGAGTTTTCTAGACAAAAATAGAAAAACCATTCTAGGAATAAGAAACAGTACATTGTTATTATATTTATTATTATTATTATTATTATTATTATTTTTTTTTTTTTTGAGACAGAGTCTCGCTGTGTAGCCCAGGCTGGAGTACAGTGGTACAATCTCAGCTCACTGCAACCTCCACTTCCCGAGTTCAAGCAGTTCTCATGCCTTGGCCTCCCAAGTAGCTGGGACCATGGATGTGTGCCACCACACCTGGCTAATTTTTGTATTTTCATAAAGGTAGGGTTTCACTGTGTTGGCCAGGCTGGTCTTGAGCTCCTGGCCTCAAGTTGTCCGCCCACCTTGGCCTCCCCAAGTACTGGGATTACAGGCGTGAGTCACCGCACCCAGCCACAAACAATATATTCAAAAGAAGTCTGAATGTATTTCTGTTTCTGGAAGTATTAACCCTGAGTTGAAGGATAACCAGATACTGAATTTTGATAGGTACCACAGGTTTGCTTTCCGAAGAAAAGCAACATAAATAATCTGTTTTAGTAACCATTCATCAGTGTCTGTTTTACCGTAGTCTCACCAACTTAGATGTTATCAGCGTTTCAATTTTTAACATCTGATAAATGTGAATTATTGTCTTTTTCTAGTTTTTTTCTGATTTTTAATGAATTTGAGGATTATTTTAAAACATTTTTTCGTTTGTATTTCTTCTGTAAAATCCTTAGTTTTTACTCATTTCTGTTCAATTACTTATCGTTTCACATTGATTCTGTTTAAGTATTAAGGATATTAACCCTTCCTTGCATATTGCAAACACTTTTGCCTAGCATATTTCTTTTAGTTTTTGAAATAGTACATTACAAAACCGTTAAGATTTTTACAGTCGATTCTCACTTCTGTGTTTTGTTTCTTATTAGAATGGCATTCTTCATCTTATAATTTTTTAAATTCTCTTATTTTTTAGAATGTAGTTTTATTTTTTATATTTATCTCGTTATCGCTTCACACAGCTTTAAATGTTGTGTTTGTTGCTAGTTAGGATCTAAGTGTATTTTATCATATCTTTTGCCTAACAGTCATTTATTAAATATTAAATAATCAAGTCTATTCTGTCTATTCCTCAGCGACTTGAAATTGCTACCCTTAGCATTAAATTGAGTGTGTTTCTGGACTCCAGTTTTTCTTTCTATTGATGTATTCCTTTTCCCCACATCTGTCACGTATTAAGCTATTCAACCTCCCTAAGCTTGTTTCCTTATAATACAAGGGAAATAATGATAACATCTGTGTTGTAGGGTTGTGAGGAATAATGACATTATGAATATTAAGCACTCCCCACATGCCTTCGTCATAATACATGCTCAATAAATGTCTGTTACTGCTATTGTTGTCTTTTGCTTTTTTTCTGTTTGTTTTTTGAAACAGAATTTCCCTCTTCTTGCCAGGCTTGAGTGCAGTGGCACGATCTCGGCTCACTGCAACCTGCGCCTTCCTGGTTCAGTGATTCTCTTGCCTCAGCCTCTTGAGTAGCTGGGATTACAGGCATCCACCACCACACCCAGCTGATTTTTTTGTATTTTTAGTAGAGATGGGGTTTCATCATGTTAGCCAGGCTGGTCTTGATCTCCTGACCTCAGGTGATCCACCTGCCTCAGCCTCCCAAAGTGCTGGGATTACAGGCGTGAGCCACCATGCCCAGCCTTTTTTCTTTTTTTTTAAGTAATTATTATTACATTACTGTTACTCTTGTGAGAGTCACGCCATTTTAATTTCTGTCGTTTCATGGCACCTGGTAGGTAGAGTAAGTGCACCCCATTTCATTCCATTGTTCTTTTGCCAGTTAACAATGCCATCATAATTTCTCTCCCAGATGAACTTGAGAGCCAACTTAATTCCCCCACAACCCTGTTGAAACACAACAAACCAAAACAGCTTGTTGACTTCGTTGGGATTACATCTTAGTATATAGGTTGATTTGGTAAGAATTGAGTAAGAAGATGTAAAATCTTAATAAGTGGTGAGTAATTTTCTGTGGTTTGCTTCGTATTTGGCAGTTACCAGATTTCCAAAACAGATTATACACTGATTATTTAAAATGAGAAGAAAATGAGAAGAAACAAAATTGTTTTCAAGGCTGGCACGGAGCAATCACATTTTATGCCTAATATCATTTCAGAACTTTCGCAGAATGAGGATGGTCCATCTGTGAGTGATAATATATTGATAATTTAGGTGATTATGTTTCTAATGAAGTAAAATTTTAGAAGCTTTACAGAGGGGCCTATTCGCCTGTTCAGGCACTGGGCACTTACAGGAGTGCTGTTCACAATGTGATTCATGGGCCAGTGCCTGTCCGCAAGAGTGTGCACAAAGTGGATATAGAAATTAAACGTAAGCATTGGGTTTATAGCAATTGACAGAGTAATTTATATGTTCACTCTGAGAGTTTTTAAAACAATTAATTTATATTTTGTATGTCATTTAATTTTTTCTATTATTATTCTGGAATAGATTGGAAACAAATGCAAATGAAATAAAACCCAACACTGGTTCTTCATCACAGACAGCTTGAGAAGCACTTATTTAGAATACTTCAGGCTATGAGGAGTAGGAATCCTCACCTTGAATTGACTTACATAAGTTTTTCCCCCCAAGCCTCATGTATGTTTCTGCATAATGGCCATTTTTCTGTTCCAATAACTTTGTTATTTACTTTCATTAGTTAGTTTGTCTATGTCTGTCTGCCAGATTTGCTAGATTGTTTTTTAGAAAGGTTCTATCAGTTTGCTTTCCTTGCAGCAGTTTTTGGAATGCGTTTTCTTAGCACTCTGGACAGCCAAAATTTAGGAGTCTTGTATTTAAAAAATCTTTGCTAATTTGTTGTTAGTAAATCATGTATCAGCTTACTTTGAATTTTCCGTTTTTAATGTAGCTGACCAGTTTTCCGTGTCAATTGATTATATTTTTATTTTTCTATGTGGTTTGTGACACTTTATTCATTTACCACTTGGAATCTTCGTGTTTTGATGATCTATTTGCTTGTTTATATGTACATATGTATTAACCCTTTGTCCACTAATACAAATGTTTAGTAAGTCACATTTTACTTAACTGCCATTAATGTTATGGTAATACTATATTTTAAAAAGTGTTTAAATCTTCACCTGTTATTTCTTCCATTGTGTTTAAATGTAGAACATCCTCTCCCAACAAAAGATTTAGCAAATATTGATGCTCTTTTAAAAGCAAGAGGAGTTTCAAGGGAGTGAATTTTACCATTTGTTTCTGTGTTTATTTTTTAATCTGTCTGAAGCATGGAGTATGCATGAAGGATGTACATTATTTTATTTCTCTTCAGGTGGCTATCTAATTATCACCAGTGTGACTGGATTAATCATATCTTTTCTGACTGATTTATCTTGCCACATTTATCGTATAATAAGTTCAGATTTGGGATTTTTTCCCCCTATGGATCTGCCTTCATAGTAGACTGTTTCTACATATTGTAGGCTTTCAATATCTGATAAAAACATCCCTGTGCTCCTAGTCTTTTTCAAAATGCTCCTTATTACTTTTACTTGTTTTTTCCTCATGAATGTTTGTATCATTTTTAGTAGTATTCTGGTTTATGTTTGAGAACTAAGATGAAGAAACTTACGGTTTTTGTTTTGATTCTGAAAAATGTTGATATATATGTGGCAAAATGTTACTAGCTACCATTTGAAATGAATGTGTGCTTCTAATATAGTATATTTCTCTTCTCATTTCACTTATCTCACGTTTCTGTATCTCTTGACAAGTTCTCTTGTCAGTACAAAGAACGCTTAAATGTCAGTATTTCTCCATTTTACCAATTTGAAAAAATACACATGTATAAGATTTGTAAATATGTATATTTATATATTTGTTGATAATTTCCCTTGTTGACTTAATGAAACTCCTAATTCATGCTAAATTCACTGCAATTTAGTTAAAAATTTATCTCTGACATATAGTTAAAATTAACTTTATTTTAGGCTTTTTCCTCCTTTTAAGTTAATTTTAACTATATGTCAGAGATAAATTTATGGGGAAAAAAGAAAAATGACTTCCCATTTCATTTCCTCAAGTCAGTTTTACTTTGATTATATTTGTGCTTTTAGAAAAAAATGTATTTTACATGTATGTATTCCTTAAAGCAACTCTTTAACATCTGATCAAGTCAGTTTCATCCCTGGGATGCAAGGTTGGTTCAACATACGCACATCAGTGTAATCCATCACATTAACAGAACCAAAGACAAAAACCACATGATTATCTCAATAGATGAAGGAAAGGCCTTCAGTAAAATTCAACACCCCTTCGTGCTAGAAACTCTCAATAACACTCCATTACCATATTATTTAGCTTCTGTTTTAGAAGGGTTTGCTGATCTTTTTAAATGTAAACTCTTAATCTTATGCATAAATTCTACCTGCTGTATTACAATGAATAGTCATACCACTTTGCTTTAAAACCTCAGTCTCTCATTCCCCTTCCCTTTTTTGTTTTTCAGGTGGCTTTATTAAAAAAAAAAAAAATCCTGTAATTGAGATGAACTCTGATATCTTTTGCTCTAAGAATGCTCCTTTTTCTGCTCTGTGCCTAAACATGAACTCTGTTCTTTGTTACCTTGTAATTATGTCAGACTACAGCCATCATGCTCCCTCAAAGTCTTCTCCTCCTATCCTAGGCAGACTCTTATGAATTTTCATAAAGTGGGTGATAGCTTTAAATAAAACATGTAATCACTGAATAAGTACAGCATGCTAGATATTCCCTGATCACTGCTTGGAATGAGGACTTATTATTTGTCTCTTGACAAAATAGTGCTTCATAGCTCCTTTCTGAGTTCTCAGAGCACACGGTTTTATGAACTGGAATTTACCTTCTCTAAATCATCTTATTTTTATTTAGCTTTTAGTAATTTGAAAATATTTTAGCTTTGCTACATGAGAGGAATTTTTCTGTCAAATAATTGCCTGTCAAATAATGTTTCTTTCTCTTCACCACCACAAAGACTTCCTGTAAACTGCTTTATTAACCTGTAACCCTCCTTACCAAACTCCAGTCTTCTCTTAAGTAATCTCTATTCTTTTTCTACTCCGCATCACACTGTTTTGGTACCCTCACATTTATATTTATAAATGTTAAGTAATTTTCCTTCTCATAAATTTTGCAAAGACCTCATTCCATGGCAAGATAAAATCATTGTCATCATTCTGTGTTTTTAAAATTTATCCTGTTTTAGATACAGCCACTTATGAACTGTTGACTCCCTACTTTGTATGATTGGGTGACTAGCCATGGAACTTTAAGTAAGTTGCTTAAGCTCTTTGTGCCTTGGGTTCGTTTTATACAGAAGATTAGGTAGAATAATTTCAGCAGTGTTCTTCTGCTCAGATTTATTACCTGAAAGCTCATCTACAGACACACCTGAATGTCCTGGTAATGATGTGGAAGTGAATAATCCCAGTAAGTTTTTTTTAAAGAAAAGGTTTTTTTAAAGAAAAGGTTTTTTTTAAAGAAAAGAGGCTTGAAAAAATTATCTGAGCTTTACAACTTGATGTTATGAGATACATATAGATTGTAAAATGGTTACTCTAGTGGAGCAAGTTAACATATCCATTATCTCACATAGTTAAATTTTTTGGCTACAAGAGCAGTTAAAACCTATTTAACAAAAATCTCGAATACGGTACATTTTCATTAGCTACAGTCCTCATATTGTACTTCAGTGTCCACTTCTCTAGACTTGGTCATCCTGCGTATCTGCTACTTTGTATTCTTTGAATATGTCTATTTTCTCTTTCTCCTCCCTCCTCTCCTCCCCTACCCCACAGCCATAACTACTGGTTTGTCCTCTACCTTTGTATATTTGACCTTGACCTATTTTTGTTTCTGTGGATTTTTTTTGAGACCTGAAGGACATTATGCTTAGTGAAATAAGCCAGACACCGAAAAATATTACATCATCTTACTTATATGTGGAATTATGAAAAAGAAACATTTTTTTTAATGCTACAGAGAGAATGCAGTTTATAAATACAGCTTCCAAAGTTTCTTAAGGCTTTTCTTCAGGCCTGTCCCTGGAAAGTTTGAGAAGAATGTGATCTTGTAACCCATACTGGAGGGCATTAGTCCTTTTTTGTCAAAAAACGCTATTGAAATTGAATGAAGACGTCATAATGAAAGCTCATTTAAAAACCTACTTATACGGAAAGTACTTTACTAAAATAGGTTATGTTTGATGTAATTTAATAAATAAAAATGGTCAGATTCAGAAATTTCTCATGTATAGGTAATCGGATAATTGAATAATTGTTTACTGGAATTAGGCTAATGGTGCTAAGAATGACTTGAAACCATGTTATGTGAGGTTTATTAAGGATATTATGCACGTGTCGCTTGCTTGCATGCATTTCTCTTGTGATTTGCTAAAAAGGGAAGCATATGCTTGAATAATATGTTCTCATGCTGAGAGACTTAATTATTTTTCATGATGGGTTCCAGCTGAAAAGAAAATGTTTCACAAATTGGCAACAGCATGAATTTATATTGTCAGCTAGTACACTCTGCTAGCCTGTGTCACCAAATGCTGCTTCTCTTCTATACCCCTTTTAATAATGTGTGCCATCACTTTGTAAGCATCTGCTACGATACTTTGGAAGAATGCCCCTTGAGAGAAATTAGGAATTGTCCACCCAGTTAACTTAAAGCTACATATTTAAAGTTAAGGAGAATCTTGGTTAAGAAAGAAACTTCACATCTGGGTTTTTTGTTTGTTTATTGTTGTGTTTTTTAAAAATTGTGTTATTACTTGAAAACTGGAGTTATGTTATCCAGTGTGGTATCTACTATCTGCATGTGGCTACTGAATCCTTAAAATGTATCTACTCTGAATTGAAATGGGCTGTTTGCATAAAATACACACCAGATTTTGTAATATGTGTGAAAAAATATACATAATAAATTTCATAATAAATATAATTGTATATTTATTACATATAAATGAATTGATATTTTTATACATAGGTTAAGTAATACTGTTAAAAATCATTTCACATAGCTTTAAAAAAAGCTTTTACAAATGTAGCTATTAGAAAATTTAGATTGTATTAGTGGTGCACGTTATAGTTCTCTTGGACCCCACACTGATTTAGAGTGGTTGATTACTTGTGGATCAGAATAACCAAATATGAGTAGCCTCAAATTTTAAGCAAAGTTTAATTAACTTTATATAAAGTATCTTTTCATTTAGAAATTTTTACATACTGTCTTCTATATATATCATGAGTATTTCTACTCCAAAGCTGTGCTTATTTTGTTTTCTATGCCTGGATTAGCAAAACACCTGCTCCCAACTTCTGCCCCATTGATTTTAATGTGGCCATACTTAAAATCTCCTGAAAATCTCAGACCATTGTATGAAACTAGTCTTCTGGTCTTGCCCACTCCACATTGATTTCTCCCTGCTCTGAACTTGTTTTGCAACTATAAGGTATATCAGAAAGCTAACACTTAGTTCAATTCTATCTCTAATTTTTAAAAGTTGTGTTTCTTAGTTTAGAAAACATTTTGAGGAGAGAGGAAGAAGACATAGGTTCTTCTTCTGTTTTCTCAAAAATGACCATCTTCAGTACACAAAAAACTGTGAGTGCATAATTGGTTAATGTCCCCTTTATGAGCTGGAACCTTAGTTATTCTTCCAGCTTCCTAGTGCCTTGACAGATACTACTGACACCACAAAACATAGACGTATGATGTATGATTATTGTCTTTTGGTCAACCCAGTTTTTAAGTGGTGCCTTAGAGAAAGAAAAGTAATGACACATTAATAAAAACAGGAAATTCACTATTGCCATTTTTTTTTAACTCTATAATTGTCTCCTTTGTACTTTTTATCTCAAACATATCCCTATTTACTTAAAAAAAATGTCCTTTGAATGTTCAGGATGATGCACGCCAACTCTTTGTGCTAGCTGGAGCTGCTGAAGAAGGCTTTATGACTGCAGAACTTGCTGGAGTTATAAAGAGATTGTGGAAAGATAGTGGTGTACAAGCCTGTTTCAACAGATCCCGAGAGTACCAGCTTAATGATTCTGCAGCATAGTAAGTAATCATAACTTCAGAACTAAACTATCATGAATAATTACTTGCAAGTCAAATATACTTCCAAGTCAATTTTATTGCAGAATTGGCTGACACATTCTTGTACAACTTAGGATATTCAAGATGACAATATTTTAAAATTTTATCTGTCTTATGTGTGTTGTGTGTGTGTAGATAGCAGTGTTATTTCCTGTGTGTTCAATAGTGTCTCAAGAGACTCATGCTATGTAACTCTAATTGAAACATGCAAAATGGTACCTTTTCCAATATATTTTCAAGAAAGTAATTGGAAGTTTCCAGAATCCACTCTGAATTGGGGTGTATAAGTTTACTTGGAGCTATCTTGAGAGTGTAACTGATTTGAGTTCTTTTCATTATACTAGCAGTGCCTGAGAAGAGTTACTTGTTCAATGACAGGTACTTTAGGGATTTTTTTGAAAGAGTGCAGAATGACTCCAAGATGTTTTTTCAGTAAGTAAAATAGCTCTGTATTTGAAAATTGTCAGTTGTGTGTGTGCCCTGTTGTATTTGATACAGTTTCCAGATACTTAAGTTCAGTTTTTTAGAAGAAAAATCTGCCCTAAATTTTCAGGTGGTGGCGCCAGAAAGTTTGCAAAACAAGTTGTGATAAAACCTAATCAGGGAAGCTGGGTGAGGTGGCTCATTGCTTGTAATCCCAGCACTTTGAGAGGCCAAGGTGGGCAGCTCTCTTGAGCCCAGGTGTTTGAGACCAGTCTGGGTAACTTAGCGAGACCCACCCCCACATCTCTACAAAAATACAAAAATTATCTAGTCATGATGGTGCACACCTGTGGTCCCAGTTACTCAGTGGGGCTGAGACAGGATGATTGCTTGAATTCAAGAGTTTGAGTTTGCAGTGAGCCATGAACATACCACTGCACTCCAGCCTGTGAATGGAGCGAGGCCCTGTCTCAAAAAAATAAAAAATAAAAACCTAATCAGGGAGCTTTCTGTTTGGTGATCTCCATAGAACAACACCAAAAACAACAAAAAAAACAAATTTATAATTTACCACACATACTCAAAAAGTCCTATATGATATGTATTAGGCATTAATTGCTCTTAAAATCTATGTTGTGCATTTGTTTTACTTTCCAGGATTGTTCCATTTTCTTGACACAGCTGTTGGCTGTTAGGGACACAAGTAAGGATTAGATAGATGACAGATTTTGAAAGGTCTAGGTGAATGCATACACTTTGCCACAATGAATAAGTAAATGAGGTGTGGCTCCTGAAGAGCGAATTATATTATTTGTTCAGCATCAGCATAGGTACTATATGTTGTGTGATTTAGTGTGTTTAAGAAATAGTATTGTATCACCCACATCAATCTTTATAACCCTGTATTTCTTAATCTATATTTTTAACATTTTACACTTGTATTAACCTTATGTATTATTATGTGGTTTATACATGTATATATAACATAAACACATTGAATATGTAGCCCATCTCTCCAACTGGTATCATATCCTATACAAAGAAATATTCCTTGACTCACTGAGTTGGTCCTTGCTCTCCAGTTTTAGGTACTCCTAATTTACTTTTTCTTCAGCTTTCCTTTTATTTTGAGGTTATTTTATTTCTGCTTATGTTGTGAATATTTGATTATTTTCTGTCTCTGCCGTTACATTGTAAATTCAGTAATGTGTTTTTACCTAATGTATTCCCACAGCCTGACACAGTCAGCACTCAATATGATCTTGTTTAATAATGAATGAATTCATAAACCAGGCATCACAAAGGCTAGAAGACAAATTAGAAAAAATACTTATAGGAAGAACACAAGTCTTAAACCATATTTGCTTTGACACCACCAGCATCTGCAGAGATTTAAGTGGGAGTCACTATTATGAGAAGATTGCTTTGAGTGGAGCCCAGCAAAAGGAGCTATTTCAGTAATTAAGGGGTGCTACTTGGGAATGACAGATTGAAGTTCTCTTTCTCACTATATGTGGGAACTTCCAGACCCCCTCAGTCTCTTGTCCACTACTCTCTCCTGTGCACACTACTTGAAAATGAGTTAACAAAAACATAGTCTGGGCATTGGTGGCTTATGCTTTGTAATCCCAGCATTTGGGGAGGCTGAGGTGAGAAGATCACTTGAGCCTAGGAATTCCAGACCAGCCTGAGCAACATACTGAGACCTTGTCTCTACAAAAAGTAAAAACAAAAAAATTAGCCAGGCATGGTGGCCCATCCCTTATAGTCCTCGCTTCTTGAGAGACTGAGTCAGGAGAATCACCCAAGCCCAGAAGGTTGAGGCTGTAGTGAGCTATGACTGCGCAGCTGCATTCCAGCCTGGGTGACAGAGCAAGACCATATCTAAAAGAAAAAAAATAAAGTTATAAAATGAAAAATATGTTGCTTTAGTTTTACATTATTTTATTCTAATAGTCGTGACCTTAAGATGGCACTAATGTGGCTGCTTTTTAGGAATGAAGAAAGTCATAGAAACATTTTTCTCCATAGTTATTAGAGGGAATCTTGATCTATGAGTTCTTGACTGGGGATGCTAAGATGCAGTCAAGTTGCCCATTAGGGCTGACTCCCCACCAATTCACACTTTAAATTTGTAATCATTTAGAACAATCAGAATTTTTCGCAGTGCCTGCTTTTCTTCTTTGTCTTATTGAAATATTATTTTTAGAGATTTTTTTGAACTGTAGCAGTTTTTTGTTTTGTTTTGTTTCTGTTTTGTTTTTGTTTTTGTTTTTTGGTTTTTTGATATGGAGTCTGGCTCTGTCGCCAGGCTGGAGTGCAGTGGCATGATCTTGGCTCACTGCAACCTTGGCCTCCCAGGTTCAGGCGATTGTCCTGCCTCAGCATCTCGAGTAGCTGGGATTACAGGCACACACCACCACGTCCAGCTAATTTTTGCATTTTTAGTAGAAACGGGGTTTCACCATGTTGACCAGGATGGTCTCGATCTCCTGACCTCGTGATCTGCCCACCTCGGCCTCCCAAAGTGCTGGGTTTACAGGCGCAAGCCACCGTGCCCAGCAAACTATAACAGTTTTAAGCAAAGAAATCTGTGAGTAATCAAAGAACATTTTAAATAAGAGTAGCTCATTATTTTAAAGAGGCAGTAAAATCTTGCCATGGCTTGTTTGATTTGTTAAGTCGGATTTTCTTACAATAAAGTAGAACATTTGGAATTAAAAGCACAGAGAAAGTACTGGAGTATTATCACCAATGTGATAAGATTCTCTTAACTTCAGTAAATACAATACAGGTAACTCAGGCTGTCATCTCTCTATGTGTTCTAGTATAATTACCACATACATACACTTGACTGTCTAAAACATTTTTTATTTCCAAGTTATCAGTCACCTTATAGCTCTCGTAATAAAAGCACTGCGGTGATGCTCTCTACATTCAGCTGACCTTAGGACTCATTCCATAACTCCTCGTTTAAGGCTTTGTATAGCTTACTAGTGGCTTTACTCTCCAAGAAAGAACAGGCAACTGTTCTCATCTCCATACTAATTTACAGCTTCTCCTGGGGCAGTGTCATTCCTTTTCTTCCATCCCCGTTATTCTGTTTACACCCCTCACTATCCATGAATCCTTCTTTAATCACCTAGATCCACATTAATCTCTCCATACCTATACTTTCTGTGAATTATTGACTATACCGTATAATTTGACACAAAATAACTTACTCTTTTACATTGCATGGTATGATACCACTACATTTTTATATCACAACATATGTAGCACCAGTGGCAGAGTATTACATGAGTGACTAAAACATGTATTGATTTAGAGAGCAGTAAAGTGCAGCGTAGAGGAGTATTTGCTGTTTTCCTGTATGTAACGTAAGAGTGGTTGAAAAGAAACATCTCATTCAGCCTTTGGGCAGAGCTTTCATCACTACTTGCTCCAAAATTAAGACTTTAAAAATCTTCAATAAAAAAGAGTGATGTCTGGATCATAAACACAGTGCTATATCCAAAAAGTGTGATAAAGAATTCTAAGAAACAAACTCATGCTGTGTACTAGCTTTCTGTTTTTTTTTAAGTTGTTCTTTTTCCTTTGAATTACTAACTGTCCCTTAGAAATAAAGAATATATTTAAAACATACTAAAAGAGCTTTGTGGTTGCAGAGGTGTAAACATTTTTATTTCCATGGGAGTTATATAAGAAGATACCAACTTAAACTCGTTTGTATCTTTACACAGAATTTTAAAAACTTTTAGTGATTTCAGATTATCGCTTATATTGCAGTGTGTTTTAATTTTTGTTTTGGATGATCTTTATTGGCTATATTTAATACGTTGTTTTGTTTAATTTTTTCAGCTATTTGAATGACTTGGACAGAATAGCTCAGCCAAATTACATCCCGACTCAACAAGATGTTCTCAGAACTAGAGTGAAAACTACAGGAATTGTTGAAACCCATTTTACTTTCAAAGATCTTCATTTTAAGTGAGTAGCTTTCTAATTTTAGATATAAAACACATTGTTTTAGAAATAAAAGGTATAATAAAAGTTGACAACATTTTTACAGTCGGAAATTACAATTGGAAAAAAACTTTCTTCAGATGATTATACAAAATAATTTTTGGGTGAAGTCAAAAAAAGCATTCCTAAGTGGAATATTTTTATTTAAGAAAATCTATCCAGGCAAATTCTGTTTTGCCTGTAGTTTTTACAGTGATTCAAACAAAATAGTTTTTGGCTTTTATTTCTAAACAGAAAATTCTGCTCTAATCTACTGTGTTTTCGGAAAGTGTTGCCATCTATTTTTAGGTAAAAAGAGAGCAAGTTTTACTGATAGTATAAATGCTTATTTATGGAAATACTAAGAGCAGCTTTAAAAATTTTTTCATGAACAGTTTTCTTCCTAGGGAACTTGCCGTCCCTGTGAAGGTAGTCCTTATGCACTATTTCATGATAAGAAATACACATTTAAAGTGTACTGAATATCCGCTTACTGAGGTCTGAGCAGAAGAGCACTGAATTGTAGTCTTTAGAAATGCAAGGGGTCTTGGAGTGAATGTTTTCCCAGTTCCCTCATTTTATAATGAACGAGGCTCAGGAAAGTTTAGTAAAACATCATATTCAAATTTACAAAACTACTTTTCTCTTTTTCCAGTAAATAACAGTTTCCAAGGTATGAGGAAAACTGTTGGACTTAAACACAACTGAATATGATGTTTTCATTTGCAGAGTCTTGTTTTATTATACAGCCTTCCTGGTCAGTTACTTTCATCTGTTTCCCTTCCAGGTCATCTGCTAGTTGTTACCATGACTTCTTCTAAAAATTTGCTCCACTTACTCATTTCATTGTTCACTCAAACAAAATTGCCTTTAAGTCTGTACTGTTATTCATCATTTCTATTAAAGTAATAGTAAAATCATGAAAAGAGAAAGTATGTAGCCTATGTAAAGATATATACATTAATAAGATAACATCACAGGATATTCTACTGAAACAAAACTTCTGTATTGTCATAGACATCTAAGACCACTGTAGTGTTACTTGATGTTAAAAAATACTCATTAAAAAATACAGATGTTCCTTTTTTCCTTCTTAGTATTTTTTATTTCAGTACATTGAAGCTAAATAAAGAGGCAGAAGTTCTTTTTTTAAAATCTGCTAGTTTCTTATAATTCACATTCATTTAAAATGTCACATGTCCCAAGTGCCAGTTGAGTGTTCAGCTGAAGGAACACCAAACACAAAGCTGTTCAATAGCTTTGGGAGGCCCTTCTGAAGTCAATGACTAATTTATATGACTATAATAGAGTCACATTATTCACACAGTATTAAAACCTATGCGTGTCCTACACCACATATTCACTAGTAAATATTCCTGGAAATGAAAATAATAAAAATGCTAGAATTAAGTGAGTTGTAGACTTATAGGGATTTTATTGTTGTTGTTCTTTTAAATTTAACAGATAGGGATATTTTTGTTTGTTTTTAACCCAGCAAGGTTAAGATTGATTTTAAGATTGCCACTGTAGTCATGGGCATCAAGTAGCTATCATCGCACAGCTGCAGAGCTTTATAGATATGTTGACCCAAATTGAGCACACTCCAGTTGTCACTGCAGGAGATTGGATTAGAAAAGGTGTTTATGGTCTGTTTTTTTAAGGAAAATTTTAATATTTCATGTTTTTCTAAATTTCAACTTTTAAATACAGTGAAGGGTTAGATAAATCATTTGTTATCAGTTTGTGATTTTTTTTTAAGATTATGTTTAGTGGAGGTTTTTGGTGTCTTTGTAGAAATTCAAACTTTACAAGACTGTGTATATATCTCCTTAACTTTTACCCAACTCTATCCCCACAATACCAAAAAGAATTTTTTAAAAGATTACACAAGCAAAAGAACAATAAACTTATATTATTCTGTTTGCCAAAAAGTAATTTGTCTGCATTTGGTTTGCAAACGGAGTGTCCCATATCGTTATTGAAATTATTTTGTCTTTTTTATTTTCACTAAAAATTATATGATTCAACATAATCATTCTAAATAAATCTTTACTGTGAATTACGGATTAGGCTTTGCTTCATCTAACTTTATTGCTCTGAAATGGTCATGATAATAAAGCAGAATTTCTAAAATCATCTTGGAATAAAGGTTCCTAGTGAGAGAAAAAATAGTTATCGGTTCATCTCATAAAGAAATCTCACTGTTAGAAGTAGTGAGCACTGTTAAATTATATGCAACAATACTTCTGATTGCTTCCATAAATATTTTATATTTAATACATTTGTTGCTATCACTTGTCACTGATTTACAGGTGGTTCATGTAATTGAATTTTCCAGAAAACTAAAGCTTTATTTCAATTTTCATGGCTACTTCTCCCCAAGAAACAAACATTGACCTGCTTTCTTAAACAAAGATATAGGTCATAATTAATTTATCTGGCAGCATTAGCTTTGTGCTTTAATACATGCTATGGTTTTGCATAGGGTTTTTTTTTTTTTTTCATTTTCATTCTTTTCTAAAAAAAAGCCCTCAGTGGACATTTTATACTGCTGTCATTATCTCTTACTGAAATTGTTTAACTTCTTTTAGTCTGCTTATTACTATTTCCATAATATTAAATAAACAAACTGAGTACTCTGATTTCAAATAATCAGGTATGTCTGATCCAGAGAATATAATCATTTTATCTTAAAACTAAGAAGTGATTTTAATGACAAGGAAGTTCACTAATAGATTGGGACTTAGAATTTTTTTTTAACCTAGTATACCTTAGATTCTGATTTTGGTTTTTGTTCACGTTGTTTTAAAGATTGTGTTCTAAAGCAAACTTAAATTATGTTCAGCTAATGGCTTACAGTAGTCCCCCCTTATTTGAGGGGATATGTTCCAAGACCCCCCATGTATGCTTGAAACTGCTAATAGTACTGAACCTTGTATACACCGTGTTTCTTCGTAGGCATACATACCTATGATAAAGTTTATAAATTCAGCACAGTAAGAGACTAACAACTAATAATAACATAGAACAATCATGGCAACATACTATAATTAAAAGGTATGTGAATGTAGTCTCACTTTCTCAAAATACTGTTGTATTTTTGGACCTTGGTTGACCACAGGTAACTGAAACTGCAGAGAGTGAAACCAGGAATAAGGGGGAACTACTGTATTTCTAACCAATATTGTCTGAGGAGAAAATGTGTGGTGTTGGAGTTAGCAAGTAAAGATTCTAGACCTCGGTTCCCCTAATAAGTAGTTGGGTAAACTTGGTTAAGTTTCTTAACATTCTATTACAGTTTTGCTCTGTTAGAGGCTTAAAAATAAAATGAGTTATTACCTATGAAAAATGCTGTAAAGGTGAGAACTCTATAAATAGTAATAAGTGGCAGAGGCAAATACTAAATCAGTTATTTGGTACTTAAGGCGGTCTGACTGTATAAAATTCACTTTTCATCTTGTTTAGGTGCACTCTTAAACATTTATTTCAGGACCATAGTTTTCACTTCCCTCCTAGGTTTTTCAAACCTGTCATTTCAGCATCCAGCAAATACTGGGATTGAGTAAAGTTGACTCTCACCATTATCCTTCCACGAGGTTCATTTATCGTACTCCATTTAAGCTTCTTGGTTGAGATTGATGTATTTAGTTGCTGTTTTTATTCGGTGACTTAAAGATAAACACAGGTTTGTCAGGAACCTCAGATAAACTTTGTCTTATTTTGGATTTTGAATTCTGTTGAATTACTATCATTGCTAGCATATGGTTTCAACTTTGCTTTTTATAGGTTAAATGAGCCTCAGATGAATGAGAGCAGAAATGCATTTAGAATAATTCTACTGGGAACTCTTGAGTGTGGTCATCACTGAGATATGCTATCTTTTCAGTAAAGTTATTTTCAAATTGTGTTCCTGGGCATTTTTGCAAATGGTAACCCAATTTAAATCATTTTAATTTACTATCATTTATTTTGTTCTTGTTTGATCTTTATTACCCAGCTATGCGTTTTACATCTTAACTCTTTGATTTATTTTGTGGTAGAAACATTTTATTATATAACTTACCTGAATTTAATGAACAATGGTATCAGCTAAGCCAAAAGAATGAAGCTGCTTAAATGATCATAAAAGTAACAATACTAGTTGATGTACTCAGATTTGGTTTATAGGCCAGTACTGCTCTGTAGGGAAAATTCTTTTTGCCTGGGAATTAAATAGGGACTATTTTAATTAGTGCACCATCTAGATAAATGGAGCCTTTAAAAATGTACCAGTTTGCATAGTGTTTTCATTATATAAGTGGTTATTTCTAGGTTGTATAATGTAGTCTATGCAAATTTTAACTTTTGCTTAACTTTAGAAGATCTTAGAAAAGGAATAGACTATTGTCTTTATATTGTTTGATTTTGCTACTACTTTGTTCAGTAACCTACAGTGGTTCACTATTGTATATTGTATAAAAATTGAGTTTTTTTCCATTCTAAATTTTGAGGCCATTCAGTAGGATCACTCATTTATGTCATAGTTCAGTTCTCTCATTTTGTAATGTATCCTGATTTTACTTTTTATGCAAACGTATTTTACCCTATCTGAGTTTTATTTGCTTGCCCTACATTTTCTTACCTGAAATGGCTTCTTCTTTACATCAAAGCCTTGCTTATTACTTCTGAGCTAAAACAACATGTTTTAGTAGGAGGAGGGTTCTCTGTTCTCTGCCTTCGATGTCCGTGACTGTGGCAAATGGAATATTTACTCTTTGATCTCTGCATTCCCCAGTTGCTTCATGTGACTTCTCAGTGTTTACACACAGTGCAGTCCATTCATTTGTTTGCTTTAATGTTCTAAGTGTTCTTCCATGTGTTAACGTCTTGTCTTTTGAGGGTACTTTTGTTTTTGCTTTTGTTTTAGAGATACCCTCCCTTCAATCAAAACTTTTAAAAACTAGCAGATTTTTTCCCCTTTTGAGAAGTCCAGTTTGTGACATTGTTTTCCTCCCATAAAGTCCTTCTCTCCTTCCTTTTCATCACACATTTCCACAACTATTCAGAGCTTTTTTTGTTAAAGAACTTCTCAGAACTTCTTGAACGTTTAATATGATGTTAACTCATTTCTCCTCTTAACAGAATGTTTGATGTGGGAGGTCAGAGATCTGAGCGGAAGAAGTGGATTCATTGCTTCGAAGGAGTGACGGCGATCATCTTCTGTGTAGCACTGAGTGACTACGATCTGGTTCTAGCTGAAGATGAAGAAATGGCAAGTAGAACTACTTTAAGAGTTGAGCTTGAAACATGAAGAGCTGAAGGTGTTGCCAAGAATTTTTCTGAGAAAAATTCTTAAATTCTTTCTAATGTCTATAACAATTTGAAAGTACAGGGTCTTTCCTCTAACTTTTCTATTTGCCTAATACAAGAGAAATATACTAGAGAAGCACAGGTGGATCTTGAGGAAAAGGAAAGTATGGAGAGTCAATCTCACCTCAAGCCTGTAAGCTTAACTATGCATTTCTGTATCTGATATCAACATAGCACATGGAAATATATTTACATAGTAGTTCAAGATCCCTTTTCTTAATTTGTTACTTCTATTAGTTTAGTAAATCCTTTTTTTTTTTTTTTTTTTTTTTTTTTTTTGAGATGGAGTCTTGCTGTGTTGCCAGGATGGAGTGCAGTGGCACGATCTTGGCTCACTGCAACCTCCACCTCCCGGTTTGAAGCCAGTTCTCCTGCCCCAGCCTCCTAAGTAGTTGGAATTACCGGCACGTGCCACCACACCCAGCTGGTTTTTGTATTTTTAGTAGAGATGGGGTTTCGCCACATTGGCCAGGCTGGTCGCAAACTCCTGACCTCTGGTGATCCACCCACCTCAGCCTCCCAAAGTGCTGGGATTACAGGCCTGAGCCACCACACCCAGCCAGTAAATCTTTAATATATGTTATACTTTGTTGCTGCCCTGTAATTTTCAGATAGGTTTCAATGTACCATTAATATGGGGGAAGTATTTTTAAATAGAAATGTAAAACTTTAAGTTAACTTTATTACGAAGTGGGGAAAAAGGAGTAGAAATGTCTTTTGTACAGTTGACCCTTGAACAACAGGGGTTTAAGCTGCATGGGTCCACATATATGAGAATTTTTTTCAACCAAGCACATTCATGGGATGCAAAACCTGAGTATGCAGAAAGTCAACTTTTCCTGTACGTGGGTTCCACAGAACCGCCTGCTGGACTTGAGTATATGCAGATTTTGGTACCTTTGGGGGTCTTTGTACTAATCCCTCTGAATATACCGAGAGACGATTATATCTTTAAAATCAAGTCTATGAAATTATAGTGCAATGCAACACCACATGTTCATTTCTCTTATTTCAGCACTACAAAATGTATCAGTGCCCTCTTTGATGAGCACAGATCCTAGAAGTTCCAGAAACAGGAATTGGAAGTGTTCTTCCAGTATTTATATTTATTGTAATATTTAGAGTAATGGGCTAATTGGGTCTTAGCTTGTTCAATTCAATTTTATTAATCTTTAAAAACCTCTGTTTATCTTTTAATGGAAACTTAGATGAAATAAGCTCTATGACGATGTCATTTCTTTTCACAAGTTCACATTTCACATCCTAGATTATACTGTCCTGTAGCAGGATGTTCTCTGGCATAGAGCATGACATATAGTGGGCACTTAGCAAGTAAAAGTTGGATGCAGAAAGTGATGAAAGATGGTTAGACACTTCTCTCACCTAAAGTGAAAGTGTGTTCTGAAATGACAGAAATGTATTTTTGTGATATGTTATGTATTTTTCAATGACTAAACTCTGTTTTATTACAACACCTATTATTTTTTAAAATACTCCTTAAAAGTCCTTGCTGTTAGTGACCATTGGTTTTCTTTTTTTCTGTTATAGAATCGAATGCATGAAAGCATGAAGTTGTTTGACAGCATATGTAACAACAAGTGGTTTACAGATACATCCATTATACTTTTTCTCAACAAGAAGGATCTCTTTGAAGAAAAAATCAAGAAGAGCCCTCTCACTATATGCTATCCAGAATATGCAGGTATTTTACTTTTCTGGGAATCACTTGTCAAGTTACATATTTCTAATTGAAACTTTCCCTAAGGCAAGAATTCAGTTGTTAATTTAAATCTCTTGGCTTAGTGATTCTTAGACCTTTAAGGGATATTATTTATCAAACTGCAGTTGAGCACAGAAATTTCCTTAAGATGTGGAGGAAATTACTGAAAATAATGTATTCATTTTATGGAAAAGCTGTTAGATAATGTTTAGTGATGACTCCAAGTTAAAATACTGTTTTTAAACCAAGTTAACAGATTTCATATCAGTACTGTGTGATGTACAATAAATAAGACATGTCTCTGCCCACCATCTAATCTCAAAGACAGACATACTTAAACAACAAGCAATAGCAGTGCATCCTACTGCTAAAAAGGAACATGAACATTATTGTAAGGGGGAAAATGAAGATGGGATCATTGAAGCGGCTAACTCTTCCAGAAGGGCAGGGAAGGTTTCGCAAGAAGCCTAAGCTTTGGTAATGAGACTGTTAATAGTGCTTTAATTTTACTACAGTGGAAAATTCCATGGAGTGAGAAAAGTAGACCTGAAGTACAGTCCTGACTTTTCCATAATTAGCTCTTTGATCTTGAGCAAGGCAGTTAGTTCACCTAGGTCTCAGTATTCCATCTGTGAAGTCAGGAGTTGGGCTAAAACATTAGTTTTGGTTTAGTTTAGTTCCTTGGAGCACCTCCTGGGTTGCTGTTGAAGGTGGAGATGGGAGAGGGAACAGAACTAATTACTGCCCCCCGCACCCGCCACCTTATAACTTTTTCATTAAAGCAGAGGAACTCAGCTTTCATCTGGTTTCCATATCAAGTAAGGTTTTATTTTAGTGAAGAGCATTCAATATGCCTTAAAAAACAGGAGTTTGACTACCACTGGTGTATGTAATCTCCAAATCTACTTTGAAGAGTTTAGTTATTTACCGTCACTCCACTCTTCCTGTTTTTTTTAAAAAAGTCTCAAGGATTTGTTTTTTTATAAACAACGTTTTCCTGAGTCTTGTATTGAGTCAATTGTACGATGAGTATTCACTGCCATTTTACAGGAAATGTTAAGACAACCCTGTGATGTCAGTGCTCGGGTATCCCTACCCATACAAATGAGAATAGCGAGGCTTAGTGAAGCCAGAGTGCAGTTCCAGACCCAAATCCATTGTCCTCCTGCTCCTCGACCATTCATGGCTAGGCTACATTTAATTAAACATTCACTGAAACCAAAAGGGGAGGGTTCTTTGGTAAATATAATCATGTTAATTGTTATAGCTCTTTTTGCGTACTGTGAAATTATACTTCAGTTCAAACTAATTTCACACAGTTACTTTAAAACTTTGCTTTCTTTTTGGAAGTCATAGTCCTGAATCACTGTGTTCAGGAACATTTTTTTGTGCTTATTAGAAATAAGTTATCCAGAGTCAAGATGGCTTATTTTTTCCCTTATTTGAATATATTTTTTAGTTTATTTTTATCATATTCTATGATGTAGCCATTTTGTATTAATTCATAGTACCAGAGCCCCAAATGAATCCATAAATATTGTATAGCTACAGGGATTTCAGAAGAACTAAGAATATACTTGTTAGCTCTTTCCTTGCCAAGTAGACAGTGTGTTTAGGAATTTTTGCTTGTGTTTTGCTTAATAATCCCTGACTTCAGAATCTTTGCACAAAAAGAATATTACATAATTCTTTCACATCTCCAGAGTTAAGATTATTATTTAAGATCTCCATGGCATGCCCTAAGTATTGATTCAGTTGCTTCTTGCTTCAGCCGCAACTCTCAATTTCCTATGGCTATGGAAGAACCCTGTGTAGCGCCTAAGCAACTTGCTTGATTTATCTCCTGTCTGTCTGCTCATGTGTCATCCTTCTCCTCCTCTTCTTTTTACTGTATGTTGCCACTTTACCAGTTTCATCTGCAGTCATGTCATCTTAGCTCTCTATCCTTTCGTAGTCATAGCTATTCTCAATAGGTTAAATTTTATGGTCAGCCCTAATTTATCTCTGGAGCCTTAGATTTGCATTACCAACTGCTTGAACATACATGTTTTTTTGTTGTTTGTTTGGTTGGTTGGTTGGTTTTTTAGCACCCGAAGCTCAAACAGAACTCCTCTTCTTGTTTAAACGCAGATCTCTTCTCTTTCCTTTTTGATTGTGTCATCAGCCTCCCAGTTCTTCATTTTTGAACCTGGTTATCACCTGTGCTTACCTTTGTTCAGGATAATTCTATCTCACATAAAAAAAAATACCATATTTGCTCTCGTGTCCCTGCATTGCCATTCTTTTCTTAAGACTTAAAATCAGAATGAAGAATGTTCATTCATATGTGTTTGTACTTTGAGGGTAATCTAGCTAGCTGCCTAGGATATGTAGAGCAAATTGAGGTAGGCACTCAATGTAAGCTGTTTGGCTGAAATATATTTTAATTTAGCAGTTGCATTAGCTTCTGTGGGCCAACAAGATGCTGTTAATTGCTTTAAAATTTTGGAGAACGAAACTTAGGATTTAATAAAATTTGATTTTTTAAAGTATGTGATTTCTAGTGATATAAAATAGTTAAAATGTAAACTTAAAGACAATAACTTTATTACCTTTTTATCCCTAATAAAAATCTCATAATCTGTATCATAGCACATTACACAACATTCCTATGGGCATTTGTCACATTGTATTATACTGGATTCTGTAAGATATAAAAGGAGTATGGGGCTGGTGGGGTGTGATGTTTACTCTTGAGGAGTTCACATTCTAGTTTAGGAGACTCAACACTGAAAAAGAATTTAAGACTTTAAAGCAGTATAACAAAAACTGAAATAGTTATTTCTAGGAGGAGACAAAAGTTTTTAAGTGATAGAGAACCCAGCTAGATTTGATTAATTAGGAAAAGTTAGATGGAGTGCCAATTTTGAGCAAATGTGAAGGCAGGCAGAGATCTCAGCCGGTAAAGTAGAATGAAGAGGAAGTACTGCAGTACCACAGGTGGCAGTTTGCATGTTGGGTCCTCATGACATGGACCTGGGTTGAGCACCAGTGTGGAGGAGAGGATCTCAGAATGATGGCACTGCAGAGCAGGCTGGATAGTAGAAGACCTTGAAAGCCTGGCAGATAATTTTGGATGATTAATTTTTTTTATTGAAGCATTACATATAGCATTACATTGTATACATTATGTATATTATGTACGTACATATGTACACACACACCCTCAGCATAAGTGCATTTTTAAAGGTGAACATACCAGTATCCACCACTCAGGTCAAGAAACCAAACAGTTTCAAGACCCCTGAAAGTCCCATCATGCTTCCTCCGAGTCTTAACCAATCAAAACCTCCCCGCAACACACACGTACACACTCACATCCCATACACAGAGTAATCACTGATTACTCACTGATAATCACTGAAGACCTTAATAAAAGAACGGACACAAAGGAAATATATACCCACTTCACATGTGCCACAGACTCTATTAATTGGTGAGACTTTTGTCCTCACCAATTCATTTTTCAAACAGTGTTGTATCATACAGTATATGATCTTTTTGCATCTAGCTGCTTTTGCTCAATAGTTCACTTATGAGTGAACTCAGTTATTGAGTATAGCAGTAGTACTTTCATTCTCACTTCTTCTGTGTCTTCAGTGATACACAGTTCTGTCAAGTGTATATCTAGAAACTGAATTGCGGGGTCAGAGTGTGTGTGTGATTATCTTTAGATATTGCCAAACAATTTCTGGAGTGTTTGTACTCAGAGGGAGTCTTTTTTAGTCAGTAACCTGAAAGCTGGAGTGTGTCATTCACTTTTTTTGTAACCTCATACTCCTAAACATCATTGTAGACCTTGGTACAATTTTTGAATAAAGAAAAATGAGTGAAGAATGCTAATTAATGTATATATAGAAAAGGGAGGAAAAAATACTGATCAGCATTCAGCCAACATTTTTTGATCCACCGTTGAGCCAGAACTGAAATAGCATGCCGTCATCAAGCATCTGAGTTGGGGTGTAGAGGACAGAAGATAAGAGGATAAAAGATCTAGCCTTTGGAGATTGAGGCAGGAACAAAGATCATGATGAACACGGAATGCCATGTAGAGGAAATTTTTTGTTTAATTTTAGGGATAACTTACAGTCATTAAAGGTAATTAACATGGAGTGTTTTTCATGTAGAAGAAATAGTGTCTCCCATTCTAGAAGGGAAAGCACAGTTAAGGAGTCCATGAATGAAGCTGTATGAAACTGACTTCAGTATTTTAAGCAGTTATTTTAACTTTCTACATTATATTTCTTTCCTTTTTCCATCTCAGGATCAAACACATATGAAGAGGCAGCTGCATATATTCAATGTCAGTTTGAAGACCTCAATAAAAGAAAGGACACAAAGGAAATATACACCCACTTCACATGTGCCACAGATACTAAGAATGTGCAGTTTGTTTTTGATGCTGTAACAGATGTCATCATAAAAAATAATCTAAAAGATTGTGGTCTCTTCTAAGTTTTGCAGTTAATGGTAAAATGCATTTTCAAACCAAATGAGTACTTATATATGGATCTCTGTAGACTAGAGTCTTGCAGCAACACAGAATGTAATATAAGGCAAATGCATCTGGGACCTGACCAAAGTTGTTCTGTTTTGTTTTTTTAACTGAAAGTAACAGAAGGACCTTTCTTAAATGTGACAGATGGTCCTGCAGTGTGAAACTGAAGGACAGTGTTAAAGCTGGGCTCTAGTATATTGATGATTTCTGCATAAGTGTAAATATGCAAATGTATGTATACATGTATTTATGACTTTAGTTTTTGACATTATTTTTAGGTTTTTAGAGTGGCAACTTAGGATTCTAGGGTGATGGCTTTGGAAATAACATAAATAATACCTTGTACTGAATGACAGACTATTACTATGTTTGCCAGTTTTAAACAGCTTTATTTATGTTCATGTCCTGTAAATTTTTAAGTACAGTAATTAATATTAGGAAACATAACCCTTATCTTGATTATATGTATACTTGTATTAATAAAAATGTTATTTGTACAAACATTGCACAGACTATTTTAATAACATGATTTGTTCTTTAAATTTTATGTGTTTTATTGAAATGTTCTTAAGATGAATACACCTGCCTTTGGATCAATTATTTAAACATTGTGTGCATTTTGATTTTTCCTACTTTAAGAAAATAAAATAATTTAATTTTACATTAGATTCCACATTAGATTTGGTTTGAAAAACTAAAATTTCAGATTTTTGAGGATATACTGTCTTAGACTTATTGTAAACACTTAGTTTTTATTCACTTGTTTTCACTCTGAATTTTAATATTTGGCTGATATTAATGCATTGCCTCAAAGGTGATGTCATCTTCATTTTTATACACTTTAAATAACTACATTTTTGTTTATAACTAAGTTTTGAGGGATCCTAAGAGCGTTTTTGTGGGTAAAAAAAACCTGTGGGCATAATGAATTTTGAGACATTGGTGAGGCTTTTGTGTATTTCCCTTGAGGCGTCTCTTGTACCTAGCATACATGATAGCTCCTCGTTGGGAAGGTAACAAGAAGGATCTTTGAATACTCTATTGCTGATATAATACAAGATTTAAATTTATACATATAACTAGTTTCAAATGTGATTATCACATTATGTTAAAATTACTTTTTTTCCCTTAGATGTTCAGATTTCTCCACTTGCTTGAGTTTATATTATTTCTTTTTCAATTATACTATTATTTCTGAGAATGAAATGGACAATTACACTTAGAAAATGAGTACTAGTATTTAATAAGTCAGTGATTATGCTCAAATAAGTGTTACATATCACTAGATACTGAGCTTTGATAGAATAATTTTCTTTTGATTATTCATGATGTGTCATCTCTGACCTTGTTTCAGCAAAGTAAACAGCACTCCCTACCCCGCCCCCTTTTTTTACTCATCTTGGAAAAAGTTAGTCTTTCAGTACATGTTGCTGGTAAGTAGTTTCCAAGTTATATGTTGTCCCTGGGTTGAAGTATATTTGTTGAATTGTGTGTGTGTGCGTGTGTGTGTAACCATAAACTATATTCGTATCTGTTTCATTTGGAGGATTTTCTTCTTTGTAATGTAAAGAAATTCAAAGTTATCGAAGTACCTTAAATGTGTTAGCTTAGATTCTTTATGTGCCTTTCATGAAAGATATGTTTTCTTTAATTTTACTGATGGACCTGTAAATCCACATTGTGAAGCTATGTATGAAATTCAACTATAATATGAATAAATTTGAATCATGAGAATTATGGGTTAAAAAGCCACAAAGAAGCACATATTGGTGACCATCATTAATGAAATCCTGAACTTTGTGTAATTGTGTTAATAAATCCTAATAAATTTAAATTTTTAAAATTTTACAAACCTATTGGCTAAGTACATTTTGGATTAGAATTTAAGTATCAGTCTTGTATCTTCATTTCTTCTTTTTCTGTGCTCTTTACAATTTCAGCTACTTCAGAAGCTCAAATTTTCCCTGCTCCAAGCTATGAGATGTGATGCCACTTGTGGAATTGCCTTCTTGATATCCCCTTCTGAGAATCCATTGCCTGCTTTAACTCATTATATTCAAAACTAAATTCATCATCGTTCTCCCCTTAAACCAGTTCTCATCCCTGACTTGGCCATTTTTTTCTACTAAGTACCATCATCATTTATTCCTTCAATGGGGAAATTTTTAGCCATTTGGAACTTTTTTTTTTTTTTTTTTTTTTTTAATTTAAGGTCTGGGATACATGTGCAGAACGTGCAGGTTTGTTACATAGGTATACATGTGCTGTGGTGGTTTGCTGCACCTATCAACCCATCATCTAGGTTTTAAGCCCTGCATGCATCAGGTGGAACTGTTATTCCTCGTCTCCATTTCAGTTTACTGACAGTTCTACAAAGCCTTAACATCTGTTTTTTGTTTGTTTTCCTTTCTATTCCTACTACTACCTATTCAAGTCTTTGCTAAACTTCCTCTTGAAATGACTTATTAATTAAATTCCCCACCTCCCATTTCTCTCTTCTTGAAAAACCTAGGTAGGTTGTTCTAATACAGAACTGTGGCCCTATCTCCTTCGGTGCCTTGATCTGCATTGACTCTGATTTAATAAAGTTAAGTATGTTAGCCTCCCATTTAATGCTCTTCATCACCTGAGGCCTCTTCACTACTTCTTATTCTTTTCTACACTGTATCCAAATAGTGTCCTGTGCATAGCCTGGGCTTTCCTCCAAGTACTGTATTACTTACTACATGTGATATGCTTAGAGCAGTGCCTAAGTGTTCATTTGTGTCTGTCAATGTTATTTTTATTAGGACTTGTAAAATGGCATGTAAAATTCATTGGCACTTTGAAATTTGGTTGTGATGTATCTTTTAGACTCCTCTGGCATCTGTTCTTCAGGGTGCCCTTTGGGGAACTACATGATTGTGATAGAGCTGCCAATCGCATTTCTCACTTCTCAGTCTGTAGGCTTAGACCTGACCAATCCGAGTCCTCCAGCATTGGACAAGTGAGCCAATCGTCGTCCCAGTTGCCGTTCTTAAAGTCCCTAAAGCGCTTGTGGTTTCTAAAATTTCCTTCATTCATTTCAGTACCCTTCTTAAGTCTACTTTTATGCCTAATCTAGTTTAATCAAATTCAGTTTGTTACTGAAAAAGTACTGATTAAAATCCATATGCTCTCATTTAATACAGTAACTAGATAGATCAAAAAAGGCTCAAAGAGGTGAATTAACTTGAGCAAGACCAGATCAAGGTTTTAAACCTAGGGCTTCTGACTGCGTGTCTGTCAGAGGACCCCAAAGAGGCTACCTTATTTCCAGAAAATGTGTAAGTAGTGTTTCACCTGTCCCACTCTGCCCTTCTGAGTTCCTCTGAGCCATAATACTTTTTCAGATTTAAAAAAAGATACTTATTAATGTCTTTCATCAGAGCTATTTTTTACTCCTTAGATTTGAAGCTACTTAGAGCACAAACAGTTACCATTTTTTACATCATTTGTTGTTTGCAGAACTACCTTACCTAAATGAATTTGATACTGTAATCATTACAGATGGTAGCATCATCATTGCTTAGTGTGTTATGTTGGAAGTAGAAAGTGATGATGGAAATCATAGGCTCTGGCACCCAGTCTGGCTTCAAATCCTGGCTCAATTTCTTATTAACTGGGAAAATCTGGGCAAATAATTTAGTTTTGGTCTGCCTCCATTTATATCATCTGAAAAAAATAAGGATTAAATAATCCAACCATTAATTTTAATGGTGGTTGTCAGTATTAAGTTCACAGTACATGTTAAGTACCTAGAAGGGAGTGTGGAATGTATAAGCCCTCAATAAATTTTGCTGTTATTTGATTACAAATAATAGTTTTAATGGGCCTTTAAAATCATAATCAGTGTTTAACAAATGGTTGTTGATACGAGCTTTGAATGAAATGCCTCAAAAACAAAACTCATAATTCATTTTCATAATTAAAACTAAGTGTCTCACATTGATATTGATACTGGAAAAAAAACAATGCAATCTCTAATCAACTTGACACTTCTGTCATTTTAATGTAACCAATAATATGAGAGATTCGATATTTTAATGTTAGGTTGGAAAATTTTCTTTTTCTTTTTTTTCGAGACGGAGTCTCGCTCTTTCGCCAGGCTGGAGTGCAGTGGCGTGATCTCCGCTCTCTGCAACCTCTGACTCCCTGGTTCAAGCCATTCTCCTGCCTCAGCCTCCCAAGTAGCTGGGACTACAGGCACGTGCCACTACGCCCAGCTAATTTTTGTATTTTTAGTAGAGACTGAGTTTCACCACGTTGGCCAGAATAGTCTCGACATCCTGAGCTTGTGACCCGCCCGCCTCGGCCTCTCAAAGTGCTGGGATTACAGATGTGAGCCACCGCGCCCAGCCAGTTTTCTTTTTTAGTTCTTTTCAAAACCCTTTCTTAACAGTTGAAATGTAGTTATATAAAGAAGTTTACGTTTCACAATCCCACTGGCCTGTTTCCCAGGCTTTTTTTTTTTTTTTAAACCAATTTTTTTTTGTGTTTGCTTTGGTGTCTGTTGTGATTTCTCTTATTTAGTTGGATTTTGTAGTTACTTTAAAAGTTATGAAAGTTCACATTTCATCACATCCAGAGGCTAGAGACACCCAAATATTCACAGACAGGAATTGGCTGCAATTGTCCAAGCCAGAGCTGATTAGGCCTCAACTGGAATAGTCCCACCATGTAATAAATCTTCCTGAGAACTGTGTATAAGGTCAAATATTTCCAGCTTCTTTGATTTTACTGCCCATCTTCCTAGGTCTCCATCCATAAAGTGGATGGAAACACTGTCATTGAAGGAGCTAGTTCTTCAAATTTAAATTTATTTATTTATTTATTTTTGAGATGGAGTTTCGTTCTTGTTGCCCAGGCTGGAGTGCAATGGCGTGATCTCGGCTCACCGCAACCTCCGCCTCCTGGGTTCAAGTGATTCTCCTGCCTCAGGCTCCTGAGTAGCTGGAATTACAGGCATGCGACACCACACCCGGCTAATTTTGTATTTTTGGTAGAGACGGGGTTTCTCGATGTTGGTCAGGCTGGTCTCGAACTCCTGACCTCAGGTAATCCACCCTCCCCGGTCGCCCAAAGGGCTGGGATTACAGGCGTGAGCCACCACGCCCAGCCAAAATATTTTTAATTGATTAAAAATGAGATAATTTGAGGAAACATGCATAGAATACTAGGCAGAGACTATTTTTAGCAGATAAGAGTGCCCCTTTTAGTAAAGGAAGGTGTCACCTAGAAGAAAGTACAGGTGCTCCTTGACTTACCATAGGTTATGTCCTGAGAAACCCTCTGTAAATTGATAATATCTTACTTCGAAACTGCATTTAATACACCTAACCTACCAAATGTAGCTTAGCCTAGCCTACCTTAAAGGTGCTCAGAACACTTAGATTAGCATACAGTTGGGACAGAATAGCATAAAGCCTGTTTTACAATAAAGGATATCTCATGTAATTTTCTTGGATACTGTACTGAAAGTGAAAAACAGACATTGCATGGGTACTGAAATATGGTTTCTAACTGAATGCATACCAGTTTCGCACCAACGTAAAGTTGAAAAATTGTTAAGTTGGACCATCATACATTGGGGACCACCTGTACATAGAGTAGGACTCTTGAGAGCCTAAGGGCCACAGAAATTCCTTTTCCAGCTGCAGTGTCTATGGAGGGATTCTTATAATTAATTTTATTCCTGTGCAAACACACTATCTGTGTATTCTCTATTTTACCAGGATTTTTTGTTTTTGCTAAATTGGACATACAATTTTGCAGTTATTTTTTACTAAATTGACAAATGTTTGTACAATTTCAATGTAAAGCTAGTCTTCAAAATAAACCACTGTGAAGATTGGATATTACCTTGGATTTTCTGTTATTCACTCTTGAAATTTAATTATGTTCTGTGGAAACTTCACAGAGTTTTAACTTTGTTCCTTCCTTCACTTTTGAAAATCAAGAATGAAGTAAGTCAAAGCTACTTCTAAACAGCTCTATCTTTAATTTCTATTAAATAGTACTGAGGTATCAATTTTGTAGCTTGTTCAATGCGGACTATCCCAGCAGCAAATTCATTAATATGATTTGTACAGGACTCACTTTGCAGTATTCCATTTTAGTATAACATGTTTTCCTGTTTACAAATATAAGCAATTATCTATTTTAAGTGACCAATTGTCCTAGCAATCTACTTCACAAGGCAATTTATCTATAATAAATAGAACTTTTTTGCAGACTTCAGCATACATTTAAATGATTTACACCATTCTTGAATTCCTTAACATAGTAAGTTACACATTTTAACGATGAATTTTTTCTTCAAAAGGAATCTTGTCTAAATCTAATAAAGCATTTTTCTGGCTGAAGTTGCAATGGAAAGCTTCAGTATGAAGCTGGCATAAGGAAGGCCATAAAAAGTGCCCTTTCTTCTTTCTGAGAGCCCCCACCTCTGATCCTCCTACACTTAAGGCTTCTAGATGCAGATTTATACAATAGTTCTAAATCAAGACCTTGAAAGATGTACTAATGTAGTAAGATTTACTCAAAACCACGAACTCCTACATTATTTAAAATATGTTAGAAATACATAAATATATAGAGAAAATGCATACGTAATTTATTTAGTGCCTACTGTGTGCTAGGTACTTTTCTGGGTACATTACTAATGCTCTCATTTAGTCATCAGAGCAGTCCTGCAATATTGGTAAAATTTCCATTTTCTATATAAGGAAATACATTCAAGAGAGGTTAGTATTTTGTGCAATGTTGGCTACCTAGGAAGTGGCAGAGCTGGGAGTAAAATCTAGAGTTAAGACCTTTGTTAGCCATATCTTCAAAATCCAGTGTCATTTCTTAACCCTATCTTCAAAATTCAGTGTCATTTGTTAGCCGTGTCTTCAAAATCCAGTGTCATTTGTTAGCCATATCTTCAAAATCCAGTGTCATTTGTTAGCCATATCTTCAAAATCCAATGGCATAAAGAAGTTTTTCCCAAGGGTGCCACATGGTGTAGTACAGCATGCCCAACAGCATGGCCTGAACAGATGTTAATAAGTATGCATGATGCACATTAGCATGTCAATGGCTATGAAAAGCCAGTGCAGTAAAGAAGTAAAGAGCTCTCTATGTGTTAACCCTCCATTTCACAAACATAGCAATTGCACGAACATAGCAGCCACTACCCAGGTGTGAATGTAGAGCACTTGAAACATAGCTAGTCCAAAGTGAGTGGCCCTATTAGTGTAAAATACAAGAGTTCAGATATGCAGAATAAAAAAATTACATGTTGAACTGATTTTTCATATAGTGGGTTATATAATTTTAAAATTCTACCTTTTTTTTACATTTTTAATGGGTTACTGGAAAATAGGTACTCTTGTGTCTTTGCATTATGTTTGTATTTGGGAAATGAAATGCTTTGTTTTTCTTCCACAACAACTCTATTTGCATTGCGTGGAAATGTTCCCAAGTTTTAGAGAAGCACATACAAAAAATAAAAAGGATAAAATGCTAAAATTTGAATGTGGAAGATCTGGGTCTTGGTGTCTTGAATAAATCACACCTTCAGTGACTTTCTTGGGAAATGGTGGGCCTCAGTAAAGACTTGGACTATTCCAGTTTTAAATGCTATGGTTGAGTTTGGTGTAATACAGCCTTTCCTGTGGGGGGAAAACCCATCTCATTTTCACTTTAAATATGTCAGCTATAATAAAAGAGAGACATACACATTTTAAGATCTATACTCTAAAACAGGGTTTTGAAATTAGCAGCTCTTTATTTTTAGTTCCAATACATGGAGTGGGAGTCGACCCTTCAAGATACTGGAAAATTATTAAATCCTGGTTTACAGACTCATCTCTTTAGTGTTCTGCAGCCAAATCAAAAGATTAGTGTTTTTTTTTTTTTATTGTTGTTATTGTGTTGTGTTGTGTTTTTAAAATATGTTTCAATTCCCCCAGCCAAATTCCTTTCTTTCTCCACACCTCCCACAGGACTGGGCTGAGCACAGTCATGCATTAAAAAAGCTTCTGAACTTATTTTGGAAAGAGTAGCTCCCTGGAGTGTGGAGGAGGACAGGAATTTGCTATCTGTAGGACTTAAATCAGGATAGAGTATCAAATATTCCAAGGCCTTCTATGCCCATTTCATTTATTGATAAAGATAGAAGATTGCAAATGACTTGCTCTTTAAGGGTCAATAAAATCATATCTACTAATCTATATAGTTGAAGTTTACTAGATTCTCAAACTTTCCACAAGATTTGAGTTCATTAGTTTAATGGGATCAATCTGTGAAAAACTGTATTTATATGCAGATTTTAGCTATCCTTATCCTTCAAATATGTATACACACACACATATCTGTGAAAATGATTATTTTCTACTTGGTACAATGTGCATCAAATAAAAGTTTACTATATTTGAATATGAGAATAAACTCATTTATAATTAGTTGAAATTGTCCAGACACATATTTTAGAAAAACATATTCATTTTTGTTTTAAGTTTGGAAGTTGCTGAATGATTAAACCTGATTTAAGTCTTTCTGACAATTATGAAGAAAAAAACTAGATTCTTATATCAACTTGTCATTTGGTTAAAAATTATGTATCCAATAAAGGCATTTAAAAAGTATATTTATATCCATATTATTTTTAATAATCCAATGTTTAAAAAATCATTTTTTAATCAAATCATCATGTTCATATCTATACACATCATTAAGGTAATTTTATCTATTTTTATAACTCTTGTATTAAGTTGGTCAAATGCATTTATCTTTATTTAAATACATTATGGTTCACATGGAAAGCAGAGCTTTACATGGAAGAAAAGCAGCATCAGTCCTGCTACCTAATTTCTTAGAATCCAAGTTTATTTTTTAGGACTGTGATTTTTCTTGGCATAAGTATGTGGATAATCAAAATCAATGGTTATTCTGTTTACTAAGTAACAGAGTACCACATATTTGGCAATCTCAGGCCAGGGCTGTTTTAAACATGACTTATCTCAAATTTAGCAATAAAGTTCACTTAAGTCACATCAATGCTTCATCTTTTCTAATTAAGTGTTATCTCTCTTTTCCATGAACCTTTGGCAAAAATGCCCTTTGTGTTTAGCTACTGTCAAGGACAGTTTGGAAGCATTTGACCTGTTAAGGAAAATACAGCTGCTAGCTCCACTTATAGACATTGTGGCAAAGCTCTAATGAAAAAGCAACTTTAAAAATGTATATGTTTCTTCTAATAACTCATTTCACCAAATCAGTTTAATACTTTAATTTAGGTCTGAAAAGACTAAGGACAACATTTGGTGTGGATAGGTTTTTAAAAAGTTTGCCACAGAGATTTGGACAGAACAAAAACTATTATATTGACGTTATTATTTGTATTCCAAACCCTGTCTTTCCGCTAGTATTTAGGGACAGGAGTGTAAGTGTGTGCACCCGGGGTCATTTACTTTTCAAATGACAACTTAGCACCTTTGCTGTGAAAAGTCCTATTTAGGGACACAAAACAGGAATAGTAATGAAGAGGCCAGACTGTCTGAAACTGAATCCTGGCCCTGCTGCCTCCGATTGTGTGACCTTGAATAAGTTACTTGGCCTTTCTATGCCTCAATGATTTCTCTATAAAATGAGGATAACATTAGTGCTGTCCTCCCGTAGCTGTTGCAAGGACTCATGAATTATTAATGTAAGGTGCATGATGTGTGCCAGACACATGGTAAGTGTGATGGAACTTTTAAATGTAATTCTCATCATAGTGATGTTGGTGATGATGATGAATATATTATGAAGAACAGAGAGGAAAAGAAAAGGGAGGTAGACATTTAAGTAACTAATTGTAATTCAAGGCAAAACAAAATGGGTTTGGTGACGGTCTGTTCCAGCACAGTTCCAGTTTACCCCTATTGTCACAGCATGGTTATTAACTTCATCCCATTGCAGTCTCAAAATGGATCTACGGTCCTGTAAATAAGAGCAACCTGATATGAGAGGTCACAGGACGGACTTAAGGCTTCATGAAGGAAAAGACTTCTGAACTGACCCATAAAAGGAACAGGGGTAGAGAGGGAAAGTCATTTCTCTGTCCATTGCCTGGCTTTTCGTGAAGGGGGAGCTAGAAGGGTGAAAGCTACGTTTTCCTTTAGTTTTCAGCAGATCAGAAAAGAATTCCAAACAAGACTATATTAGTGTTCTATTGCCATGGTAACAATTTACCATAAAATTACTGGTATAAAGCAATATAAATTTATTCACTTAAATTCTGGAGGTCAAAAGTCAAAAATGGGTCCATGGGACTGCACATCATCTGAAGCTCTAGGGGAGAATCTGTTTCTTTGCCTTTTCCTCTTTCTAGAGGCTGTTCACATTCCCTGGCTCATAAGCCTTTTTTTCCGCTGTCTTCAAGACCCAAAGCCTAACCTCTTCTCTCCGATCTCTGCATCTGTCCTTACGTTTTCTCTACATATGTTCTGACTCCTGCCTCTTTCCTATAAGGACCCTTTTGATTACACTGAGCTCATCTGAATAATCCGGAATAATCTCTGCAATTTAAGAGCCTTAATTTAATCACATCTGTAAAATCCCTTTCACCCTAAAAGTAACATGTCCACAGGTTTCAGAAATTAGAACATGGACATCTTTTGGTGGAGGCGGTGTGTTATTCAGCCTACCACCGAGACTCATTTTTCTGGTATCAACAGTACAATATTTAATGTCAAATGTCATCCTATTAAAGATGAAAGGTTCAATATTTTAACAATCTCAGGCACAGTGCTGTCAGCTAACTGCAGTTTCCAACCAGAATCAGGAACTAACTGAGAAAACAGGGCTCCAAACTTTAATGTGAGTTTTTAGCTGTATGTTTAGGAGAATATCGGTGCAAGAAGTCCTCATTATCTGAGAGCAGCTGGTAATGGAAAGGATTTTAAAGTTAGACCCCTTAAAATAGGAAGAGAAATTCACAATAAATAATCATAAACAAGGTTGACTGGTTCATTTTTTGACAAATGAAGTGTAACATTCTAAAAATATGCTTTCTGTGCTTAACAACATTTAAATTACAATTTCAGTTGTGCTCTGATTTGTTGAACAAAGAGTAAAGTAAGTTGATTCTTTTAGTATGGTATTTTTTCAAAAATGACAGATCATGACTGCCTTCGTATTTGGCTTTCACAGAATGATCATAAAGAGTTATTTCTGAAAATACATTTGAGGGCTTTCCAGGTTTTTCAAAGACCTCTCTTAACAATTCACCTCTGAATAATTTTGTTGTCATTCTTATTATATTCTTTATTTTTTAACAATTCTCATTCTGTGCCTTCATTTTTTATGGGTTTTGATTAAAGAATTTCTCCAATATTACTTTCATCAATTACATTAACAATATATTCACAATATTTGTAATTTCACTAATAGTTTATTTGAAATCATATTTGCATTGAACATCAAATCACACAATGAAAATAGGATACTAAAACTTGGATGGGCAAAGATGTTGCTGTCATTGCTAGGGCTGTGTACTCCTATTAACAGAAGAGGACTGCTTAAGAGATTAAATTCAAAGTTTCAAATGAATTTTTCATTATATGATGCTTTTTTCTTCCCCATGCAATCTTTTTTATAATGGGTAAATCAAATAATAAATACCCAGGTAATCAATCTAGCCTTTCACTTGAGTAGAGATGTAATAATTTGGGGGAAAAAAAGTTGGGACTAAAAACTCCTTTTAATTTGTCAAAATTATGTTTCTTATGTTACTATTATGATAATTACATTCAATAGAGTGGTGATCAATTTCTGACAATTTTTTCCTTACCTATAAACTCCATGATGGCAGTAATTATGTATATAATATTCACAATTTTGTCCCAAACACTAAGATACTGTTATAGAGTAGACAGTCGTTCAATTTTCAAGCAGGAAGTAAGATGTAAATTGTTCTAAAAGATGGTTATGTTGAGCAAGCACTCACTTATAGCTATAATATTTACTATAGAGAACTTGTTATATCCATGTGAGCCTAGAATTCATTGTAGAAAGTGGGAGAATTCAATAAAAATATTTGGTCACTAAGACTTAATGTAGAAAGAAGTATAATTTCTTCTCCTTATACTTTGAAGAACGTTCTTGGTGGTAATTCAAACTCAGCATTTCCCATATTTTTCCACTGAACATAGTATTATCCAAGATAGGTATTTGGAGAACAGGGAAATTGTTTCATCAAAAAATTTGTAAATAAACAACATACTATACCCTCCTCTTAAAGTTCTCTAAGTCTTGCTGCAAAAAAAAGAAAAATGTTTCATTGGCTATATTTATTTGATAAGGAGACCTCAACTCCCCCTGCCCCCCAGATACCAACAAGGACACAATGAGTATACTTAGAACCGTTTTTAAGTACTTCCCGAATTTTTCGCCTCTTCCCACGCCATGTCTATTATTTTGAGTTTTAAGAACTTGGCAAGTAGAGAATGGAGGGAAAAAATAGAAAAGTAGGTGAAGAAAAGAAGAGAAAAAAAAGATGGAAGAGTGGAAATGTTCAATAAATACAGACGGGTGAACAAGAGGCCGTGCTCTGGAGCCAGGGTTGCAGGGAGAGGAGAGACAGTAAAACTGCTGAAGAAGAGGTGGGTGGTTGTCATCCACAGGAAGGCTTTTTCAGGAGGAAGCTATCCAGTGTTTAAGGATATGGTAATAAATGTCTGTGGTTGTTTGCAGAGAACAGCTAAGAAAGAGTTGGTATTTTGGTCCTTCCTCTCAGAAAGCCTCTTGGATTCTTATCCAAATGAGTCTTCACCCCCCTAGAGTTTTGTCAGCCAGAGAGTTAAGGGACAGCCATGGAGATTTATGGACTTGCACTTACATAACTTACCCCACCTAAGTGAGTCCTTATAAAAATTGTTTATGAAATTGTATGTGTATTTGTGAATCTGTATGCACAACACATAATATAAGATATGCATGCATGTGTGCATATGGAATAAATGTAATATACGTATGTAGGTCTTAAAGAAGAATAAAGCAAACACTTGTGTTCTCTATGACATATAAAGTTACAATATCTGGAGCCCACCATGTGTCTGTCCCTGATCAGTCCCTGATCACAGCTCACTCTATTCCCTACAGAGCTAAGCAGGATCCTGAAGTTTGTGTTCATCATTCCTCTGTGAGTTTTTAAAATTTATCACATAGTTACATACTCTTTATATATTTTTCTTTCTCTCTCTTTTTTTTTTTTTTAAGACGGAGTCTTGCTCTGTCACCCAGGCTGTCTTGCAGTGGTGTGATCTCAGCTCATGGCAACCTCTGCCTTCTGAGTTCAAGTTATTCTCTTGCCTCAGCCTCCTGAGTAGCCAAGTGCCTCTGGGACTACAGGCATGCACCACCATGCCTGACTAATTTTTGTATTTTGTAGAGACACCATGTTGGCCAGGCTGGTCTTGAACTCCTGACCTCAGGTGATCCACCGGCCTTGGCCTCCCAAAGTGCTGGGATTACAGGTGTGGGCCACTGCACCCAGCCCTATTATTCATTTTTGAACTTTAGATATATGACCTCCAACTGGAGGTGTCCTTCTACAACTTGCTTTTTTTGTTGTTCAACATTGTTTGTGAGATTTATCCATGTTGGCATGTCTTACTTTTCATATACTTTCACTGGTAAATTTTAATTGATTGCATGATCATATCATAATTTATTTGGTAATTCTCTATTATTGGACATTTTGATCATTTCCCCTGCTTTGGTCAATACTGCCATGAATCCACTCATCTGGAGCTTATACTTGGGGAATGGAATTATTTGATAAAACATACTTATATCTTGAACTTGGCTAGATGTGAAATTACTTTTCAAGGTGGACATAGCAATTTATACTCCTACCCACATTTTATAAAACTTGCTGTTTATTGTTACACTCAAGAACACTTGGTATTGTTAAAGTCATATCCAATTTGCAGCAGGGCAGCAAAATTTGCGCCATGATCAGCTGCTAGGAGACAGCTTGTGAAATTTTGAGCATACTCTCTAAAAACACATCTGCACTCCGTCTCTGTGAGTCAGCATGAGTTCAGCCCCAGCCAGTCTCTGTATGGTGTCCTGTCTTAGGAAACAATGTTTGAGAACAGAAAGATTTGCTTAAGATGTATCTTTGAAGTTGAAAGATAGCCACCACTCCAACCTGGGCAGGTATCTGCAAGACGGGGAGAAACCTCTGACTGTATGAGATGTACATGATCAAATCAATGGTGGATGGGGACTCATCTAACTTTATCGTTCCCTTTTCCTATTTGGTATTTGGAAACAGAACTAATCTCCATATATATATATATATATATATTTAGAGAGAGAGAGAGTTAGCCCCTTGGTTTTTGGACATTTCAGTGTGGGTGGGAGTATAGGGGACTATCTCAAAAAGGTAAATAGAGAATCTCACGAGGTATAAGGAAGAAAACTTGAAAGCTTAAGCGACTATCTGAAAAATAAGAAGTGTGATTGTGTTTATGCTGCAGACAAGTTTAACAAGTGTTTCCAAGTCTATTGTGCTTCCTATTTCATTCATACTAAATCCAATTTAAATTTCTCTGATAAACTGTACCCTAACCCAAAACTCTCATAACCAGCCAGCTTTATTTCTCACAACACCCTCCAAAATTTCATCCTGTCTCATCAGTTTGGTCTCAAAGCCTTGTGAATATGCCAAGGCTTATTGTCAAGATTTTCCTTTTTCTGGCATGACCTTGTCACTTCCTTCTCTGATGTAAGTAGTCTGAGGTTATACTTAACAACTGTTCCTTAAATCATAATACCTGCAAGCCTTCACCAACCTTGCTTATAGAAATTCTAATAGATCTAAGCACCTTCCTTTTCTAGATATTCCCAGTATCTTCTTGTGGTGAATTATGAAATGTTTCTCATTTGTCTTACACTTCATGATTCCAAAGAAGCAGTACCTCAAAGCTCCCAGAGGTCAAACTTCATTTCCAAACCCCTTTCCTCCAACAGGTGACCATGATCCATGTGGCATTGCCAATGATTTATTGCCGTTCTTCCCAGTGGTGAAACTGGACATAAACTATCACTGATAACTTTGCTGGAAGTCCTAATAATTCTGCAAGTCTTTGACTCACCTGAGCACCAATCATCTCTTTTTGAATTTCTAGTACTACTACTGTCCTGCATGCTCTCCAGGATCCTGAAGCAAACTTCTGTCAGTGGCTCCATCCATTTCCTGGCTCCTTTTTGTGAAAACGGGGTGATTATCCATTAGTCAACACCCTCTTTGTAAAAGAAACCAAACATAAATTCAAGACAGTTTAATAAGTAAGTATTGACTCCTGTAACTGGCAAGTCTGAGCATGAGCTAGACTTTGAGCACATTGTGATCTAGAGTTTCTAACAAAGCTGTCATTCATACTCAGTTTTTCTATGACTCTGGGCTCTGCTTTCCTCTGTGTGATGGTTTCATTCTTATGCAAGCTTTTTTTCCACATGGTATGAAAAATGGTTCCTGTCAGCCTCAAGTCATTATTCTCTGTAACTTACTAACCAAAAGAGAGTCTCTCTCTTTCCCATTGTCTAGCTAATCTCATGAGGGACTCAGATAGGTATTTCTGGGATCATATGTCTAGCCCTTGATTATCCCCCTTGCTGATCAGAAAGGTAAGTTATTGTGATAAACTAGGCCAGGTCTGGGACAGAGTCCTGTGGCTAGAGCTGGTGAACTATGTAATTGACAGACTTCCTCAGAATCACACCAGACGGAAGAGGAACATTTCCTAAGGAAATGGTGATGAATGAAGCATGCGTGCATGCATGTGTGTGCATGCAGACACATATACACACAATGTCCCATGGAGTCTTCTTGACTAAGCCCAGTTAGGAGTCCTACACTACAGACTTCCATGGCCCTATGTATAAGAGCTTTTTAATGGTTTAAGCTCTATCTTTCTTACAGTAGGACTTGTCAAACTGTCATTCTCTAAGTTTTCCCTCAATGCTAGAAGGACTGTTTAGAAAGTTCCGGAATTAAGTGTGTAATGTGCCTGAAAAGTCGCTTTCTTCAAATAACTAGACCTTGGCACTAAGTATGCTTCACTGGCCCAGCTTCCCTTTCTGAGGTAAATTTCTTTTTGAGGAAGAGAAGCTTGAGGAAACATGAACCTCATTTAATAGGTTCCACTTGGGTCAGTTAGGCTTTTATGCATTTAAATCTCAGAGATCAAGGCGTCAGTGCCTTTCCCTCCTGGAGGCTCCTAAATATAAATGAACACATTGGGTAGAGTTGCTCCTAAATCCACCCACTAGCACCCAAGTCCTAGCTTTGGAAATAGATGGTGCCTCACTGTTTAACACTGTTTAACATAATCTGAGCCCCACGTTTCAAAATTCCAATAAGGTCCCATATTATTTTCCCGAGGCCCATTTAGATCCCTCCTGTATCTTTAACTTTTCCATTGTTTATTTCAGCTGACATTGCTATACAGTCTTCCTGAACTGTTAGGCTGTTATAGTCCTTACAATTCAGAACACCCATCCAGCACAGTCATTGTATGTTCAACAAGAATGTGTAGTTATCAAAAGAGCCATACATTATACATACAATACTGCATACTGTATGTGTTTAATACATACTTTTCAATAGTCTTGAAGATATACACGTCGGTCACTCATTTTATATATAAATTTTTTAAGCTCACCAAGTTCACATAGTTCAGAAAATAATTCTGACCAATCAATTTCCTGAGAGATAGAGGAAAGCTCCCTGCAACACTCCCCATGATTTTCCTCAACTTTCTTGGAGTGAGATATTTATTGATTCATTTAAACTAATGCTTTTCAAACGGTTTCACTGACAATTAATTCCGCAAGACGTGTCTCAAAGTATTTCCAAAGAAATGTTTACTATTTCTCCCTTTGGGAGATTTACAAAGCACATTACCCTAATAAAGATTCTGAATATGACTGCGTTAGAGAAAGCTACTTAATTTAACACAGCACCTCACAGACTTATTCCACCAGAGAAATGAATTTATGTGAAACATGTATTAACCTCTTGTACATTTAGTGCTTGAGGAGCACAGTATGAGAAGTGCTAATATATTAAGAGATGTAGACTTTTTAAAATACATCAATTGCATCTCAATTGTTTTATCAGAAAAGAGTTACTTCATGTATGATGGAAAGAAAGGGATTAAAGTGTTAGGATGATATAAGAAAAAGGACATTTACCTGGGAGATCAATTTATCTGGGCCCTATGTCTATCACAGCACATTTATTGTGCAATTTCACTCCTGACCCATATTACCTTATTGATTTTATTCTTTGGTTCACTTCTTCATGATTTTTAATTTGTTATTTGGTTGTATTACCTGTGTTTAGGTTGTTTTAAATTCATCCTCTCATTTACTCAATAAAATTTTTTGAAAACATGTAACCTCTCTGCTTGCTGTGGTAATGAAAAATTAACAACAGATATGTGAAAATACCTCCCTAATTTTCCACCCACTGGGGATTTCAGTAAGTAATTACTGCAAGCTATAAAAATGCTAGGGTTTTCCAGAGAGTGCTGTCTCAAGCTCAAATAATCAGGTAAGTTTTCTTGGAAGAAATCGTATCAAAGACTTGAAAGATGAATGAGTGATGGTGAGGTGACCATCTGTCAGAGGCAGCGTTCCAAGGAAAGAGAACAACACGTGTTCTGCTAAGAAGCGAGAAAACACATGCTGGGTTCAAGAAACCTAACATTTAGTATGGCTACATCATTGAAGGGATTCAGGGAGGGGAATAGTAGATAGAAGATAGATGAAGCAGGGCTATCACACAGAGCTTATGTAGTGCTTTGCAAGTCATTTAAAAAAGTTTGGACATGATCAAATTTGCATTTTAGAAAGATAACATTTTCTACAATGTGAAGAATGGGTTGAAAAGGGATAAAACAAAGCAAGCAGATCAGTAGTAGGGGTGTGTTTAATAATCCAAGGAATAGTGGGCTGATTTTTAAATCGAATATGCACGTTTCTAAAATGGAACAATTCATATGAATGCCACTCTAGTAATTAGGTGTGGGAATGAAAAAGTAACAGTAGATATATGAAAATATCTTCTTAATGTTCATCCTCTTTCTGGCTCTCGTAGCTTCAGCTAATAAAATAGTGAGGAACAGCAGGAAAGCAGGGTCAACAAAAAGGGGCAACAGTTATCACCACACATTGGTATATGCTTAAGACATGGTAAGTCTCGCAAACGAGACATTCCCGTTAAGTCCTGCTCTTGTAAACGAAGCAGGGCATTGGGGGCTTATGTGTAAACATCTTGAAAATCCAGAAAGTCAGGGAAAGGTCAGAAAAACAACAATGTGTCTTGTGACTTGGCAACATTCCACAAACGACTGTATAAAATAAAGCAGAGCGCGCCATTCGAGGCGGCCGCCATGTTTGTCTTCTCTTGTGTGTTCATTCCTTTGTTTAGGAAACACGCGGACCCCAACAGTAAGTAGTTGATCTGTGGAACAAATACGTGTAGCTTATACCAGTGTCTGTCTATCCTGCCTGCTCAATAGCCAGAGAGCTTTTGAAAATTCTGATACTAGGACAGAGATTCTGATTCAATTCAATTCTGATTATCTGGTTTGGGGTCTTATAAACATCCCCAGGTAGGATTAGAGGGCATGAGTGAGATCCAATAAGAACCAATGAGTCTACAGATAAATTCAGACCTATCTATTTTAGCTTTGTTAATTTATATTCCATAGTCAAAGATAGTTTTTCTCAAACTTTAGCAGGCATTAGAATTACATGGGAGGCTTGTGAAACTCAGATCTATGGGCCCCACTCTGAGAGTTTATGATTCAGTAGGCCTGGGTGGGACCTGAGAATATACATTATAACGAGTACTCAGGTGCTGCTGCTATTATTCCAGACACCAAGATTTCAGAACCATAAGTCTAAGAACCACTAGTCAGAAATAAGAACTTCATAATTTCCTTTTTGCTAGTGGAACAATATTTTCTTATTTTATTCTTTTATTTATGTAGATATTTGGAATTGTTTCAGTTTCACACCTGTGCACTGCACACCAAAATGGAAACAAAATTGAGAAACTATGATATGCTTTTATTTTATTATAGACATGAGAAGTAAATACAGGGCTTAGAAGAATTTCCTCAAAATATTTTCTATGCTGAAATTTCTTTTGAAAAATTTATTCTGATTCAAATAAGGAAGGAAACCCACATTTTAAACATGATGCATATGCAGTGGGAGAAAATATAAAATAATCTGATGATTCACCACTGTTCATGATTTAGCAAAAGCTTGCCCACCATAGTTACTAGAGTGGCATATCTGCCTTATGTTTCTCTCTGAAATGAGTCTACAGCTTATGGCAACACCCAGTACCTGGGGCGAGCTGGCTGGCTCACAACTCACAGAATCAACTACATCGTAGTCTGTGCTAATTAGTTATTTTTATGTGACATTATTGTTGTTCTGATTTTTTAGGAACCTTGGTTAGTTTATAAAAGACTGTTTCTTAACAGCAAAATATTACCAAGAAAAATTTGATTTCATAGTCAAGTTTGACATGTTTCTCAAATGCACACAATCATTTCAAAGTTTTAATTAAAAGTAAAATCTACCTTAAAAAAACTGTTCATGGATTAATCACATCAATTATAATTTAGAAATTATATACAAACATGTGTTGCTAAATTGGGAAAAGTTCTGAGAGACATACTGTTAAGGGATTTTTTTGTACAAACATTATAGACTATACTTCCATAAACCTAGATAGCCTACTACACACTATGTTAGATGGTATAGCCTATTGTTTCTAGACTACAAACCTGTACAGCATGTTACTGTAGTGAATACTATAGTGAATATTGTAGTGAATACTGCAATGTTAACACAATGGCAACTATTTTTATGTCTAAACATAGAAAAGGTATAGTATAAATACGTTATAAAAGATAAAAAATGGTACGCTTGTGTATTGATCTGTTCTCACACTGCTATAAAGAACTACCTGAGACTGGGTAATTTATTAAAAAAAGACGTTTAATTGACTCACAGTTCTGCAGGCTGTACAGGAAGGATGGCTGAGAGGCCTCAGGAAACTTAGAATCATGGAAGAAGGCAAAGGGGAAGAAAGCATGCCTTACCATGCTGGAGCAGGAGAAAGAGCATGAAGGGGGAAGTGCTACACGCTTTTAAACAACCAGATCTGGTAAGAATTCACTCGCTGTCACGAGAAGAGCAATGGGGAAATCTATCACCCTATGGTCCAATCATCTGTCACCAGATTCCTCCCCTAACATTGGGAATTACAATTCAACATTGAAATTTGGGTGGGTCACAAAGCCAAACCATTACAACCTATACATGACACTTACCATAAATAGAGCCTACAGGACTGGAAATTGCTCTGGCTAAGTTAACGAGTGAGGCCTGGCACACGCCTGTAATCCCAGGACTTTGGGAGGCCAAGGCAGGAGGATGACCTGAGGTCAGGAGTTTAAGACCAGCCAGGCCAACATGGTGAAACCCTGTCTCTTATATGAAAAATACAAAAATTAGCCAGGCACCAGTGGCTGGCACCTGTAATCCCAGCTACTCGGGAGGCTGAGGCAGGAGAATTGCTTGAACCTGGGCAGTGGAGGCTGCAGTGAGCAGAGATTGCACCATTGCACTCCAGCCTGGGCGACAAGAGTGAAATTCCATCTAAAAAAAAAAGTTAAATCCCAGCACTTTGGGAGGCCGAGACGGACGGATCATGAGGTCAGGAGATCAAGACCATCCTGGCTAACACGGTGAAACCCCGTCTCTACTAAAAAATACAAAAAATTAGCCGGGCAAGGTGGCGGGTGCCTGTAGTCCCAGCTACTCGGGAGGCTGAGGCAGGAGAATGGCGTAAACCCGGGAGGCGGAGCTTGCAGTGAGCTGAGATCCGGCCACAGCACTCCAGCCTGGGTGACAGAGTGACACTCCGTCTCAAAAAAAAAAAAAAAAAAAAAAAAAGTTAATGAGTGAGTGGTGAGTAAATGTGAAGGCCTAGGACATTATTGTACATTACTGTATATTTTATAAACTGTATACTTAGACTACACTAAATTTATAAAAATATTTTTATTTCCACAATAATTTTACCTTAGCTTATAAAGTAACTTTTAACTTTATAAACATTTTAATTTTATAATTTTTTACTCTTTTGTAATAACATTTATCTTAAAATACATTGTACAGCTGTAGAAACAATGTCTTCTTTCTTTATATTTTTGAAAGCCTTTTCTTATTTTTAAATTTAAATTTCTTTTTTTTTTTTTTTCTTTTTAAACTTTTTTTGTTAAAAACTAAGACACAAACACACACATTATCCTAGGCCTACACACAGGGTCAGGATCATCAAGATGTCACTAGACAGAATTTTTCAACTCCATTATAATTTTATGGGACCACTGTTGTGGATGTGGTCCCTCATTGACCAAAATGTCATTATGTGGCACACGACTATATTAAATTATAATACGAATTATTAGAAATTTAAATTTTTCATAAAATTAATTCTTAAGGAATATAAGAGCCACAGTGTCAAAGGTCTTAACATTACCCTTTCTGCTTAGCATGTAACATTTCTTGTGCCTATTGGTGAATGAAGCCTTATGGATAGGAAGAAATTTTCATACTGAATAATTTACCAAAAATACACTTTTTCAGAATAAGTTTGGCATGTTTTTTACATACCATACATTTTTTCTACCAATATCATTTTTAGCAGTAACAAAATGAAATCTACTCAATGCCCCAAAACATAATAATCACTATAGATTTTACTTCTAAAAATACACCAATATGAAATATCACAGGAAGTATGGATATAAAAGCAAAACTCTCAAAATAAAATGAAATGTTGAAATTTTGACGTTCCAGAGCCAACTGACTTCTTCTCAATTAGAAAAAAAAATCTGGCTAAGCAGATGGATCCTGTACTGAGAGCCCCAAGGCCAACAGACTTGGCTTTATTGGACCATGACCATTAGCCATAGCTTTGCCCTTCTCTTGTTGTTAACTCATATTACTTTACCAAACTGGAATATTCTAAAAATAAGGTAACTATTATATGAGTTTTTGGGAGCATCATAAAAACTGACAGGAAAAGCCAACAAACCAATACTTTTTATTACTTATCATTCCAGATTTTCACCAAACAACATGAGAAGTTTTCATCATGATGCTTGCCGAATTTCATCTTTACCCCAAATTTTCTTGATACTCCCGTCTTTAATAAGTTGGTCCCTGTAACCTCCAAGATTCCTTATGAAAGAAACAATATTGTTTCCACATTCTCACTATTGTGAAAACATGCACTTAAGAACTCATAATTTATCCAGAGCAGTTTCAAAATATCAGGGTAATGGAAAATTATTTTAAAATACTTTAAAATTGTGGACAAAAACCCTGTAGCCTCTGTAAGCTCCTGGAAAACATTACTGTTGATTATTTAAATTATTATTTGTGTCAGAATTTGTGGAGTATTTAATTGCCAGCCAAGTAAAGAAACATTTACTACCAGTACCAGTACAAGACATTGTGCTAGATACTTTTCGACATAGATTTAATTTCATTCTAAGTACATACATTATTTATCATTACTTATTCATAGCTTAAGAAGATATATTTTAACTCAAAACAATAATAGAAAGCCTCAATGGTTAAACATATTTCCAAATTAGCCATTAATAGAATGTAAAGATTGCATTTTTACAATAAGGAATAAAGAAAATCTATGACTAGAATTAGACATTGAGACAAAATAGGATGTTATTGGATATTACTTTTTGATATTTTAAGTATTTATGCCAACAATGGTGATAAACTTGAAATATTTGTCTCTAGCCAATACGACAAATGCATGGTGAAGCTGGAGTTCCAAGAAAAGCTGTATAATATTATTTATGGTTTTTGGAAGTGGCTATAGATTGATAAATAAGTAATTTAATCATAGCACTTTAGAACAGGAAGAGAAATTAGAGATAATCTACTTCCACACTCTTATTTTACCCACGAAGCGCAGAGCTAGTACCAGTAATGCTGGTAGGTATACTTTTGTCGTATCTACGCTTGAAGTACAGATAGCACATCTGATGACACATTCTCATATAGTATAGCATAAACTTGGAAAAAGTTTATTCCTGGCTTTGACGTTTTTGTGTGCTGGTGTTGTTTGTTAATGCCCAGAGATCCCATACAATACATCTGAATGGAACCCAGGTATTTGCAATTTCAATAGGCACTCATAGTGATTGTGATGCAAGTCATCTTTGGCTAGTACTAGGGAAATACAGAACTATAGAATCTTAAAGTTCTAAAAAGGGATTTTACATTGAGTAAGCACACTTTTCCAAACAACTCACAGTTGTTTTTTTTTTTTTTTTCTTATTCAAATATGTTGCTTTTTCTCTTCCTTTGTCAACTCTAAGGAAAAGGGAATGTTGTTTAAACAAGAAGCATGGAAGACCCTAGAGCAGTACCTTTGACTCACTTCCCGCACTTGACCAAGAATCAGAATCACTTGTAAAAATACACATTCATAGGCCCTTTTCTTGGAGAGTCTTATTGATGGGAAGATATACGGTGGGATACACAAATCTCCAGTTTTCAGAATCACTCCTGGTGATTTTGTTAACTCACCCAATTTGAAAGCCCCGTCATGATCTGTTATATCGGAATATGTTTCAGTGGTTCTCAACTTTGACCTATAGGATTAACTAAGGGGATCTGTGAAACCTAGAATGTTAGAATCCAACTCCAGAGCTTCTGAATGTGTAGGTCTGGGGTCAAGAATTTGCATCTCTCCCAAGTTCCCAGGCAATGCTGCTGATGTTTCAAGGATGACACTTTTGAGAACAATTGGGCTAGATGTTGCTGTCCTGAAGCAGATAATTAATAGGAAAGTGCCTACAAGTTGCTGCAATACCTCTGCCAAAACCCACAATCTGCCTCCTGTTGTCTAAGAACAATAATATGCCCTCTACTTCTTTTCTTTCTTCCAAATCTCAAGCAGGTGTTTCTGATTAGTGGAACCCAAACTGGAAACTCCTGGTAGAGATTCTGGTGTATGCAGTTCCCAGGCTTCTAGCTGTTACAATGTTTGGGTGCAGCTGGAGCTAGACTGGAGGCTAGAAGAGGGAAAATGGTGTTCAGTCACCAATATACAACGTAGCACAAATGTGCGGGTAGGTTTTCGTAGTTGGCCCCAAGCTAAGGAAGTCAGTTAATTCCTGACCGTACTCCAAATGTCAAAGGGCTAGTAGGATCTGAGGGTTTGGAAAATGGAAAAAAAAATATAAGACACTTAAACGAGAGAAAAGAATTTTAGAATTAGGTGATCCGGATGAGACCGGACTGACCAACATGACGAGTAATATAGACTCAATCAAGGCCAAAAAGAAATCTGACCAATGAAGAAAGGTATTACACTTTTGACAATGCACCCAAATGTAGAATCCTGCAAAAGACCTGGACATATGAAAACTATTATTATATGTATAAATGATCAGTAGACAGAACAGGAATTGGAAGCAAAAACAGATTGCAAGAAGGGCCGCAAATCTGTGTTAGAGAAAAAGTATGCACAGAATAAGGCATACTTCAAGTGAGAATACAAGAGAGAAAAGAAAACTGAAAGCTGACCTGAATATACAGAGGTCTCACATTCACCAGGTAAATGAATGCATTCATATGCAATGACAAAAATGAAAGCAGGAAAAATATTTCAGGACATAGAAAGTAATGAATGTTAAAGGTGTAACCATAGAGGAAAACAGCAGCTAAGGCAAGAAGCATAGTGTTCACAATTAGCGTCCAGTGAGTGGAAAGAAGTAAATTATTAAGGTTCTGTTTAGCTTGACTGACTTCTGCCAGGCCTTCATTCATACAGACATCATTTTTAAAATCAGGTATTAAAACAGAGAATAATCCTGAGATAAAAGATTCAGTTTTACAAATGAAACTAAACAGGGACATTGAAGCTGTCATTGATTTGGATAGCCCAAGGTAACCAGATGATCACATTAGCACAGAACAAGATTTTCAATCACTAGGTTCTTTTCAATTTTCTCTTGAGTCCTTATCTTAGTTATGGTTTAGGGAGATTAAAAAATGCAATATTCTTTGTTCTCAGTAAATTAAATAAACACCCTACATTGCTACAATATCTAAACACATTTTAGCTTTCATTTAAGCATTTAGAAATGCTTAGGTAGAAGAAATCACAAAATAATAAACATAGATGTGACCACATTAAAATTTAAAACCTTTTAATGCTAAAACAAAAACAAAAAAAATGATATGTATTAGAAGAGAAGGGTGCCTAGGATAGCTACATTGTGTGAACAAAGCAAATTGCAGCATAATATGTATGGTTTTCTCACATCTTGTAAGATTAAAAAATGAATATGGAGAGACAGACCTTAAACTGTGAATTGGGTATGTCTAGGGGTGAGGCAGGAAAGGGAGAAAGGGGGCTTAAACTTTTTACTTTATACAGTTTAGTTCCACTCAAATATTTTATAATGAGCCTTTTGTTTTATAAATATAAACGATTGATCACTTAAGTATTCAATATTAAAATATTGGATTGTGGAATGTTGGTTATTTGTACATTTTCATGACTCCCCTGGAATTAGGATCTTCTCAGTAGCATTTTATAACAAAAAGCAATGGAGGGATATCTGCTGAATGATGAGGAAAAAAATTATTTCACAGAAATGTCACAATAACTTAAGGCATCAGAAAGACATTTTCCAATGAGCAAGGACTCAAGAAATATATTTAGCATGTACTACTAAATAAGACATCCATCCATGATGCACACACACATATATATAATTCATTAATTAGAAATCACTGTGCTGAAGACCAGTGGTGAATGTAATCATTAGAACGTGGAAATAATGCTAAAATAATATGTACTGTCATTACAGAAAATAACATAGAAATTACAATTCTTGAAATAAATCTACATAACAAAAATAATAATTTCTCTATAAAAGACCAAAACAAAAATTATGCAGCGTCTCCCTAAAGTGGTAAAATTGAGACGGGAAGAAGCATAATCGCAAAAGTGTCCTCATTTATAATGCATGACGTGCAGTGAGTGCTGTGATGTGCTACCCGGATCCGTCTTCAGGAGTGACACACATTTCCTCAGCTGCCTGGAAAGTTGCCGGGTGTGCTGCCTGGTCAACAACTCTCCATCTTCAGCTGTCTTCAGGCAATGCCTCATTTGAAGTGACACATGGCCCAAGGTCACAGTCCCTTCTAGGGACAAGGCAGTATGCAGTGACTGGTCATCTGGGTCCACTCGCCAAAACTCTGAAGGATTGACTGTCTAAGCTTCAGAGCTCCTTGTGAGTTGCTAAGGACTTTACTGAGGTTGCATAACAACCCATCTTTTCTGCTGCCCAGTCCTGTTTTCCTCTCTTCCTTCTCACAGGTGTTGATTTCAAGAGCAATTCCCTCAAATCTTCCTGTACTCAAATCTCCATCTCGAAAAATATTATGGTAGGTTCTGACTCTTATAATAAGGTTAATGAGAAACGAATTCAATATAAATTATTGAAAAGTAAAAAATTACTTTTTTTAAAAAAAATGCGCAAAATGAACAAATGTAAAAACTCATTGAATTTCATAAGGGGATCAATAAAAGATCAATTAATAATAAAACCTTTAATCCCCCCATCTCAACAATCAAAACCTTGAAAATGTAGTGGAATAATTTTGAATAGCAAGTAAAAGTAAAACATCATGATAATAAACTTAAAAAGAAAAGTATGTGATATATAGAAAATAAATGTAAAATTTTAAAAGAAGAGGATAATGAGAAGGAAGGTCTTACCCAACTATTGATCAAAATGTCATACAAACCTAAGGTAATTTTATCAATTTATTATTGGTTGTGGAATAAAGATGTTATGAAATAGACAAGCCTAAAAATAAACTCAGGCATATATAATTTAGTTTGTGATCAAAGTAGCAATTTATATAAGTGGGGAAAGAAGAAACTAGTCAAGAATAGTGTTGACATGAGTGACTAACCATTTGCAAAACATTAAGTCAGATGTTTAAGCCATCCCGTCTAAGTAAGGTTAAGCCTTAACTTTCCACTTGAGCCTTTGATTCCCACTCTTCCTGTCCCCTCTGTAACCTCATACTATTTATTTTTCTCATGTATTTTTCTGTATCTTCTGTCCCTCCCTCTCCATTCCGTCAACATGTAAGCATGCTTAAGCCTTTTCTATCTTCAACAAGCAACCAACAATAAGGAAATAAAACCTCTCTCAACCCCTCTAGCTCTTGGAGCTTCCACCATGTTTCTTTCCTCTTGTTGACTGAAACAGCTTCCTGTTGTTACTGTCTTAGCTGCTTCTCCTGCAGTCACTTCTGCTTATAGCAGCTTGTTGTTTGCCCCCATGTCTTAGACTCAGTCCCTAGAGACAGATTCTGAGACAGAGAATTTGGGCCAAAGGGTTTGTTGGATATGCTCTCAGGAGATGCTCTTGTAAGGACATGAGGCAGGCAGGATTAAACAGGGGGAAGGAGATCTCCAGTGTGTTTCCTCCTGAGGCCTCAGTTGATCCTGTGAGGGAGGATTGGAATTCTTCCAATTAAGACAAATCTCCTCACCATACAGTCCTTGACCTGGGCTGCCTCTTGCATGGCAGTTCTGCAAATGGGGGCACCTACCTCTGGTGGATGGCAATTCCCAGAGAAGGAATAAGGTAATTGGCTCTACAGAGAGGGTCTGGATGAGCAACATAGTATGCACTACAACTAAACTTTGAGAGGTTCACAGCCACCTCCTTCCTAAATACTATCTTCCTACCAGGGCAAAACTTTCTGGGATCCTAATTAGTCTTGTTTCCGGGAAATTATGAAAAGAAGTGTCAGTTGGATGAACTACAGCCTCTGTTGCTGCAGCTGATTTCAAAACTGTAACGGATACCATCTTCCTGTACCATCCATTCGAGGTTCCCTCTCCCTCAGCTCACATTTCCGCTGATCTAGGAAGTTTGCCTCATTAGGTGTTGCACACACACCATCATTCTTGAGCAGTTTGAGCTCCGGGGTTGCTATTCTCTGGCCATGGCAGATGTATTTTCCTACATACGATTAAAACTGGGCATGGCAGCACCAAAGAAACCCAAACATATCCCATCCTGCCCTCATTTGGTAGCAGCTGCCCTTCCTCCTCCTGAAGACCATATCAATTACCTTATCCAGGGTGGTGCCTCCTTTCCTTTCCTGCTGGTTTCATGGCACAAGGATTCTGGAAGACTGAGTAGCAGTAGTAGTCTAAAATTCAATGGTACTGTTATAGGAACCAGAATTTCCAGACATGTAGAATCTAAAACGTATAGGACAAAACACCAGTTCCCTCCAAGTGGATCACTGGGAGTAATGGTTATCAGCGCCACTCCAACTTTAATCTTTCAGTTCCCAAGCCCTTGAATTCTACCTCTGGGAAACAAAGCTCCATATGATGATTGTTGATTTAGGCTGTATGTGACACCCTGGAGGGTGACGCCCATTCTCATATCCTTTCTAAGATGGCCCTCAGCTATGCTTTTAAGAAGCCAATCTGCCAGGTGTGGTAGTCCACACCTGGAGTCCCAGCTGCTTGGGAGGCTGAGGCCAGGAGCATAGCTTGGGTTCCTGAGTTCTGGGCTGTAGTGTGATATGCCAATTGGGTGTCCAGGTTAAGTTCAATATCACTATGGGGACCTCCCAGGAACAGGCAACCACGAGGTTAACTAAGGAGGGGTGAACCAGTTCATGTTGGAAATGGAGCAGGTCAGAACTCCTCTGCTGATCAGTGGTAGATCACATGTGTGAACAGTCAGTGCACTCCAGCCTGGGCAACACAGAAAGACCCCTTTCTCTCTCTCTCTCTCTCTCTCTCTCTCTCTTATTTTTTAAAGAGGCCAGTTTATCTCTACCAAGCTGATTTCTTCTGAGTTGGGCAGGATATCATAGGAGCAGTGGATGCCTTGATCTCAGAGAGGACCAGGAGTAGACTGAGGCAAGAGAGGCACCTAGAATGCAACATTTAAGGAGCCACTCAATCTCAGGATTGTGCCACTTATCTCGAGCTGTTTCTCGTTCCATACAAAATGGCTGACCAGGTCCATCACTGGGAACTCTGCCCATCCAGAAGTTTTCCTCTCACTGTCGATGAAAAAAGTTAGACTCTCTAAATAGTTGAAGAGATTTATTCTGAGTCAAATATGAATGATCACTGGCCTGTGACACATTCCTCAGGAGGTCCTAAGAACATGTGCCAAAGATGGACGGGCCACCACTTGGTTTTATACATCTTAGGGAGGCGTAATGCATCAATCAATACATGTGAGATGTACATTGGTTTAGTCCCAAAAGGCAGGGCAACTGGAAGTGGAGGCTTCCAGGTCATAGGTAGAGTCAAAGATTTCCTGATTGGGAATTGGTTGAGAGAGTTATTATCAATAGAAAGGAATATCTGGATTATGATAAGGGGTTGTGGAGACCAAGACTTTATCACTCAGATGAAGCCTCCAGGCAGCAGGTTTCAGAGACAATAGATTGTAAATGTTTCTTATCCGACCTGAAGAGTCTCTTCTATCAGTAATTACAAAAGGGAAGGGGGTATAATGAGGCATGTCTGGCTCCTCCTTCTCATCATGGCCCAAACTAGTTTTTCAGGTTAACTTTGGAATACCCTTGCTGAGAGGAGGGGTCCATTCACTTGGTTTTGGAGTTCAGAATTTCATTTTTGGTTTATATTACCGATGACTTGCAGGGCCAGGCTTGAGATAGATTATAGTGTAGAAGGATCCACTTCTAGCTTGAGCCCACCGTAATAATTTACCCATCTATTAATCCTGTTTGTCCTTTTCCTCTCTCAGTAGTTGCCATAGGGGTTTCCTGTGAGGCAGCAGTCATAAGCAGAGGGAAACAAGCTGTTCAACCCTGGCAGATGACTGGGGAGCTCGGCCCCATGTCATGCAGTTTACTTGTGCATTCAGCTTTCTGGATCTGTCATGCTCAACTCCAGATGTACCAATTCCACCTGGCAATGGATTGCTGCTGGGCTTTTTTGAGCCCTTTATGACTTGGTGATTTAGACAGAATAATGCTCATGAGGAAAACACTAGCCACGTGGTTACTTGATGGCCTAGTGTCAGATGCCCTCATTTATTAGGCTTGCTGTAAAATCCATACAGTGTTTGATCCCACTGCAGGTAACTCTAGCACTAGACTCCCAGGTTGTATGGCCTGAGTGACAGGGTTGTTCGCACTGTAGCCTAAACTTGTTCTTTCCTGGAAAACTCTTTCTTGTTCTTGTCTCCACTCAAATATGGCAATTTTTCATGTCACTCTCTGTGGTAAATAGGTTAATCAGTATTTCCAGTAGTAAAGCTCTAAAATACCTACTCAGCATGGTGATTTTGTTTTGTTTTTAGTTGTGGGGGATGCAAGATGCAATCAGTTGCCCTTTATTTGTCCTCACACACCCAAGATTACTGGATCCCTAAAAAACTTTACCGATTTGACAGTTTGTTAACATTGTAGTGTGTATCTACCACCCGATGGCGTGCAAGAATCTATTAAGTTTCTGACATACTGTTTACTGCTCGCTCATCCCATGAGATTAAAATAATACCTCTGTGAAATGTCCAGATAGTTAAAGTTCCTTCAGACTCTGATAGGCAAGTGGAGAGCTAACAGTGTCCTGAAACAAGACCATTGTGTGTTGTCCATTACACATGAATTCAAACCACTCCTCATCCTACTTCTCATAAGAATGGGAAAGAAGGCATTTTCCAGGTTAATGGCTACATAGTATGTGCCAGAGGCTATGTTAATCTGCCACAGCAAATACCTTGCTGACAGCTGCAATTGAGACTACCATTTGATTAAGTTTATGGCAAGCCACTAGCAACCACAATGATTGATCTGATTTTTGCAAATTAAATGGGTATATTATATGGATAATCACCTCTGCCTTGTTGAAATTTCTGGGGGTGGTGTTCCTCCTGAGACAATTTTTTTTAATTAAATAAAGTTATTATCAGGGCTGAAGGTAGGGGCTGAAGGCAATTCACACTAGTCCATCAAGATAACTTTCACCTCACATGTCAAGCAAACAAAATAAGGGGTTGGGCCCATCATCAAGTATGTCCATTTCAAAAACAAATACAGGGACCAGAGAAATAACCATCAGATGGGTCTGTGGACCCGGTGGACCAAGTATGAGGCAGACCTGTCCAGGACTTTATTTATTACCTTTCCTCCTATAGGCACCCATACTAACTGGGAGAGCGAGAGAATCCTGGTGCTTTGTGTCTCCAGTTTCAAAATCCATTCTTACCCCGACAACCCTTCAGAAAATCTGGAAAATCTTTCCACAATACATAGTTACCTGAGCAAATAGCTATGATCCCCTAGGGAAGTTGTAAGTGATCCTGAATAGAACTGCAGTTTTCTAGGTTCTTTCCCCATTTGGACCTGGCTTCTCCTTTGTTCATTGCTTGGATTTAACCCTTAGTATGATCACCTGCCAGGGAAGTAGGAATAGAGTTTAAAGAGGGCAAACACTGCTTTGTGAACTGCTGATGTATTTGACACCTCTGCATCATCTTCAAGCAAGGGGGACAGCCACTATCTTTTAATAAGAAGGAATGCGCCACATCTTCAGGCACAATGGTTTCATGGAACTCTGAGAGTTCAAGATATTCAAAACCATTTATCCCTTCCAGGGTCTCTGCTTTTCCTATTAGGGCTCTATCAGTATACAGAAAAAATTTCAGAGCTGAAAATTTAAGCTCTTTGAAGTTCCTCTACTCTTATAAATAAATCATGAGCCTGATCCTCTCCTCCCTCTGCTTTAGGAGATTAGGATTTTCATAAAACTTGCCAAGGAGTCCCTCTGACTCTCATATTTTGTCTTTAATTGGTGATTTCTCACCTCAAGCCCATCTTTATCTTTCTTCAATGATAATCAGCTATAGCCACCCAAGTTCAGAATGTATTTTAACTCATTCCTGTCTAGTGTCAGAAATATTCCATTAGTCAGCATATCCTTTTCTACTGGTATTCTATCCCAGCTCACCATCAGTGAAAGTTTTAACAATTGTACCATCATAGCATGGCAGGAGCTATCCATACTATAACTACTACCAGTAATGGGGTCCTCATTGCCAGCTTGCCAGTGAGAGATCCACCTCCAAAACCCAATTTAGAGTCTACTTTGTAGGACTACTTCTTGTACCAGCTAGCTTAGATTAAATTTCCTGAAATTGACTCTGATATGAGAAATTGTCAGCAGAAAGTTTATTGGAAATTATCCTTGGAAGATTCACTTGTAAGAAAGTGATGAAGGTAGAATTGGGCAGAGGCAGAAATTGACTCATACTGCAAGTACAATTGCAATCTCAGCTAAAGCTATAAGAGCTATGAAACTGAGATGGCTTTTCAGACTTATCACCAATTGAGAGAAGAGGGGTCTTTTTATTCTCACATCAGCAAGTATTTGGTCACAGGCCATCCTCGGGGGAGGGTATAACTCTAGGCAAGAAGTCCTCTGTTGGCTGAAGGCAATTCTCACTGAGGGACACAGCTGAGGACTAATAACGGATATTCATAGCAGCTGCGGATGGTTGTTTGGGCCCTGTAGAGATCTGGGTGGAGCATGCCAGTCTCCTCCACTACTTCACTGATCCACCGAATCTATGCCTGTCTTGTTGCCAAAGACAATGAATACTTTTTAGATTTTTATCTTACTTGTCTTCATCCCAACATTAGGTTTCGTGGTCATTAGTCTCATCTTGAAACACTCTTTTTCTGGCTTCCCTGAGACCATTTCCTTGCCACAATAACCTCTTGGTTTTTCTGTCTAGTCACTGCTTTGTCTCTGCTGTTAGTTCTCTTTCTCTGCGTATTTCTTAGATGTTGTTTTTCTCGGGATTCTTTACAAAGCTCTCCTCATTCCCAGCCAGTATCACACAATTGTGTAGAATCAATTTCAGTCCATGTAATGAGGACTCCTGAATATAGATTATACGTTTATACTGATTGTATCTTAAATAGGCATCTTGCTTTCTGGATATTTGGAAAAGCCACATTTAGGCTCAACATGTCAACAGTGGAAACTATCTTTTTTTGTTAAAGATGGGCTCATCTTTTCAGGTTTTCTATCTTGGTAAAAGTCATCACCTTCCAACGATTACTTTAACTAGAAACCTGGGAGACTTCCTTGCTCACTCTCGTTCTCAAATTCAATATTCTGTTTCACCAAGTGCAGCTGATTTTACCTCAAGTCTATTTACTTTCCTTTACTTCATTTGCCCATCTTTGATCAGACTATGTCAACAGCCTTCTAATTGGCGCCCCTTACTATTATTCTGAAATTCAAACTTCTTGTGGAATTTTCAGTCTCTTTATTATCTTGCCACTCCTTATTCCCTACAGCCTATTTCTCACCACTTCTCAATTTCTACTGTTTCTATTTATCTCTGACCTTTGTCTGGACAATCTATTTTTAGCTCTGAGATTTTAGTTGTTGCTCACCTTTGAAGAAATCCTAGTAAGCATAGCTTAAATAGTATAGTATATTGGTTAACAGAATGTGTTCTGAAATTAGAATCCTTTAGGTCAAAGGCTCCACTGTGTATTAGCTGTAAGCCCTTTGACAACTTACTAAATCCCTTTGAGCCTGAGTTTCTTTCTCACAGATTTGTGATGAGAATGATACAAGAGAGCACATGTAACATATTTAGATTATCCTATGTGACAAATAATGCACTAAACAATGTCAACATGAATACATGGAAATGAAACAACTTACACCTGAATAACTCCTGGGTGAATATTAGCATTAAGGCAGAAATAAAAAAGACTTTGAAATTAATGAAAATATGGATAGAACTTAACAAAATATCTGGGATGCCCCCAAAGCAGTGTTAAAAGTTTATAACCCTAACTGCCTTCATCAAGAAGTTAGAAATATCTCAAATGAACAATGTAACTTTGCACCTAAAGGAACTAGGGAAAAAAAGAAAAAACCAACCCCAAAGCTAGCAGAAGAAAATAAACAACAAAAACTGGGGCCGGGCGCAGTGGCTCAGCCTGTAATCCCAGCACTTTGGGAGGCTGACGTGGGCAGATCACGAGGTCAGATGTCAGGCATCCTGTCTAACAAGGTGAAACCCTGTATCTACTAAAAATACAAAAAATTAGCCGGGCATGGTCGCGGGCACCTGTAGTCCCAGCTACTCGGGAGGCTGAGGTGGGAGAAGGGCGTGAACCCAGGAGGCTGAGCTTACAGTGAGTGGAGACTGCGCCACTGTACTCCAGCTTGGGCGATAGAGGGAGACTCCATCTCAAAAAAAAAAAAAAAAGAAAAAAGAAAAAAGAAAAAGAAAAAAGAAGAAATAACAAAAACTAGAGAGGAAATTAAGAAAATTGAGATGCAAAATCTTCATACAAAAGATCAATGAAATCAAATGTTCGTTCTTTGAAAACATAAATAAGATTGATAGGCTGCCAGCTAGAATAACGAAGAAAAAGAAAGAGATCTAAACAAGCACAGTTAGAAGTGACAAAGGCAATATTACAACTGATATCACAGAAATACAAAAGATTCTCAGAGACTCCTATAAGCAACCCTATGCACACATCATCTATTATCACCTTTAACCATATTACATTGGCATTACATATTTACCGTCCTACCTAATGGCAAGATTTAATCTACAAAGACAATGACTATGGTTTTTAAAATATATTTTTGTATTCCTGACAGAACTAATTTTGTATAAATATGGTAAGTACTGAAAGAAATTGACAGGGATCTGCTGGCAAAGGTAACATTATGTTTTTATTAAAAAAATGGTTAACAGGCCGGGCACAGTGGCTCAAGCCTGTAATCCCAGCACTTTGGGAGGCCGAGACGGGCGGATCACGAGGTCAGGAGATCAAGACCATCCTGGCTAACACGGTGAAACCCCGTCTCTACTAAAAAATACAAAAATTAGCCGGGCGAGGTGGCGGGCGCCTGTACTCTCCCAGCTACTTGGGAGGCTGAGGCAGGAGAATGGTGTAAACCTGGGAGGCGGAGCTTGCAGTGAGCTGAGATCCGGCCACTGCACTCCAGCCTGGGCGACAGAGCGACACTCTGTCTCAAAAAAAAAAAAAAAAAAAAAAAGAAATAGAGGTTTATGGAGACAAAATGGAAAGGTGTAATAAAGAAATAAGTTGTGAGGGCTGGAAAGAGAAAGGACAGAGAAAAGTTGCGATGAGGACACGGTATAGGAGAGAAGGACAGAGATAATTGCATTGAAGCTCACTGTTAAGTAGGGCAGAGTGAGATGAACTGACCTCAAGCTGAAATTCCGGCCTCAAGTTGTTTCCATATTAAAGTAGCTTGATTCTAAATTGTATGTTTTATTTGGAGTCAACATGTGCAGGCTCTGCTTTGGAATACCAACAGGATATTTGTAGGAAGTTGTTTTCTGCCTGATCAGAACTCAACAAAAGAAATGGTGTGGTTAACCCAAGTCATGAAGTCATGTTAGAACAACCAGTACTAGGACACATTTTAAACTAATCCCTCCGGATATAAACCAGTTTATACGCTGAGTCTTTAGTTCTGAGTACTTCAGTATTATTTCTGCCTGATCCTTTTCTTCTCTTAGCTTTTTCTGCTGTCTCTCTCCCTCACTGTCCCCTGTTGTACCTCTGCCTCATATTTCCTTGTTTTTTAAATTTATCCTTTATTCTTTCCCTAACCCTTTCTCCTTTGTGAGGAAGGGGGAAAGTTTGTGTGATGGGACCTAACACAGAAAAATCAACATGAAGAAAAGAGAGGGGGCCTATGAAGTACAGTAAGCATGTCTTTCTCTTCCCTGTTACATAGAAAAATGTCATCCACAAGCTGCGTTTGATTAGAAATAAACTGCATCAATTATCCAAACTGAACAATGAGCATGGAAGAAAGAATTTCAGGGTCATGGGAAACACTGAGCCTAGACTCAAATGCCTTTGTCCTTTAATTTTAGCTTTGTCATTTACTATCTGTGTGATTTCTGGTGAGTTTTCTTTTCTGAATCTCAACTTTCTTATTTCTTAAATGAAAATGTTATTCTGTAACTGTGGTAAGCAGAATCCTGGTCCTTATGATCATTGCTCCCTTATGTTACAGCCATAAATGTGTTACTTTACATGACATAAGAAACTTTCAGGATGTAATTAAGGTTACTAATATGTTGAGTTTAAGATTGGGAGATTATGCTGAATTGTCTAGCTTCACCCATTCTACTCATATGAGACCTTCAAAGTAGAAGAGGAAGGAAGAAGAGCAAGTTCGAGAGATTCGGGTCATGAGTAAGGTTCGGTGTGCTGTTGCTGACTTGAAGATGAAGAGGGCTGCATGGGAATCAAAAGAAGGAATAAATTCTGGCAACAATCAGTTATCTTGGTAGAGGACCCTCAGCCTCAAGGGAGACCTGCAGAACCATCCATTTCAGCCTGCTTAGAGGCTAAGCAAAGAATCCAAACATGCTGTGACCTATAGAGCTTCTGACCTATAGAAACTATGTGATAATAACTTTGCATGGTTTAAAGGTGCTGAGTTTGTGTTAATTTGTTATTGCAGCAATAGAAAACTACTACCACTAGTCCTACTAATATTACCAGAATTAAAGGAATTGACACATGTTGGGGTTTAGGGAGTAAATAAATCACATCTCTTTCATCTCTCAAATAAAGGACAAAGTGAAAAAGAAGACAGAAAGGACAAATGGAAAATTTACTGATAAAGACTGAATTGCCTGACATGACCTCAATGTGTGGCCATCATAGGCTTTCTAATATTTTTTCTCTGGAAATAAATGTACACTTCTAGTCATGATCAGAGTCAAATACCTCAGGCATCCTCTGTAGAAGTAGATTATTTACTACATGGTTGAGAAGAGACTAAATAGCAGTATGAAATAGTATGAGAGATACCATGTGCTTGGGCTGAGCAAGGTTATTTCCTGCTCACAAACTCACTAGTTGGGTCATTCATTCTTGTCCAATAAGTGAAAGGAGAGACTGGGTTGGCTACTCCAACTAAAATGCTTCCACATGGAAAGATAGTCCATGAGAACTAAGTTCTTAGCAAAGAAACTGGCACAAATTAAATGCCTCATATATAGCTATCCCAAAGTGGCAATTATTTGACTTTCCTAGCATTGTCAGATTTCCTGGGTTTGGGACCCATCCCATTTCAGTGTAGCTCTTTCTCCTGGATTTGGTCCTACTCCCTCACATTGACTTCCCTGTGCTGAGGGAGTCAAGGACCAGAGGTCTTCATTTCAGCACCCAGAGGAGGTTGGCATCTCTTGCTTGTAGACCTTCATGTAGCTGTCCTACTCCATCCACTTCCTGTTTTATTACCCTTTAGGAATGACCTATTGGGTCTCATAAACTTGAAACCAGGTTCTCCATGTTTAGCAAGTATAAACTTACAATGCATATAGAGACATCCTTGTAGATGAGTTTTCAATAAAGGGAAAGGTGGTAGGGCTCTCTTCTGTCCCCATTTTAGACACTTTGTACCTACTGCTTGGAACTCAAAAGATCCTCCATTGAACTTTAGTATTCTTGGAACTCATTCAGTAGTGGCAGCCTTTTTCTAATTTTAAGAAACATATGACACGAGTACATCAAATTTTATAACATTAACTATTGTTTAAGCTTTCCTAAATGTGTATGATCATCTAGTGAGCAATAGTATCTAATTTGGCACAAAATTATTGGTGGTGTAATTTCATGGTTAATGTTCATCAATAATTTATAGTATTACACAACAAACTTGATGACTTTCATATCTATTACCAGAATAAATTTAATTTAAAAAATGATATAATATTGAAGTGATATTACTGATGGGAATTTTAGACTACCTAAGAAAGGATATAGGGCTGTAGTTCTCTAGTGAAGAATTCTGAAGAAGGAGCACACGTTGCAGAGGAGTCTCATAAATCACAAACTTAAATAGTCACTGCTTTAAAATCTAGGCTGGCTCTGACTATAATACTATTTTATACTCTTCTTTCCCAGCCAATTAAAATTCCAGCGATTACATGGCATTCCAGTTGGCTATTTTTGCTATCTGCGTAAAGGCAGGCAATCATCTTAGAATTATAGGATGTGGAAGGAAAGTGAGAATAGTGCAAACTTCTCTGGGTTAAAAAAAATGCATATATTTTCTTGAGCTTTATAAGGAAAAAAAAAAAACCATCTCATGGCACTACCAAGATGCCACAGTCAATTCCAAAATATTTGTGAACATTAGTATGTTAACTTAAGAAAATCTTTTGTTCTTGCTGCATTCATGCAAAATGCCTGTGAAGAATCTTTGAGACCTTTGATAGGTTACTTATCTTCTCTGTGCTTCAACTTTCTCATCTAAAAAATGGGGGACAATAATATGGGTTTCATTTTATCCAACAACATGGATGTTTTTGAGTATTAAATTAGTGCCTCTCTCTTTCTCTACACACACATATACACAATGCGAATGCTTAGAATAGTAATAAACACATAAACGATATAAGCCATTATGTGTTCTTTCTGTGACAATATTTATATAGTGTTTACAGGTATTTGCTGTTTGTGGAGGGTTTTAGTAGCTTACTAAGCTTAAATGAACACTTTCATGTAGTTGTACAAACAGTCCAGGTAGGATTATATTTACCCAATAGATGGAAAAAGTATAAATTGTAAGATTTAAAAAAGGCTTTAGAATTGAGGCTTGTATTTCTACCTTCCAACCAGGATCATTTTTATTATATAACTAATAATACAACTATATGAATCTTAGTAAAAATGTTTTGAATTTTTCATCTTCTACACAGAAATTCTACTCAGAATAGCAAAAACAAGATTATTTCAGAGAAATTTTTTTTTTTTTTTGGCACAGAGTCTTGCTCTGCCACCCAGGCTGGAGTGCAGTGGTGCAATCTCAGCTTGCTGCAAGCTCCGCCTCCCGGGTTCACACCATTCTCCTGCCTCAGCGTCCCGAGTAGCTGGGACTACAGGCGCCCACCACCACGCCCAGCTATTTTTATATATTTTTTTAGAGATGGGGTTTCACCGTGTTAGCCAGGATGGTCTCGATCTCCTGACCTTATGATCTGCCCGCCTTGGCCTCCCAAAGTGCTGGGAGTGAGCCACTGTGCCTGGCCTCAGAGGAAAGTTTTAATTTAATTCAATTTGCTTTGAAAGTGCTTCATCCTCAGTAGTCAATATTTTTGATAGCGTAAAAGGAAATGCACATTTATGTTATGAGATTTTGAAGCAGTAAACATTTATTTTTCAGCTAATAACAAGACTCTTTGGTAAGTGGTTGCTGATGACAGATGTTTACCATTCTCCAAGCTTAGAGAAAGGATTCCTTTGAACAGTGGGATTTATGTTGTCTCAGTAAAGCAGTGACTAGACTGACCTTTGCAAAATGCTCTGAAATTGATTATATGAGGATAGAGACTTTAATGAAATAAATAGGATTTAAAAGGTAACACAAAATGCACAAGAAGGCACACACAAATAATAGCAAACTGTACATTGAAGGCCAAAGAAGTCACATATTGATCAATAACTCCATCTGTGAGGTCAATAGGAATGAAATAGAAAATAAACAGAAAGCCATCCAAATGCTGGTTGTCAGATCTTTTCCTTCAAAGTCAAATGGAGACAAGTACATTCCGCAAATGTAACACTAGTTCCTTGACTCTATTTAGAAGGCCTTTGATTAGCCTGCAAAAAAAAATGCAAATTATTGGGCTTTCCTCATGCTTTACTTAATGTCTCCGAAACCACACTTTTAACATAGATGTATCAGACCTCAAGGATACTTAGTTTAAGAATAGCTGCTCTAATTTAGGCTTCAGTCTTCGCCTTATCATTTTGTAGTCTAAGAGTAGGTTCTAAGTTGGAAGAAAAAGAAGATTAAGGCATGTGAGTGCTTGGGTCTAGGAGTCAGGAAACAGTAAACATTGGAAACATATAGGAAAACTCCACTGAAGGGGGAATTGGGATTGGGTTGGAGGGAGATTGGACATTGAGAAAAAAAAAGATTAAATATTTCTTATGTTGATATTAGTCATATTTCTTGGTTTCAAGTATTAGAACCAAACTCTGACTATCCTAAGCAAAACATTAATAATAATAATTTCATCAGAAGGACATTGGAGGTTCACAAAATTTATGACAGGCTAGATGATTTGGTTTGGTAAACAAGCAAAGATCAAGTGGGCTGTAGAAGGCTAGCTAGTAAGAGCATGACAAGATTCATGCAGCAGTAAGAGGCTGGCTTAGACTGCCACTTCAGGGAATATAAGCGTAACTTGCTACTAAGATCATCAAGATTCATGGTCTGAGGAGCCCCAAAGTCAAACTGACTAATCCCAAAGTATGTGCTTTCTCCTGGCTCTGTTGGTTTGGAGTGAGAAATATCACCCCCTTTGGTATTTATGGGGCTGGGCAGTACCCCTTATCAAGGTTCCACAAACTGGGGTTTGACAACAGGCAGAGAAGCTGTGAATAGGAAGTAGGAGTGCGGATGCTAGAGAACCAAAAAACTGTCAAATGTCCACTATGAGCTCCATCAGGAAAGTTCATTTGGGTCTGCTTTCATCACATGCAGGTGAGCTCAATAACCACTCATGGTAGAACCTACTTTTCTCAGCCCTTAATCCATCTCTGCTCCCATTCACATGAAGACTTACGTATCTGATATATTTTCTAGTTAGAACCTTCTCATTCCTTGTGCTCAATATCTTGCCAAATACAGTCATTCAGTATTTCTTACTTATTACTTTCTAGGATTCTGTAATTTTCTGAACATATTTGAACAGACTGAATGCAATCTTACTCTTATTGAATACTATCTGTGTTTGGAAGCAGTACATTGCAAAGGCAGACACAGTCTAAAGCCAAAAATAAATAGTCAAAATTCTCCATTTTAATTCTTAGGTTTTTGTAATGGCCATAGTTCTCAGGAGTAGTACTACAAACAAAAATAATTGACTTAAAACTGGAATATTTTCATATTTTAAAAATGTGAGTCAAATTAATTTAAAAATGTATGTCCAACCAACTCATGTCAAACAGATCTCTCAAATATTTACCAAATTCCTTCTTGGCTGCCCATCACTCTTCTTGTCCTTATTCTAAATGAAATTTCATTTTAGTGGGGAGATTAAAAATAAAATTAGATACATTATAAAAATAATACAAGATTACACTTTATGATAGTGTTTGCTCAACATAAGATAAACCTTCATAAAAGAAGTAGAGTTCAACTTAGACTTTGAGAAGCAAAGGGCATCTAGATGAAAGGGAGTAAATCAAAATTGGGGAAGCTATGCTGTGTTCTCCACTTAAAGGCAACATTGCACTGCTTAGTACCTTTGTAATTAAACATTATTTCACTCCTACTACTTCCTTATTCAATTAGCTGGCCCACTTGGTAGGAACTTGAGTTTTCTCTTGTCTTAGAAGATTTTTCGTTCAGTTCTGCCCTGTTTGTATATAGAATTTAAAAATGTTTGGTAGTCATTTGATCTACTGATGTTAAGATGTGGAATACTTTGCAGGTAATATCCTTAATGCTAAGATGTCTAGAGAACATGGATCCATCTAGAAATGCTTTGCTCATCATTAGTAGTTATGAAAAGCTGCTTTATTTATTCCAAAACTCATAATGTTTTTTCCAGAACCTACCTCTGAAGGAGGAGAAAGTAGAATAGGTATGCTGTCTTCTCTCTTCTCCAGGGAGGAAACAGAGCAAGCTTGACATGACAATTAGAGCCAACCTCCTGGTAAAATTTTCCAGTGGCCTCTCATTTTACTTAGGATAAAATCTAAATTCCATAGCATGGTCCACTATGCTTTGCATAATTCAGCCCTGTCTCCTTTCTAACCTCAATTCAAACCATTTTCTTCCTTCCACACTCTGCTGCAACAACACTGGAACCTCTCTTATTACCCAGATACATCAATGTACTTCTGAACTCAAGGTTTGTGTTCTTCTTGATACCACTACTTGGAATCTTTTTTCTCAAGTTCTAGAAATGCTGTGTCTTCTTTTGCCAGGCCTTAACTCGTGTTGTACAACCAGAAAACCTGCCCTGATGACTCAACCTGTAGTTGTCTCTCTTTTATCCGATTTACTTTCTGCCATAGCATCCTGTTTATTTGATATAACTCATCACCTGAAAATTATCTTGGTTATGTATTAATTCTCTGTCTTTCCACTATTTTAGCTCCAGAAGGGCAGGGATTGTGTATGTCCTGATAACGAATGAATCTCCAGTGCCTTGACGATCACTTGGCATACAGAAACTCTAAGGGTAAATGTTTTGATGACCAGTGCTGACTCTGTTATAGCTGAAGGATTATAGAGGCAATTACAGAGGGCTCAATTTTGATGACAATGGGAAAAAATTCATCTTATATTCCTTATAAGAGTGAACTTGAAAAGCAGTTGGGTCATTTCATTGTTTGCTCTATTGATGGTAACCTCAATAATCATGAGATCAATAAATTATTGAAATGCTAGAAGCCAGGTCTATCATTCTCTTTTTTTTTTTTTTTCATTTACTCCATGACATCAAGAGTCTATAATCACTAACAAGGAAGAGTTCTTGCAATGGTTCAGACTTTAGCGGAGGGAAGGAAAAAATCATTCTGAGGAGATAATGCAACATTATCCTATGCCTGTACACATAAATAAAATAAGGGATGAAGTTAAGATTCTGACTAAAGTGGATATTGTTTAGGGGAGCTATAAGAAATAAAATTACTTGGAAGTAAGGTTAGATTATTGTTAAGGTATGATAAGACTAAACAATAATCCAGGAATAAAAGCATAAAGTCCATACTGGAAATACTTGTCAATAAATTTAATTTCTTGTACAGGGAAGTGGCCCCAAATTAGCAATATTTGCAAAGAGTAATCTGTCGGTTATATATTGAGTGAACTCCAAAGGAGAGCAAAAAGAAGTAAAAAGGTTTCTTAAGAAGCACAATTAATGTTTCCATGCTTGCCAAGAGAATTGCCTTTGCTTTGATGAATACAAATTTTAATATTTGTTTGAACTCCTTTGCAAGAACATGTATTTTCTCTTTACTGCATAAACTATTGGAATGTTATTACTTAGAGAAAAAATAAAAGGGATAGGTCTTCACAACTGTATAGCAAGTAGGATGACATATATGTTGACCTGAATTGATTTCTTTTTTTCTTTTTCCTTCTTTCTCTTTCACAGATGCCATCTTCCGTTTTCACTGTTCCTCTTTCTTTCTAATAGACATCTATTTTACAGAGTTGTTAATGTGAGTTCAACAAGATGACACTGTGGGGGATAAATGAGAAGAAGAAATACAGAATAGATTCAGGAATTTGGCCGAGAGAGTGGTGAGTGTGGGCTGGAGATGTTGGAGAAGGATCCAGAAATGTGTGACTGACTGCAGGTCTGCAGGCACCTCCTTTGAATTTGTGAAGGGCAGGAATCTCTCTTGGTCTCCTCCCACACTGAATTTAGCAACCCTGAAATCATTTCCTAGACTGCCAAAAAGAGAAAAACTCATGAAGTCACTTCAGTTTTTGTCCCTCCTCACTCACATCTATTTTCCATGCAGAAGCTGGAGGCATCTTTTCATTTCCCAGATAAATTTTGATTTGCAATCACATTATGTGGTTCAAAATATGTGAGTCATTTACACTTTATTGTGTTACCCTTTTTCTCTTATGACTTCAGAAATTTCACTGTATCCTTAATGTGTGAAAGCTACAATGTGTTCGTTCAGGTGTGAGATTTTATTTGTTGCTTGTTTAATTGTTTTGACTTTGCTTGGCATTATATGAGTTTTTACAGTATGTGGAATCATATTTCTAAAGTTCTGAGAAATTAGTACCCATTATAGTAGCATTTCCTATTATTTCTAAGTATATTTTCTATGACCTCATCTGGTATTCCATGTACATGTTTAAACTTCTAGATTTATGCCTCATGCTTCTTAACTTCTCTTTGATAATTTCTAGAGTTGGTACGCATTATGCACAGTCGTTGTGTTCTAGAAAGTCTTTGGTGACATTGAATTAGGGAATACTGAGCCATTGCTGCTAGGGTGCAATCTCACTTAGATTATAAACTTAAACCCTGAAAAACAATTTATCCTGGAAGATTCTATTTTCTTTACTTTACAAAAGAGAAAATGAGATTCAGAAGTGTTCAATGACTTGTCTAAGGTCACCCCATCAACAAGTGCCAAAGTTGGGACCCAAACTCCTGCCAACTTACCCTAGAGCCAGAGCTTCTTGCACTGCAGTGTACTGCCCCCTGCTCCTCCATTCTGTCCTTGTCTTTGTATGAAAGCTGAAATAAAAAAGACAGCATCACCTTAGTTTGACCTAGCTTGGGACATGTGCATCTGCCAACTCAAATTTTTCACCACACTCTGCATGCCCGTGAATGACAGCAAGTGTGCTGTGAGTATTGATTTAGAATTACAAATAAATTTTAGTGAGTAGATGAATTTCCAAATATGAAATCTGTGAATAATGAGAATCAGCTCTGTCTGTGTACCGCCACCAGGTAGAATTCCTTAATCTTGCAGATCACTATTTTGTTCTTCAGTTAGGTTCAATTTGTTATTTGACTTAACTATGATGAGTTTCCATTATTCTTAATTTCAAACAAAATGGTAGTTTTATGATCTCCAAGTTCTATGTCCACAACAGTCAATTTTTGTTCCATAATTATATACTTCTGCATCGTGAGTGTATTTCTCTTATCTCTTTGAAGATAGCAACTATATCTACTCCAAATTCGTTTTGTATTTATATATTATCTGTATGTTATTGAGTATAAATTCTTTGTTTCTTGCATTTGTTGCTTCCCTTTCTGGCATTTCTCAGTTGGTGGCTTATTCTTAGTCGTGTGTTCACCATGTGTCTTTGATTATGGCCACCTGCTGACACCATGGCCTTTTAGTGCAGATACTTGTTGGTGATGCCATTAGTTTACGTCTAGCACTTGTGGGAGGCTTTGTTCACTGCTTCGCCTTGAATGTGAGGATCTTTTATCCTCTTTACCCTCTTAATACAGCTATGTATTAACATCTGTTTTATAAACTTTTTACAATGTTAGTTTTAAACTGATAATCTATAATGTCAGTTTTGAATAGGAGCCAGAAATTTTGGTATGAATGATCAGTCCACTACCTTCAAGCTAAAAGTCCCATGATATTGTCAGTCCTGGTAGGACATGTAGCTATGGAAACAAAACTTCCTGACATAAATTAGACCATAGCAAAAGTGCATCCAGAGCCAAGCAGTGGGCCTGAATGGAGGAGATTAAGGGAATAAATGCTCTGATGTCGATTTCTTCTCTTCCTCTCATCTCCTGCTGGTGCCTTTTCTTTTCTTTCTTTTTTCTTTTTATTTTTTGACTAGAACCAATAATAAGCCAGAGAATTGGTAAGCCCAGGAGATACAATCCATTGAGAATTTTAAAGCAGAGCCTAGAAGAACAGAGAGGAAAAAATCAGCACATCAAAGTAATTTTTCTTTTTTTACTTTGCCCACACCTGCGTTTAAGCATTCAATGTGGTGTTTAATTGATTGTGAACTTAGAATTGAGGGCTAATTTCTAGTATGTGCCAAAGTTAATATTCCTGTTAGCATAATCTAGCCCTCTGATTATGTTTTTATTTCTAGGTCAAAAAAATGTACTAATTTGCAGTCAACATCTATAATCTAGACTATATATTTATATACAAATACATAAAATATGCATGTATATTTTATTAATAAATATATTTTAATAAAATACATACAAAAACACAATTATCTTATCTGAATCTTAGTGTCTTTACTAAGAAGCTTGATATATATTAAAGTCCAACAGTGATCTGAAAATCGAGAGACTGGGGCTTGAATACTTCTGAATAACTCAACTGAGTAATAACTCAACTGAATGCCCTCTCTTTACTAGGCCTTCTTAGTACATTCTGTCTTTCTTTTTTTTTTTTAAGAGAAGAAAACGAAGCAGTTAAGGCAAATATTTGCCATGCTTGATAAACAATGTTCTGATGTTCTAACTAATTCTTATCAAGGCAGCCAATGTCAGCTGAGTTAATACACCATTACACAGAAAATAAAAGTATCATCAGGAATACAATCTACTAATTTGCTGATCATGGTCAAACAGTAACCAGTAGGTAGTAATGGCATAACAAACAGATACTCACTGAACTATATTTAGAATATTCTATGCAATTCTTTTTCTCTTCAACTCTATACTTGATGGTAAAATAGTACCTTTTGGTATCCTTTGTTATTGCTAAGTATACCAAAATATTATTGTGAGAAAAACTACATAAAACTTATATGCATATATATTTTCCCCTAATCAAATTTGCTTCCCAAGACATTTTGTTTTGGCAAATAGGAAGCATATAAATAATTTCTTCAAATTAATTGTAATTAATTCATTACAATTCAGAGGCCATTAATAGACACGTACCATGTGTCAGGAACTGTGATAGGGACTGAGAATAAGAGGATGAAAAATCACGGTCATTGCCTTAAAGAGCCACCATAAAATAGACAAAAAAGCCAGGTAGGCAATGATTCACAGGACAATAGGGGAAGCAAAGTCTATAGGTGAAATAAGTGGCATGGAAATAAGTTAGAGAGACTGTGATGAACTGTCTGAGAGGCTTATCGGTCTCATAGAGGAGTTGCAATCCAAATTGTGTTTTATAGTAGGCTTACTAGCTTCCTTCAAAATGTGTATTTATATGAATTGGTGGTGGGTTGGGGAGTACAAGGAAAAAGGAAAGTGTCCTTTGGTTGAGCATTTCTCTCAAGGAAGAATATAAATAAGTCATTTACTATCATTTGCACTCTGATCTCTTAATTTTAAAATTCTTTATAGTTTGTAACTCCAAATCCAAATATTAGAATCAGCCATGTAACAGCATTGATTGCCTATCAACATTATTGAGGATCTCTATGTGAAAGGTGCCAGCAATATGTGGTGGTGGAAGACACACAGATGAACAATGAATACTCCTTTAAAGCAGTAATCATCTAGTAAATGGGCAATATACATGTAGACAGAAAGTACATAAAATGATGACTAGCATAGCAGTGACACTGACACAACAAAAAATAACATAATAATTAAAATAAAATATTAGTGCCATATATATAATGTTAGTTATATTTTTGTAGTGTTTCTCACTGATACATTTTTCTTCACATTAAATTCGTTTAATGTTCACAAATACTCTGAAGTTGATGTTGATATTTCTATGTTATAAATGGAAACAACATAGGCACATAAAGGTAATAAATATATAAAAAATAAATGAAGGGAAATATTTTTATGGTCAAGGGTAGTTAGAGAAAAAGAAAAAAGGCTGTAAAAGATGGACTGGGCTTAAAGCCATTGAGAAGAGGCTGGGAAGGCTTGTCACATGAGTTAATGTAAAAAAGAAGATGAGGGATATGAATATGTAGATCATAACAGTGAGCAGATCAGCTTGGCTAGAACAGGCATAGAAAAAAATAACTACATATAGGCATGCAAAATCTATAATAAAAATTAGGAAAAAACTCACATTCAACAATAGAAAAATTATTAAATTATGTATTTATAGGATGGAATGCTAAGTATTGAATTATGATTTAAATTAGTATCTGTAAATCATAGTAATGATGAAAATAATTAGCTTTTACATAACCAATCTTTGCATAATTAATAAACACAGATGGTACAAAATTCAGAAAATCCAAAAGGGTTGATAGTGAAAAGTGCTTGTTTCTCCCTGGTCCTCATTTCATTCCCCACCCAGAGGCAAGCATAGTAACAGGTTACATATATTTCTCTGTAGATAATAAGTGCATGTACAAGCAGGTACACACATATATTACAATACATATATATCCATTTGTATTCCCAGATTATAAATATTTGGTTCTTAAACTTGTTTTCTTTTTAAATTTAGCAATATATCTTGGAAATGGTTTAAAATCAGTTTATGTAGAGCTGCCATTGTAGAAATGCACTACAATTTGTTGATGGGCATTTAGGTTCTTTAACTATTTTGTTTTTTTAAACAATACCATAAAAGGGCAGAGCACATACAATTTAAATTTTGGTAGGCATTGCCAAATTGCCTTCTGTAAAGGTTATGTGAGTTTATATCTCACCAAGAGAGTATGAAAACAGCTCCTTCCCCACACCCTTGCCAGCACACTACATTTTCAAACTCTTTGTTATCTGCTAAAATGAATTAAAATTTATGTATTACTTTTTTTAAAAAGTAAGGCTGAACATCTTGAAAAAATTCATATTTCTTTTGTTGATGAATAATTGGTTACTATCCTTTGGTTATTTTAATTGGGTCATTGACTTCTTTCCCATTAATTTTAATTATTCTTATAATCATCTGTTTTACAAGTTTTGTCTCACAATTTTGTCTTTAAGCCTGACTGCATTTGTGATGCCTGTACCCTGTAATTATGTTTTATTCATGTGTAGTTGAGTCAATAAATTATTTCATATTTTCTTCTAATATTTTTATCATTTACCTTATATTTACATCTTTGATTCCTTTAGCATTTAAAAAATAACAAATGCAGGAAGGAAGGATCCTATGTGGTTACCTTAACATCACTTGTTGAAAAATGTATCTTTTCCCCAATTATGTGAAATGCCTCCATCATATAGTAAATTGATATAACTTTAAATTTATTTCTGGAATCTCTTGTCTATTTATTAATCTGTATAAATATGCCTTGCCTGTCATTACCTAACTTACTTTAAATATGTGTAACTAGTTAATGACTCTCAATCTCCCTCACTATAACTATATGCATGAATAATCATGTTGGCTGACCAACAGAGTTGGTAACATAGTTCACCCTTTATGATGTTTATTTTTTAAAAATTTTCAGGGACAGTGACTTAATAATATACAAAGGATAATGTAATAATATACTTCCTCCACTACTGCAACTAGTCCTAAAGTAAATGATTGCTAGTCCCATAAAATAAATGATTTATTTCCTTCTTCCTCTATCACTGATTCTTTACTTTTCTCATCGTTGGCCAGAACTTTGGTCTAGTGGCTTGTTTCCTGAGAGTTTGGAGCCCTGAGTTGCTTTAATGTTGCTAGTTTGCATTTTCTGCAATTGCCTGTAATATTCATCAATAGGCATGAAAACACCAAGATGCTCCAGTGAACTTCTGGGACCTGGACATATTCCTCTCTGCCCACATTGTGTTACAACAACCCCTCCTTATGGTATTCCAGATCATGCCCAACAATATTGTAACTCCTTTCTTTACCTGCTGTTCCATTGGTATAAAAGAATCCTGACCAGCCTCTATGTTAATGGAACCCTTGCTGTGTATACAGGTAGATGCTTCCCCTTGTTGCTTCCCTTCCCCAATCCCACTCAGGAGCTGGGTCTTCTAATCCAACAGAAACTCAATTTATAAGGTGAGGAAGTAGAAATTCTGCAAAAAGGTTATTGGGAGCAAAGGCACAGGGGCCAATCCTGCTTCCATCATTTGTTTCTTGCACTAAAATAGTCTAGCTACTGGGGACACAGTGCATTAGTTCAGTTCATACATCTCATCCTAGAAGATGCCCCAAGATGCTCCTTTAGATGCTTTAGTTGGTGTTTGAATATTCTCTTAAGCCAGCTTCTTCTGAGATGACACACTGTATGAGAGGACCAGCAAATCCCTGGTCAGGCATTTAGTGTCCTACCTTCTTTCTTAGAATGGATCATTTGATCTGAGTTTATATTACAGAGGGTCCCATGTACTCTATAAGCATTTGAGTTGTGTTGTGTCAAGAGACACTGTGAACAGGAAAGGCAACCTGATATCTAGAGGTGATTTCAATTCTAGCAAGAGAAAATTGCTGTCACCTGCAGCATGAATGTAGTCCATACTGATCAACCTGACATAAAAATGGCTGGACTCCATAAGCAATGTTTCTATATGTAAGACCTGGCTTTGGTTTCTGTTGCTGGCAGATTGGGAATTCCACAGTTGTAGTGGTAGATCAGCAGCTTTAGTGCAATGTTTTTGCTCTGTGCCCCATTGACCTAGGGCTGCTCTACACATATTCTGGTTTGCACAAGCATAAAAAAATAAACTGAATGATTCATATAGATATCCCACATAGTGATGGCACAGAAGCTCCAAGGTCAGAAAGGAAGGCATACAGAGTGGAGTGGAGGCAAGATGTTGTCAAGCGACATCTTTATGCAGCTGGTTAATGAAGCAATGGCCAAAGCAAAAATGGATTGAGAGGATGTGACACAGAACATATTGAGTCATCTGATATTACAACTCTTTAAGAAATAAGTCTTTGAGAATGTTATTTTGCTTACCAAACAGAACATGGATGTAAAAGAATACATCAGATCCCAAGGCTAGGGATTAGTCGTTTTACAACTAGGCAGGACTAACGAAGGAAAGTCTCTACTTTTAAATAGCGAATCTTGTAAGCTCTTGAATAGACACATGGTATATGAGTACTTTAAGGTCCTTGATACAGATTATGAAATTGTTTTTTCAAATTACCTAAGTAAAGTACATTGTGTAAGAGTGTCAACTTCATGGTATCTTTGACAGCATTGGGAAGGAAAATTTTAGTCTCAGAATTTGGCAGTTGAAGAGTGGCATCATATTTTATATGCGTAATTATTTAATTACTAGTATAGTTATATTTTTAAAACTTATGTGTGCTTATTCACCTCTGGTTTGCCTGTTCAACAGTTCAAATCATTTTCCCATTTTTTAAACTGAATCTTTTTATCTAAGACCTTGTTATATATTTAAAAGTTTAATCTATAATGTACATTGCAAATATTTTCCATTTTTAACGTTTCTCTTCTATTATTGTGACTTTAAATATTAACCCCTTTTTTTCTGCGTTTTTGGTTAAAAGCTGACACTTGGGTAGTTTTTTTCAAGTATGGCTTCCCCCCAGCCCCAGGCTCATTACAGAAACAGAAAGCTAAACAAAAACCTTGCCAATCGTACTTCATTGTCACTTAATTTATGTTGACTTGTCTCTACTTATCTGTTACAATCTCCATTTGTAAGGCATTATTTGTTATTTTTTAATAGTTATTGATAGATATTGAGAATAACTTAAAATTTGCCTGGAAGATCAACTGGCTGATAAAATAACATTTTAAAAAATTGTAACTTATCTCCTTTGTTTTGGCTCAAAACAGTTATATTTATCCCTCATCTCAAGCAACGTAGATTTTTTTGGCGGGGGGCGGGGGACAGAGTCTCACTCTGTTCACCTGGCTGGAGTACAATAGCATGGTCTCGGCTCATGGCAACCTCCGCCTCCTGGGTTCACATGATTCTCCTGCCTCAGCCTCCTGAGTAGCTGGGACTACAGGTGTGTGCCACCACATCCGGCTAATTTTTTTTGTATTTTTAGTAGAGACAGGGTTTCACTATGATGGCCAGGCTGGTCTCCAACTCCTGACCTCATGATCCACTCACCTCAGCCTTCCAAAGTTCTGGGATTATAGACATGAGCCACCAAGCCCGGCCGCAATATCTTAGATTCCTGCTTTTCAAGCTGGTTTACAGACAGCAGCATCAGCATCACATACATGCTTACATAAATCGCAGGCCCCATACCAGAACTGCTAAATTAGAATCTACATTTTACAAGGTTGTCTCATCATTCATTTAACATTATTGTTTGAGAAGCATCGTTTGAGACACTATAGATTATTTTCAAGGAGACATAAAACTAACCAATTAATTTCCTGGATTATGAGGTTTCTAAAAATTTAAATTGTAGAACGACATTACAGAAATCTATATTGTTGACTAATTTTTGACCATCCTCACCTCAAGATTTTTATTTTAAATAGTTGAGCAAATGAATAGGCATCTGAGTTCCTGACGTTCTTGATAATCACCATTAAACTGAGATTATCAGCACCATACAGTCAATCGACAGTTGGAGGAAAATTATGAAATCTCATCTCTTTATTTCCAGGGACAGTGAAAATCCTAAGTCTTTATCTTTAAAGGAGAAAATTAGAGGAAGAAGGAAAGAGAAAGTATTTAATATAGTTGTACACATTTTAAGGAGTTGTATATAGTCATATCATAATTATTTTCATTAATTCATTAGTACATTCAATTTATTGTATATTTGTGTACAAGGCACTGTGCTAGGTACTGTTGGAATAATTTTTAAAAAACAAAAGAAATAGAATAATATTACTGTTACCAATAACAAGCACTTTTGAGTGCTTTCAATGTGCTGGACATTTCTTCTGGGCATTTTTCTGGCTCTGCAATCCTCACAGCTACCCTGTGAGACTGGTACTGTTATTATCTTCATTGTAGAGAAGTGGAGTCAAAGGCTCAGAAAGATTAAGCAAAATTTGTCAAGGTCTTACAGCGAGTAAGTGTGAGATTCCAACCATATTTGCCGAATCCCTAGTTCTACCACAAATGGTTGACTACTTGCTTTGATTCTATCAGATGGCAGTTTGAAAAACTGATGCAATCATTTATTTGCATTTCTCATTTCCTCCCTTTAAAGTTTAGGGCATGGAATGTGAGCATTCTTTTTTCTACTGCTATGGGTGAAAATAAATAAGCAACGTGTCAAATATAATAGGCATGAATAGAGACGTAATAAGCACAAGTAAATAAAATAATCATGCCCAGCTTATTTCTGGTTTCTTTAAAAGCCTGAGGAAATACATCACGGAGGCATAAAGCTGTGCATTTTCACCTTGGGTAGGCAGGAAAGAGATACTATTTTATTTTTTGTTTCTGAGACTGTTCTCTGCTCAGGTTGGTCTTGAACTTTTGACCTGGGCAAGAGACACTATCAGTGAACAAGGTGAGCAGAGCTGGACAGAGATGCATGCCTCCTGATTCTTCCTTGCCCAACCAAATCCATGGCAAAGAACTCGCTCCTCTGCTGAATAAAGCACATAGTCCATAGAGAACTGAGATCAAGAGTTACTTCAAAGAAGGGTAGAATGATTTAATAAGGGAGGAGGAAACATTTTTCTCTCTGTATGTGTGTGCATATGTGACAACTTTTATAAACTATTTTTCTTAATTTTATTTTTAAAGCATGTAGTAAGATAAATATAGCTGTGAAGAGCATTTAAATAAATTTGTTTAAACATGCTAATGTCATGTGATCCCAGCTTTATGGTAGAATTTCCTCTTTGATTGACTATGATTATGTGATATACCGACTCTATTCTAAACAAGATATATGACAAGAGCATGGAATGTTTGCAATACTAATGACTTACAAATTATATGCAGATTATTTCTGAAGGCACGAGACTTTTTTTTTCAGGTTCCAGTAATGGGAAAGATGGGAAAACATCCCAGCAGTTGACTTCACGCCAGAAAAACTCCAACTGACTCATTCTACTTAATTGCTTAATCTAAACGATTTCTCCACAGTGGCTTCACAAATATGGTATTGAGTCTTTTTCTCGTAAGGATTAAAACAAATTGTGGTGACCCACTGAAATTTCACAAATTAGAGTAAAAGGAATGTAAGTTGCATCACACAATACTAATATTCAGTGATATAACTTTAAAACATGCATTCTCTATGAGAATGATATCTTCCCAAGGGGGCAAAAACTGGCTCCTGGGGGAGGAAAAAAACTGCATTTTTTATGTATAAATCACAGATATACATATACAGTACATCAAAAAGTACATAACATACTTACGGTAATAAAATTGCATGGAACATGACTAGACAAATGTCTAAAAAGGTAATAAAGAGGAAAAACAAAATGTTGAAAAACATTTGTTTAAAATATATCTCCTACATCTTGGCCAGTAAGTCACTTCCATATTACTGTCACTAGGTGAAGTTGCTCTCCTTTCCTGGCCTTAACCTTCTTGAAAGCCAGTGATAAAATGCCTCACCTCCAACTTCCTCTAGTGAGGTTGTGCATACAGAATTATGGGCAAGAAGGAGTCCAACCAGCTTTCCTTTCCTAGGTCCTGCATGCTCTTTAGCTCCGTGCTAAATTGACTGTGTGTGTTCGATGCTGAGATGCTGTGAACTCGAGAAAAGAGACACTTTAATATCTCCAAAATCAGGATGTGTTTTATCATCAGTGGCATCCTAGATGAAATGAAAAACAATACTTTTTGTCATCACTGTGAGCTGATTATTTTTCTCCTAAATTTACTAAAGTTTAATTTAGACTGTTTAAATTAAACAATATCTAGTCAATAGCAAAATTTACTCCATAGCCTTTTTTGCTCGTTCTGCTTTTATCTAGATCAGGTTATTATAATAAAGTTAAAGTGGGATGTTTCCATTCATTGAATGACCTGGTTAATTTAAAAGATATTATTATTATATTTTTGTTAGAAGTTATTTTGCACCATTGGTCCAGCTGTTTTTTTAATGGTACATCTTTAATCACCTTTTCAGTCTCCTCTATGGATTTCAGCTCTTCAACTTCTTGGATAAATTTTAATAACTTACTTTTACCTTCTATGTTGTTTGGTGAATGTGTTTAGGAGAGTTGCCTCAAACCATACTTTTAAATTATATACTGTCATCTAACCTTGCTGCTGCTTTTCACCTTCCATCTTGTTATCTGACATAAACATTACCACTCCTACTTTCATTTTGTTTGAATTTGCAGAGCATCTTTTGACCCATTCCAGTATTTTCAACTTTTCTATATCATTTGCTTTAAGTGTGTTTGTTTTTTGATAATCCAAGATGACAATCTTGTATTTTAAGGAGATAATTCAGCCCTTTTTTATTTTAGTATGAAATTTGTATAGTTGTTTTATGTCTGTATCTTACTTCACACTATTTATTTTGAGATGTCTTCTTTTTTTTTTTTTTTTTTGCTTTGCTAGTTTCATTTGCTATTCATTCTTTCCCCTTCCCCACTTTTAAAAATTAGAGACAGGGTCTCACTATATTACCCGGGCTGGTCTTGAACTCCTGGGCTCAAGCAGTCCTTGCCCATTGGCTTTCCAACGTGCTGGGATTCCAGGCCTGAGTCACAGCACCTGACCCCTTTCCCTCCCTTTTTCATGTTAAGTTCTGCTGAAATTGATTTTATTAAGACTTATCTTCCCTTTTCCGGTGCTCATAATCATATATGCATTTTCTGCTATTTTCTGGAAACACAATGTTAATTTTTAACCACAATCTTAATTTGTTAATTAATAAACCAAAGTGCTTTATTCCTCCTTGTTTCCCCCTAATCTGATAAGAATTTTAGAAGACGGAGTCTCCAAAACTTATTTGCTGAAGCTACTTCCTTTCTAGCAAAATGCCAACTGTATTCCACCTAATGACCTCTGAGGAATTTATAAAAGAGGAAACACATCAAATCTAATTATTATGCCAAAGAGAGATATAAAAACCACATGGTAGTCTATATATAGATGAGTATACATTACTGCATATTATGCTTTTGCAATCATAAATTCAAAATAAGACATCTGAATCTATAATTACAAGCCATACTATAATGGAATCTTTAGTATTTATTTTAGTTCACTGAACTTGGTAACAAAATACAATGTGGCTATACAGTGAATTTTGTTTTATTTTAACTGAATATTGGGAAATTTAAAAGTTGTATGTATAAAGAAAGTTTTATGGCTATAAAGAGGTATAATTTCCCTGAAAACTAAGTGCAGCAAAATACTTATTTTGTTAAAGGAGAGGTTGCTATCAGTGCACTCTACAATAATCCAGTCTTATCCAGGAGGGATGTGTTCCAAGACCTCCAGTGGATGCCTGAAACTGCAGGTAGTACAGAACCCTATATATGCTACATTCTTTCTTATACAGACGTATAATAAAGTTTAGTTTATAAATTAGGCACAGTAAGAGACTAACAACAACAATTAATAATAAAATATGACAACTAACACAATATACTGTCATAAAAAGTATGTAAATGTGTTCTTTGTCTCCCAAAATATCTTATTGTACTGTACTCACTTATTTTCAGGCTGAAACTGGAAAGTGAAGCTGCAGATAGGAAGGCAATGGGCCAGGCATGGAGGCTCATGCCTGTAATCCCAGCACTTTGGGAGACCAAGGCAGGTGGATCACCTGAGATCAGGAGTTCAAGACCAGCCTGGCCAATGTGGTGAAACCTTGTCTGTATTAAAAATACAAAAAAAATAGCCAGGCGTGGTGGCACGCACCTGTAATCCCAGCTACTTGGGAGGCTGAGGTAGGAGAAATGCTTGAACCTGAGAGGTGGAGCTTGCAGTGAGCTGATATCGCGCCATTGCACTGCAGTCTGGGTGACAGAGTGAGACTCTATCTCAGAAAAAAAAAAAAAAAATGAGGGCAATGACTATATTCCCATATGTTAAGCAAACAATTCAGTAGCATTAAATTAAGGTACTACTTATAATTTTATACTTTAGAAAAATAATTTGTTTAGTTAATCTAGTTTATTTAAACTTGCAGATAAACACATTATGGTAAACCTACACAATGGAATATTACTTGGTCATTAGAGGGAATGAATCAGTGATACATGCTGCAACATGGATCAATCTTGAAAACATTAGTAAAGTGAAAAAAGCGAGACACAAAAGGTCACATATTATATAGTTCCATTTATATGAAATGCCCAGAATAGGCAAATCTATTGAGATATATTAAGTTTTATAGATTACGGGTTATTTATGGCTGAGGGAATAATATGGCCGAGAGGATGGGCCAATGGGGAATAATAGCTGAAGTATATAGGATTTACCTTTGTGGTAATGAAAATGTTCTCAAATTGACTATGGACATGGTTGTACATGCCTGTGAATATATTAAAAATTATTGAATTGTATACTTTGAATGTTTGGATTATATTGTTTATGACATATCTGTGGATAAATCTGTCAAAAAACCTTCTTAAAGGTTAATTGCAAGGTAGAAACTGAATCCATTTCAATGAACATTTCATAGTTTGCAACATAAAATCAATTGATCTGTCTAAAGCATCTAAACTTTGAATGGATCTTTGACTTTGAGACTTTTACTGGCAGGCACCCTAAAAGGGTCTCAGACACAGCCAAGATCCCCAGACTGCAGCTGGAGAACTGTTGTGTTAAGCTACAGTTTAAACTTCAGAAAGGTACAATTTTTTTTTTTTTTTTAAACTCTTTCTCAACTTGTGTGAGTTCCTGGAGTAAACTATTTCTGGTTAGGCTGGAAGTAATGTTCAAATATTTTTTTTAGGTAGAGTACATAAACATTTACATTCCTGTCAGTCTAGAAATAATGGCAAATGCATGTGAGATGCAGGTCAGTTAAGGAGACTAGTGAGGCTGGAAATGAAGATTTTTGGGAAAAATTATTGGATGCTTTTACAGGTAAAGCATTTAATAACATGAGAAAGCTGTCTGAACACAGATAGTTTTGGAAATCTGACTCTGAATAGTAGTGGGAGAGAAAGAAAAGCCGGATACAGAGTAATACCGCAGGCAGAACCCAGGAAGTTCCTTGTTAATGTTCACCAGACACTGGGAAAATCATTTCCTTAAAAAACAAAAGAGGTGGGGTCCACATGACTATCCTTGACATAAATTGACATTCTTTCTCACTTAAAAAGTCGCAATAAATAGCTCTTACTTACTTAGCCAAAGGCTAAAGAGTGAATTTTAAAACATTTTAATGTAATACATTATCTATTTTTATTCGCGTATAGTCAGGAGAACAACAAAATTGGGCACAATAAAATTACTGTATAAATATATTGTACTGGAGTAGATAGAGCAAAAGATAGAAGGTATAAGAAAGATGGACAAGTTTGGGGTAACCATTGTATGCCAAGACTTGATCATTCAGGAGCAAATTTTCCCAACTACTCTGCCAGAAACCTAGTGTCCCGTTGTGATATAACAGTCTTCACGCTCTCATATTTCAGAGCTGACATGTGTTTTATCATATTTATTCACTCACTAACTCCACTCTATTATTTAATGACTAAGCCTTCAGAGGCCATTTAAACTTCAGTTTATGTGCTTGTTTGATCCTGGCACAAATACCTTAAAAGTTAATTTAGATTTTTATCATTTCACTGGAATTTGTTTCTTAATGAGTCATCCTTTGAACAAATATTTATGAACTGTGTACAGGGTGTTACTACAAGCAGCAAACTTGCTCTTCCCTTAACAGAACACACTTATAAAACTTTTATCTTTGGGTAAGACTATAAATGTGTGGATATACATACCACAAATTGGGTATGTGTAACAGTTTTTGACTTCATAGAAGTTATTGCTAGATAAAAAGGTGATTTTATTGAAAAAGAGCAGAACACTCTGTTTTTCTAGAACACACTGATTCCTATGAAATAACTTGCAGTATGAGATTAGCTGTTCTTGGAGCATATTACAAAAGGGCTTAATTAGTAGAGTAAACAAAGATATGTATTACGTAGAGCTCTCATTTTTAAAGATGGGGGTCAGTGCCCAAAGTCTAATACAGTATCTTCCAAAATTGATTTATATTTGCTTCAGTTTTTCCATGTAAAGAAATATGATTTCATAATATTGAATAATACTCTTTCATTTATATTAGAAAATTCTGATGTCAAAAATGAAAGCACATTTTCTTAGTCCAAACAACAACAACAAACCAAAAAGCAGGTTAAATGTATTTCTGTGAAATTGTCACCCTTTTCTGAAGAGTGAACTGTATTTGGATTGTGTGACAGAATGTGCTCTTTTAATCATGATTTATTGCTGTTGTTGAGACTGCTCTAAGAATGCAATTTCAGGGTATTCTAAAAAATGATATTATTTTTTAGAAATGTACATTCAGTTTATTTACTCATCCACTTGGGCAGATGATAATATCAGAATGACACTGCAAATTTTTTTGTTATCAGGATATTAATAAAAAGGAAATACAGATAATTCAGAAGTTAGAAAAATTTATTTTTTTTTTATTTACATGGTCAAAACTAAAAAGAGAGGACTGCAAAGCAGAATCTTGGCTAGAGGAATGCCAGACAGAACTGAACATACTAAGCACTAGTGGTAACCGTAACACTGAAGGAGTGAATGGCACCGTAAAATTGTCTTATGTGCCTTTCGTTTGTTTCTTTGATATGTGCCCATTATTTTGCATAAACGTGCAAAGTGGAGTGTAACCTAGAGTCATAAAACCATAAAATTCAGCTCTGGAACCTCTTAATTTTAATAATGAGAACCTCGGACTAATTAGTCAATGTTAGGTCTCTTTATCCACATTTTTCACATATAACTTTACGGAATTTTCAATTCCCTTACACAGATATGTAATTTTATAGACCTTATTATTGTGATGTACATCACAGTGCCAACTTGAATTTCTTTTCTAATAAAAACTTTCCTTGCCCTTTCAATTTTTATCTTAGGAAGGAAATGATTGTAAAACCATCTGAATTAATACATTGCCCTTTGGAACCATATTATTGATGTTTCTTAAATAATTGTTTTGTCCTTCAGTGAGGAAAAAAACTCCTCTCCATTCATTTTTTTTCTTGGTTTTCTATTTAAATGATTTGAATAGCCTTGACCTATGCATGTTTATCAAATGCTTGTTGAGGAGTTATCGTCTAGACTAGCTAGTGAGCTTAAGGACTGAAATTGTGGAACCTCAGCTGACGCAGCACTTGCCTCTGAAGATGCCTGCCAGAAACTATGTTCAAGGTTGCTCCATAAATAGTAAATCTTTTTCCTGTGTAGTCTTTAATAGGAGCTTAAAATGGATTTGTAGAGGGCCCTGTGGATTGAACAACAGGAAATTTTAACCAAGTCATTAATAGCTAATGATGTGAACTGTAGGCCACTATCCACCATCAGTCATAGGAGTAAGAGGAGACAAAGGCCAGATGAAGGAAAGAGTGTGTGGCAGCTTTTACTGCAGCAACTTCTCACTTCCTGTCTAATATATTTGTTATTCTAATGATAAACGTAATTCACTGGCTCATTTACTTTTCTTTTGATGTATTTATTTATATATGTGCTTATATATTTATATTTATTTATATAGAAATGTTTATTTCTAATAAATACTTCTAAATTTATTGTGTTGTTTCCTTGTGTTTCATATTACTTTAAATAAACATAAAACAGCTTACATATTCCTTTTTACATTTGAAGCAGACAAATATTTGTTGAAATGTACTCTGTTAAGAATCATGTATCTGATAAACATCTTGTATTCAGAATATATAGAGAGCTCTCAAAACTCAATAGTAAGAAAAACAACTCAGTAAAAATAGTCAAAAGATTTGAAAGGACACTTCACCAAGGAGGGTAAATACACACATGAAAATATGCTCAATTTCATTAGCCATTAGGGAAACGTAGGTTAAAACCACAATGAGATACACTAGGTATTTATTCGAGTGTTTACAATTGAAAAGTTTGACCAACCAAGTACTGGGGAGAGTGTGAAGGAAGTGGAACACATGTATATTGCTGGGAGGGAATGTACAATAGTATAACCACTTTGCAAAACAGTTTGTCAGTTTCTTCAAAATATTACACTTACACCTACTGTAAGATTCAATAATTCCACTCTTAGGTATTCAGTCCAAGAGAAGTGAAAGCTTATGTCTATACAAATACTTGTATATGAATGTTCAAAGTAGCTTGATTTGTAATTGTCTCAAATTGGAAACAACCCAAAGGTCCATCAATAAGTGAATGGATAAACAAATTATATGGTATTTACAGAATTGAATATTACTCAGCAATAAAAAAAATGAACTATGGATACTGCAACAACTTGGATTAATTTCAGAATAATTATTCCAAGTGAAAAATATGACAATGTTTTCCCAGAGACAATAGTGTGTACGGTATGATTCTGTTTACATAAAATTCTAGAAAATACAAACGAATCTACAGAAAGATTATTAATTGTCTGGTGTCATGGATGAGGGACTTCAGTGGAATACTAAGAAACTTTTGAGAATGACATATATGCTCATTAACTTCATTGTTGTGATATTTTATATACATATATATGTAGTGTGTCACAACTAATCAAATTGTATATTTACATGTGTGCAAGTTATTGTATGTCAATTATATCTCAGTAAAGCTTTTATGTGACCTTCTTTGTTTAGTAATTTATTAATAAACACATCTAGACAATAAAGAATCTGTAAGAGATCAGAGGCTGCCGTGTTTGAACTTTGTCTTTAGTCCAGTTTGTATCGAGACTATTTTAGAGGTATCTTCCTAAACTCCTCCTCCTTCTTTTCTTTCTTTTTTATCTTCTCCTGTTCTCTTTCTCTGCCTCTTCTTTTCTCCTCCCCTGCCTCCTTTATCTCCTGTTCCTGCTCTTTTCCTCCTTCTTAATCTAAAAAACTTCAACTTAGCTTCTCTTGCATCCCATTAGTGTCTTTTTCTTTTCCTTTCTTTCTTGCATTTATGCTCAGAATAATAAACATTGCCTATGGACATGCTTGTAGTTCTTGGATTTCTGCAGCCACACAAACTGTGTTGCATCTTGTGTTGTGTAAAATCAGATCAGAATCAAAATAATAAAAAAACACACTATTGAATTTCAGCTTAAACATCACATCTTCAAGGAGGTCTTTACTCACCTTACACTCAGTGTGGTTCCCAGCTCTCTTTTCCCACTGTTTTCTGACTCAATCTAACATAATATTTTTATCCTTTATTGTGAATATTCATTACATATGAGCTTCCCCTTTTGATTTGCAAGATCTCTGAAGGGGATCCCTCTTTGCTCTGAAATACATACTAATATTGTATTCTCTGCTTACTGTGAAGTACATGCTAATACTTTATTTGAATGAATTGAAAGGATACTGATTAGATTAGACCAATCTTACCCAGACTATCTGGGATAAATTATGAGCAGAAAATTATAAGCAGAAACTCCAGAGAGAATTCTTCTTAGATCAATATCCACCTACTATATGGTACTAAATCAAGTAATAAAGAAATAGTTGTTCATTTACTTGTTTATCAAATATTTACCATAGGATACTGCATTTTTCCCTAAGGAATACCAAGAATAGACATTTCACCTGTCCTTATTTACAGTATAGTTAAAGCTATATATAGTATAGCTAAAATCTGCACATTGAAAGATAACTAATAATGCAAGAGAGCATGTGAAAACTGCTAATGAATGTAGTAGATAGATCCATTAGTTGTTCGGAGCACCTAGAGATCACATAGGAACAAAGTAGTCAGGGATCACTGGGAGACAACAGGAGTATCATCTGGATGAAATTAAATGTGAGACACAGTTTGAAAAATGGATATCAGGAACTTTGAAGTTTGATTACAACTTTTGGAGACTCAAATACACGAGCTTAAACACAAAAAGAGTTTATGTACTCAAGTGAAAAAAGTTTAGAAGCTGTGATAGACTCCAGTTGGAATTATGGCTTAAATTAATGTTCCATGAAATCATCAGAGATCATTCTTTCTTTGCTTTTATTGTTCTGCACACATGATTTCTATCCTCAAACGTACCTCATGGTGTAATATGCATCCAGCCATTCATTGCATTACATTCTTAAAGGCACTAGGATATAAAGAGTAGGAGCATTATGTTTTTGCTATTTTTCTTCCTGTTCTATCTATAGCATGTATAACCATGATGATATGGTTTGGCCCTGTGTCTCCACCCAAATCTCATCGTGAATTGTAATCACCACGTGTTGAGGGAGGGATCTGGTGGGAAGTGACTGGATCGTGGGGGTGGTTTCCCTCTGCCGTTCTCCTTATAGTGAGTGAATTCTCATGAGATCTGACAGTTTTAACATGTGGCACTTCCTCTCTCTCTCTCTCTCTCTCTTTCCCATCACCATGTACAACACGCCTTGTGTCCCCTTCACCTTCTACCATGATTGTAAGTTTACTGAGGTCTCTCCAGCCATGTGGAGCTGTGAGTCAATCAAACCTCTTTTGTTTATAATCTATCCAGTTTCTGGTAATATCTTAATAGCAGCATGAAAACTGGCTAATACTGAAGATTGGTAGCAAGAGTGGGGCACTGCTATAAAGACAACCTGAAAATGTGGAAGCCACTTTGAAACTGGCTAACAGGCAGAGGTTGGAACAGTTTGGAGGGCTTGGAAGAAGATAGGAAGATGTGGAAAATTTGGAACTTCCTAGAGATATATTGAATGGTTTTGATAAAAATGCTGATATTGATATGGACAATGAAGCCCAGGTTGAGGTGGTCTGAGACTGAGATGAGGAACATATTGGGAACTGGAACAAAGGTCACGCTTGTTATGCTTTGGCAAAAAGACTGGCAGATGATTTAGGGTATCTGGCAAAATAAATTCCTAAGCAGCAAAGCATTCAAGATGTGACCTGGATTTTTATGAAAGTGTACAGTTGTATGTGTTCACAAAGAGATGATTTGGGATTGGAACTTTCGTTTAAAAGGGAAGTAGAGCATAAAAATTTGGAAAATTTGTAGCCTGACCATGTAGTAGAAAAGAAAAATCAATTTTCTGTGGAGAAATTCAAGCTGGCTACAGAAATTTACATAAGTAATGAGTAGCCAGATGTTAATAGCCAAGACAATGGGGAAAATGTTTCTGGGGCATTTCAGAGATCTTCATAGCAGCCCCTCCCATTACAGACATGGAGGCCTAGGAGGGAAAAATGTTTCATGGGTGAGGCCCAGGGCCCTACTGTTCTGTGCTGCCTTGGGACATGGCACCCTGAGTCCCAGCAGCTCCAGTTCTAGCCATGGCTAAAAGGGGGCTAAGGTACAGCTCAGGTAATTGCTTCAGTGGGTGCAAGCCCCAAGTCTTGGCAGCTTCCATGTGATTTTGGACCCACAGCTATGCAGAAGGCAATAATGGAGGTTTAGGAACCTCTGCCTAGATTTCAGAGGATGTATGGAAATACCTGGATGTCCAGGCAGATGTCTGCTGCAGGGGTGGAGCCCTTGTGGAGAACCTCTGATAGGACAATGTGGAAGAGCCCATTGGAGCATTGCCTAGTGAACCTGTGAGAAAAGGGCCACTGTCCTACAGGCCCCAGAGTGGTAGATCCACCACTAGCTTACACTGTGTGCCTGGAAAAGATGCAGACACTCAACATCAGCCTTTGAAAGCAGGTAGGGGACTGTACCATGCAGATCCACAGGGGTAGAGTAATATATATATTTAAAAAATTATTTTTACATATAAAATAAGGAAATTTATAGCTATTTAGTAGTTATAAGTTAATGTAATAGTTATACGACCAAAATAATAGAATTACTTATTGATATGTCAGCTACACTGAAAAAGTTTTGAACAAAATTATTAGTTGAATTCTGAAGCTTTCTTGTATCTTAAACATTCTTGTGTAGAATACCCGCACACCAATAACTGCATTTTTATAAATAACTTTAAAGTTTCTTTTATTGTTGCTCTTCTCTTTTTATGTAGGTACAACTGTGTGTGCGTGTGTGTGTGTGTGTGTATCTGTGTTAGCATTCTTTTATTATTTAGATAAGGAGATTAAGTAAATTACCTTGATTAATTGAGCTTAATGTCTACTAGAACATTTTTTCAGTTTATTTTCTTTGGCTAGAACACAGAATAAAAAGTAGTAAACAATAACCCTTGTTCTTTAAGTAGAGCTTCACTACATTAAATAGTGTATTTGATGGCAAAACCAGACTGTAAGCTCAAATTCAATTTCAAATTCTTTGCAAACTCATGTCACTCTGTTCTGTTCTATGTTAGGCAATTGACCCAGCAGTAGCCAGATAAAAGGGCTTAGCATATGAGTAATTTAGACCACATCTGTGAAACTCATATGTATACTCTGCATGCATCATAAGCTTTTCCCAAAGTAGAAAATGAAATAAACAGAGATAATTATTGCTGCTGAAAAATTCAGTGCTCTGCAAGACAGATTTTATTTTAACTAGTGCATATTACAGTACATTTGTGGAACAAAAGACAAACTCATTTTTTTTAGATTTTGTTTTCACATTCTATGTGCCTTGAATATTTTCTGACCTATTCATAGTAAATGCAATAGGGTGTTTTTCCTCCCTCCCCTTACATTTTCTCTCTAAAAGATTAACATTAAAGGAAAGCATTGGGGTTACTTTCATTTACTCATCAAACATGTGAACGTTGATTTCAGTTATTTAACCTTTGATGAAGAAATGTAGAGGCATGTATGAGGGAAAAAGAATGTCAAAACAGTGCAGAATCCTTTTTTATACAATGCTTATGAGAGTGTGGATAAACTGACACTTTACAGTCATGGTAGAAATATGATGTTTCAACCTTTTTAGCTACTAATTTAGCAATACCTACCAAATTTCAACACGCACACAAAATTTGGCCCAGAAAATCCACCACTAGGAATTTATCTCATGGATGAATTTACACAATTGTTCAAAGATACAAGGATGTTTACTGCAGTATTGTTGGTTTTAACAAAACAATGAAAACAACTGTTCATTTGTGGGAGAATGGTTAAGTAAACTACTTTTTGTAAAAGCCAGCTAATGAAAAAGATATCTATGTGGTGACCATGATGAAAATAAAGTATATATATATGTATTCCTATGCATGTACTTGTATGTTCACAGCCATTTTCTTGAAGGGTACATATGGAAGAGTTAGCAGTAGATATAATTGGAGAGAAATGAATTGAATTTTTCTTGAAGGGTACATATGGAAGATTTAGCAGTAAATACAATTGGAGAGAAAGGAATTGGGTAGGTGAAGCCTTTTACTTTTCTCTGTATTAATTTCTTTCATTTTTGTTTTTCCATGAGCATATGCTACTTGAAGAATCATAATACAATATTTATTAAAATTGTTGTAAAACATAAGATTACTACTTTTTTGAAATGCTTAATATGGTTTGGATCTGGGCCCCCACCCAAATTTTATGTTCAGTTGTAGTTCCCAGTGTTGAAGGTGGGGCCTGGTGGGAGGTCATTGAATCGTTGGGGTGGATTTCCTCTTTTGGTGCTGTTCTCATGACAGCGTTCTCATGAGATCTGGTTGTTTAAAGATGTTTGGTACTGCCCTTTTCTCTCTTCCTCCTGCTTTGGCCATGTAAGATGTACCTTCTTTTCTTTCACCTTCTGCCATTATTGTAATTTTCCTGAGGCATCCCCAAGCAGGTGCCAGCATCATGCTTTCTATGCAGCCTGTAGAACTATGAACCACTTAACCTCTTTTCTTTATAAATTACCCAGTTTTAGGCATTTATTTATAGCAGTGCAAGAATAAGTTAATACATGCTCAAAAGCAAAAGCCCTTCAGATATCAAGATTCTAGATTTTCCTACCTTAAAATTTTATAACAACAATAAATATTATGGAATATATTTTGAAGCAAGATAAAAGAATAGGAAAAGGGCTCTAACATTGGCAACTTGATCATAGGGAAAAATCAAGAGGAATATTAGTAGGAACTTGAGCAGTCAGCAATAAAAATTGATTTGAGGATTATTTTTAATTATATTTATTTTATTAACTATGATACTTAGGATTAATATTAGAATTATAGGAACTTTCTCTTTTCTTATTGGTAGTGAGAAGACATAATTTGCAGCCATGTTTCTTTCACATAATAAATGTTCATTAAATATTTGTTAACATTTTAATAAGCCTATATAAAGACATTCAATCATTAAATCAAACTGTAATATCTGACCTATGATTTTATACTAGTAAAAGTTAGGGAAGAGAGGAGATGGAGCAAGATGGCTGAATAGAAGCCTCCACTGATCTTCACACAAAAATTACCCTCATAAGGACCAAAAATCGTGAAACTAATCATAGTACCTGGTTTTAACTTTGTATCACTGAAAGAGGCACAAAAGAGGGTAGGAAAGACAGCCTTGAATTGATAATGCCTGCCCCTGGCTGTGGCTGCATGGCACGGAGAGAGAATCTGTGCATTTCAGTGGGGAGAGAACAGGGATTGTAGGACTTTGCATTGGAACTTAGTGCTGTCCTGTCACAGTGGAAAGCAACAGGATTAGAATTCAGCTGGTGCCACAGAGGGAGCATTTAAATCAACTTTAGCCAGAGGGAAATCATCCATGCCAGTAGACAGATACTGAGTTCCAGCAAGCCTTGCCACTGTGGGCTAAAGTGCTCTTAGGTCCTAAATAAATTTGAAAGGCAGTATAAGCCACAAAGACTGCAATTCCTGGGCAGTCCTAGCATTGTGCTAAGCTTGGAGCCAGTGGACTTGGGTGGTGGGGGACACATGACCTGGAGAGACACCAGCTAGGGCAGCCAAGGAAGTGCTTGGGCCACCCCTCTGCCAACCCCAGGCAGCACAGCTTACAGCTCCAGCAGAGACTCCTTCCTCCCATTTGAGGAGAGGAGAAGAAAGAATAAAGAGGACTTTATATTTCAACTTGGATGCCAGCTCAGCAACACAGGATAGGGCACCAGGCAGAGTGCTGAAGCTCCCGTTCCAGGCCCTAGATCCCAGTTGACCTTTCTATACACACCCTGAGCCAGAACAGAACCCTCTGCCTTGAAGTGAAGGACCCAGTTCTGGCAGGATTCATCACCTATTGATTAACAGCCCTTGGGCCCTGAATAATCAGCAGCTGTACCCAGGTAGTACATGCCGTGGGACTTGGGTAACACTCAGAAATGTGCTGGCTTCAGGTGTCGCCCAGCACATTCCTAGCTGTGGTGGCTACAGAGAGGGAGGAACTCCTTCTACTTGAGGAAAGGAGAAAGAAGAGTAAGGGGATGATGTCCTGCTGCTTGAGCACCAGCTTGGCTACAGTAGGGTAGAGAATCATGTGGGATCTTGAAGTCCCTAATTCCAGGCCTTGGCACTTGGACAGCATTTTTGAATCTGCTCTAGGCCAGAGAGGAGCCCACTCCCTTAAAGGAAAAGTCCCAGGCCTGGGAGCATTCACCACAAGCTGACTGAAGAGCCCTTGGTCCTTGAGTGAACACTGGCAGCAGCCTGGCTGTATTCACTGTGGACATTAGGCACTGGTAGTCATGGGGAGAGACTGCTCTGCTTGTGGAAAGGGGAAGGAAGAGTGGGAAGGACTTTGTCTTGTGGTTTGAGTGCCAGCTCAGCTGCAGTAGAATAGAGCACCAGATAGTTTCCCCAGGTTTCTGACTATAGGCCCTGGCTCCCAAATAGCATCTCTAGACCCACCTGGGACTGTGGAAAACTCACTGCTCTGAAGGAGAGAACACATAACTGGCTCACTTTACCCCTGCTGATTGTAGAGCCCTGTGGCCTTGAGTAAACATAGGTAGTAGCCAGGCATTGGTTACTGTGAGCCTTGGGTGAGACCCAGTGCTATTCTGGCCTCAGATCTGACCCAGCACAGTCCCAGAGGTGGTGGCCACAAGAGTGCTTGTGTCATCCCTCCTCCAGCTCCAGACAGCTCAGCACAGAGAGAAAGAAATTCTGTGTACTTTGGAGAAAGTAAGGAAAGATACAATAACAAGTCTGTCTGGTAACCCAGAGAATTCTTCTGGATTTTTACACAAGACCACCAAGGTGATACCTCTGTGAGTCTGCAAGGGCCACACCATTACTGGGCTTGGGGTGCCCCCTAATGCAGATATGGCTACAGTGACCAAAAACTTAGATCACAACACCCACATCCCTTCAAATATCTGGAAAGCCTTACCAGGAAGAATGGGTACAAACAAGCCCAGATTGCAAACTCTACAATAAATACTGAACCCCTCAATTCCCAGAAAACGGATGAACATCCACAAGACCATCCAGGGAAACCTGACTTCACCAAATGAACCAAAAAAGGCACCAGGGACCAATCCCTTTCAGACAGAAAATTCAAAATAGGAAACTCAATGAAATTAAAGATAACACAGAGAAGGAATTCAGAATCCTATCAGATAAATTTAACAAATAGATTGAAACAATTAAAAATAATCATATAGAAATTCTGGAGTTGAAAACTGCAATGGGCATACTAAATGCATCAGAATTCTCTTAATATCAGAATTGTTCAAGGAGAAGAAATAATTAGCTGAAAAATAGCTATTTGAAAATACACAGAGGAGACGAAAAAGGGTAAAAAAAATGAAGCATGCTTAACAAGGTCTAGAAAATAGCCTCAAAGTGGTAAATCTAAGAGTTATTGGCCTTAAAGAGGAGGTAGAGAGAGGGATGGGGTAGAAAGTATATTCAAAGGGACAATAACCGTGGACTTCCCAAACCTAGAGAAAGATATTAATATCTGAATAAAAGAAGGTTATGGAACACCAAGCAGATTTAACCTGAAGAAGACTACCTCAAGGCATTTAATAATCAAACTCCCAAAAGTCAAGAATAAAGAAAGGATTCTAAAAGCAACAAGAGAAAAAAAAAAAAAAAAAATATATATATATATATATATAATGGAGTTCCCATATGTCTGACAGCAGACTTCTCAGTGGAAACCTTACAGGCCAGGAGAGAGTAGCATAACATATTTAAAGAACTGAAGGAAAATACCTTTCATCCTAGAATAGTACATCCAGTGAAAGTAACCTCCAAACATCAAGGAGAAATAAAGACATTCCCAGACAAAAAAAAAAAAAGCTGAGAGATTTCATCAACACTACACACCTGTCCTACAAGAAATGCTAAAGGAAGTTCTTCAATATGAAAGAAAAGAATGTTAATGAGAAAGAAGAAATCATCTGAAGGTATAAAATTCACTGGTAATAATAAATACATGAATATCATAACACTGTAATTGTGGTATGTAAACTACTCGTATCTTGAGTAGAAAGATTAAAAGACAAATTGATCAAAAAGAATAACTACAACAACTTTTCAAGATATAGGCAGTAGAATAAGACATAAATAAAAAAGACATAAGGAGAATTAAAAAGCAGTTAGATGAAATTGAAGTGTTGAGTTTTTTGTTTTTCTCTTTTCTTCTTAGTGAGTTAGGTTTTTTATACAATTACAGTTCAGTTGTCATCAATTTAAAATAAAGGGTTATAGATATAATTTGCAAGCTTCATGGTAATTTTGAATAAAATACATCTTTTAACAGATACACAAAAAATAAAAAGCAGGAAATTAAAACAGACCACCAGAGAAAATCACTTTCACTAAAATGAAGACCAGAACAAAGGAAAAAAGGAAGAGAAAACCAAAAAAACACCCAGAAAACAAATAACAAAATGGCAGCAGTGAGTCCTTACTTATCAATAATAACATTGAATGTAAGCGGGCTAAACTCCCCAATCAAAAGACACAAAATGGTTGAATGGATAAAAAGCAAGACTCAATGATCTGTTGCCTACAAGAAACACATCACCTGTAAAGAAACACATAGAATGAAAATAAAGGGTTGAAAAAAACGATTTTCTATGCCAATGGAAAGGAAAAAATAGCAGGAGTGGAAATCAGACAAAATAGATTTTAAGACAAAAACTATAAAAAAAGACAAAGGAGGTCATTAAATAAAGGGGTCAATTCAACAAGAATATAACAATTTTAAGTATATATGCACCCAACACTGGAGCACCCACATATAGAAAGCAAATATTGTTGTTGTTGTTGTTATTATTATTATTATTATTATTATTATTTTGAGACAGAGTCTCGCTCTGTCACCCAGGCTGGAGTGCAGTGGTGCAATCTTGGCTCACTGCAAGCTCTGCCTCCCAGGTTCACACCATTCTCCTGCCTGAGCCTCCCGAGTAGCTGGGACTACAGGTGCCTGCCACCACACCCAGATAATTTTTTGTAATTTTTAGTAGAGACAGGGTTTCACTGTGTTAGCCAGGATGGTTTCAACCTCCTGACCTCATGATCCACCCACCTGGGCCTCCCAAAGTGCTGGGATTACAGGAGTGAGCCACTGTGCCTGGCCAGAAAGCAAATATTATTAGTGTGACAGAGAGAGATAGGCTGCAATACAAAAATAGCTGGAGACTTCAACATCCTACTTTCAGTATCGTACAGATGATCCAAACAGAGAATCAACAAAGAAACATCAGACCTAATTTTCACTGTAGAACAAATGGACCTAATAGATATTTATAAGAGAGATTAGCACATAATTGGGGTTTTATTCCTGACATAAATAAGAAAGGCAAATCTAGTGAAGAAATTTGGACCTCTCACTATAAGGAACTGAATCACGAGAAATTGTGCTTAATTTTGTCTTCAAAATGATGGGTTTATAATTTAAATGATTATATTAGTTTTCAGTCATAAGTCAGGCTTGAGCAAGTTTGGGATTCAGAAGCTTTTCCTAGGGCCTAACTCCTCCTGGTTATGTTCATCTATAATGAACCAAATGGGTTACCTCAGGAGCAGATGATGGTTAAAATGTTTTCTTTTTATGTATATTGCCTACTATATTTGTCAATGTAAAAGACTGGTGTCGGGACACCGGGATTTGCACCCTTCAATTCATACAAACAATCAAAAAGCCAAGATAAATAACAAACATACTTAGTTTTTCTCACACTTCTTATTTATGTGAAGTGAAGAGATGTGGAATAATGTCCTTTTCACCTGTGGCAGGTGGGTGTTTTTGTTTGTTTGTTTTTAATTAGGATCTTGCTCTGTCACTCAGGCTGGAGTGTGGTTGTATTAGTCTGTTTCTATGCTGCTGATAGAGACATATCTGAGACTGAGCAATTTACAAAAAAAAGAGGTTTATTGGACTTACAAAATTTCACATGGCTGGGGAGGCCTCACAATCGTGGTGGAAGGCAAGAGGGAGCAAGTCACATCTTACTTGATGGCAGCAGACAAATAGAAAGCTTATGCAGGGAAACTCTTATTTTTAAAACCATCAGATCTCATGAGACTCATTCACTATCATGAGAACAGTGCAGGAAAGACCCACTCCCAAAATTCAATCACCTCCCACCAGGTTCCTCCCACAACACATGGGAATTGTGGGAGTTATAATTCCAGTTGAAATTTGGGTGGGGACACAGTGAAACTATATCATTCTGCCCTGGGCCCCCCACCCCAAATCTCACGTCCTCACATTTCAAAACCAATCATGTCTTCCCAACAGTTCCCCAAAGTCTTAACTCATTTCAGCATTAGCTCAAAAGTCCACAGTCCAATGTCTCATCTAAGACAAGACAAGTCCATTCCACTTATATGCCTGTAAAATTAAAAGCAAGTTAGTTACTTACTAGATACAACAGAGGTATAGGCATTGGGTAAATACAGCCATTCCAAGTGGGAGAAATTGGCAAAAACAAAGGGGCTACAGGCTTCATGCAAGTTTGAAATCCAGTGAGGCAGTCAAATCTTAAAGCTCCAAAATCATCTCCTTTGACTCCATGTCTCACATCCAGGTCATGCTGATGCAAGAGGTGGGTTCCCATGGTCTTGGGCAGCTCTGCCCCTTTGGCTTTGCAGGGTACAGCCTCCCTCCTGACTGCTTTCATGGGCTGCTGTTGAGTGTCTGCAGCTTTTCCAGGTGCATGGTGCAAGTTGTCAGTGGATCTACTATTCTGGGATCAGAAGGATGGTGGCCCTCTTCTCACAGCTCTAATTGGCAGCACCCCAGTAGGGAATGTGTCTGAGGGCCCTGACCCCACATTTTCCTTCCACACTGCCCTAGCAGAGATTCTTCATGAGTTTGCTTCCCCTGCAGCAAACTTCTGCGTGGACATCTGGATCTTTCCATACATCCTCTGAAATCTAGGCAGAGGTTCCCAAACCCCAATTCTTGACTTATGAGCACTGGCAGGCTCAACACCATGTGGAAGCTGTCAACACTTGGGGTTTGTACCCTCTAAAGCTACAGCCCAAGCTTTACATTGGCCCCTTTCAGCCATGGCTGGAGTGACTGGGACACAGGGCACCAAGCGCCTAGGCTGCACACAGCATGGGGACCCTGGGCTCCACCCATAAAAACCACTTTTTCCTCCTAGGCCTCCAGGCTTGTGGTGAGAGGGGCTGCCATGAAGACTGCTGACATGCTCTGGAGACATTTTTCCCATTGTCTTGGGGATTAACATTTGTCTCCCCCTTACTTATGCAAATTTCTGCTTGACTTTCTCCTCAGAAAATGGGATTTTTTTTTCTATCACATTGTCAGGCTGCAAATTTTCCAAACTTTTGTGCTCTGCTTCCCTTATAAAACTCAATGCCTTTAAAAGCACCCAAGTCACCTCTCAAATGTTTTGCTCCTTAGAAATTTCTTCTGCCAGATACCCTAAAACATCTCTCTCAAGTTCAAAGTTCCACAAATGTCTAGAGCAGGGGCAAAATGCCTCCAGTCTCTTTGCTAAAACATAACAAGAGTCACCTTTGCTTCAGTTCTCAACAAGGTCCTCATTTCCATTTGAGGCCACCTCAGTCTGGACTTTATTGTCCATATGGTTCTCAGCATTTTGGGCAAAGCCATTCAACAAGTCTCTAGGAAGTTCCAAACTTTCCCACACTTTCCTGTCTTCTTCTGAGTCCTCCAAACTGTTGCAACCCCTGCCTGTTACCCAGGTCCAAAGTCACTGCCACATTTTCTGGTATCTACAGCAGTGCCCCACTCTACTGGTACCAATTTACTGTATGAGTCAATTTTCAGGCTGCTAATAAAGACATACCTGAGACTGGGCAATTTACAAAAGAAAGAGGTTTATTGGACTTACAGTTCCACATGACTGGGAAGGCCTCACAATCAGGGTGGAAGGCAAGTGGGAGCAAGTCAAATCTTACATGATGGCAGCAGGCAGAGACAGCTTGTGCAGGGAAACTCTCATTTTTAAAACCATCAGATCTCTTGAGACTCATTTACTATCACAAGAACAGTGCAGGAAAGGCCTATCCCCATAATTCAATCACCTCCCACCAGTTCCTCCCACAACATGTGGGAACTGTGGGATTTATAATTCAAGATGAGATTTGGGTAGGGACACAGCCAAACCATATCAGTTGTAACACAATCTTGACTCACTGCAACTTTTGCTTCCTGGGCCCAAGTGATCCTCCCACTGCAGCCTCTCCAGTAGCTGGAACTACAGGTGCATGTCACTATGCCTGGGAAATTTTTCGTGTGTGTGTTGGCGGGGGAGAGGGGGTTGTTGTTGTTAGATACAGGGTTTCACCATGTTACCCAGACTAGTCTCCAACTCCTGGACTCAAGCAACCCACTTACCTCAGCTTCCTAAAATGCTGGGATTATAAGCTTGAGTCACTGCGCCCAGCCTTGTGAAAGTCTTTAATCATTTTTTGTTTCTCTTTCTATTTTCCTACATGTTTCCCCTCCCTCCCTTCCTCCCTCCCTTCCTCCCTTCCCTCCCTCCCTCCTTTTTTTTTTCTTTTGAGACTGAGTCTCGCTCTGTTGCCCAGGCTGGAGTGCAGTGGCTGGATCTCAGCTCACTGCAAGCTCTGTCTCCTGGGTTTATGCCATTCTCCTGCCTCAGCCTCCCCAGTAGCTGGGACTACAGGCGCCCACCACCTCACCTGGCTAGTTTTTTGGTATTTTTTAGTAGAGACGGGGTTTCACCATGTTAGCCAGGATGGTCTCAATCTCCTGACCTCGTGATCCTCTCGTCTCGGCCTCCCAAAGTGCTGGGATTACAGGCTTGAGCCACCACGCCCGGCCCCTTCCCTCCTTTTTTCCTTTGCTTTCTCTTCTTTCCTTCCCCAGTTTTTCCTTTCATTTATTTATGTGAGGCTGCAAGACTTTGCTGAAGATACCACAGTAGTTGTTCACATTTGCCCACTGATAATCACTGATGAGTTACAGACATACCCACATGTTCTTATAATGTGTCCAAGGAGAACTGTGCAATATGTTTATAATAAAGCCTTCAACAAGTCAATTATTCTTAGTCTTTTTGAGTAAAAAAGTCCATTTGAAAATACAATAAAAGCCAAATAAAAATATACAAGGGTACATACATCCCAAAATTTGCCCACAAGTGGTCCCCTTGTAAAGAAGTTTGCTCTGTCAAAGATGTAATTTTTTCATCTCTGCTCAGAATGGATAATTGTGTCTACATTAAGGCAATAAAAATTTTGGCATCATTTCTAAGTCCTTCCTGTTGAAGCCAGTTAGTTTAGCCTAATTGTTATATGTGTCTTCTTTGAAGAACAGAAGACACTGAAAGCAACGGTAAAAACTGTTAAATATTAAAGACTTATCTCTCAAAGCAAATGAAGCTGCTCTGAGTGGTTCCAGAAAAACTTTAAGAGAGTGGAGTGGAACTCTCAGGGAGGAAGATTTGACTCTGAAAAAGAAATAACTTTCTAAAGGTTATAATTTTTAGTAAAGTGGAAAACATCCTAAAATTGCAATTTTAATTTGGAAACCTGGCTCTAGTTGTGTGAGACTAGTTGTGCTCAATGGCCTCCCCCCACCACCCATACCATTTTTCCCTACTGAACAAGATGTTAGAATATACAGGTCCTGAGATTTCCAGTTTAATCCAGAGAAAGAACTTTATCCAGAGTGTCTGACACAGCCTTTAACCTAGAAACTCTGATTAGTTTGCAGGTGTCACACAAATTTCCTGATACTAGCAGACTAACATATGCTATGATGAAACCATAGTCAAATATTGAGGAACGTTCCTCATATAGTGACCAAATTTTCTCTTATAAATAAAATAAAAAGTAAAATAGTTATAAAATCAACAACAGAATTTAAAGGATATTTTATAAATTATTGATGGATTTTCACATTCATAGTTCATTCTTGTTCCTTCCAATTCTGTGACCATCCAAAGGAGTGTGTGGTGCACCATTAAGCCAATCTTAGCTGTTGTTGTATGTTGAGTCATGAGATGTTAAAAATGGCTTGTGGACAAATCATCTCCCAGTTAGGGCAATTGTACCTGACCTGATCTAATCTTTTTTAAAAAATAAGTTTAATTTTCCTTAACTTTATTAAGGTATATTTGGTGCACAAAACAGCACATAGTGTGTACAATTTGGTGAGTTTGAATATATGCATATACCAGTGTTACCTTGCCACAATCAAGGTAATCAATATATTCATCACGTCCAAAAGTTTCCATGTGCCACTTTATTTTTTGTTTCTTTTTTTAAAATTTGTGATTAGAACATTTGACATGAGCTCTATCCGTGTACTAAGTTTTAAAGTGCACAATACCTTATTGTTAACTACAGGCATTATGTTGTACAGCAGAATTCTGGAACTTACTCATACTGTATAACTGTAACTTTATATCCATTTATAATAATAACAACTCCATACCTTAACTATTGTGAATAATGCTGGAAGGAACACGGGAGTACAGATATCGTTTCGAGTTCCTGATTTCGATTCTTTTGGATGCATACCTAGAAGTGGGATTGCTGGATCATATGGAAGTTTTATTTTTATTTCTTTGAGGGACGTACATACTGGTTTTCCCTAGTGGCTATATCATTTTACATTATCACCATCAGTGCACAAAAATTACAATTTCTTCATAACCTTGAAAATACTTTTTTCTCCCCTTCTCTTTCTTTTCTCCTTCTGAGACTCTCATAATGTGTATATTGACCTCCTTATGGTGTCTCATGTGTCCCATAGGGGTTCTTCAGTCTTTTTCATTCTTTATCCTTATAGCTCCTCTGACTATGTAATTTAAATGACCTGTATTCAGGTTAACTACTTCTTTCTTCTGCTTAATTGGGTCATTTGTTGAAGCCCTCTGTTAAATTTTTCAGTTTAGTTATTGTATTCTTCAACTCCAGGATTTCTGTTTCTTTGGTTTTATAGTTTTCATTTCTTTTTGAACTTTTCATTTTGTTTATGTATTGCTTTTCTGTCTCTCGTACTGTTCACTAAGCTTCTTTAAGACAATTTTTTTTTATTTGTAGGGCACTTCCTAGATCATCATTTATTTGGGGTCAATTACTGAAGCTTTTTTAGTTTCCTATGGTGTTATCAAGTTTCCCTAATTTCTCATGATCCTTAGATTCTTAGATTTATGTCTGCACATTTGAAGAAGTGGTTATCTCTTCCAGTCTTTACAGCCTGTTCTTAGCAGGGAAAGACTTTCACTAGTCAGCCTAGCTTAGGATTCTAGGTGGGCCACATGGCAGTATCTGTGGGCAAGTGAGGCCTGTGAGTGAGGGCTATTAGGTTCAAAGTTGAAACAGGGCCTGACAAATTCTTGGTTAGATGGAGCCTGTTGCCAAAGTCTTACTTTTGAGCATGGTTGTCTGGCAGGGCTTCACAGGTGGGTGGGGCTGGTTGCCTGGGCTTTAAGGTTATGTGAGCCTGCTGTCTGAGCTCCATAGTTGGGTGGAGCCAGCTGATCTGGCTTTTTAGTTTGATGGAGTTGTTGGTTAGGGCCACAGTCAGGCAAGGCTGCTGATAGGGGCTGTGGGACTGCCTCTGAGATCTGTATGCACTGGTTGCTGAGAGCCCCTGCATCTTTTCTTTATTCCTAATTGTTCCCAGGTGGTCTAGCCATGCCACTTTCCCCAGTGTGTGATATGAGGTGAGGCATAAGTGGGTCTCTAGAGCAATGCCCTGAAATGCTGGGGAAGTTCGACATCCACCATGATCTCTTTTTACTCCATTGAAGAAATCACAGGTCAACAGGATCTTTCTTAGCTCTGTGTTGTGCTGGATTGGGCAAGGGTTGCTTTTGACAAAGAAGGTTTATTTTTACCTTTTTTAATGCAGTTTTTTTCACTCCACCGGGGTGCTCACCTTTGGGATACTCACAAAGGCATTCTTCTCTATGAATAGTTGCTAAATTGTTGTTTCTGTGAGGGTACTGGGGCTAGGGACCTCATATGCATCCACCTTTCTGGGACCCCTGATCTGCTAGTTTTACTTTTCTCTTTCTGCTTCATACCAAATTCTGCTAAGCACTAGTTCTTGGTTTTGTGTTTCATTTCCAGCTCTGAATTTGTCATTAGCATTTGATATATTTTTGGTATTAATTCTTAAATCTCCATAAATTATGGCTCATATTCTCCAGGTGAATTCAAGTAAACAGCTGCCTGAGTGAAATTGACCCCAAGGTCCTTGGATTTTCCCATCTCCTCATCTGCAGAATGACTTCCTATAGGAAGTACAGGAAGTAAAATGAATAGTTTCTTTGTTTAGGGAAGTGCATTCAGGAAAAAAAAAAGCATGGGAAATTCGCAGTATAAACGTAACATAAACCTATTCTAAAAAATAAAACATAAAACTATACGTGTTTTAAATATAACTCTCATATTTAATTCTTTAATAAGGAATAAAAATCTTTAGTTATTTGAAAAAATTGCTGCCCAATAATAGAACCAAACACTAGTAGCACAGCTGTAGCCCTTTCCCCATGCCATAACACAGAATAAATTAGATATATGACTAAAACCAACCTAGTTTAAACAGAACAAATTTTCATCAGGGGGTATTCTGTATTCACCATGGACTGCAATGTCACTTTACTGTTATCAATCATGTTATATAGAAATATGAAAACAGTACATCTCAAAGATGTAAATACAACGTTTATATCAATCCGTCTTTCTTCAATGTCTATCCTAATTATCTTCTTAATTTTTCATATTCCCTCTTCATGAAACATTCACTAGAAAATTACGTACTACCATTTTCTGCTGCAGAGTTTTATGCATGTTTAGATTAGCCACTTAGTCACATCTGTTGCAAAATCTTGGTGAGAAAAAGCTACTTAGGCCTTTGTTATTGTCTGGTGATAATATCATGTTTGGAAGTATATTGTCTTCTAAAGAGACTTTTTGGAGGCATCGGAAAGCACATGTTGGTTAGTAATTGGATCCAGTCACAAGACAGACAAATATGAAAGTGTGTTATAGGTTTACTGCACCCAAGACTTCATAAGATTCTTCCCACAAGTCATAATAAACTGCTGTTTTTTCATTATCACTAGAAGGTAATAGAAAGGACACTGACAAGAAGTCCAAAGGGATGAATTTAAGATTTAGCTATACGTGCAGTGTTATCTTGAATAAGTTATTTCACTTCTTTGGACATTGGCTCATGTAAATTATCTAAAGAGATTGGATCTGTCATATTCAGTTCTGAAATTAAAATAACTTTAATTTAAAGCAGTGTATCAATTTGTCTTTTAAATTTTTTAACTCTAAATTATTAACTTTTTTCTTGCTGAAATAAAATTTTTGATGAGTTTCTGTTATTTGTCTACCCACCACTCCTTGTGTTCAAGATTACTTTTTTAAAAACCACTTAATTAAACTGTTTATTTATTTCTCATCAATTTTGTTTGAATATATCCTGGGGCTGGGATCTTCTGCTGTACCCACTTTGTATGATTTGCAAAGTGCGGTGATAATGTCTCAACTTGATTGGGCTAAGGGATTCCTAGATAGCTGATAAAACATCATTTTGGGGTGTATCTGTGAGGATGCTTCCAAAAGAGATTAGCATTTGTACCAGTAGACTGAGTAAGGAAGATTGTCCCTACCAATGTGGGTGGGCATCATGCAATCTATTGAAAACTAAAATAGAACAAAGTGGTATAGGATAGGTTAATTCATTTTCTCTGTTTGAGCTAGGACATTCATGTTCTCCTGCCCTTGGGCATTGGTGCTTCTGGTTTTAGGGCTTTAGGACTCAACCAGAATTTACACCATTAGCATTAGCTACCCTAGTTCTCAGGTAGGGCAGTCCTAGTCTTTTGACTAGGACTGGATTATACCACTAGCTTCCCTAGTTTTCCAGCTTGTAGGGAGCAGATTATGGGACTTCCCAGCCTCCATAATTGCATAAGACAATCCTTCTAATAAGTCTTTGTATAAACCTCTCTCTCTCTCTCTTTGTATATACGTGTTATGTTCAGTTTCTGTGAAGAACTCTAGCTAACACAGCATAGTAGAAATAGGTCAGATGGACATTTTAAACCTTTTATGTCATGGTCTTATCTTTCAATATATAGCCATTTTCCTTTTCATCTAAGGCCATGGCAAATTTGGGGAGTGAAAGTTTAGAGATCTCAGTTATTTCTCCAAATCATTTTAGCTATAACAAACAGAATTAAATGATAGAAAATTTGGAGTCTATGGGCACATATTCCAGGTTAGCATATCACTTGCTCTCTGTCTTTAAGAGTAGCGTAGCCATAGTAAACTGTATCTAATCTACAAATGGTTTAAAGACTGCCCTGGAAACATATGTAGTAGGAGATAATTACTGACTTCACTCAGTATCTTGGGTAAGGGTCTATCACAGATTGTCTCAAAGAGCTGATCAGAGTGTGTGCATGTCTCATTCTATTCATGAGCATGTGTGTGCACACACATACCTATATTGGAATATTTGGGTGCATCTGGATCACACAGCATAAAATATTCAATGATAATTACTTGACAACCTGTTGCTATAGTTTTGCATTCTTTGAGGCTTCTCTCAAGTTTACTCGCTACTCTCTTTACTCATAAAAGAATGGATATACAAGTTTGATAAAATTACTTCTCCACAGAGAAAACACTCTACAGAATATGCCTGCTGTAAATAGTATTTCCTTTGATGTAATTTATTACTGTTAGTATTTGACCTCATTTATACTTTTACTTTCATTATCAATTTTAAATTCTCCATCCAGCAAAATGTAAGTGTCCTCACATCTCCCAGTAGAGAACAGGGGAGATTATTATACCATGATGTAGGGAAATTGGGCGTTAAAGATATAGAGCTCTATACAGTGATAAAGAAAGAGGACTTTTGTGCTTTCTGCACTATACTGACTCCCAGAAGGTATGTCAATATTCCAAGCTATTGGAGAGGAAATGCTGTCTGCAGGAGAAAGTCACTACCCGGTCATTCTTAGAATATCTTGATATTTGACGATCTCCCTCCAGTAGCATCTCTGATCTCTTCTTCTTGCTGGAAAGAACCCATGGGTCTTACCTTGCAAGGAGAAGAAGAACTATCTGTCTACTACAGAAACTTCTAAAACTTATGTCAAGAAAGAGAAAGGGAAAAGATGCCTTGAAAAGTCCTTGGAGAAGATCAAAGTGCTGTGGACCCTTTGACTCAAAGAAAGTAGCAGAAGCTGCTGTTTCCACAGAGCCTGCACAAATTCTACTATGACTTCCCTGTTGAGAAGAAGCAATAGACCTGTGTGTTCTCGAAGGTAGTCACACTCCAGATCCAATGATAAACTGACCTGGAAGGTATCTTTCAGATGGCAGCTGAGATGCTCTTACTTCTGAGAAGCTTTCCCTGTTACTGGGCTGGGCACCTCTGGGTATCCCAAAAGGATGCCTTGAGTCGCATTCATCCTGAGATCTTTGAGAGCCTAGGTCTAGTAACTATCCACTTATTATAGAAGTATGAAAGAACCTGTGATGTTTATTTTCTTTTAGAAAGCTGACCACCCAGACAAGGTTAGAACAACTGTGGAATAAGCCAGTCACGGTGGCTCACGCTTGTAATCCCAGCCCTTTGGGAGGCTGAGGTGGGCGGATCACAAGGTCAGGAGTTTGAGACCAGCCTGGTCAACATGGTGAAACCCCGTCTGTACTAAAAATACAAAAATTAGCCGGGCGTGATGGTGCGTGCCTGTAATCCCAGCTACTCAGGAGGCTGAGGCAGGAGAATTGCTTGAACTTGGGAGGCGGAGGTTGCAGTGAGCCGAGATCGTGCCACTGCACTCCAGCCTGGGTGACAGAGCGAGACTCTGTCTCCAAAAAAAAAAAAAAAAAAAAAAAAGCAACCATGGAATGAAAGGAATCCTCAAGAGAATTAAACTCATGCTCACATTCCAATCAGCACTAACTCATCGTTGTCCACAGGTAACACTGTGTTGCCAAATGGGGTTTAGTATTCCATGACAGATTCTCTTTTCTTGGAATAGTAGCTTGTAGAAATTTTATATATATATAAATAATATAGATAGATAGAGATATAGATAGATATCGTTTCTTGATTCACCATAGATGTAATGATTCTTTTACTACACCGCTCTAGGAAAAAAAATGATGTGAATTAGGCAACCCTAATGTTAAGTCACCATGTGGCAGAGAAACACACAGGCAGTGGAGTAGGATGGGTGTGGACTGTGTAACTAATTGCTAGTTACTCTAGACAATGAGCATGTTTTGCCTCTACTTTGAAAGACAAAGTAAAGTTCCTGTTACTTTGGACTAGTAGGAAAATATTTTGGGTAAGACATCCGGGGCAGCAATGACAGTAAAAAATATTTATAATTCCTATTCCCTTATTGTTGGTCTTGTTTTCTTTCTTTCAATTTTTTTTCTCTCTTGCCTGCCTGTAATACACTGTGAACATAAGGTCTCAGCTTCCCTGTCACTCTTAAAGGAAAGTTGAATAATCTCCAAGGTGTTAGGGACTCCATATATTTAAATAAGTAGCTCCCCTCCCTTTCAGAAATAGTTACATCAGAAAATTCATAAAATAACTGAAAACAGTCGTGGTTTACACAAAGGCAAAGAATGGCATTATTGGTATTTGTCAAATTACATTACATAAAAATTTGATATTTTAAGAATAAAAACCATGATACAATGTTGTATATACACTTTAATTTTAATATTATAACAAACTACACATAGGCAAATGGGAAAACAAAGAGAAGAAAAAAATATTTTGTCAACAAAAAGAGCAGGGTTATATTTTTTCCTTTTAAACTTTCCTTTTAGATATTTGTAAAATTATTTGTTCCTTGTATACACTCTTATACACACATGCACGTTTTATCTGATATAGCCTAAGAAACAGAAAAAAATCAAGGTATCCTGGCAGGAAAGGTTAAGGGCAAGGTGAAAACTAGACTTCTGAGGGATGTTGTTTTCTTTTCTCATTCTTATTCCAATCTGCATTACATCAACAGCTCCCTGTTGCTTTTAGTGACCCAGAGTATCTTAACCTTTGTTGTAAGGATTTGTTAAGCAAGATGCCTGATACATTCTGCCTAACGGAACTGTTGCTTATACAATACAAATTTTGACATCTCTACTCTTTCATAATTTAATTAATTCTCTTCTACTTACAAACTCACAAATCAATGGAGGACTTGGGTGGGGATTCCACTAATCTAACACAGTGCTGGAAAAGTCAAAACAGTAATTTAACAGTCCACTTTGAAAAAATGTGCGATTTATAGATATTCTCATCTCATACCATTTCCTGTCAAAGAGAATCACACCTATTGGGTACAGGAAGATTATAAAATATTTTGATTCAAAGAATACTAAAAATGGCTGTCAAAACTTTGTATTTCTCATTCAAGTAAGTCTGTGGAATGGAATATTTCTGACTACTTTTTTAATACATAAGATCCAGAATAACAACAAATGTTTACAACGTGCTAAGTTTAGGTCAATTACTGTTCTTAGCACTTTATACATATTGACTCATCTAAACCTCACAACACATCATAAGGTATATGAGATTATTTTCAATATGGGGATGTTAACTTACTTGGCCAAGGTCACACAACTGGGCAGTAGCTAGAACTCAGACTCAAGTTGTGCTTGTAAAACTGTGCTCAGAATCTGCAGTTCATTTCACATCTATGAAGAAAATAATAAATTAAGTACAATAGCTAACATCTATTGAGTGCTCCCTCTGTGCCAAGTGTTAGCTAAGCACTTTGCCAGCAATTGCTCATTTAATCCTTGCAACAATCCTCTATGGTATAATTAGCTGTGTTTTAAAGATAAAGCAACTAAGGATCAAAAAATTACATGTCCAATTTATAAAGCTAGTAAAAGGGAGACAGGATTCAGGTCAACTCCAGGGCTCATACCCCTTTACCACTACTCTTCCTGTTCAATGGTTTAGTCAACTATTGACATTTAATGAACACTTATGAGATTCAGACACTGACGAGCATCTGTTTCATCCTTGGGATATGTTATTGCCTTAAGAATGTAGTTTGATAGCGTGAAGAATGGAGTCCAGGCAACAGCATTAGATAAGACTATTTAAAGTTCAAGAAATTTGAATATCAGATGATTACTGTTTGCAATATACTTTGAAATGGCTGAGGATTTAAATCCTGCTGTCTCTGCCAAAGCATTCTTGGATGTATTCATAACATTTGAGTGATTTGCCAAGACATGCCAAGTTTATTTAAATAACTATTCCTGTCTTTATTGATTGACAGGGTTGATGAGATTTCTTTCAGTGATTATACTTTTGGGCAAGATGGCATCAGGCTAACTAGACACAGTATGATTTATTTGTGAACTTTGTTCAACATTGGCATTCTTGATATATTCTTCGTAGAAAGAGTAAATGCTAACAAGAGTGAACAAATTGAAAACCGATTTGTATGAAGGTAATTAATTTAAAAATTAGAATAAAAAAGAATTAGATTGAGAACTAGTTGTCAGAACTTTGCCACAAAACCAGCTGGGTGATCTGATGTCTTCTAGGACCCAGAAACATTACATATAAAATGATGAAGTTTATAATCTCAAGAATATGTTTCTGTTTCTAAAATTTAAGTACTAATACTTCTTATAAGAGGTAGTCTAGTTCAAGATCTTCCTGACAAGGGTTGGTAATAGTGGTAAAAGAATAGATAGAGTATAGGGGAGGTAAGGTGGGAAGGTGGTAGTAGTTTGTGGATGCAGACATATAATGAAAAAGCCATTTACAAAGTAGACAAGGTCATCATAATGTGTTATAGTTTAGTGATGCCAATATTTGTAGTATATCCTATAAATATCAGAGTATTACCTACTATTAGAAGTTTCATAAATTGCAAGAAATTAAAATGCTTGTGATGATAAATCACTATTGATTTCTACCATGTGTGAAATATTAGCATATGAATAGTTACATAGAGTGGTAACCAATTCTTTGTTGGCTTTTTAAGTATAAAACAGAGCAAATCATTCTTATTTTGCAGCAGGAATGAATTAATATCTATCTATCTATCTATTTATCATCTATCTGTCTTTCTATGTATCTATCTTCTAGACAGGCTTCAGATACTGGAATTAATAATCTAGAATTACCAACCTAGAGATCTTGCAGCACCTCCTATCCAGATCTTACAAAGTCTGACTTAGCAGCAATTTTATCAGGAGGTGGGAGAATGTCTTCAGATGTCCTTTGCTGCTGTTTAAGTTATTTTCAACTTTATTAAAAAAGTTTTTTTTTTTTTTTTTTTTTTTTTGAGACAGAGTTTTGCTCTGTCGCCCAGGCTGGAGTACCGTGGCCTGATCTTGGCCCACTGCAACCTCTGCCTCCTGGGTTCAAGCAATTCTCCTGTCTCAGTCTCCCAAGTACCTGGGACTACAGGTGCCCACAACCACATTTGGCTAATCTTTGTATTTTTAGTAGAGACGGGGTTTCACCATATTGGTCACCCTGGTCTCGAACTCCTGACTTCAGGTGATCCATCCACCTTGGCCTCCCACAGTGCTGGGATTACAGGAGTGAACCCCTAACTTTATTAAATTTTTAAACTTTGTCATACCTAGTAGTGTTGGTGTACTCGTTTTAATTTTAGTTCACTTTACCTGAAGAACAAAAAGACATTGAAATAATTTATTTCAATTTCTAATTTACACAAATTACAAATTAAAATAAATTATCATAAAGCCATATTACTGCCTGGGACTGTAGACATTTATTAGTTTTCAAATGTTCTGCCTATATTGAAACTATTACTGTTAAATAGATTCATTTGCTAGTTTTCTGCCATGGATAAGCCAATAATTTGAGATATCTGGTGTTATTATTTCATTTGAACCCTATCTTTAGCAGTCTCTCTTCCTTAAATCAGAAATCCCAACTCTCTTTTATTTTCTTTCCAACAAACAAGTAGAATTAATTCCAAATGGGCAGGGATAAGAAGAGACAGGTGGCATCATATAAAGAAGCAGAAACTGAATGCAATTAACTAAAGCTGTATTTCTAAACCAGCAAGTCTACTTTTAATTATCTTTCATATGTTTTCTTGCAAATGGTATTTGTTTATTCATTCAGAATACATGTAATCGAACATTGCCTAAAAGCTAGGCAGTGCTAGGTAATAGGTATACCTTAGTGATGAAATAGATCACTTCTTTCTGGAGTTAACATGCTAGAGGGAAGAACAAATGTGAACAAGTAAAAAAATAGTGGTCTTTTAAGTGATACATATGACATGTAAATCGACTAGCCTGTGCATTCAGCTCTTAACTTTTGCATTTCAGTGTCCCTCCTAATCGTCCCCTCGGCTGCTTCATAGTGAGCAAGGGGCTTGCTCCAGGTGATCCAGATAGCTTTCTGAACTTACCCTATTGTTTAATCATCTTATGAATATAGAACCCTAGAAAAAGAGACATAATCTGTGTCTCTCCCTCAAAAGTCCTGGTGGCTCCAGAAAAACAAAAAAATAACAGAAACTCTATAGTGGCTCTTCTATTCTTGGTGAATTTATTAACTAGGATTAGACAATGCTTGATCAAGGGTGAGCTGTTGGAGGCAGGGATTTAGTGGCGTTTATTCAACCAGATCTGGACAGGCTAGGTGAGGTCTGTCCAAGGGACTGGTAGAATCAAACCAAGATGGCCACCAGGAATCAGTGTTATAGCCAAGAGTTAAGCAACTGAGTCAAATTTAGGAGAGAAGATGAAGACAGGAACTGAGGTTAGCAATTAAAGTCAGATGAAATGGGCAGAGAAGCCAGGTTCCAATGGGTCTCAGGAGTATCTCTAAGAATTCAATCTCTGTGTCAGGATTCTTCCATTCTAGTCCATATACACACATGACACTAGACCTGTGAGCAAGACTGATCAAAGTCACTTTCTGATGTGTAGACATCATTGAATAATGGAAAAAACAGCCAATTAAAAAGAGCAAAAACAAAACCTAACTCCAAATTCTGGCTCCAATATTTATGTCACAATGGAAAGGTTAATTAGTATCTCTGAAAATCAGTTCTTTTCATCAGCAAAATGGGGATAACACTGCCTTCCTGAAGAGACCTTTATTTGATGATTAAGTTAGATCTGTACAGTAAAGAGCCTCCCCAAATATACCGTATACATTTAAAATTGACAATAATGTGACATTATTTCAATTAAGAGTACTCAGATAATAACTCTTCCAGAAGACGGATTTTCTCCCCTATTTGATTTACATAATGCCTAGACACTTTTAGACTCTTGAGATTCCTATTAAAAATTCTAGTTATATCAGAGATTATTCTCAAACACTGAAAAGCCTGAGAGAGCTTAGAAGAAGAGTATGCCTGGGACTCAATTTGGGATTAGCAGCAAGACTCACAGCTGTGAAAAAGATGAACTTGAAGTTCTATATGGCCCATCGGTAGGGAGTCTGATCGGCGCATTTCTGTGTCCTCTGAAGACTGGAGTAATCAGAGTACTATTGTGGTGGATCAGAGGAAAGGGTGTGGTGGATCTCACAGAACAGTAGCTGACCACAGGCATAGAAAGGAGACAAAGGGGCCTGGCATGGTGGCTCACACTTGCAATCCCAGCACTTTGGGAGGCCGAGGCGGGCAGATCACAATTTCAGGAGATCGAGACCATCCTGGCTAACATGGTGAAACCCTGTCTCTACTAAAAAAATATTAAAAATTAGCCAGGCGTAGTGGCACCTGCCTGCAGTCCCAGTTACTCGGCAGGCTGAGGCAAGAGAATCACTTGAACCCGGGAGGCGGAGGTTACAGGGAGCCAAGATCGCACCACTGTACTCCAGTCTGGGTGACAGAGCAAGATTGTGAAAAAGGAAAGGAAAGGAAAGAAAGGGAAGGGGAAAGAAGGAGAGGGGAGGGGAGGATTGGGGAGGGGAGGGGAGGGGAGGAGAGGGGAAGGGAAGGGAAGGGAAGGGAAGGGAAGGGAAGGGAAGGGAAGGGAAGGGAAGGGAAGGGAAGGGAAGGGAAGGGAAGGGAAGGGAAGGGAAAGGAGGAGACAAAGGGCCCTAGACATAAAGATACGTGACCCAAACTCTCATAATGACCTTGCCATTCTCCTGACATGGTCCTATGGACAAATTTAATGAATTCTGCTTAATTTGTGAAATGAGAGGCTGAGACCTGGCGATCTCTAACATTTCTTCTAGTTATAATAGTGGATGATTCTGTAAGTTAATTATACTCTACATTTGCATGGCATTTTTCACTTTCCAAAGCATGCTGACATACATCACTCACTGATCCTGTGAGGCAGGCACGGCATGTGTTTTTACCCCTGTTTTATAAATGAGGAAGTACAAATTTAGAGGTTGTGTCCTCTATAAAATTTCATTGTTCAACCTGTGTCAAGGATCTAGATTCAGAAACATTTAGCTGATTTTTGAAAATATATCAGAGTTGGGCGTGTTTCCCTTTAAAAGTTCTTGGCAATTACAAATTATTTTGAACTATCATGTGAGGTGGTGGCTGCTATGGAAACTGCATTAATACATGAAGCTTGCAAAGCCTGTCACCACATCAGATGTTGCTGCCCTTTGGCTATGCTAACTTACTCATCTGTTTTTTGAAAAATATTTCTTTCTTCTTTTTCTTTTTTTTCCCCAAGCACATGCACACTATGCTTATAATCCAAGACATCTCATTTTGAACAGACTCGTCCTTATGAAATTCATTAAATGACTCGGAACGAAAGATTCTAGTGAAAATACAACCTGGGAAAATAATAAATTAAAACATATATGCATAGTATTCATTTTGTATTACTGTGGCTCAAATAAAATGTGAAAAGACGCTAAGAAAGAAAAATTAAATTCATGAGGTAGGATTATGTTTCTATTATAATTGCAAAGAAAAATCATGTATGAGTTGAAGTATAATAATTTTTATTCTAATAATAAAGATATTTACTATGTCAGTTCTGACCAACACTATACATTTTTAACCTTTGCATTCTTTTGTGAAGTATTAGCACTCATAGGCATTAGTGAATCTTTAAAAAGCAGTCATTGCTTTTAGATTTATCAATTATATATTTTATACATGTATATTTAAATATATAATACATATATATGTGTATAAATGTGTATGTGTGTATATGTGTGTGCATATATATAATGCACATAGTATCTGTAAATTGTTGCCACCTATATTCCAAAGTTTCATATTTGGTATTTTGAATACAGGGTCTCTGTGTCACAAATGGGACTCAACTATTTTGAAAGAACCCTTGTTCCATCCAAAGAAATAGTGGAGATGCAGATTCAATAATTATATAAACCAGAAGTACTTACTTCCTCCTGTTTTCACTATTCGTTGGCAAATACATAAACCTAACTTTTTTTGTCAGGTATCTTACTTACTACCTTGTGAGGACTGTATGTTTGAAGTGGCAACAGTCAATACTCTATTTTTCTTGCTGCCAATTAATAGGCTATTATGACATGCTGCTATTCCTTTATTTGCATTTATCTAATTAATCATGAGTGGAATTTTTTCCATATGCCTATTAGTTATTTATATAATTTCCATAAAATATTTATTTATAAATGTGGCCATTTTGCTTAATGATTTATATTCTTTATATGTAAAAGGAAATAAATTTTTAAATAGTGTAGAAAGTATTAATGGGTTTGACAAACAAAAATTTTAAATTTTTATGTAGTAGGCAAATCTATCATCTTCATGATGTATTACAATGATCTTATGCTTAGAAAATCTCCCAGTTGCATACAGTACATATTCATATGTATTTTATAGTTTCAGTTGTTACTTTTAAACTTTCCATCAAGTTTCTATGTATTTTGAATGTAACAGAAACAGATAATTGGGATTTTTTCAAAATAAATAATTTTCCAAACACAATGTTAGAAATAATACATCCTTTCCTATGGATTTATGATATTCTAAATCTTTTTTTTTTTTTTTTTTTTTTGAGACGGAGTCTCGCTCTGTCGCCCAGGCTGGAGTGCAGTGGCCGGATCTCAGCTCACTGCAAGCTCCGCCTCCCGGGTTCGGGCCATTCTCCTGTCTCAGCCTCCTAAGTAGCTGGGACTACAGGCGCCCGCCACCTCGCCCGGCTAGTTTTTTGTATTTTTTAGTAGAGACGGGGTTTCACCGTGTTAGCCAGGATGGTCTCAATCTCCTGACCTAGTGATCCGCCCGTCTCGGCCTCCCAAAGTGCTGGGATTACAGGCTTGAGCCACCGCGCCCGGCCAGTATTCTAAATCTTATATGAAGATTCTAACATTGATTCCAGAGCTATCCCTTATCTTTCCCTAGATTCTTAAGCCACCACTACATTGTGTTAATTTTATAATGTTAAAATAAATGTAGATTATCTGATAGCATAATTCACTTTTTAACATGATTTTCAATTCTCATTTGTTTAATTTTCCCGGTAAATCTAATAAAGTCCTTACTCCCAATCGAAATTCTCAATGCTCCTTCTTTTCTGTTTCATTTCATTTGATTTATTTATTTTTCCTTTGTCTTAGGCCATTCTTGCATTGTTATAAAGAAATACCTGAGACTGGGTAACTTATAAGAAAAGAGATTCAGTTGGCTCACAGTTCTGCAGGCTGTATAGGAAGCATAGCAACGTCTGCTTCTGGGGTGGCCTCAGGGAGCTTTTACTCATGGCAGAAGGCGAAGAGGGGCCAAGCACATGTAAGAGAAGAACAGAGCAAAAAAGAGAGGGGGAAGGTACCACACACTTTTAGGCGACCAGATCTTGTGAGAACTCGCTCACTATCGCTAGGACAGTAACAAGAAGAAGGTGTTAAACTATTCATGAGAAATCTGTTCCTATGATTCAATCACCTCCCACCAGGCCTCACCTCCAACACTGGGGTGAGAACATGAGATCTGGGTGGGGACAAATATAAAAACTATATCAATCTTGTATTTAATGTTTATCTTAAGCTTCGAAGAAGTCATTGTTTTATCAAAAATATTGGGTATTGAAAGCAGAACTGACAGATTTTTTTTTTTTTTTTGCACAGGACACTGTGAATGAATAAAAGTTAACTTAATCTCTTCATTTGGAAGACACTGGGGAAGTCACTCTTGAATACGTGCAAGCTGGAAAATGGACATTGAATACAGAATTGTTGTTGAAGCACGGTGGTGATAGTGGTAGCAATAATGAATCGATAACTCATGCAGAGACAACATAAGATGGTTGACTGAAAAGTTAATTTACATTAGTAAACTGCAGTAATCTTAGCCTCAAGAATAAACAATTTATTTACCTTGGAAAATTTGCTTGGAATCTGGAAAAGTAATGTAGGAACATTTCTCAAAAAGCATTCTGCCCTAGAATGTTCTCTCCCGAACCACTTCCTACCCCTCCCCCCCACCAATCACACTCACATCATAGAGAAGATTTGTGCTGGTTGAAGTTACTGGCAAATTCCAGCAATTACTGCACTTCATTTTCTTATTTAAGGATTTAAACAGAGTTATAAGAATTACCAGATGAATGTAACTATGGTTTAAGAGATTTAATGGAGGAAGGAAGTCATCATTTTAAGAAAGGACATGTATATGAGACAGTGAAATATCACAGATAAGCTAAGATTTAAAAGCCCAGTTTCCTTATGTACTGGTGGTTTCATGATGGACAATTGCTTAATCAAGCTAATTTTGGTTTTCTCATTTGTAAAAATGATAGTAATAATGTTTTGTAAGGAATGTAAGAAAGACTACAGGAAATAATGGAATGATTTACAAAGTAAGAATGATGCTCAAAATGCAGTAGTAATAAATGTTAATAATTATTATGTAGTATGATTACTAAGCAAGTTTTAAGAATGAAAACTCTCCCTAACATTTGGAAGTAAGCAAACTACCATTGTCGAATGTAAAAATTACAGAAGAGCTCCCAGACACGAAAGGGAAGGTCTGACTAAAATCAGGACAGAGACAAACCTAGCTGCTCCTTCTAAGAACTCTATTCATATATTTATAGAAAGACCAACATTAAAACACCAAAAGTCCCATAAAGGAGTCTTGTAAATGGTCCTCCACTATCTGGACCTTTGATTAAATCAAACTGTTTCAACAGTGGCAATGTGGCTGATTATTTTTGAAACAAAAGGCCCTGAAAATAATAGCAACAAAAGGAGTACATATGAAAGATCATTAATTGCATTGAAGGGAGCCAAGGAGAATTATACATAAGTGATAATTTTAGATGTACAGTCAAGAAGATTAAGGCTTAAAGAAAAATTAAGAAGAAAAAGTAATTCAACTGCCAACAAAAATATCTTCAATTTGAAGAAATATGTTTTCTGTACTGGGAATGTCTAAAAGCTACATTATTTAAAAATTATTCAAAAAATGTATCACAAGTCCCATAGCTCAGCATGTATTATGGACTATGAAAGAAACAAAAAGATCTGAAAGTAATAACCAATCAGATGATTAGGAGAGATAAGTGGAAAAATTGAGACATATTTTAAAACCTAAGAAAGAAGCTAGCTCTGCTAATCTGATTACAACTCAGAAGAAAAACACTGCTGTGGCCATTTTTCCCTAGTGACACGGCAGAAGTAGATGGAATAATTTCTGAACAGGCTGTCAGCAGAAGGTTCACTCAGAAGATATATTTTGTGCTACAGAGTTTTCAGATAAGTTATCAAGACTCAGAAGGGAAATGTATAACTCTACTAAGAGAATCAGAGAATTATCAGAGTAAGACAACATCCTGAAAGAGATAAGAGGTGGAAAATATATATGAGTCTATGTTCCTTAGTTCTAAATTTACTCTAGTAGGTAACAATTACTGTTGAAAAGAGTACAGTACATTAAAAATGTACATATATGGGGAACTTCATTTTCTACAGAACTGACAATTCTATTCTAAAAGATGACTAGTAATTTTAGAAAGCACTTTAAAAAATTTAAGACGATTTTAGGTTAAATTAAGGAAATAACTTTCCATAAAATGTGAACAGTAAATTCCTGGACAGGACACCTCATCAGATTATATTTCACGAATCTCTGACTCCTTTGAGGTCCAAGGGAGTTATTGAGAGCAGCTTTGTGGCATTTCCATTCCAACACATTTTATTGCAGAATAAGACGCTGAGAAGGACAGCTTAAAGAAAAAAAAAAATAAGAAAAAAGAAAAATAGTGCATTCATTCATTCATTTTATCACTCACTTAGTAGACACTTACTGAGTGCTACTATATGCCAGTCAGTGATCTAGATGCTGGTGATAAAATAATTACGCTGTCAACATCCCCTCACATTTTTATATCATAACAGTCACAAAAAATGTGACAGCATATAAATTAATTTATGCTATTATATGATAATAGACGCTGGGAAAGCATACAGTGTTACCCGCAGCGTCAAACAATACTCAGGAGGTACAGAGTATTTCAGATGTAAACAATTCCCGTGAATGTTGATTCAATTCCTATGGTAACTCGGCAGCACTTCCTATGCAGTCCGTGCTGCAGATTCTGTGGTGTTCTGCCCAGGGCTGACTTACCCATCTCCAAGCTGTTGCGGAAATCAACTTCTGACATTTCAAAGTGTGCCTCACTCAAGGTTATGCCCTCTGCCAGCAGGCATAATGAATGGCTGATGGGCGAATAAATACACAGGCTCAGTCCCTCGCCTCAATTTAAAACAACTCTAGAAGTTCATTCAGCTCTAGGGCTGCAAGTGGGATGAGCTGAGGCCTCACTTGTAACTGCAGTGTGAGTCAGCTTCTCCCTCTGTCCAGTCTTGCCTCCATCCTCACTTCCTTTAGGTATATTTCCTGAGGGCATTCTCCAATAAACCTTCTACCTGGAATTCTCTGTTTCTAGAAGATCCAGTCTAAGACACTGAGATAAACTGGAGGGATTCAAGTGCTTTCATATGGAGCTTGGGGAAAATTTGAAACAGTTTTCATATGCAAGGTAATACAGCACAAAGTTTAGAAGGAAATTTAGTTACTAAATATATATAAAATTTGCAAAAAAGATTTGTTGAAACCTTTAATGAGAAATTTGAGCTTATATCTGTTTAAAAATTGGGTTTTATGCTTGAAAGGGCTACACACAACTCCTTATCAAGACTTTTAAATTTCAACATTTTCAAATTCTTAATAGTTACCATCAAGAAAAATCTGCTTATACAGACATGAACAAATCATTTAAACACATTTTACAACCATTCAAAAATTTGGGACTTGTAACCTGCACGGACCTGGTGGACTGAACAAAGAGGGGCAAAAACGGGAATCAAAGACGAGAGACAGAAGAGTATATTTGGAAGAAGGAGTCAGGGGGCACCTTGCCTCTAGTGGACAAGGGCCCTGAGCGTTACACAGCCCTCCGTATTTATTAGGCAAAAGAGATAGGGAGAAAACTGCGGAGGGGGAGGTGGGGGTGCGGGAGTATGATTGTCGGACAATTGTCAGTCAGCCCTTTGGTTCACAGCAGGCAAGACTGCATCCTTTGGACAATAGGTGCTAGATTTCTCAGTAGATAACTTCAAGGAGCCTGATGCCAGGATGTGATGTCCCTCAGCAAACCTTTCGGTGACAGGGCGGTGTGAGTTTGCCGCCATCCTGCATTCATGATAAACAGTTTGCTGTTTGATCATATAGCCCCCAGCGGACTGCTGAGTTGGTCACATCCCACGGGCCTTTGGGTCCCTGCAGGGACTATTGAAGTTATATACATAGAAAGAATCTGACAGATCTTTCTTTCATTAATAACCTAATGATAGCATTTCTTGTGATAATTATAATAGATGACAAATCCATTTAAACTTTTTGAAATGAAGAATTTCAAAATAATGGTAAATCTTTCATTTGTAGAACACACATAACATTGTTAGGGCTATGACGCAGTTACTAGCTTGGATGACTCTAAAATGCACCTGAATTGCAAAATGGACAGAACCCTCAGATACACACGCAGACGATTTTGCCCTTAACTTTGATCTGCCCACCATACTCTTTGGGCACATGGAACATACACCATGCAGCAGTTCCATGGACCTCACATCCACAGTGGCTGCTATATGGATGTCCAGTTGATAGGGTATTTCTTTCCTTATAGTAGAGCAGTAAGTGCTGGATGTTTCTCCAGTTCACTGCTTGCAGACACTTTGGACACACTGTCAAATGTGCCACTGTCTGACACACTGAGGAAGAAAGACTTGAGACTCTAGAGACTATTCCAGGCCCCACCCTGAGGATTTAAGTGATTTGTGTTTTATGTCACATCTTGAACCCTCTTATGGCAGATCACTGTGTGCTGCATACAAATTGAGTAAATCAGGAATGTACTTCTAGGAGTGTCAACTCAAATAACCAAGAGAGAATCCCAGGGAAAGATGTAAATATTAAGCAGTGTAATTGGGATAAAGGAACTGGTATTGATTGTCCTGGCAATTTGTGACATATACAAAGTCAATGGAAGCTGGAAAACTGGTGAACCGAGGTAACTTGCTGAACAGAGCTGAGAAAGAAAACTGCTCAGGCAACAGTGGAGAGATTTGAGAATCCCCTAGATTTAAAGCAGAGAACCCTCAAAATAGTCAAGAATAGGCAACATCATGTGTCTGTGAGCTAGGAGAGAAGGGCAAGAAGCTAAAATGGAAAACCGAGGGAAATTGTTTGCAAAGCAGTTTGATCTCTAGTTCCACTTCTCCACTATCCCACTGGTCAGAGGACAAGGGATTTATTTCCTGGAGAAAGTATGACTGAGGGTCTTTGGCATGGGGATCAATCAACACAGATGATAGTGTTGCTATCCCACAGAAAATAGGGGGTACAGTGACCAGATGTATATTGTAGGTTGGGCTGAAATCTCCAGGCTTCTTTCTCCACTGAACTCTGAGAACACTTCAGCCAAACCTTTAAGCTGCCTGGCAGAAGACTGGCAGAGAGCATTCTAGGAAATCTGACCAATTTAAGGGAAAAGAACTAAAGACACTAACCCATATGTCTCATCCACCAGCCATCTTTCTACGATGTTCAAAAGCCCAACACACATGCTTAATGTTTCTACTCAGATTTTAGGCTGGCTCCTTCTTTCATCTCTTTTGACTCAGTCCTGATCACTTTTTATTCCTCTTCACAGCAGTTCCTCCGAGTGCAGAGCTCTGTTCTAGAAGGACATTCTGCCAGGTCAGTTTTTAGAGTGCATAGGGCTAGACTGCTCAAGCCCCTTCAATTTCTCCTTTCCACTCTCCCCAAAATTGTGGAGGGCATGACCCTTCCTGTTCTCGAACTTGCCTGCTAAGCTTTCTGATGAGTAGCTGTTGGCTATTTGCGGGGGTATTCTTCTCGGGTAAATCAGAGGCTCTTCCCCTCTTCTTATTTCCATGGAAACACCAGTCCCATGCAAATCTTGACATTGTTAGAATTTTGGCCCCACCAGCTTCTATATGGGGATTCAAGGGGCACATTGTCCCTGAATTTTGTAGTACATCTTTCCCATAGATTTTTGATTTGTCTGTTTTTATGTAGGAATTCAAAACAATTTAAATAACTATGCTGCCATTGTTGCCATGTCCCTGGAATATGCCCTGTAGCATTATTATTTGTTATAGTCAAGTTTATTGAGGTATAATTTACCTACAGTAAAATTCATCCTTTTAAGGTGTGCAGTGAGACAAATTTGAGCAATTATATAACTACTGCCCAATCATAATATAAAACATTTCCATCTTCCAAAATGTTCCCTCAAGCCATTTAGTAGTCAGTCTTTTTTGCCCACCTTAAGCCCCTTGGCAACAGCTACTCTGATTTCTGTCCCTGTAGTTCTGCTTTTATCAGAATGTTATATAAATGGAAGCATACAGTATGTAGCCTTTTGTGTTTGGCTTTTTTCACTTAGTATAATGCTTTTGGAATTCATCTGTTTTATTGCATGTGTTAGTAGTTCATTTCTACTTTTTGCTGAGCCGTATTCCATTGTATGGGCACCTCACAATTTGTTTATTCATTCACTTGAAGATGGATATTTGGGTGGTTTCATGTTTTTGGTTATTAGGAACAAAACTGTTAAAAACATTACACATAGGTCTTTCTGTGGATATGTTTCTTTTGGGTAAATATTTTGGAGTAGAATTGCTAGTTTGTATGGTAAATATATGGTAAATATATATATAATATCTTTATAGGAATCTGCCAAACTGTTTCTTAAAGTGGCTTTACTATTTTTCGTTCCTTCCATGTGCTCTCTTTTTTAACCTGATATAGCAACTGTAGCATGTGTATCACTGAAAGTAAACCTATGAAAAACAAAGTTATGAGGTTAAGGAAACAGAAATCCAATCCAGGAGAAATGTGAAGAAAATTCCAAGGATATCAGCAAGATTATTTCCATGTGACACGTGTGCCTTTGGCCTAGAGAATGGCCAGTCTAAAAACGTAAAGAATGGTGGTCTCCAGAGGGGATATCTCCAAGAAAAAAAAAATGGTATCATGAGAAAGCCTGATGAAGTTGACTTTTTGAAAATTTGCCTATAGAGATTATTGGAAGCTGTGGCAAGAATTTGGAGTGGATAAAAACAAACTCAAGCAATAGAAAACAGAATCAAAGTCATTATTTACTCAAAAAGGAAAAACCAGGAAGGGAAATATAATCATAGTGCACTACAATTCTCGACTTTGAAAAACACTTTCACAGGCATGATAACAGAAACATCAAATACTGATTTTACCCAAAATTATGAAACAATTAATTAGACATAAACTCTGGGTACAAGAAAGAGGAGAAATGGAGATGTTGTCGATGTAAGAAAATTAAATCCTTGTTTGTCATAAAAGGAACTCAGTGGCTAATATCCAAAATTAATAGCAGTCTGCACACATTTCACTTGAGAGACAGAAATGCAAAAAAAAACCATTTAGAAGGTCAAATTTGGTTGACTCAGGGGAGGCAAAGTAGGAGAAGTTGGGAGTGGTAGGACAGGGAACCATCCTATATGATACTATTTGCCTTTGTGTGTATGTATCATTTTATAAAAATAAATAATTTTTAAGTAACAATAAAAGGGTATCATGTACAAGTTTACAGTCCTGGGACCAAATCAGTGAATATAGCATTTATGTCTAATTAGAATAATTGTCCATTCATTGAAAATTATGCATATTTTCTTTTTAGAAGACACGTAATGCTGTGATCTCTATGCAAAGCTCCCTTAAGAGAAAATGCATTGTATTTTCTGATCTTAGGAACACTCAGCCAGCCACAGGTGATTGGAAAAATAATGGGCAACTGACTACTTCCTTGTTTGGCCAGACTAGTCATAAACTCTCCCAATAATGTGAACTGAGATAAAGACTTTGAAGCAAGTTAGTAAAGAGACCAAGGTTGCTACTTTGGATCAAGCAGAGATTTATTAGGAAGAAGAGAAAGCTAGACTACAGAAAGAAGTAAAGCAGCATATAGCAATGGAAAAGACCCAAAAAGCAAAACAGAGATAAAGCTAATCTCAAAATGGCTTTTGTCTCTTGTTTTCTGGAGGATTTGATGAACCTATATATATATCAATATATATACTTGATATATATCAGATCAGGGTCCTGAAATTAATCCCAATAAACACTGTTATTTTTCACCATGCCACATTCTCCACATTTATCAACATTTAAGAGATCCCAAAGAGGATCTTTGATAAGCAGAGAGGCAAATTTAGTTACGAAACTTGCCCAACGATAAGAAAGTGACAGAGATTCCTGACCAACCTTTATCAGGGTCCTCTGAGCCCAATGAGGCCTCTCCTTGTGTGGAACCTCCCAGAGCTCAAATTTAGCAAGAATCTCTCTAAGTAGGTCTAGTCAAAATGCCCCATCCTTGATGTCTAATTCCCCTTGATATCTGATGAAATTTCTCATCCCCCATCATACTGCAGGTGATATCTGATCACACTGGCCTACCTTCAGCAAGAATCCTGTTAGGTCAGTATATCCAGAATATCCTCTTGTCCCTGATGTTTTCTCTTAATAATTTTCCATCCACTGAGCTCCATCCTGCTCCTTGGCTATAAATTCCCACTTTTCCTTATATTTGGAATTGAGTCTACTTCTATACTGAGGTGTCTTTTTCCTTATTGCAATAGTATTTGAGTAAAATATGTTTTTTCTGCTTTAACTCCCACCAGTCTGTGTTTTTTTCTTTAACAGTTATGGTAACACGACTCAGATAGTATCAGATTCATCTCTGGACTCCCGAACTTCTCACTTGGGACCCAAATGTGCACATTGAAGTCTTTGTTTTCACTTCTGACTGACCAACCAGGGATCCATTGGTGAGTTTGACTTCTGAACCAGTGCTCCAGATGTCCCTTGAAGCACACAGGATGGATTTCTATTCTTAACATTGTGAGTATACTTCAGAAGCTGGGGGTAGAGCCCTTAATTTTTCTGTTTGTAAGAAGCTGTATTAGAGTCCTCGGCAAAGTGAAGTTGAGTTAGAATCCTAGACTAGTCTCTGCAAGAAACAGAAGCTGGGCTGTATGTGATGGTGCACACCTAGATATTAGGTATAGATGGTGCACACCAGCTATTCAGGAGGCTGAAGTGGGAGAAGGGCTTGAGCCCAGGAGTTCTGGGCTGTAGTGAGCTGTGCTCATTGGGTGCTGCACTAAGTTTGGCATCAATATGGTGACCTCTCAGGAGCCAGGGACTACCAGGTTGCCTAAGGAGAGGTGAACTGGCCAAGTGCAGAAATGGAGCTGGTTAAAACTCCTGTAATCAAGAACAGAAGTCAGATCAGAGTTCCAGTCCTCTATTCATAAGTGTAGAGGTACCATTACTTAAGAACATGGGAGCATCTCAGTTGACTGGAAACTCTCTTCTAGAACCCCTGCTGAATTGTTCTCCACCAACTCTCTCTGCTTTCCTTCTTGTTAGCATGATTGTACTAAAGATAATATGGAGCTTCAGTGGCCTCTTCAGGAAACTTAAGATCTCCTGACAGTGCATGGCTTTTCTACCCCTCCTATTGCAATCACAATTCCTTTATCCTTGTACCACCCTTGACCATCCCATCAACTCCCCTGAATCCTTCAACGTGTCCTCTCCAAATCTTTGCCTTCTCTATCCCCCCGTCTATGCTGCTGGACTTTTGACTTCCCGCTTCAGCCCCCCAGTCACTTGAATTTTAGTTCCTCTGCCCTCAGTGGGAATTTTGAAGGGTCTCTGGATCTCCAAAAGCAAATTTCTGAGGTTGGAAAGAGAAAGACAGAAAAAAGGCTATTAATAATTGGAAAAAGTAAATTGAGTCCACAGCCTCCATCAGATTATATATTAGGGCAAATGAAAAATCTTAAATATCTCCCCTACAGATATTGGTAAAAAGCATTAGACCTCATATTGAGTAGGTGAAGTTAAATTGTTCCATCTGTCAGAAACACACTTTAGATAAAAATATAAAGCAGAGTAAAGAGGGGCAATGTATTCAATTAAACCAGTGAGTTTTGTCTTGGCATCTTTAACTCATGGCTAAAATTTTAGAATGAAAGCTATAAGATTTTGCTTTGTGTCTGTCTGTATGTTTATGTATGTCTAAACATGTATGTTATATACACATAACATTTTCTTACCTCTGGATGGTATTATCAAATTAATTTATAATATCTGTTAAAGGAGTTCTATTCAATTTGGCTTAGAGATGAATGAGCACTTGTATAAATTAAATACTCATTAAACTCCTAGAAATACAGAAACTAATTCAAATTCACATGACTTGGGTAAATCTTTGGTAAATAAGATTAGTTTAATATGTTGATTTAATGAGAACAGCATGTCTTTTGAGTTTTCAGTATTATACATGAGTATACATTTTTATTCTACTTAGGTTTAGTAGTCAAATAATGTAAAAATAATTAACAGAGAAACAACTCGAAATGATGGCTACTTATGTTTGTTCTTATAGTATGTCTGCCTAAAAACAGTTTCCAAAATCCTTTTGGTGGCTTGCAACCTTAGAGTTATGTAATAAATATTCATTAAGAATTTCTAAGTAGGATAAACTATTGAAACACACACTACTAAGCATCAGTTTGAGTCTATATACTTTTAGCTTTTTATCTTTATATGATATAGACAGATCAAATACATTTGAGTCTGTTAATGAAAAATTATACTGTGAGAAAGCATATGCCTTCAAAAATAGTGAAATAATATATTAATAAATTTGCTAGCCTGTTGCAGAATACTTTTATGTGACAGACAATTCACAATGTATCCTTCCTAGTTTTGTCTGTAAAAGGAGGTTACTAATGGTTAAAAATTAGAATCAACATATGGAAATAAAACCACCAGAAACAATAAAGGTGAAGAGAAACAATTCGGTATGCAAAATATGCAAGAAAAATGGGATGTGTTTTTGATTAAAAAAGGTATGAGGTAAGCAGAAGGTGTTTTTGTTAAATGAAACACAAGTTGTTTTATTCTAAAATACAATGGCTCATTGTTCCAGAATAAGAAAGAAGAAAATATAGGAGAAAGCAAATCTTTAATGTATATAAAAAATTGTAGAGGCTTTGTGGTAATGGAATGTTTTAAAAGGAATTTTATGTGTGGTCAAATTGGGTAAAGATTTGAATGGATTTATTTATAAGTTCATTTTTTAAAAATCTTTAATATCAAAAGCATATTGATGAAAAATTAAAATGACAAAGTTTTCTTGGATTAGTGGTCTGTTCTTAGTAAGAGATTGTTAAAGGCTTTTTTGGGAGGTTGGGGGTGGTACAGAATTGCTGTGCTTTATGTTAACCTTATCATGTCTATCACGTCTTTTTTTTTTTTTTTTTTTGAGACAGTCTTGCTCTATTGCTCAGGCTTGAGTGCAGTGGCTGGATCTCGGCTCACAGCAACCTCTGCCTCCCAGGTTCAAACAGTGCTACTGCCTCAGCCTCCCAGGTAGCCAAGTAGCTAGGACGTGCACCATCATGCCTGGCTAATTTTTGTATTTTTATTAGAGATGGGATTTCCCCATGTTGGTCAGGCTGGTCTCGAACTCTTGGTCTCAGGTGATCTGCCCGCTTCTGCCTCCCTAAGTACTGGAATTACAGATGTAAGCCACTGTGCCTGGCCATTATCATGTTTTCTTTGTTTTTTAATTTAATTTAATTCTAAGTTCTGGAATACAAGTGCAGGACGTGCAGGTTTGTTACATAGGTAAATGTGTGCCATGGTGGTTTGCTGCACCTATCAACCCATCACCCAGGTGTTAAGTCCCTCATGCCTTTTAATTAAGAGGACTGACATGTCTCAGTTTTAAAAGAGTTAAGGTTTTTTACATTTTTACAATTTTGCCTTCCCAAACAAACCCTAAATGAAATCTTGTTTTAGAACTGACGGAGATTTACTTTGGGTCCCTGAGAAATTGCAAATGATTTGTAAAGAGAAACATGAAAAATAATTTGGTTTATTTAATACGTTAAATTGCATGGGGAACATTGTAAAACAAGAAGCAATGTTTAACTTTTCCTATGTTATACTTATATGGGTAAATACTATTAATATACTTATTTCAGAAATTCTGTATTTATATACTTATTTCAGAAATTCTATAAAGTTCATAGAAATTCGTCACTACCTTTGCCGTTCATATTTACTGGTATAATGTTATCATCAGTCATAATTTCAGTTATTTTTTAAAATGTCGTATGTCACAGAAATAACCAAATTTCCTTCTCAAATTAATTCCTTTTTTTTTTTTTGTGAGATGGAGTCTCACTTTGTTACCGAGGCTGGAGCGTAGTAGTGTGATCTCAGCTCACTGCAGCCTTTACCACCCGTGCTCAAGCAATCCTCCCACTCAGCCTCCCGAGTAGCTGGGATTAAAGGCGTCCACCACCATGCCTGGCTAATTTTTGTATTTTTTGTAGAGATGGCATTTTGTCATGCTGGTCAGGCTGGTCTCCAATTCCTGAGCTCAAGCAATCTACCCCACTCAGTCTCCCAAAGTGCTGGGATTACAGGCCTGAGCCACTGCACCCGGTTGTCAAATTAATTCCCATAAAATCTTTAATCATGGTCGTTTAAGGTATTTCTCATCCATATAGTTTTCGTTTCACTCTGATTCTTCTCTGAACGCATTTGTAACCAGTTATTGCCCAGAATGATTCCTGCTGGCATTGCTTAAACAACTTTGAGACCATTTCACTGGACTGAGTAAGGATTTGCCAAACATTAGTGGAGAAATTGACAGGTTTTAATGAAACTGCAAACCTGAGATCAAGCAGAATGGTTTTTGTTTTGGAACATAGCTGTTTTTAGATGTTTTATTTTCCGTATTTAAGGAACCATTTTCTCTTACTACACTTTTGTAAATAGAAATGGAACAGTTTTCGTTCTCCCTACTGATGCCTCCAGAATTTGGAAACTCATTGAATTCTCTTATTTTCATGGCAATTCGTTACTGGCATAAGTTTAATAAGAATCTCTTCTTCTTGTAACAGGACATAATTGGGAACATTGGTTATATTACCAAGGTTTTAACTGGAATGTCATATTTGAGAATTATGTGCATGGAATCTAGTTTAAGGAACTGAAGTTGACTTTACGAAGCCAAGATTTACAAAGGTCTCTTTGAAAAACGACCTTGGTACCTGGATTACAGGATTCCCAGCATCAGAGGTGAATAAGGAAAGTCACTTACTGGCAGCACCAGGAATATTGAAATATCTTGGGGACCTCAAGAAGAGAGGAATTCACCCAAATCTATAGGTCCAAAGTGAAGTCTGTTGGTGAGTTCTTGGCTTGGCTTCTTAGCCTCAAGAGACTTCTATAAGTCTAATCTGAGATTCCTGATGAGACTTTCAGCAAAACAAACTCAAAAAGGCCTGTGTAATCAGGTACCATTTTTACTGCCCATATGTAATTAATCAGACCAAATCTAATGAGACTAGGCATATTTTGTAAACAAGAATCAAAATGGGAGTAACTGTAGAGATAAATTTTATGTATTGATAAAAACCGATAGTGTACCCTTGTGGGTCCTCAATTCTGGTTTCCTCTGACATGGCTACAATTCTGAAAACTAAAGTTTCCAATTTTTCTCCCAGCCTCCTGACTTGGAGTTACTAAGAGATATAACTGCTCTTTTCTGAAGCTGGATGATTTGATATAAACTTTGAAGAAATCACTGCAATAGATCATGTATGGGCAAACCTTGTGCCTGCTGCTGTGTGGGCCACTCAGAAAGTTCACCAGAACTCCTGACGCCATCACCAAAGGCATTCAAAACACAGACCAGGACATTTGTGGGACTACCGCTTTCATCCTTGAGGCAAACACTTAGAAATTTTCTCAATTGGCTGCCCCCTGGACTCAAACGAAGTTTCCAACTACTTATTCTTATTTTACTTTTATTTTCATAGAAATTCCTTTCACTGTATTCCTGACTGTTAGCACTATTCAGCAAATATCCTCTACTACCAGGTTCCAAGAGATGGTTCAGCTAATCCTTAATGAATAAAAGGCAACCAAAAACAAAATGGACTTAACATTGCTCCAAGGAAAGAAGAATGTGTCTTTTTCCCTTTAACAAGAGGAAGAACTGACATTGATTTTTCCCTGGACCAAATTTTTAGTCGGCTGCTGTGAGCCCTACGAGGCTCTGTCCTTGGGAATATCCTCCAAGAGCCTAATTTTAGCCAGAATTCTGCTAAGTAAGTTCACCAGAAGCCTCCACCCTTGATATCTAGTTGCCCTCTAATCTGACCAAACTCTTCATCCATACCATCCCCGAGTTGATGTCTGATCCCCCGGCCTGCCTTCAGCAAGAATCATAATAGGTGGGTTCAGCCAAAATCTGTACTTACCTCTGATGTGTTCCTCTTAATAATTTTCCGTCCACCAACTACACTGCTCTTTAACCATAAATTCCCACTTTTACTTGTATTCATAATTTTGCCCAATTCTATACTGAGGTGCATTTTCTCTTGTTGAAGTAGTTTCCGAGTAAATCCTGTTTTTACCACCTTAACTATTGTTAGACTCTGATTTTTCTTTGACAAAGGGAAGCAGCTGTACAGAAAGTCTAAGGAGAAAGATTCTTTAGGACTCTTTGGAAGAAATAATTTTATTATGGAAAAGTTAAGTGGGGTAAAGAGTGGGAAATCTTGTGTTTCTGTTTTAGAAAAAAAAGTTTCTGACTTTAGAATATTTATTTTCTGTTAGATAGTCTGCGGTCTTGTATTTGATTGATAACTTTGGTATTGGTTGTTTTAAACTAGAAATAAGATATACCATGTAATTTTTTGCTTCTGAATTTATTTGTTAAAATTGATTCAACTATTGTCTGTATGCAGGAGAAACAATGCAAATGGATTAAAGGTTTTTTGAAGCACCGGAAGATAGTTATTGAGCCAATATATTAGTAAGATGGTGAGATGGTAATAGCATTGAGCTAGATCTTGGTGATAGAGTTCTGTGAGTAATACAACCACAATGGAAACACAGAAGCTAGTTTACAGTTGGGTGGCAGAGGACACATATTTATAGAAAAATTCAATGGCAATTTGCCAACATCAAAGTTCAGGTACAGAATGACAGTGATCCAATTAAGAAAATATGTAGATAATGTTGGATCCATGTGAATGTTTATATGTTCCTGGTATTTGGATTGATGCCAGTGGAATTTGGCTCAGTAGGAACCAAGACTAGGATTCAAGGAAATTATGTCTTAGGAGGATGAAAGTGCAAAGGTAAAAGCCCCAGACAATTAGTCACTCTCATTCACAATGGGGACTCTCAGCTATTTCCTAAATTTGCAGGAAAACAGGAAAGCTAATTTTCAGGAAGGGCAACATCCATGAGGTTTTTACATTGTATATCTTAGGTTAGTAGCATCTATTTAGCAATGGAGGCCTGTTTGGGTTATTGATTTATTTATTTTTATCATTTCTTATATAAATGAAAACAGAGAACCTTTAGATTCTGTTTTTCAAATTATGTAACTCTCCTCCTGAAGCTTGGTACTGAGAAGAGCCATGACCCTACTTTTCCCCATAATTAAAATCTAGCTCTAATTAAGTAAAAAGTAAAGCATTCTTTAACATGATTGCCTTAGTACCCTTAAGGCATTTCAGATTACTTAACACTAATGGTAAGACATAGCTCTTGCTTGTAATTCTAATGGTGAGACATAGATCTTGCTTGTGATCTTGTGGTATACTTGGACAAAGATATTTTTTTTCTCTTTTTAAAATCTTCATCTTGTGAAGTCTTGGCAAGTTTTCATTAGCATTTCTAATTCATATAGTTTGTCTCTTTTAACTACCTTCTGTAAACATCTGTAGCAGCTGGCACCTTTTTACACATTGAAAACACAGAAAAGGGACTGGGTGCAGTGGCTTGTGCCTGTAATCCCAGCACTTTGGATTGCTTGAGCCCAGGGGTTTGAAACCAACCTGGGCAACATAGTGAGACCCCTGTCTCTACAAAAAATTTAAAAAATCAGGGCTGGGCATGGTGGCTCATGCCTATAATGCCAGCATTTTGGGAGGCTGAGGTGAGCAGATCACTTGAACCCACGAGTCAAGACCAGTCTGGGCAATACAGCCAAACCCCATCTTTACCAAATAAATACATAAATAATAATAAGCCAGGTGTGGTGGTGCATGCCTGTAGCCCCAGCTACCAGAGAGGTTGAGGTGAGACGATCATCTGGGCCTGTAAGGTGAAGGCTGCAGTGAGCTATGATCATGCCACTACACTCCATCCTGGACAATAGAGTGAGATCCTGTCTCAAAAAAAAAAAAAAAAAATAGCTGGATCATGGTGGCACACACCTGTAGTCCCACCGACTTGAGAGGCTGAAGCTGGAGGATCACTTGAGCCTGGGAGATAAAGATAGTGAGTCATTATTGTGCCACTGCACTCCAGTCTGGCTGATAGAGTGAGGCCCTGCATTGAAAAAAGAAGAAGAAATAAAGAATAAGAGAGAAAAGAAAGAAAGAATGAAGGAAAGAAAGAAAGAAAGAAAGAAAGAAAGAAAGAAAGAAAGAAAGAAAGAAAGAAAGAAAGAAAGAAAGAAAGAAAAAGAAAGAGAGAGAGAAAGAAAGAAAGAGAAAAAAAGAAAGAAAGAAAGGAAGGAAGGAAGGAGGGAGGGAGGGAGGGAGGGAGGGAAGTATAGAAAAATAGTGAGGAAACTTTTGGTGTTAATGTAGTAAATATTGCACAAATAATATACAGTCATTAGAAAAAAATTAGAAAATAAAGCAAGAGAAGAAAAATCATCTATAATCAAAACACTAAGACAAGTAACTAATACCATTTTGATGTGGAGTCTTCATACTTCTCATACATACATAACTACAAAATATGCACATATTTTAATTGTAAGTTGGAACAAAATCTGCTTTCATATAATTCAATCCTTTATCATGAACACATTTCCATTCCTTTTAGATATATAAGTCTTCATTCTCAATAACACACAGAATTCAAATAGTGGATTTATCACTTTTTTCACTTAAGTATCTATTAATGAATATTAGAGTTGTTCTTAATTTTTCACTAAGGAAAGAACTCTACAATGACTATTCTCTTGAATATATCCTTGCCAACATGTGCAATTATTTCCTTATGATATAGTACTAGAAGTAGAAGTTTTTTGATCAAATTTTAAACCTTTTGTTGTTTATGCTATAAAATTACCTCTTAGAAATTTTGTGCCACTTTCAATTCCAAAGAATGTTGGGGAAAAGGAAATAAGATATCTTACAGATCTAGGGTAAGTACAAAGATCTAAAAGAAATATCTATTTGTAAAACATTATGCTTTTTGATGTGTACTGTATGTTAAACCAACTCTTTTTAATTCAAACATGCAAAAGTTTACAGTTCTTTCAGATAAAGTGCTCTCTCCTCTTCAACATTTGGCATAACAAGTACTTTGTGCAGATACTCTTCAAATTTCAGAATGAAAAGGAAGAATCACAAATACGCTTTCTAAAAACCATTACTTCAAAGAAGAAATCAACCCCACAGAAATACAACCATAAGAGGATATTATAAACACCTCTATGCAAATAAACTAGAAAACCTAGAAGAAATGGATAAATTCCTGGACACATACACCCTTCCAAGACTGAACCAGGAAGAAGTTGAATCCCTGAATAGACCAATAACAAGTTCTGAAATTGAGGCAGTACTAAATAGCCTACCAACCAAAAGAAGCCCAGGACCAGATGGATTTACAGCTGAATTCTACCAGAGGTACAAAGAGAAAGTGGTATCATTTCTTTTGAAACTACTCCAAACAATTAAAAAGGAGGGACTCCTCCCTCATATTTTGAGGCCAACATCATCCTGATACCAAAACCTAGCAGCGATACAAAAAAAAAAAAAAGAAAACTTCAGGCCAATATCCCTGATGAACATCGATGCGAACATCCTCAATAAAGTACTAACAAACTGAATCCAGCAGCACGTCAAAAAGCTCATCTACCACGATCAAGTTGGCTTCATCCCCAGGATGCAAGGTGAGTTCAACATAAGCCAATCAATAAATATAAATCATCACATACACAGAACTAAAGACAAAAACCACGTGATTACCTCAATAGTCACAGAAAGCCTATATCTAGAGAACCCCATTGTCTCAGCCCAAAAACTTCTTAAGCTGCTAAGCAACTTCAGCAAAGTCTCAGGATACAAAATCAATGTGCAAAAATCACAAGCATTCCTTTACACCGACAAGCAGAGAGCCAAATCATGAATAAACTCCAATTCACAATTGCCTCAAAGACAATAAAATACAGAGGAATACAGCTAACAAGGGAAGTAAAGGCCTTTCCAAGGAGAACTACAAGCCACTGCTAAAGGAAATCAGATAAAGCATAGCAGATGGAAAAACATTCCATGCTCATGGAAAGGAAGAATTAATATTGTGAAAATGGCCATACTGCCCAAAGCAATTTATAGATTCAATGCTATTCCCATTAAATTAACACGGACATTCTTCACAGAATTAGAAAAAAACTATTTACAAATTAATATGGAACCAAAAAAAAAGGCTTATACAGCCAGGACAATACTAAGAAAAAAGAACAAAGCTGGAGACATCACACTACCCAACTTCAAACTACACTGCAGTGCTGAAGTAACCAAAACTGCATGGTGCTGGTACAAAAACAGGCACATAGACCAATGAAACAGAATAGAGAACTCAAAAATAAAACTACACATCTACAACCATCAGATCTTCTACAAACCTGACAAAAACAATCAATGGGAAAAGGATTCCCTATTTAACAAATGGTGCTGGGAAAAGTGTCTAGCCATCTGCAGAAAATTGAAACTGGGCTCCTTCCTTATACCTTATACGAAAATGAACTCAAGATGGATCAAAGACTTAAATGTAAAACCCAAAACTAGAAAAAATTTAGGCAATACCATTCAGGACATAGACATGGAGAAAGATTTCATGATGAAATCACCAAAAGCAATTGCAGCAAAAGCAAAAATTGACAAATGGGATCTAATTAAACTAAAGAGTTTCTGCACAGCAAAAGAAACTATCAACAGAGTGAACAGACAATCTACTGAATGAGAGAATATTTTTGCAGTCTGTCCATCGGACAGAGGTATAATGTCCAGAATCTACAAGGAACTTAAGCAAATTTACAAGAAAAAAAATAAACAACCTCATTAAAAAGTGAGCAAAGGACATGAACAGACACTTCTCAAAGGAAGACATAAATGCAGCCAAGAAATACATAAAAAAAATCTTAATATAACTGATCATTAGAGAAATGCTAACCAAAACCACAATGAGATACCATTTCACGCCAGTCAGAATGCCAATTATTAAAAACTAAAGAAACAACAGATGCTAGCAAGGTTGAGGAAAAATAGGAACACTTCTACACTGCTGGTGGGAATATAAATTAGTTCAACTATTGTGGAAGACAGTGTGGTGATTCCTCAAAATTTTAGAACCAAAATACCATTTGACCCAGCAATCCCATCACTGGGTGTATACCCAAAGGAATATAAATCATTCTATTATACAGATACTTGCCCATGTATGTTCATTGCAGCACTGTTCCCAATAAAAATGACATGGAATCAACCCGAATGCCCATCAATGATAGACTGAATAAAGAAAATGTGGTACATATACACCACGGAATACTATGCAGCCATAAAAAGGAGCAAGATCATGTCCCTTGCAGGAACATGGATGACTCTGGAAGCCATTAACCTCAGCAAACTAATGCAGGAACAGAAAACCAAACACTGCACGTTCTCACTTATAAGTGGGAGCTGAACAATGAGAACACATGGACACAGGGAGGGGAACAACACACATTGGAGCCTATTGTAGGAGGGCAGAGGGGGCAGGGAGAGCATCAGGAAAAAGAGCTAATGCATGCTGGAATTAATACCTAGGTGATGGGATGATAGGTGCAGCAAACCACCATAGCACACATGCAAACCACCATGGCACATGTACAAACCTGCACATCCTGCACATGTACCCTGGAACTTAAAAAATAAAATAAAACGAAGAAATCAGATTATACAGGACAAATTACTTGGAAACTTATTAAAATAAGGATACTTCAAAGAAAAACTATGAAATGCGACTAAAGTTATAGTTAATTTTCAAATATATAAACCATTCAACTTAAGGAGTTAGGAAAAAACAATAAAAGAAAACTGCAATAAATTAGAGACAATGTATGATTTTGCTTCCAATTTAAATTAAAGCCAAGTAGAGAGTAACAATTTAATTGTTCAATATATATATATGAGAATTTATAAGTAAATATTTAATGAATATAAAACATAAAATGAATGAGGTATGAATGATCTAAATAAAAAACAAAACCAATAGCATTTTTAAAGTTAACATTAACAAAAAGAGCTGTTAGAAGATTTTTAAAGAGGGGCTTGACAGCCAATATTTATTTATTTTTGCCTGTTTCTGTGCTATTTTTCTGTATTGCAGAAAACAAAAGTCCTTCTATGACTAATGAAATTCAACGTCAAGAACTGGAAACATTTGAAATTTTACCCTTCTTGCAAGCTATCATGTTTGTCTGCCACTGCTTCATGGAAGCTGGCAGAAGACGTGAGACTCTTACGCTAGATATTAATGACTTTATTATTCAGAACAGCAAAAACCAGAGTAACAGCATTTGCATTGGTTCTAAAAGACACAAATCCCACAGGATAATACAAAGAGGTCTGGGTAATACCTGCACACATAATGGGGTGGGGTACAAGAGAGGAATTCTAAACATAGGGTACCTGAATCTTTTAAAATGAGCAGTAATCCCATCTGGTCTTCACCCTAGAGGGAGACATTTTCTCTGTCATTTGCTATATAAACATCCTTTAAAAGATAATTTGAAATAAAGTCAGTAAGTGCCTTCATTTGTAAGATGTCCAGAAATGTGAGAGAGCCATGGAGAACAGTCTCCTAGCAGAAAAAAGAGAATGAAGCACATTATTGAGTAAGCAGCAATAGATAGATTTGTAGGATTATAATAAAGCAGATTGAAAATTTTGCCTGCATTTTCCAAATATTGTCCAGTTGAATCACCCACTTCGATGCTGAAGGCAACTGAGGAAATAAGTAGTGGTTTATTGCAATTCCTTACTTCCCAGTTTCCTGAATCTAACAGATCTTTGCTCTCTCTTCCAACCCAGGTTTTCAAATTGTTTCGTAAGGTTACAGTTTGTTTTATTCATTTTTTTCTTGCTCATTATATTTAGTGTGCCTTCCACTTTTCTGAACAAACTCTGACTGATATGATAGATAATGTAAGAATGTGGTTCAGAAAATAGATCCTTGCAGATGGGAATCTGTAATTTGTCATTGGAAGGTCATAATGACCCCATAATCTGTGGAAAGTAGGATACTGGTAATTGAAAGGAAACAATGGCAAATAGGTATTTGTTGGAACTAAGTGCCTAATGAAGATTAGGCTTTGAAGAGCTTACAGAAAGAAAAACAACAAGCTCAGGACACAATCAGAAAAGCAAAACTTTTATGACTGCTCTTAAAAATACATTTTTTAGTAACTTGTGTTTACGGAGGTACTAAATACTAAACCAGAAATAGGATTTGATCATGTGGTTTGCAAACTTAAAGGGAAAATTAAATTCTTAATTATGCTAGGACTTCTATGTAAAAGTTGGGGTATTAAGAAAGAGTAGAATTCCAGGAATTGGGATGAAAACTTTTTGATGAATTCCAAAAAGTCTGAGGACTTCAAACTGCCTATGTCATTGATCCTTAATTTCCATCAGAAGCAGCCTATCTTTTCTGTTTGAGAACATTAGTCTTCCTTCACCTGAAGATTCTAAATGACCTCAATGATGTGTCCTCTCGTAAGGCAATGCCAATTTTATTCAAGACCTACTACCTCTCATTGCTTCCAGATCTATAATTAGAGGATGAACACAAGACAAGTTGGGAATAACTACAAAGTCTAATCCAAGAGAGATGGCACATACACGAAAACAGAAACATTATTTTTAAAATTTACCTTCACACAAACCAGGGCAGGAATGTAGGGAGGAATGACTGTAAACATTTTGAAGCAGCACACACACACAAAAATACCATACCACGTACCCGATTAGATTACTGATATGGGTACCTTTACCGGAGATTCTGGTGTGACTGTGACCTCCAGCAGGTGGGAGTGGTTCTCGTAGTTTATTCAGTCTGTTGATTTAAATCTGAGCATAGCAGTGACCTAAATTAAATAAGGTTGAGGTGCCAGAATGTCCTTAGTTTAATGTAGACTAATGAATCTAAAAAATTCTTAAGGAAATAGGAATGTTGGGGGATTTTTTATGGGGAACTCACATACTTTCCCTTACTGTATCCATGAGGAGGATTTAGAGAACACTTCCTTCACCAAAGCTTTAAGAGATACCAGGGAAGGCCGATCCAGCATTGTTGCAAAGGTAGTGGTGGCTGTTCTTTGCAGGCAAGGAAAGACTGTGATAGATTGAGCCTCTTACCTAGACTCATTGATTTTAAAGGAATAAAAGATCTCAGAATGACAGAAGCCAAATAATAGCACTACCAACTGCCAGACACAAGGAGGTCCAATTACTGTAAAGGGAAGAAGGGTAGAGCAGAGTGCTTGACTGAGTCTAGGTCTTGATAGCTGAGCAGCCTACTAACATTTTGTATAATATGTACTTGATCTGGATATTTTATTGAAAAATAAAACTATAGGTTTAGTGATTAGAGATCTGAATTGAGTCACTACAAAGCAGAGTCACAGCCTCTCACTGAAATGCCATATTTAATCTAGTACATAGATCCAGAACTTTTTGAATGAAGAACAAGCAGATTCCCTTTGGGAGGACCCCAACAAAATTACCATGAGTAGCTGCTACAAATCATCCTTTTAGCCTTCTATCAACTAAACTATGGCAATTTACCAGGGGACACCATGCATTGAATAATGCAAATGATCAGATTTCTAAGACATTTTTGGACATAAGCCCCAAACTGACCCTAAAACGTGGAGCTTCAAACTGCTGTGGTGACATTGGTCTTACTGTGATCAGGCAATACGTGAGATTTTGGCCGCCAATAATGTCTATCAAGCTGGAATGTCTACTAATGTCTATGAAGTTGGAATAGTCATGCTCGACAACCGACAGAGTCCCCACATTGGGTTTCTGCCCTTTAGAAAACAACCACTATAATAGGAAGGGAAAAATAGAAGCCGAGGGAGTGCTTCTCTCTAGCAAAGCGATAAATGAAAATTGAGGCCAAATAAAGGGCAGTTGCAGACTACTGCCGTTATCAAATATGTGAAAGATGCAGAGTAAATTTTTAAATATCACATTCCTATTTAACTCACCTATTTGTTTTGTGAAGAAGACATACAGATCTTGCAGAATCCCAGTTGATTGTCGTGAAATTAATCAGGTGGTGACTCTAATTTTGGTTGCTGTTCCAGATGTGGTATCTTTATCGGAGTAAATCAATTTAGCTCCTATTATCCAGTATACAGTTAATATTCACGTATTTATCTGGAACTTTTTAATATAATTTGTGAAAAACAACAGAAAACAATTTGCTTTCATTTGGCAGAGACAGTAGTATGTCTTCATCACCTTACTTAAGGACTATATAAACTCTTTCTCTCTCAGAATGGTTTCTACAGGAAACCATCACACAGGATATAAGGTAGGAGGCTTAGTAAGAGAGATACCTAGTGAAAGTGTATGCAAACACTCACAAAAGCATTCCAGAGAAGGCTTTCAATAATAGTTGTACACAACCCATTCTGTGCAAGTCAGTTTGCCTCTTTTCTTAGTCATTTCATCACTGGATTCATGAATAAAATGGCCATAACGAAGATGAAGTCTAAACAAAGATTTTTATTCTCACAAACCTCATGTGTCAAACACGACAGCCAAAGAATGAAACAACCAATAGTGTAGACCAAACCAAGCCCCCAATATAGCACCATTTCATAGTGTGACTAGTGAGCCAGTCAGTGGCAGAATAATTACTTTGGACTCCTGCCATTCTGGAAGGGAAGAAAATATTGCCTTTAGAACAGATACTTTGGATATAAATTTGTATTTCTTCCCCCACATTGCTTTCACCAGCATCACCACCTGCATATAATACCTTCTTCTCTCACTTGGTATCCCACGTAATATGGCTTCTGACCAAAGAGCTCATTTTACAGTGAAAGTAGTGACTCATATCCATGAGACTTACTGGTGCTACCATGTACCACATTGTCTGAAGATGCTATCTTAATGAAATAGCCCAATGGTCTACTGAAGAAACAGTACATCACCTGCTGGGAGGACAAGAAGAGCCAAAACATACAAATAAAAGCTTGCAAGTCCAAGGTACCATCTGACAAGATGTACAATATGTTCCAATAGCAATTAATAGCAACAACAACTAATAAATACATGATACTGTTTCCAAAATAGTCAGGACACATGGCTTTGAGAATGAAGGGGCTGGAGTGGGAATATTCCCTGCCCTGTTACATCAACAGTGCACCCAGGAAAAATTTTGTTTTCTGTTCCTGTAACTTGGAACTCTGCTGGATTATTGAGTTTAATTCTCACAAAAAAAAAAAATGCTTCTATTCAACTGGAAATTGAGAATTCCATGGAACAACCTTGAGCTCCTTGTACCACTGACTCAATGGATAAGGGAAGAGTTAAATGTCTGAGATGATTGATTCTGATTGCTAAAGGAAAATAGGGTTGCTAGGGTTGCTTTTATACACTCTTAGCCATTACTACTAATGCCTATTGCTGCTGTTGCTACTGCTGCTGCTAATACTACTAGGAACACTTTAGGAATAATATTTGGTCACCCAACCAGGTAAAGAACAGCAGCCAGACCAGAAATGCCAGCTGAGAGACACGGAACAAGAACCAGATAGTGGAAGAACGAAGTTGTAAAACCCAACTCCAACCTCATGACTTGTTGCTATGTGTATTTTCAGCTCTGCTTTGTTTACATATGTAAATTATAGCAAATGTAGACTGAAACAAAATTTAAGATTAAAAAGATATTATTTGACTTGCATAAAACTAAATAAGTCTAAAATAAACTAAATAATTAAGCCTTCAAACAATGCTCTTTTTAACATTTTTAGCATTTCTACTTCTGAAATTATTAAAGCTTAAACCCTCACTACGATTTTGGGGCTAACCTGTTTTCCTTGTGTATGTGTCTGAACTTATGCGTATCAACCAATTGATATTTTTTCCTCTCTCTTACCTTACCATTGTATATCATGTGTGCTGTTGCTGGTGGTTATCCTTCTAATTTAGTAGTAAAATATTAAAGAGGGATTTTGTGGTAGGTATGCATATTTTCTTCCCTACTTTGTTTTGCATATGTTTTTATGAATAAGTTAATTTTTTTCCTCCTTTTTTTTCTCTTTCCTGGGCAGGGGAAAATAAAGTTATTAACATGTTTCTAAAACTTCCACTGGATGTCCTTGTTCATTTTCTCCGAAGACCTGCAGGAACAAATGCAAACATTGGCTCCAGGAGAAGAAACATTCCACCCCTCACTTGAGGGAGCTGTAATCTGTTTTCCTGCTGCGTCCTTTCCCTTAAATGTTTTTCCAGGGTGTTGCAGAGCCCCAGAACCCTTGGTAATTTTGCCAAGAACAAATTGTGAAGTAGCTTCTGAACCCATTACCTACTAAGATGTTATTGTTTATCTTCATTTTACAGTGTCCATCCTTGGCCAAAAAATTCGCTTCCTTAAATAACCAGAGATTGTGTAAGTAAGTCTTAGAAGACTCAACTGTATAGACTCCCTTTGGCCAAAGGGTCAAATCCTGGATTGAGTTTTTGAAATATATTTTTAAAAATTATTTATTGCATAACAAATTAAAGAGGGCCTATATATGTATTTTTTAAAACAGCAGTTGAGCTACTGCTCTTCTGTGTTAAAATCCCATAGATTTTAACCTGCTATGGATTTCTGGGAGGTCACAGGGCCAGATAAACTCAGAGTTTGGGGTAAGCTTTTTCAGACAAAGTTACTGAATAGATGTGGATGAGGAAAAAAGCTTGTGAAAGGCATCAGGCACTGCAAACAACAGCTGCAGCTGCAAACCAGAAAGCATTCATATCTCTGTGTGACAGTTTGTTCCTCAGCCTTCCTAGGACTAGGGTGTGCACACAAACAACACAGATAACACGAGAAAGAGAGTCATTTATATCCTTACAATGTTTGCATTTATGTGCATGAGAGTACAAAAGGTGACATAGAAACACATTTGAAATATTGCTCTGTAACTAAGAACTTAGTCTTATCATCAAAGTAATAAACTGTATGAACTGCCCTAATTTATGCTAAATCTCTCAGAAGCACCAAACAGCTCAGCTGTTGCTGCTAGACCTCAGCACCTTGAAGATGGGGGATTCTGTGCTCTCTGGTGACAACCCTTGAGGACAAAAGCAGGCCTATTGGAGAAAGCCATTTATCAGAGCCCTCCTTTGACACAGGGATGCAGGGTGTTTGGACTTCAGGGGACTGCAGTGGAGAGGGAGGACCAGGAGAGAAAGGATGAGTCTACCCTATGCTCTAGAGAAGAGAGAGCTGGCTACTTATTCTTTCCAACCACACTTGTTCCTACTACTAGTGCAATCAGGAACAATCTCTAAAATCTGTTGCTGTGTATCTAGTATCTGCTTTGATACATGGAGTCTAATTTTTGTTTGCTTGTTTACATAGTTTATTTGATTTCTTTTCTAATCTGATGTTAAATAACATCTATAATTCTGTGCTTAAAGTATAAATTCTCATATAAAGAGAACAGTAACAGGATTTCACAAACACTTGTGGTTCTATCTTATATCAAATTAATACAAAATACTAAGACCTTTATATTAGATATCAGTATGTAGACTCTCATTATTTTGGTATGTAATGTACATTTTAGAGCACCTACCATACGAGTATAATAAATCGTGTTGAAATAAATGATTTTTAAGAGAAATTGACATGGGATTTTAAGCTAAATATATTTCAATCATACTGTATTTTTTTATCTAAAATGTTTTATTTCCTTTGTCACCATAGTGAAAAATTATCAGCAAAATATATCTACTGTTATTACAACCACCATGAAAATATTTCCAAATTTATGTTGTCAGTCTCTTTAAGGGGCAAAGAACATTCACATTTAAAATATGATGAAAACAAAGTTGCTTAGCTTTCAGTGGAAACTTAACCACTTCAAGAGCAAAGATCATACAGAGTATGTTAAGAAGAACTTTCACTGAGAGACAAAGAAGGATTTTGTCTTTCTAAATTAGTGAATCAAGGGATAGAAATGGAGATTTTAGAAGAGAAAGTCACACTAATTATCTGCAATTGGAGGTCTCCCAGAAATACATCTGGAAAATGTATTTCCCAAGCTTGAGAGTCAACCACTTGTAAGTCAGTGTCATATGGTGGTTACATCATCACCTCATCTTCATAGATGCAACAACTTGGTGGAAATTGGAGTATGAATAGACATTTTTCAATGAGTATTAGTCATGAAAATAACTTTTTAAAAAATTAATAGATTTCAAAGGCAGTTTTAGGTCTACAGGGAAAACACTGAGCAAAAAGTGCAGAGAGTGCCATACACCCCTTGCCCTGCCACCAAGTTCCCCTGTTCTTAACATCTTGCATTAGTGTGGTACATCTGTTCCAATTGATGAGCTAATATTGATATGTTATCTTTCACTAAAGCCATAATGTGCCTAGAGTTTACTGTTTGTGTTGTACATTCTATGGGTTTTGACAAATGTAAAATGGCCTGTATCCATCATTATAGTATCATACAGAATGATAGCTTTCACTGTTATATTGCATTTTCATTTAATATTTTTTAAACAATTTACTGAACATATTTTGGGTTAAAACAGCTTTCATGTTGTGCTGAACGTTCTCCAGTTGTTCTTCCAGACTATTCATTTATCTCCTTTCATCCTGCTCTGTACCCCTGGTGGTGACCTCTACAGAATGCATTACTGGGACTCTGCTGAATTTGGGTAGTTTGCTCAGTGAAAGCTATTAGCAGGTGATCAGAGAAGGGGAGGAGAAGGAGGTCAGGGTGTTTATTCCCTGCCCCTTCCCTGTATATTTGCTTTTTTTTTTTCTTGCTTTACTGTACTTTAAGTTCTAGAGTACATGTGCACAACGTGCAGGTTTGTTACATAGGTATACATGTGCCATGTTGGTTTGCTGCACCCATTAACTTGTCATTTACATTAGGTATTTCTCCTAATGCTATCCCTCCCCAAGCCCCCCACTCCCTGACAGGCCCCAGAGTGTGATGTTCCCTGCCCTGTGTCGAAGTGTTCTCATTGTTCAATTCCCACCTATGAGTGAGAACATGAGGTGTTTGGTTTTCTCTCCTTGTGATAATTTGTTCAGAATGATGGTTTACAGCTGCATCCATGTCCCTGCACAGGACATGAACTCATCCTTTTCTGTGGCTGCATAGTATTCCATGGTGTATATGTGCCATATTTTCTTAAACAGTCTATCATTGATGGGCATTTGGGTTGGTTCCAAGTCTTTGCTATTGTGAAGAGTGCCACAATAAACATACGTATGCGTGTGTCTTTATAGTAGCATGATTTATAATCCTTTGGGTATATACCCAGTAATGGGATCGCTGGATCAAATGGTATTTCTGGTTCTAGATCCTTGAGGAATCGTCACACTGTCTTCCACAATGGTTGAACTAATTTACACGCCCACCAACAGCGTAAAAGCATCCCTATTTCTCCACATCCTCTCCAGCATCTGTTGTTTCCTGACTTTTTAATGATCATCATTCTAATTGGTATGAGATGGTATCTCACTGTGGTTTGATTTGCATTTCTCTGATGACCAGTGATGATGAGCATTTTTTCATGTGTCTGTTGGCTGCATAAATGGCTTCTTTTGATAAGTGTCTCTTCATATCGTTTGCCCACTTTGTGATGGGGTTGTTTTGTCTTGTAAATTTAAGAGCTTCTGCACAGCAAAAGAAACTACCATCAGAGTGAACAGGCAACCCATAGAATGGGAGAAAATTTTTTCACTCTACCCATCTGACAAAGGGCTAGTATCCAGAATCTACAAAGAACTATTTGGGGTTTTGGCAATGACTGTGTTCCTTTACACATGGCTACAGCAAGCCCCTCTTCCACAGGTTTGGTTCGTACCTGGTTCTAGAAACAGCTCCCTCCTCTGTTCTCTGAGGGCTAGGGGTGGTAAATTCTTCCTGTTGTGACTAGTCCTTGGGTATTTTACCACCTTTTGTTAGTTTCTTTGTGCTGCCCACACTTTTATAAATAGACCCTTCAATAAATTCTTTTCAATTACCCCTTGAGTCTGCATCTGTCTCTGTAGAAACAGCACACACCTATTTCATCGAATTTTTAAATACTGCTAGAAATTCCAGCCTATGGACTTATTCTCCATTTATATGATGTTTATAAAATTGAGGCTTGGGAAGTTGAAACATTGCTCAATGTCATGGACTAAATAGATGTCGAACCAGGGCTAAGAATCAGAACTCAGAGGTCCTCACTCCTTGAACAGCCATCTCCTTATGCACAAAAGTATCTGGAAAGATGCTTTGCTATTGTGTGGTATGTTCATCATTATCCAAAAAGAAATATCAATAAGAAAGAAACTGTCTATTTTGGAAACACTGAGTCTGTAAGTGAACTGAATAATTTAAAAAGTGATGAGGTAATACATATGTTAACTAGTTTAACTGAGCCATTCCACAAGTATACATATTTTAGAACATGTTGTACATAAGTATATACAATTTTATTTGCCAATAAAAAAAACTTAAATTTTAAAAAGTGATGTGAATATTGTGGAGGTCCTTTTGTATTTTGTCATTTTCTGAGATTTTTGGATGAGAAGTAGAAAATTTATTAGCATGTATTTACATATTCATGAAAGAATATATTTTACACATAAAACGAATTGACTTTTAAATGCTTCTTTTCAGGTCCTTAATGGTTTGGATAAGTTATTTTATACCTATATTAATATTAATATGAAAGAAAAAGATATTTGATTTGTAGAGATGTTTTACTGAATGTAGAAAAATCTCATATAATTTAGGATTAATAGGTATTTTGAAAGAATTCAGCACATTAATAAAACATTGATCAAATAACTAAGGCCTTGGATTTTGACAAAGCACTGACAATGCCCCTCATAATAACCTATAGCCAAGATGGAGAAATATGGCTTAGGTTAGGCAAAACGGAGGTTCGAATTAATTATTGGGCAGTGAAATATAAGGGATGAATTCAATAGGATGGATTGTTGTTATGAAAAATAATTAGCTGGAACTCTTATGTAGTGAGCCTCACCCTTGGCTGTACAGTGGAATCACCTGGGGAGCTTAAAAAATACCAATGCCTGGATCCTACCCTGATTTAATCATATTGTAGCCTGGGCAATGTGATCTTTAAAAACTTGCTGTTGATTTTGATATGTAACCAAAACTGAATGGGAGAAGAAATCAAAGATAGATTTCTGGTATGACAACATCTACAGTATGCCCTGAACAGGTGTGTGTGTGTGTGTGTGTGTGTGTGTGTGTGCGTGCGTGTGTGTATGTGTGCGCGCACACGAGCATGCACACACACGTGCACGTACATGCACAAAGCATTCTAGACACAAACAATAGCATAAGAAAAGACATGGGGACTATGATGTATGCGGGGCCCACAGCTGAATCTTATTATTAGAGAGTAACTATGTGGCCGATATTAAAACTTAAGAGGTAGGTTTAATCTTAGGTTCTTGTATTTTATACTGAGGACAATAAGAAGTCACTAACATCTTATCTGAAATGCATTTTAAAAGTCCTCCCTGTGCTGCAGTATGGAGAAATGGTTTGGAAGTAGATCTCATGACATGCAAGAAAACCATTTATGGCATTTTAGTTTAGGGGTATTGGTGGCCTGGATTAAAGTGGTGATAGCAGTGATAGAGAAAAGCAAATGTACTCACAATATATTTTGAAAAATCTGGTGACTGCTGTGGTTTGAATGTGTCCCCCAAAGTTTGTGTGCTGAAAACTTAATCCCCACTGTAACAATGTTGGGAGGTAGAAGCCAATTAGTGGTGATTAGGTTGTGATGGCAGAGCACTCATGAATGGATTAATGTCATTATCACAGAAATGAGTTGGTTATCTCGAGAGTAGGTTTGTTACAAAATCTAGTTTGGCCCCTCTTGCTCTTCTTCTCACCCTCTTTTGCCATTCCACCTTCTGCCATTAGAGGATAGGGCATGAAGGCTCTCACCAGATGCTGTCACCATGCTCTTGGACTTCCTAGCCTCAAGAATCATGAGCCAAATACATTTCTGTTTGTTATAAATTACCCAGTCTGTGATTTTCTGTTAAAGCAATGCAAAGCAGACTAAGACAGTGATGGAGTGCATATGAGGTAAAATACTGGAAAGAGTCAGCAATGACAAATATTCTTTCCAGAGTATCAAACTTCTTATGCTATAATCTAGCACTTCCTGATAAGAAAATCTGGGAGATTCACTATCTCAAAACATATTTAGCCAAAAATCAGGGAATGGTGTTTATTACAGTTAAATTGTACTCTTAGCTTTTGAACGCTATTGGTTAGAAATAAAAAGTTACAAATTAACCTTGTCATAATTGACCCTTATACATCATCTTGAGATGAGTGGAGTTTTCATGTACAATAAAAAATTATTGCAGGTGCACAAATGATGTATGCATTTAAAATCTACCTCAATTAATTATATGAAGAAAAGAAAGATGTGCTTTGTCAAATTTTAAAATAAAACTAATGTATGTGTTTCATTTTGCTTTCAAAATGTCAATGACAGCTCTCTTTAAGGAACACAGTGGTGAGAAAACACAACACTTCAAAACGCCACTGAGAAGTGCTTCGTAGAAATGGCAAATTTAAGAGCAGAGTATTTGACAAGGTTCTGGAAATCCTAAAGGAAAAATTTCCAAATATAATATCAAAGTGAGAAGTGAATCTGAGAGATGGATGTTGTCATAATTTTCAATGGCAACTCAGCTCCCTCAATAGATTCTTTTTGAGCATTTGGAAAGAAAAAAATAATGGTTATAGTTAGAAAATGAAAATAGTACATTTAATTCTCCTGGCTCAATATATAGTAAAGGTGGTATGGATACACCCCTAACCTAATTGAATCATTGACTTATCTAGGCTGCACAACTCATTGCAATACATTGAGGTATTCACATCAGTGGGGCTAATTTGTATATAAATATATAATTCCATATAAATTGTAGGTTATAGCCTACATGGAGATAATAGTCATGGGATTATCTGTATTTTCACATATTGTTTTATTTCTTATTTCAGTTCAACTAGATGAATATGTTTTTTTGTCATCCTTGAGGGATACATTAAACTCATTTTCTCAATATCATGTCCTTTCAGTTGTATAATTCTATGCCCAAAATACTGTATCAGCCATTGGTTTTCCATGAGAATATTACAGCAGGTAAAAACCAAAACTATTGACTCTTAGGTAGATTTATCTGGTGATGATTTCAATGGTGATGCTCTCCCAGTTAATATCAATTTTTGGAAAGGTATCTTACTATAGCTCATATGTGTGTGTGTGTGTCACAGAGAGAGAAAGATGTGAAATTTGCTGAAAAATTTCTCCATCAAAACTAGAAAGAAGATTCTGAGATGGTAAAAATGTACTAAAACAGCTAACAGAGAGGATTTTAAATGTTCCTACCACAAATAAATGATAAACATATGAGGTGATGATTATGATAATTAGCCTGAATTGATCATTTCACAATATATACCTGTATTGAAACACTGTACCCCATAACAGTATCCCATAAAGCATTCCAATATTGTATTCCATAAATATATACAATTATTATTTGTCAATTAAAAGTAAAAGTTAAAAAGTATCAAAAGTTAGAGTCATTTTAATGCAAAAAAAACCCAATGGTTCCCTCTACTGAAATCCACTGTGTTTCCAGAAACCAAGTCCTAAGGTAAACTGTTAAAATATGAACTAAGCAGGTGTTTCTGCACACTGTTAATGATTAATGGTCACTACCTTTGATGAAAAATTTCAAATGAGTACAATTTGTGAAAAATGTACATGTAATGGAATTGTATTATGCAAATTCAGTGTATATATCCTTTCTGAGCTTTTTTTAACTGTATATATTTTTATGTTTCTCTCCTTGGGGAATACTATGGGAATTAGTCTTTGTGTAAAATTTTAATTTAATTATTTAGGATTATATGCCTGTATGATTACAATAAGACACTGCAGAAGTCAACTGTGGCTTAAGTGTTGGGAGAACAGAGTAACAATACCCAGGGGCCAATGTACACATTGCTTAGGATGTTGACAATATAGCTTCATTAACCAAATCACATGTAGCGTATGTTGTGGTCTAAGAAAGGATCGGAATAAAGTTCTTAGAGTGAAAGGAATATCAGATGCTGCAAAAACTTTAGCAAGTGTAATAGGATCTTGCATAGTTAAGATGCTTCCTTGCTGTCCCTTTGAGTGTCAATAAATATGATGAAGCTCATTTACAGTGAAGAATAAAGGAGGACACAACCATTGGAATTTCTCAAAAGAAAAGGTGGGAAAAAGTTTGAACTGAAGGCATGTTATTGACATTGAAGAGATGGTGAGGTGGACATTGTTGAATTGCATTGATGATGAAATGCTTGACACGAATACATTACACTTGGTGACCCAAAAGTTTTCCTTGCAATTGAAGGTGAGGGTAGGCTTATTTGGGTGTGTACACACCATGGGTATTTCAGTCATCAACAATATATAATTCTTGGGGCCTTAGTATGTGCTGAGCATCTTTCCAGGTCCTAGAATGCAACATTGTGTGTGGGAGAGAGGGAGGGAGGGAGGGCGTGGGGGGCAGATGCAGAAACACTTCCTTCACTTTGTATTTTCACATGCACCTGAAATTAACCTCTTGGAAAGATTACCTTGTAAATATCTTGGGAAATAGCAGGCAATTTTTATAAAAAGAAAATCTGTTTAATTCCGCAGGCTTCCTTTCTCTTTCTGTTCTAAAGTAAATATTTTCTCTTTAAAAATAAAGAATAAACAAATTACTAAATAGAAAAGGGGGTATTTTGCTGTATTTTAAAATTTTCTTTCATAGAATAGACCAAAGTTTTAAGCATTCTGTATCGCTTAGTTTCTATTAAATAGGGCTTTTCACTTTTTATTCTATGTTGTAAGAAGCCTTTCAAATATTTTTGGGCAGAAATTTGAGGAATGCACATGAAACATTAAAAACTATGGGCTTAGGAGTCAGAAAAACCAGAGTTTGTATCAGGTTTGTCACTTATTAGCTGTGTGACCATAGGCAAGTTACTAAACCACTTGGAGGTTTATTTTTTTCTTCTATAAACCAATGATATTTTAGAGGATTAAAATGTCTTACAATTGCTCATTTTTATAATCTTTCTCCATTATCATCATTATTGTTATAAATATTATCTTTTGCCAAGGTGAAAATATTAGTAGGAAAAAATCAAAATAAGCAAAATTTGTGCAAGTAAATATAATAATAATAGTTGTGTTTAATATCCTAACATACTCTCATACATTATAAAAATAAAAGAACGGCTATATTTAGACAAAGTTTCCACCTTTTCTTCTTGTCTTTTCCTAGTTTGCAAATAAATAGGTAGTTAGGCAGAAAGAATGAAGGTAGAATCCTTGAAATTATACATTAGACAGTATTTAAATAATTGAAAGTCGGCTATGTAGAATCTTTCATGATAATTGATTTATCTTCTGTTTTTCAAATAGCTTCCCACAAGCCAGAGGGGTTCTCAGCAAGTCAAAGAAAATTATTTGAAAAAAAAATTACAGACAAGTTGTCTGAAAAAGTACTTGTAGTTGGTATGAGTTTTGGGGAGGTATAGTCATTTCACTAGTGTTTTACTACACATATCTTGAATTACTTCTGCTGAAACAGTGAAGCTTTCGTGAAAATCGTGTTGAACTCTTTCAAAAGTCAAAGCTACACACGGGGACCTGTTGTGGGGTTGGGAGAGCGGAGAGGGATAGCATTAGGAGATTTACCTAATGTAAATGACGAGTTAATGGGTGCAGCACAACAACATGGCACATGTATACATATGTTGTGCACATGTACCCTAGAACATAAAGTATGGTAAAAAAAGTGAAAGCTCATTTCAGCTATATAATATTTTCAATATGCAATAAATACATTTTGAAAATTAAGCTTCTACAAAAAATTTTAAGTAATATCACAAAATAAACCAATAAGCCTATTAGTATACAAGTAATCCCTTTTCAGATCCAAGCATTTTTCCTCTTCAAATATTTGAGGTTGTTCACTTCATAACCCGGTTACTATGATTGGAATAATACACTAGAAAGAGTGATAAGAAATTATTTTTATCATTACTCATCTCAATTTTGGAGCATGTGAAAAGGTACTTTGTTGTATGTAGTATAACATGTGTTATTCACGTTCAGATGTGACAGATGTCACACATGAATTTAAAAAATCAGATTTCCCACTACTGGGCATCTACTCAAAGGAAGTCATTATATCAAAAAGACACCTGCACATGAATGTTTATTGCAACACAATTGCAAAGATATGGAACCCACCTAAGTTCCCATTGACCAAGGAGTAGATAAAGAAAATGTGTTACACATATATCATAGAAAGCTGCTTATTAAAAAAATGAAATAATGTCTTATGTAACAACTTGGATGGAGCTGGAGGCCATTATTCCAAGTGAAGAAACTCAGGAATGGAAAACCAAATATCATACGTTCTCACTTACAAGTGGCAGCTAAGCTATGGGCACATAAAGGATTACAGAGTGGTATAATGGACTATGGAGACTCAGAAGGTGGAGTGTGGAAGACAGGTGTGGGATAAAAACGTACCTATTGGGTATAATGTACACTACTTGGGTGAAGGGGACACTCAAATCTCAGACTTCACTGCTATAATATTCATCCATGTAATCAAAAGCCACTTGTTCCTTAAAAACTATTGACATTAAAAAAATCAAATTTGTTGAATCACAGTGTTTTACACTTAGAAAGTTATACATTCATCTAATTAAGTTCTTTCACTTTATTAATGAGAACACTGGAGAATAAAAGATTGACTTTCTGAAAGACCAACAGCTGATTTCCTTTATTTTAAATCTGAATGAAGAGTAGTTTTGGTTACTAATATACTGATGAACTGCAAAAATATGCACATTTATGTCATCTGTGCAATTGCAAACCCTCTTCTTATTCATGGGCCTATTTTTTGAATCTATTTATGGATATTATTTCTCTACTTTTGTGGTGATGGTGATGATGGTAAAAATAATGAGACCATGAAGACTGACAGTATAAGGATCAGCTTTACTGATTTCAGTAGATCTCAATTTCTATTAGGATTTCATAACCACTATAAAGATTCAATGACACAATTTTAACATATGTGTCCATTAGACCCACAATGCTCCCCAAATATTCCCATCCTTCTCACCAATTCTGTTGCTACTCAAAGTGTGGTCTGCACTGGGGTGACCTGGGAGCTTGTTAGAAAGCACAATCTCACGTCCTATCCTAAAAGTACTGATTCAGAATCTGCATTTTAACAAGATCTCCAGATCAATAGTGAGCGGTAGTTGCTCTAGAGAAACTTTGATGGACTCCTTGTGCCTCTTTGATAAGAAGATAGACTGGTTAATGGGGATTCTCTCAGTATGACTTTAAGGTTACAAATTTCATTACACTTTTTGGTTTTGGGCAGGCACAGACCAACGCAATCCAGACTCTTTTTGTGGCACCTCCAAAATGTTTGCTATTGCTGAGAAGGGAGGAATATTAGACTTTCATATCAGAATGTGGTAACAGTTGTATTGGTTACCATTTCATGGCTGTGTGGTGTACTCCACACTTAGAACAGAGACAGTGCACTTAATAGAAGTGGCTTTGCACTGAATGGCTGTTAAAACTTTTCCAGCAAATGCTACCAGCTAAATTATAAGGGTGAATTAAAGGGTACCCTTTATAAATAGTCACAAAAGGCCTCTGCAGCTGATTATAGTGTGGGTGTAATTTGGAGAAAGGTTTGCTGTTGGCTTGAAATTATAGTATTGTTATTGGAATAGAGCCAAGAGCCCAACCATTTCCAGTAGCTGTATCACCACCTGCTAGTATACTTATTCAGATTTGAGTCAGAGGGATACGTGAAGTCTAATGAGTCATCAAGTCTTCACCTAAAACACATAATCTACCTATTCTTTTTCAAATGAGACTTGTTTGAGTCAGACCCTTGCTTATGAACTGACCTGAAGTCTTAAATGCTTTTTGCCAAATGAATTGCTTAACACAAATTGCTTAACAGTTTTTGTTCTGAATTAGTCCCAAAATTTTGTCTGGGTCTCAGTTCTCCTGGGAATCCTCATACATGGAGATGAGTTCTGGTTGAGTGTGGTGGCTGTAATCCCAACACTGGGTGGCTGAGGTGGCAGGATTGCTTCAGCCCAAGAGTTCGAGACCTTCCTGGGCAACAAAGCCAGACCCCGTCTCTACAAAAAATTTAAAAGTTAACTGGGTGTGATGGCTTGTGGTGGGAGGATTGCTTAAGCCCTGGAGGTAGAGGCTGCAGCCTTGGCTGCTGGTTTGATTCTCCAGCCAAATATTTCTAGCACTAAGCCAGCCTGAGAGTCATTGGTCTTAATTTCCTTTGACTCAGAATGACCCAGAAAATGCATCTTATCATTGCTTTCATTAACAAGTTGCTTGTCACTATGATCTGCTATGCCTTGGGGACAGTTAGCTAGGAAGTAGTTCCCTCTTGCTAGGACTACCTTTCCTGCTAAATAGCCTTCCCATGCCCTTCCCATGCCCTGTCTGATTTGGACAGGGATTTTGAAAGTATATGTGTGTGTGTGTGTGTGTGTGTGTGTGTGTGTGTGTGTGTGTTTATGAAACTCTTATGTATCTTCTATAATACTAATAATAGCTACATTTATGGAGAACTTACTGTGTACAAGGCATTGTATTAGCATATGTATATGTACGTGTGTGTATATATACACACACATATATATACACACACATATATATATATACATGATCTCATTTCATTCTTACTATAACAATGATGTAGGTACTAGTATTATTTGTTTTACAGGTAGGGAGACTGAGGCACAGAAATGTTAAGTGCCTTGATCAAGGCCATAAAGCTAAAAAGGTGGGGTCAATATTCCATTCAATCCCAGACAGTAGAGATCCTAATTTCTACCGTAATTGCAGATTAGTTGATGGTACTCCTGACTTTGGTGGAGGAATCAGGGCAGAGGAATAGAAGAAACCCTGAGAATGGGGACCTCTAATTAGAGACTGGGAGGAAGACAGTCTCTAGCTTTCACAGGGACCTAAAGCTGATAGGGTAATGAAACAAAAGAGAGATAAGCAGTTCCTCCTGTCTTCTCTGGCTAAAAAGCAAGGGGAGCAGAAAGCCAAGGGGACCATGCTAGCAGACCAAATAAGGAGCAAGTCACAAATTCCTCATTCTAAGGAAAAGATGCCAACTCCTAGGCAGGTCCATGTGGCTAGTCAATTACGGTCTCAAGGAGACACATACAAAAAGTTTTACCACTTGTCTGCTTTCTCTGAGCAGGAAACAACCAGACTGACCCAAAGGCAGTTGGATAGACTGCCAGCAGTTAAATGGAAGGATGTGGGCTGATGGAATCAGATCTGAAAAATCCTGTTTCAGTTGTCAATGCCCAGATGGAGGGAGGAAGCTCTTGTGGGCAGAACAGGGTGTGGACGGGTCAGCTGTAATTTCTTGGGGACTGGAGAGAACATAACTCAGCCATTCCTACTCTCTTCCTACTTTATGCAAAATATTTCCAGCTGCGTTCATTAGATTATATAATCTTGAATATTGAGAATAAGATACAATTTCTTAAATTCAGCAATGCACAAAGAATTCTTCATTAAAAGAAATTTGGTATGCTTTTAGAGATGGGAGACACAGCCATAAGAAAATATGTTACTGTAAAAGAAAATGCTTTTAATTAATACTGACATAGTGAGGATTCCTCTGGCATTGAGAACATTTAAGATTAACGCAAAATGTTGTTGTCTGCCATTTCCTTTTTTCTTTAGGTCATTAGCATAGGATTACAAAATTTTAAATCGTAAATTTAAAACCCATACCAAACAGCTGTGTCTTCTATTACAAAAGACAATGCACTCATACATATGTATTATGCACTTAATTAAAACTGTTGGATTTTCATTTTTAAAAGTTCTGATGATGTCCTGAATTTTTATAGTGATTTGGATCTCCGGCCTGTCATTAGTTTGCATATTTTGGGTGGAAAAGGAGGGTTTGGGTGAGATAAGCACTCCAAAGTTTATATAATGGGAGGAACATGGCCTAAAATTAGCCTTACCATGGGGTTAAAATTCACTATGTGTATTAATTCCTTGTACTTATCAAAGGGTTATTTTCTCCCTTAATTTTTAAAATTATAAGTGATATGTATTTGTTTTAGAAATATGTAAAAAAATATAAACAGAAAAGTTAAAATTATCTATAATCTTATTCTACTGAATTGAACTTTACAACTAACTCTATTATGTATTTCTTTTCTATAATTTTATTGCATAAAATCTATATATTTTATAGAATTTGAATCACTCCATATTGATAAATATGCATTTTTAAATTTCTACTTTATTTTAAGTGGTCAATATTTTACCATGTTATTAACTTGTCTTCACAAATATGAGTTTTCATGGCTGTATAATAATGATAATAGCTGTAGAATATTTGAGCCTTCCACTTCTATGATGAATATAATTTGAATTATAGGGGAAGTAAGGATGTGACAGAAATATATTGGAGGAGGAAAGAGAGAGGTGAGAAGTGTAAGATAAATTTTTAGAGGTAAAAGCATGAAGTAAATTATGTGTAGAAATGATTTTTTAAAAGATAAAGAAATAAGAGTATAAGCAGCCAAAAGCCATAAAATTTCCGTCTGCTTCTAAAATGAGAAACTGGAATTCAAACAGGCAACTGATGATTTTCATTATAAGTTCCTCTAAATTACTTGATTTTTAACCATCTGCATATATGCTTTGGTTTTTTTTTAAGTATAAATTAACTCTGGTGAAGAGTTAGACTTTAAGATTAACCTCAGAATATCATGCTGGAAGGGGTGCCACTGTGTGTGTGTATGTATGTGTGCGTGTGTGTGTGTGTGCACGTGCGTGCACTTACATGGGAAGCAGACAGGGAATACAGTCTATCAGGAATGGCAGAAGAGGGAGTAACCACCCAAGAGCAATGCCCTCTGGGATAGCATAAAGGCTTGGGGGGCTGACAGCAAGGAGCAGAAATGGAGGACAAAAGTCAAGGAGCCGTTACTCTCTATGTCATGGTTTTGCTGTAGGGTAACGTTGCCAAGAAGACCTCATCAAGTGGGATGTAAGATCCCAACAGCAAAGCGCATTGGACCTGGAAAAAGGCCAGTTCTCCAAATGTGATCATTATGTGATCATTATGTAGAAAAATAAGGGAGCAGTATTCTGAGCAACATGTCTGTACACCATTGATTGACACATAAGATCCCTTCATTATAAATTTTACAGGGTGCCCAAGTCGTTTTGCCATGGTGTGATTTTGTTAAAATAAATATATAGCTAAAAATAACATTTCCAAGCTGAAATATGTAGAAAGGATAAACAAAAACTTCTAGCTTTCTTGTGGCAAATTGTGAGGTAAAATAAAAATAATCTTAAATGCAGTGCAAAATAGAAGGTATCACACCTTACATCATCTTCATCTCCTTCCTCCCTTTGTTCTGTTCTAAATGGAGTTGTGTTGTTATTTCCTTTGTTTTCCATATTTGGAAGTTTAGCTATGAGGCTAGAAAATTTGGTGAAGACATCTAATCAATTATTGGACTGTATTTACTAACATTTTGAGGTGTTTACAACGTGCCAGGAATTAGGTTAGCTGCTGTATAGTGGTAAATAAACCACCATCCCTACTCTCATGAAATCAGCCATTTGGTCTAAGGGCAGCGGGGAGCCATAGTAAACAATTCGGTCATGGCGGTAGGAGAACTCTGTGAACAGCTCAGACTAGCTGAAGTTGCTTCCCATAGATATTATAAAATGTTAAAATATAACCATTCCTATGGAAGGAGTAGAGGAAGAATATGTAAAGAAAAAAGAAAGAGAGAACAAAGTGGCTGGGCACAATGTCTCACACTTGTAATCCTAGCATTTTGGGAGCCCAAGGTGGGAGGATAGCCTGAGCCCAGGAGTCCAGACCAACCTGGGCAACATAGTCGGACACTTTTTCTACAAAAAATACAAAAATTAGCCATGAACAGTGGCCTGTGCCTTTAGTCCCGGCTATTCTGGAAGTTGAAATGGGAGGATTGCTTTAGCCCAGGAAGTCAAGGCTGCAGTGAGCCATGATCACGACACTGAACTCCAGCCTGGGTAACAGAGTGAGACCCTGTCTCAAAAAATAAATAAATAAATAAAAATAAAAAATGAAAGAAAGAAAGAAAAAGGAAAGAAAGAAAAAAAGGTAAAATTATTTTTCATTGTTGAAAATTCATTAGAATCCAATATATCTAGTCCTGGGTGTCCAAGTGAATTTGCTTAGAACAGAGATGGTATATTTACTTTCTTCATTGGTTAAGCTTTTTCAATAGAGATTTCTCTTATCTTTCTCTCCTTTTCTCCTCCAGGTAAATGATATTTCCACAATTGTCCCCCTTATCTATCTTTGTTTGTTCTGTCTCCCTCACTCCTTTTCCTAACAGTTTCTCTACTCATTCTTTCTCCTTTTCATTGCTATTTGAATACCTTTTCTTCCTCTTCTCTCCACACTGCTTTACCAAAACTACCAGCCATTAAATGGTTTTAAAATAACATACAGTCGAATTCAGCTTTAGAAGATACATGTTCTGGCCAGGTGTGGTGGCTCATGCCTGTAATCTTAGCACTTTGGGAGGCCGAGGCAGGCGGATCATGAGGTTAGGAGATTGAGACCACCCTGGCTAACATGGTGAAACCCTGTCTCTACTAAAAATACAAAAATTAACTGGGTGTGGTGGCACATGCCTGTATTCCCAGCTACTCGGGAGGCTGAGGCAGGAGAATCGCTTGAACTCGGGAGGCAGAGGTTGAGCCAAGATCACACCTCGGCTGCATTCCAGCCTGGCAACAGAGTGAGACTCTGTCTCAAAAAAGAAAAACAAAACAAAACAAAAAGATGATCCATGTTCTGCAAACAAATGTACTTCTGCTACCCATTCTGTATTCCCTTTGCTTTCAGCAACACCTCAGTAGGTCATGGTTTTTTACCTAGTAGAGTGACCGAAATCTTCATTCCTTAAAGGTCTAGGTCATTTATAGTCCTGCCTGGATTGGGTTGTTGTAGTTTCCGATTGACCTTAATCACAGGGCATGGTAATACTAAAAGACACCTGAAGGGATCTTCTGTATTCCACATATACCCTTCCTTACCTCCACTGTAGAGTAGTAGACTAATTTCATCTTGATAGTCTGAGTCAAGCCAACTGTAACTCCAGCCAATACTGTAACTCCCTTCTTAGCCTGTTGACTTAGAGGTAGGAGGAGCACAAAGTGGCCAGGTGGCAATCTCAACTTCCAGTTTAATGGAATCATTGTTGCATCTCCTGGTGACAGCATTCCTCCTTCTGGAACTAAGACCTCTAGGCCAGCAGAACATAATGTTGTGGGAACAGGAAGCAAACATTTTGCTGGTGGGTCACTAGTGGTGATGGTGAGTGATGTCATTTCTATTTCTACCTCTTGATTCCTGGACCCCTAAATTCTGGCTATGGGAGAAACTATACCATATATTAAGTGCTGATTTGGGGCATACACAGCCTTCTGGAGAACTTTGCCCCAGCCCTGGAAGGTATTGTCACCTAGTTGGCATTGTAATTGTGGCTTCAAAAGGCCATTCCAGTTGCTTCAGGATGATAGGGAACATGGTAATACCAGTGAATTCCCTGAGCATCACCCCACTGCTGCACTTCTTTAGCCATAAAGTGAGTGCCTTGGTCAGAGGCACCACTATGTGGAATATCATGATGGTGAATAAGGCATTCCATGAGTCCAAGGATGGTAGCTTTGGCAGAGGCATTGCATGCAGGATAGGCAAACCCATATCTGGAGTAAGTGTCTATTCTGATGAGGACAAACCGCTGTGCTTTCCATGATAGAAGAGGTCCAATGTAATCAATCTGCCAGTAAGTAGCTGGCAGATCACCTTGAGGAATGATACCATATCAAGGGCCCTGTGTTGGTCTCTGCTGCTGGTAAATTGGGCACTCAGCAGTGGCCATTGCCAGGTCATCTTTGGTGAGTGGAAGTCCATGTTGCTGAGCCCTTGAGTAACCTCCATCCCTGCCACTATAGCCACTTTGTTCATGGGTCCATTGGGCGATGACAGGGGTGGCGGGAGAAAGAGGATGAGTGGTGTCCAAAAAACGAGTCATCCTATCCACTTGATTCTGAAAATCCTCCTCTGCTGAGGTCATTCTTTGGTGAGCATTTACATGAGATACAAATATCTTCAGTTTTTGACCAAAAAGGCTCCTCAGAGTTTACAAGCTTAGTGTCCCCAGCTTCACCAGGGTCCTCCCATATATCCCCATTCCAAGTTGCAGAGTCTCATTCTTTTCCAGTCAATGCCCTCACTTTAATAGTAGACATCTGGTGAGACTGAGCATGTACCTTTCATTGCAGGTCAGCCACTCACATGAGAAGAGCTCGTGCCTGAGTTTCTGCAATTTCAGTCCTTTGTCTATAGGAGATAAGACTCTCACTCAGGACAGTCTTGGAAGACTTGAGGTTAAGTATGTGCTTCCGGAGCCAGGAGTTAGAATCCCTGAGATCATCCTTTTCTTTTGTCATTGTGTCCAGCGAACTTAGGAGCAATCAATCAACTTCATTATATTCCTTGGTTCTCCACATATGGTCAAAGGTATTATGTACAGAGTCACTAAACTCCTTGCCTCTCATGAGCAGTGAATCAGGAGTATCAAATGCATTTATTCTGCATAACTCTCTAAACAGTTCACACCAAGGGCTATCAGCACTCTCCATATTATAAGGAGTAGAGTCCTTAGCATTTTGGGGAATAATCATATTAAGCAGCCAACTCCAGAAACCCCAAAACCAACTAAAGAAAAGTATTCTTCACATTCTGTTCCTCTAGAACCACTCTTGGTACCAAAATCTGTATACGTCAGCGTTCTCTAGAGGGACAGGACTAATAGATGTATATATGAAGGGGACAGATGTATGTATGAAAGGGATTTTATTAGGAAGCATTAACTCACATGATCACAAAGTGAAGTCCCACAGTTGGCTGTCTGCAAGCTGAGGAGGAAGGAAGTCAGTCGGGGTCCCAAAACTTTAAAAGTAAGGAAGCCGACAGTCTAGCCTTCAGTCTTTAGCTGAAGGCCTGAGAGCCCCCTGGCAAATCACTGGTGTAAGTCCAAGAGTCCAAAAGCTGAAGAACTTGAAGTCTGATATTTGAGGGCAGGAAGCATCTAGCCTGGGAGAAAGATGAGATCTGGAAGACTCAGCAAGTCTGCTCTTCCATCTTCTCCTGCCTGCTTTAATCTAGCCATGCTGGCAGCTGATCAGGTGGTGCCCACCCAGATTGAGGGTGGGTCTGCTTCTCCCAGTTCACTGACTCAAATGTTAATCTCCTTTGGCAACACCCTCACAGACACACCCTGGATCAATACTTTGTATCCTTCAATCCAATCAGGTTGACAGTATTACCATCACACACATCCTTGGGATTTAGCCACTTGTTAACTTTTCCATAGGTCCGTTTTGGGACTGAAAATAATTACTTTGCAAAACATATTCCTAGACTGTAGGTAATGGATAGGATACATAATCACAATTACTCTCAGAGATTTCTTTTTATATTTCTATTATCTACTGATTTTGGTTGAATGTCTAAAATTTGGATAATGTTTGGGACGTCTGGTTTGTTTTTTCTTTTCTTCTAGGCATATACTTGAAGGGGTCTATACACTCTCTAACAGAGGTGAACTGTTTTAATGAACCTGGGTGTCAGCATTCCAGGACAATAACAGAAGCCATACTTGCTCAGGCCTGAATCAGTCAAAACAGTGAATAACACAGCTTTTGAACCAGCTGGGTATTTGAGCTTTTCCTAAGCACTTGGATAAGAATAATAGTAGGGGAAGCGGATATATCTACTGTTCTTAATGTCTTTTGCATGTTTGATGAGCTTAAATTTGGAGTTGGTTTCAGAAGGAAGAATGAGATGAAGTAGAAAGTACTATCCCAGCTGTAGTATAAAACTTTATATCCTAAAAATGGAACACAGAAATAAACGAAAGCAAAACAAACAAATAAAACCCAAAAACTGAACACAGTGTGCCATGAAACTCAGAATGTATCTACAATAGCACAATCATAACACATTTAAAGATATGTAAGTAGTAACTGTAAAATTGAAGAGAACATAAATCTGAAATCATTATTTGCTTGTAAGAAGTATCTACAAAACCAAAATTTATTTCAGTTCTTCTACATTTCGATATGGCTATAGAAAAATTTCTGAAGGAGCAAGGACTTGAAATATAACAGGTTAGGGTGATAGAAATCAGCCTCCCTATCATTTTAATTTGTTCATGCCATTTTGCAGAGTTTCTTGTAATGTTGGGATTCTGAAATTCGTCTAAGGTCAACTCATTGAATTTTGACATAAAATTTGGAATAGATTCAGGGAGCAAGTAGTGTTAAGATACAACTCTCGTCTGACTTTTTAAATTGTTCATAAATTTGTCAGTATGCCTGTTCATTCATTCAACAAATATTAGCTGAACACTTACTACGTAAAGCATTATTCTAGCAGTTGGGGATATAGTAATGAATAAACAGAAAAAAATGATCCCCACTCTTCTGAATTCTAGTAGGTGGTCATAGACAATAAACAAGGTAAATAATTAGAGTTTACCAGACAGTTTCTATGGAGAAAAATGAACAGGGAAGAGGGGTAGTATACAAGGAAGGAGGTAAAATTTTTTGATGATGTGATCTCAAGACTTTATTCAGAAGCTATCACTTAAGTAAAGACCTGAAGAAATTGAGGGAGGGAACCCTAGAGATACCTAAAGGAGGAATTTTTGAGCAAGGGAAGGACTGAGGAGAGATCTGGAGGTGAGAGTGTGACAGCAAGGAAGCCATTGTGGCTGTGGTGGAGAGGCAGGAGAGAGGTCAGAGAGGAATTGTAGATGACAGAACCCTAACGTGTAGGTCCTTTGACGTCAATATGAGGACTTTGGCTTTTACTCTGAATAAGATGCGAAGCTAATGGAGAGTTTACTGAACTATGTGACTTACAACATAAGTATGAAAGACATGTATTATATGACATAGTAACCTTGGGCCAGATGTGATTAAAATTAAAATTAATCAAAAATGAAACATATTAATATTCAGTTCTTCACTCCAACTAACCACATGTCAAGTGGTTAATAGACAAATGTGGCTATTTGCTACAATATTGGGCAGCATGGATATAAAATACATTAATTATTGCAGAAATTTTATGGACAGTGCTATTGTAGACCAATCATATCATTTATTTATTAATTCTACAGAAAGCATGCCCTTAAAAATTGCTAGATATCGTATTAGGCTATATATATATCTCTCTCTCTCGAATGTATATATATTTGATACATATGTATGTATATATCTTGGAAAAAAAGGAAAGAAATTCAGAAGTTAAAGAAGCTGCCAAGATCACACTTGATATGTGAAAAACAACTTGATATATGAAAAGTAAAGGTAGATTAACTGTAGGCAGAAAAAAACAAGTTACTCATAAAAATGAGGCTAATTGCCATAAATATGGAAGATACGGACTTTTCCTTACATATCTTTCAGTCTTGAAAGGAGAATGAGACACAGAATTATAGTCACAGAATTATTACTGAAACATGTTCAGGGTATAAGTTTCAAAGGATAGAGTCAATTATTCAGGCTCCTCAGTTATTCAGGAGGAGAGGAGTTATCCTGAAAATGAGTTGAGAGCATGAGTTATTGTCACACAATGAGTAAGTAAGAGTATTTCAGGTGAAGAGATTAGGTTAGTAGAGATAGTAGTACTCCATAACTACCATAATAAACCTTATATCTATGATTCCTTATTTAATTCTTGCAATAATTTTGAGACGGCAGTATTGATATTTCAGGCCTGGGTTAGTGGCTCACATCTGTAATCTCAGTGCTTTGGAGGGTCAAGGCAGGAGGATTGTTTGAGGCCAGGCATTTAAGACTAGCTTGGCAACGTAGTGAGACCCTGATTCTACAATTCTTTTTTTAATAAGCCAGATGTAGTGGTGCATGCCTGTAGTCTTAGGTACTTGGGAGGTTGATGTGGGAGGATCACTTGCACCTAGGGGTTTGAAGTTACAGTGAGCTATAATGGTGCCACTGCACTCCAGCCTAGGTGACAGAGTAAGAATTTACCTCTTTTTTTTTTTTTTAAAAAGTAAGAAATTCAGAAGTTAAAGAAGTTGCAAAAATTACACTTGATATATGAAAAACAACTTGATACATGAAAAGTTAAGGTGGATTAACTATAGGCAGAAAAAACAAGTTACTCATAAAAATGAAGCTAATTTCAAAAGAAAGCGAAAGAATGGCAGTTTGGACTCCGGGTGTCTGGCTTTAAAGACTGTGATTTCATTTATGTGCTATTTTATATTACTTTTCTAAAAAAGGGTGTTATATATAACAGTAAAAATAAAAAATAATGAGCAAAGGTATATAATCAATTGAACATATGTTCACTCAACAATATGGCCTCAAATTATATAAAGCAACTGACAAGAATGTCAAGAGATAAACCAACAATTAATGTTTAAGATATCAACATATGCTCCTCAGGAAGAGATAGAATAAAACAGACAGAAAATAAAGTGGAGATTACTAGAAATCTATTCAATTAAAGGTTTGAGTTATTATGTATATAATATATATTCCATGGTCAATAAACAGAATATACTTTATTTAAGCATACATTGAATATTTACTAAAATAGTTCATTAGAAAATAATGTCATGGAAAGATGCCCCATGTTCATGGATTGAAAGTCTTAATAATGTTGAGATGGCAATTCTTTTCAAAGTGATCTACAGACACAATGCAATACCCATTAAAATTCCAATGCCCCCCTTTTTTCCAAAAATGGAAAAGCTAACCCTAAAATTCATATGGAATTACAAGGGGCTCTAAATAGCCAAACACTATTGAGAAAGAAAAAGAACTTTGGAGGACTCATGCTTTCTAATGTCAAAACTAACGGCAAGGCAACGGTAACCATAACAGTGTGGTACTGGCAAAATGATAGACATATAGACGAACAGAACAGAATTAAGAGTCCTGAAATAAACCCAAACATCTGTGGCCAAGTAACTTTTGACAAGGTGCTAAGCTCTTCAATGAGAAAAAAAATAGTCTCTTTAACAAATGGTGCTGGAACAACTGGATAACCATGCAAAATAATACATTTGAACTCTTCGTTTACTGCATATATAAAAATTAACTCAAAATGGATCAACCTAAATATAAGAGTTAAGACTACAAAATCATTAGAAGGAAACATAAGGGTAAATCTTGATGACCTCGGATTTGGCAATGGATTTTTAGATTTGACTCCAAAATCACAAGCAATAAAGAATAAATAGACGAATTTGACCTCATAAAAATTAAAAATGTTTGTGCACCAAAGGACCTCATCAAGAAAGTGAAAAGACAACCCACAGAATCACAGAAAACATTTGCAAATCATATATCTGGTAAGGAATTAGTATGGAGAATATATATTAGGTTTGGTGCAAAAGTTATTCCAGTTTTTGCCACTAAGAGTAATGGTAAAACTGCAACTACTGTTTTGTGGTTTTGCAATCTAATGAAAACAACTTAAGAAGAAAAAGATGGACAATCCAATAAAAATAATGGGTAGAGGACATAAATATACATTTTTTCAAAGAAAATGTACAAATGGGCAATGAGCACAAGAAATGATGTTCAACATAAATGGTAATTAAAGATATGCAAATCAGTACTACAATGAGATATCACGTCATACCTACTGTGATGGCTATAATTAAACAGCCAACTATGGCAAGTGTTGTGGAGAATGCAGAACTCTTGTACATGGGTGGGGATGTAAAATGATGCAGCCACTGTGGGAAACGATTTGGTGGTGCCTCAAAAAGTTACATATGTAATTACCATATGACCCTGCAATTTCATTTTAAGTGTATGCCCAGGAGGAATAAAATCATATGTCCACACAGAAACTTTCTTACATTATTCATAATCGCCAAAAGGTAGAAAAATGATTAAGAAGTCCACTGAGAGATGAATGGATAAATTGTGGTCCATATATGCTATAGAATATTATTCATTCATAAAAGGTAATGAAGTACTGATGGCTGCTAAAATTTGGGTGAACCACAAAAACATGCTAAGGAAAAGAAGCCATGCATGAAACCATTCCTATTATATGAAATATCCAGAACAGGTAAATTCATAGAGACAGCAAGCAGATTAGTAGTTACCAGAGGGTGAGAGGAGAGTTGAGGGGGAGTTTTTAATGGATACAGAGTATTGTTCTGGGATGAAGAAAGGTTTTGAAACTGGAGAGCCACGGTCTTGCACAACATTGTGAATGGGCTAAATGTCACTGAATTATACATTTCAAAATGCTTAATTGTATGCTATTTGAGTTTCATCTCGTTTTTAAAAAACCCTAGAAAGAGAGGAAGAGGAGAAAAAGTATTATAATGAAAATTTCAATTCATTCCATAGAATAAAAATGTTGACTTTATATTCTTTAATTTAGTGTAGTAAAATTATAAATTAAAAACCAAGATGTTGGGTGGGCACGGTGGCTCATGCCTGTAATCCCAGCACTTTGGAAGTCTGAATGTAATGGGCGGATCACCAGGTCAGGAGTTCAAGACAAGCTTGGCTACGATTGTGAAACCCCGTCTCTACTAAAAATACAAAAATTAGTTGGGTGTGGTGGTGGGTGTCTGTAGTCCCAGCTACTTGGGAGGGTGACACAGGAGAATCGCTTGAACCTGGGAGTTGGAGGTTGCAGTGAGCTGAGATCGTGCCACTGCACTCAAGCCTGGGTGACACAGCGAGACTCCATCTCAAAAATAAATAAATAAATAAATGTAGCCAAACATTCAATCCATTTGAAATCTAAATAGTAAAATTTTAAATAACCACTGTGCTTAAAATAATAAAGGGGGATCAACAAATATTATAATTTATTTAAATTATTTAATTTAATTTTCACTATTTGTAATACTTAAGGCACTACTTGCCAAAATTTGAAAGAGAAAGCTAAAGTACTACTTAGAGGGAAGTGTACTGTTTTATAAATTTTCAAATAAATTTATAAGTATATTTTTGTCTAAACAAGTAAAGGAAAGAACAAACCAAGAATTCAACATAAGAAGCTGGAAAAAGAACATAACAAAAGAAATAACATAAACAATAACAATAATAAGTTATGTAATAAAAATAGAAAAGATAAATAAAATACAGAAAAGCAGCAAAAATAGAGAAGTAAAACAAAACCAAACGTTAATCTTTGAAAAGAATTATGAGGTAATATTGGGGAGATTGGAGGAAAGTAAAACACCATCTCTATGTTCTCCCCCAGTCTTCATTAAATACTCCAGTGTTTCCTAGTTTTACTTTTCTTGCCATTTCCTCATATCTTTCTTCTGTACCCTTGCTTCTAAACTGTGAGAAATTTCCAATAAGCTAAGACTTCTGAAAAATGTTCATAGAAAGGAAAAAGAGCAGAGCCCATAGTATTTATTTATTTAGCCCATAATATTTATACCTGCTTCCCCTGCTTCCTTCCCTCCCTTTCTCCCTCCTTTCAGCCTTTGTTCTTAAAAGTCACCTGTATTTATGTTTTAATTTTTGTTATTTATGGTGGACAACTTGCTTGTTATCATGGGACACTGTATTTCTCATATCCTGAGCTCTATAGAAATAATATAAAAAGCAATAAGTAAAGTATATTTTTACTGTTAACATTTTGAACAGAGTCAGATTATAAATCATGATTTTGATAGGGTAAAGAAAAATGATCCTAAACTTCACTGCCTTTATAAATGGGCATGAACGTCACTGAGTTAAGCTTGACTAGTTTTATGATGCAGTTTGAAGTCAGAAAAGATTGTAAGCAGGTTTCTAACCCTTTTTTTTTAAGTTGGCTTTGCATATGAGTGGCTCCTAACGCTGGATCATTTGCAATGGTCACACACTGTGTGTTACTTTTTTAAAGACAGAAATCATAACCCTTTTATAACAAGTAACCACTCTTACTCCTTGAGAACAGCAAAAAAATCTGGAGGTAAAACTAGGCTGAAATATTAATTTTGTGTATGTTTTGAGTAGTAATACATTTTTTCAACCATTTCTCCTGTTATTGTGAAGAAAGAGACCAGTTCCTGCTCAGCTGATTGGATTCACCATGCAGCCCCAGCCTGTGGTTTCAACTACTCATTGTGTAGCACAACCCTTTCCAGAACATAGTGTGTCTATTCTCCCTTAGGCCTATTTTAATTTCCTGGGCGTGAACAAACTATTGGAAGTGCCTCTTTGTCATGAATAAAGTTCTTTGTCATGAAAAAACCTCTAGGATTCTTATGAGACGGGAGAATGCTGGGAAAATCAGCAAGAATTGGCTTCTTTCACATCTAGTAGGCTTCTCCTAACAGTTCTTTCTCATCTGCTTCTGTCTTCAGTAGAACTCACAGCTAAATTTATTGATATTTTCCCCTGCCATAACCCCAAGCTCACCCTGACAACCTGGAGACCCAAGCCTACCTCTAGTCCTTAGGAACCAAGGCCAATAAAGGAAATGTATCTGTAGTCTCGGGTTTATCCCCTAGCTGAGAATTGGAATGAAATCCTGATTCCCCAGCTCAGTAACAGCTACTGGACACTCTTTCACTTCAATTTCCCTCCGGTTCTCTGAACTTAACTGATATGAAGGTGTTTAGTATCTGACCAGCATCCTTTGACTCTCCCTCCTTGTATTCATGTACCTCTCACCTTCTAATTCAGTAATTAATTTTACAAAGATGTGCTGAGCACTTCCTTTTCTCCAGTCAATCTTTTACTTTCCTAAAGAGAGCAACAGACTCAACAAATTGCCTGCTCTTACAGATCTTAGTAGAAGAAAAAGAAACAAATAAATCTATTACATAAGTTCTGGTGGACATAAGTTGACCTAGATTAGATATTTGTCCCCACCCAAATTGATGTTGAAAATATAATACCTGGCCGGGCGCGGTGGCTCAAGCCTGTAATCCCAGCACTTTGGGAGGCCGAGACGGGCGGATCACTAGGTCAGGAGATCGAGACCATCCTGGCTAACACGGTGAAACCCCGTCTCTACTAAAAAATACAAAAGCTAGCTGGGCGAGGTGGCGGGCGCCTGTAGTCCCAGCTACTCAGGAGGCTGAGACAGGAGAATGGCCCGAACCCGGGAGGCGGAGCTTGCAGTGAGCTGAGATCCGGCCACTGCACTCCAGCCTGGGTGACAGAGCGAGACTCCGTCTCAAAAAAAAAAAAAAAAAAAGAAAATATAATACCTAATGCTGGAGGCGCGGCCTGGTGGGAGGTGTTTAGATTATGGGGGTGGATCCCTCATGTCTTGGTGTTGTTTTCAGGATAGTGAGTGAGTTCTCAAGAGATAGGTGTGTGGCACCTCCCCTCACCTCTCTCTCTTTCTCTCTCTTTTTTGCTCCTGCTTTTGCATTTTACATGCCAGCTTCATCTTCTGCCGTGATTAGAAGCTTCCTGAGGCCTCCCCAGAAGTGGATACCACTAAACTTACGTACAGTCTGCAGAACCATGAGCCAAGTAAACCTCTTTTCTTATAAATTACCCAGTCTCAGGTAATTCCTTATAGCATTGCAAGAATGGCCTAACACACAAGTATTATGAAGAAAAATAAAATAATAAACCCTCATGAACTGAGGAGGCCAATGTGGCTAGAGAAGGTTGGATGACATGCAGAATGGGTGAGGTAGGCAAGGGTCAGGTTCTGTAGGATCCTTGCAGGCTATGATGAAGAGTGTACATTTTATTATGATTGTTATGGGAAGTCATTGAATGGTTTTGAGCCAGGATATGACATGATCATTCCTACATTTTAAAGGACCTTTCTGCTTTATGAACAATAAGTTGCAGCAGGACAAAAGTGGAAGCACAGAGACCAGTAAGTTAAAATGCGATTGCTATGGTCAAGGTGAGAAATACTGATGACTCAATTAGTACATGATAAATGATCAGAATTGAAATACACATATGAAAGGGATAGTACCTTGTAATTCTTGATTCTGTTCCTTGATTGCTGGACTTAACTCCATGGGGGTAATTTGTGAAGCTATTGGGACTTGAACTTTCTAGTTGCCTTTGCCATCAGCAATTTTTCAACCTCTTTAGCCTCTACTTACAAACGCTTCCCAATTTTTCCTAGTGATAACAGTAGTCTACTTTTAGACTCGAACTTTTTGATGGCCCTCTCTAATAACAAACTTGCACCTTCTTTGATCCTGGACTGCAACTGTCCAATACTTTTCACCTGTGAGGGAGTCTCTTCTTGGTCTCTACTCACCTTATCTTCCCGCTGGCCCTGAGTTTCAGAAGTCTTTGTGGGCTTTCTAGTGAGTCTGTGAACTCATGGAAGCCATCTAAAACCTTGACCTGTGTAAATGTTGTAAAATAGTGACTAAGTGTAATAAGATAAATCCGAATTTGCTGTATATTTTTCCTTTTATGTGTTTGAAAATATTTCTTCTTTCCCTGCTTTTACTTGGTTTCCATGTGTGGAATACAATTTCTTATTCTCAGTCAAAAATAAATAGCATGTCTAAAGAAAAGATAAAATAATTGGATCAAAGATAATTGAAAAAAAAATAGTGCGCAGAAGCAGATTAGTCAAAGATTCAGTTGGTACAAATATTAGAAATATAATAAATGAATTTGTAAAATAATTTTTTGTTCAAGTAATTAAAGTCAATATTGAGCTTTTTGGCAAAGAATTCGATACCATTATAAAAGAACCAAATGGAAATTCTAGACTTAAAAAAAGTATAAAATGACTGAAATTAAGAAATCAGTGACCAGCCTGGGCAAGAGAGTGAGACCCAGTTTTGACAAAAAATCAAAAAATTAACTGGGTATGGTGGTGCACACCTGTAGTCGCAGCTACTGGGGAGGCTGGGATGGGAGGATTACTTGAGCCCATGAAGTTGAGGCTGCAGTGAGCTGTGATCACACCACTGCATTCCAGCCTAGATGACAGAGCAAAAAGTCTCCAAAAAAACAGTGGATAGGTTTAACAGCATATTAGACCCAACTGAAGAAAATGTACATAAATCATGTCTAATTTCCTTGTCAAGAAATGGATGTTTTAAAAAATGATTTTTAGTAATTAAGAAAAGATTGAAGTTTGGATTCTCATACACACAAATTTAACATACGCACAAATTTAAGCATATTTTTCTGAATTTCTTTCAATTTTTTTCTTTTTTTTTTTATAGAAATCAGTTCTCGAATCCTTTGGGAATTATTTGGGCAAAGGAAATAACAATGTCATTAAGTTTTCCTTCTAATAGCCAGGAAATTTTGTCTATATATACAATTATAATAATATAATCGCTATTCTAAATAATGACAAGAACTATTGACTCACAAATGCCTCTGAATTTTTTTAGTTTTCCTTATTGCTATTGTCAAATATCATACATAAATCATTACTATAAAGTCCTCTTTTTCTTCCTTTTAGGCTTTCTTAATTCAAACCTTTCTTCACATAGCTGCCAACATGATCTTTCTAAACTGCAAGTTTGATTGTAACATTCCCAGGCTCATCTAGATCCTCTCAAATTATTTCTCCATAATCTCCTTCATCTCTCCTGTTTTCTTCTCTTTTCCCTCTGTTATTACCATGAGTGACTCTCATGTCCTCTATCTCAAGTCTTGCTTTTACATAACTCAGTTTTCTCTCAACTCCGAACTTGGTTAAAGCACTTGAATATTTGTCAGGTAGAGTTGTTGAATGGAAAGCTGAGAGCCATGTTTGAGGAACCAAAACACATTCAGGAATCGATGGGGGTAGAGTGGGCAGGAATGAATGGAAGCTCCTGCACTGCTATTCTAAGGCGGAAAGTTCTGGAAAAAAAAAAAAAAAAAAAAAACACCAAGAAAACAAAAGGCAAGAATTGCATGAAGTAAATTGCAACATGAGTTTAAATCTCATTAAATCTCCATGTGAGACTTGAAGAAGATTAAATAAATAAATTAGTGGTGGGATGCACAATATCCATTATACTGTATGTACTTAGTCCCAAATCACATTTATCCTAGATTACTAGAATAAATATTATATAGTGTTAAAAATGTCAAAAAGTAAACATTTTCAACTAAATTTGACTTTAAAAGTATTTCCTACTTTATTTCTGATATTCAGAAACTCTATTTGCTAAGTCACTAACTCAGTTTTTCAGACAACTATAAGTCAACAATTAGTTCATTGGTCTAATCAATTATTCTCATGCAAAAGATCATGTCATCCAATTTTCAAAATTGTGTTTTTCTGCTGATCTAAAAAACGTGCATGATTCCCTTATTGGAAGAGCAATTGGAGTAGATGTGTTCCACATACCTTGGTAACAGATGTTATCTCCACGTTCTGCAAATTCCTTGAATCATTTAAAGTAAACTTGGTGTCCAGGATGGTAAAATATTTCAGCCAAACATCCATCCAAGAGCCAGCTGTTTATGCAGTTAGAGAAAGATGCCATTCAGAGTCTTTTTTTTTTTTTTTCAGTTACAGGATTCTATAGCAAGCTTTATAAATGCTACAAATATTTACTTTTCTTTCAGAATAGGAAACAGGTTGCCCACAAATTTACTCAGCATTTTATGTTTCTCTTTGATGAAGAATAAATGTTATTTGAATTGGAACAGAGTAAATCTTGGTAGACTTTTGGGCACTGGAAATCTGTAAAGCCACCCCTGTAATGACGTTGAAGAGATCATATTTTTTGGATACTTCTGTTTAACTGTTTGGATTTTTTCCTGGAAGTCTTTTATTAAAACCCTTCTTAAAGTTTCCTTTCATTTCAAACTGATTTCCCAGTTTGGATCACTGTTACTTGCTCTGGTGAAGAGAAATAAATGTAAAAGTTGATTATATGTCATTTTGCCCCGAAAAATGTGAGTTCTACCACTCTAAAAAAATCTTATTCTTAATTTTTTTTGACAAAGCGAGTGGAACAGAAATAGAATAATACAGGACCAAGTGTCAGCAATATGTTAATTTTCTCTGACTGCTGGTAATATTGGCTTTTTGTGTCACTCTGACTCAAAGCCCATTTTAAAATTTAATGTAACTATTATAAGTGTCTTAAAATATGTCATTTGCGCCATATGACTCAAAAAAGAATGACTTTGCAGGATATATGCCAAGGGTGAATGCCTGCATAGGAAAGCAAGCTCATAATCATGAAAAACATTAATATATTTTTTGAATCAAAACACATTTTCCCATTCAAACTATTATTATCCTGAATAAGATCCTCCTAATCTCTCATTTAACTATCACAATAACTCTGATTGGTCTCTCTTCCTCAATTGTACATTCACCTTTTCCACCACCTCACTTTCAATAGAGGAAACACTAAACCAATAATAGTCAAGTGAGGAAGATACTACTACAGGCCTATCCAGATTTTGGGGGGCAATTCTGAGTGTTCTAGCTACAATTCATTTCTTTCCTCCCTCTAAGAAAGCAAATCAGAATACAATCTAGTGAGAATGTTACTATCTCAATAATTGCACTAATTTCTTCGTGGTTAACCTGATTTTTTAATCATGGAAGTATGATTTATATACAACAATATTCACCAGTTTTAAGAATTACAACTTCATGAGTTAGAACAAACAAACACAGTCATATAAACACCACCACAATCATGATGTGAAACAAGCTTGTCCAACCCCCAGCCCAGGATGGCTCTGAATGAGGCCCTACACAAATTCATAACATTATGAGATTTTTTTTTTGCGATTTTTTTTTTTTTAGTTCATCAACTATCATTAGTGTTATGTATTTTATGTGTGGCCCAAGACAATTTTTCTTCTTCTGATGTGGCCCAGGGAAACCAAAAGATTGGACACGCCTGAATTACAAAACATTTCTCTGACTCCAAATAGTCCTTTGCCTTTCATTTCCTGGCCTCAACCCCTTTCCTCTGACAAACACTGATTTCTGTGTCTTATAATAGGTTTATCTTTTCTAGAATTCATAAAATTGATTCCTACAGCACATATTTCTTTTTTTTTTTTTTTTTTTTTTTTTTTTTTTTGAGACGGAGTCTCGCTCTGTCACCCAGGCTGGAGTGCAGTGGCCGGATCTCAGTTCACTGCAAGCTCCGCCTCCCGGGTTCACGCCATTCTCCTGCCTCAGCCTCCCGAGTAGCTGGGACTACAGGCGCCCGCCACCTCGCCCGGCTAGTTTTTTCTATTTTTTAGTAGAGATGGGGTTTCACCGTGTTAGCCAGGGTGGTCTTGATCTCCTGACCTCGTGATCCGCCCGTCTCGGCCTCCCAAAGTGCTGGGATTACAGGCTTGAGCCACCGCGCCCAGCCGAGCACATATTTCTTTATGTATGGCTTCTTATTTAATAATTTAGAGATTCACCCATGTTGTTTTGTTAGTATGTCATTCTTTTGTGTTGCTGAGTAATATTTTTAATGGATATACCAACTTTGTTTTTGCATTTCAGTTGATAGACCTTTTTTTGGCCATTACGTAATTGTCCAGTTTTTGGCCATTATGAATACAACTACTTTGAATATCATTGAGTACAAATCTCTGAGGGGGAACATAGGTTTTCATATCTCTTGGGTAAATATCTAGGAGTGGAACTGTGGTTGTATGGTAAATGTAGGTTTAAATGTATTAGAAACTTATAAACTGTTTTCAAAGTTTCATTTTATGTTCACACAAACGGTGTATGAGAGTTCAAATTTCTTAGTATTTTTATCAACCCTTGTTATATGACTTTTTGTTTATAGCCTTTTTGGTGGTTATCTAGACGCATAGCACTGTGGTTTTAATTTGCATTTCCCTAGTGACAAGTAATATGGAACATCTTTCATGTGTTTATCATTCTTATATTTTTTTGTTAAGTATCTGTTGTGTGCATTCTGGACCTAAGACACCAGTCTTTGAGTCATTCTTCCTTTTTCTTCTCTGGTGTATATGTACCACATTTTCTTTATCCAATCCATTGCTGATAGGCACTTAGGTTGATTCCATGTCTTTGAGTGAATAGTCCTGTAACGAACATCTGGGTGCAGGAGCCTTTTTGGCAGAACAATTTATTTTCTTTTGGATATATACCCAGTAATGGAACTGCTAAGTCAAGTGATAGGTCTGTTTACAGTTCTGTGAAAAATCGCCAAATTGCTTTCCACAGTGGCTGAAGCAATTTACATTACCATGTGGTCGTATCAGCCTATTTTCTACCTGTAAAATTTGGGGACTTCAACAGCCTTCTTTTATTTTGTATCCATCCTCTCTTTGTCCCTTTCAGAACCTCAGGCCCAGAGGGTGGAGCCAGGAGCCACAGAGGATTATTCACAGACCTTGAAACCTAATGGAGTTTACCCAGTTAAATTTTGAGGGAACTGAGATTCAGGGAGGTCACATTGCTATAAAAATAGAAAAATGAGTCTCACTATAAAATCAATATATTTTTTCCTTCATCTTACTGCTTTTTGGGTATGATGGGTTATATAGTATTTTTTTTTTATAAAAGGGAATGTATTAGTTCATTAGGAGAATAAAGTATTTTCTGGGTAATAGTATCTGAGAGGAAATTATGCTTTTAGGGAGAATATTGAATAATGATTAAAACATATTCAATAATGGTTTGATATAAGATACAGAAAATTTATTCATTTCTTAAGATTTCAACTTTAATAAATTATGACATTAATATGTGTCTAAATGAAGATCTTTATACTAAGCAGATGAGAAGTATAAATATAGCTTTTGGGTTAGATAAGTCTATATAAGACAGATCTAGGAGACCCAAAGGGACATATTTGTAATGTCCATTAAAAAATGCCAAGATGTACTGCCCAAAGCAATCTACAGTCAATGCTATTCCTATCAAGCTATCAATTTCATTTTTCATGGAACTAGAAAAAACTATTCTAAAATTCATATGGAACCAAAAAAGAGCCCAAATAGCCAAAGCAGTCCTAAACAAAAAGAGCAAAGCCAGATACAGTACATTACCAAAGTATACTATAAAGCCATAGTAACCAAAACAGCAAGTACTGGTACAAAAACAGACATGGAGACCAATGGAACTGAATAGAGCACTCAGAAATAATGCTGCACACCTGCAGCCATGTGATCTTCGAGAAAGTCAACAAAAACAAGCAATTTGGAAAAGAGGTCCTGATCAATAAATGGTGCTGGGATAGCTGGCTACCCATATGCAGAAGAATGAAACTAGACCCCTATTTTTCACTAGATATATAAATTAAGTGGATGGATTGAAGATTTCAATGTAAGACCTCAAACTATAAGAATCCTAGAAGAAAACCTAGGAAACACCATTCTGGACACTGGCCTTGGGAAAGAATTTATGACTAAGTCCTCAAAAGCAATGACATCAACAACAAAAAAATTGACAAGTGGGATCTAATTAAACTAAAGAGCTTCTGCACAGCAAAAGAAACTATCAACAGAGTAAACAGACAACTTACAGAATGGAATAAGATATTAGCAAATACAAATCCTACAAAAGTCTAATATCCAGAATCAGTAAGGAACTTAAACAATTACACAAGCAAAAAACAAACAACTCCATTTAAAAATGGACAAAAAACATGAACAGACACTTCTCAAAAGACATACAAGCAGCCAACAAACATTTGAAAAAATGCTCAACATTATCAGAGAAATGCAAATCAAAACCACGATGAAATACCATATCACACCAGTCAGAATGGCTATTACTGAAAAGTCAAAAAAATAGATACTGGTGAGATTGTGAAGAAAAGATAACACTTATACACTGTTGGAGGGAATGTAATTTAGTTTAGCCACTGTGGAAAGCAGTTTGGAGATTTTTCAAATAACTCAAACCAGATGTAGCATTTGAGCCAGCAATCCCATTACTGGGTATATATCCAAAAGAAAATAAATTTTTCTACCCAAAAGATGCATGCACACATTAAATGCAGTACTATTCACAATAGCAAAGACATGGAATCAACCTTGGTGCCCACCAATGGTGGATTGGATAAATAAAATGTGATATATACACACTATAGAATACGACGCATCCACAAAAAAGAATGAAATCATATCCTTTGCAGCAACATGGATGCAGCTAGAGGGCATTATCCTAAACAAATTAACACAGGAACAGAAAACCAAGTACCACATGTTCTCATTTATAAGTGGGAGATAAACATTGGGTACTCATGGACATAAAGATGGCAACAACAGAAACTGTGGATTACTAGAGCAGGTAGAGAGTGAGGGGGACAAGGGCTGAAAAACTATTAAGTAGTATGCTCAGTACTGTGATGACAGGATCAATCATACCTCAAAACTCAGCATCAGGCAATATACTCAGGTTAAGAAACCTGCACATGTACACCCTGAATTTAAAATTAAAGTTGAAATTATTTTTAAAAATCGTAAGTTTAAAAAATATAAATAAATAAAAATAGCCAGAAATTTTATGAAGAATGCCTAACATTATATCTGATTATTCCACAATATCAATAACAGCTTCTGTGGTCCACAGTAGCTTTCCAGGTAATGTTTTTGTTTGTTTGTTGATTGGTTGGTGTTTTTTATTTTCTCCTAGTTACTCTGTTTCATTAGTTCAATATAGTTTTAATCTTTGATTTTTTTTGCCACTGTCAAAATTTAACTTCAGTTATGCACTTATACATTAAAGTATGGTTAATATCCAAGTACTAAATTCAAATATCATGTGCAAGTTCTCTTTAGATTTATTTAAGAAATTGTTAGCCAGGCACAATGGATCATGTTTCTATAATCTGGGCACTTCAAGAGGCAAAAGTGGGAGGATCACTCAAGCCCAGGAAGTCAAGGCTGCAGTAAACTGTGATTGTGCCACTGCACTCCAGCCTGGGTGACAGGGTGAGATCCCATCTTAAAAAAAGAAAAAAAAAAGAGAAAGAAAAGAAGGCCAGGCACGGTGGCTTGCGCCTGTAATACCTGCACTTTGGGAGGCCAAGGCAAGTGGATCACCTGAGGTCTGGAGTTTGAGTCCAGCCTGGCCAATGTGGTGAAACCCCCTCTCTACTAAAAATTCAAAAATTAGCCGGCTGTGGTTGCCCACGCCTGTAACCCCAGCTATTCAGGAGGCTGAGGCTGGAGAATCGCTTGAACTCGGGAAGCGGAGGTTGTAATTAGCTGAGATTGGGCCATTGCACTCTGGCCTGGGCGACAAGAGGGAAACCCAGTCTCAAAGGAAAAACAAACAAACAAACAAACAAACAGGGAGAGAGAGAAAGAAATTGTCATTAAAAGCATGAGGTAAATTTCCACCGAGAAAATGTTACTAGTTCAGTTGAACAATTGTACACAGAACGATGACTAAAACTGACATTTATTTCTGTATTGGTCAAATTTTAATCTGTCCTTCAATAAACTCCTCTGCTTAGAAATTGGTTCTTTTCTTGTTATTGAATCTTATTATGTCTTTTTGATAATCAGACAATATGGTATAAATCCTGGTTTTAGGCTATCCTTTTACTTACCATTAATTTGCTATAGATTGTACTTTGGTAATTGTTATAAAAATTTCTTCTATGTAACACTGAGAACTATCTTCTGATGATCAACTATTTATATAGGGAGTATAAATTTCAGATTATAGTAATACTATTTCAGTGCAATAGCTGATATTTATCTAGTATTTACTATGCTAAGTACATTATTTCATTAGATTCCCATATAGTCTATGAGATGAATACTATTACATCAATTTTAAAGATTAGGAAAGTGAAGTTTGAAGAAAGTAAGCACAAATTTACATAGCTGCTAAGAGATGGAGAGGAGACTTATGTTTCTGTCGGATTTCAGAGCCCACAGTGCCACTCCCATATGGTTCTTTTTTTTTTTTTTTTTTTTTGGAGACGGAGTCTCACTGTGTTACTCCAGACTGGAGTGCAATGGTGTGATCTCGGCTCACTGCATCCTCTGCTTCCCAGATTCAAGTGATTCTCCTACCTCAGCCTCCCCAGTAGCTGGGATTACAGGCGCCAGTCACCATGCCTGGCTAATTTTTGTATTTTAATACAGACAGGGTTTCATCATGTTGGCCAGGCTGGTCTTAAACTCCTGACCTCAGGTGATCCTCCTGTCTCGGCCTCCCAATGTGCTAGGATTACAGGTGTGAGCCACTGTGCCTGGCCACTCTCAAATGGTTCTGATGCTTTGAGTGGAACTACCATTGAGCCAACACATATTCATATTATGCTGACTCTATCCCAGGTACTGAAAAGGACACTAAGGATGTAAAGGTGATTCCAACAGACATGGTACCTGTCTATGGATTGTTCAGTCTAAACACAAATGACAGCCATGGAATGCTCCAATTCAGAGCAAAAGTGTTTTGAGTAAAACTGTTTAAAACACTAGTAACTACGTTATCAAGATTAATTCACGTTTAAAAAAAAAAAAAAAAAACTCTTCCTTGATTTCAATCTGGGAACAAAAAAGGAAACGAAAAAGAATTCTGAGTCATTGGTAGATTTGTTTAGAAATATTTTCCTTTTTTCTGTTAGAAAGCTCAGAGTTAAGGAGTGGACAAGAGAAATAACATTTTTTCAACTCTTCCATTTTCTAAATAAAACACTGCCACTATACATTGGAGTACGGGATATTATTTCCATTTTAAAGATAAGGAAACTGACTCAAATACATAGAAAACAGGATTTAGTAAACGTGATTTATTTGGAACGTGATCTCAGATCAACAGAGGTGAGAAAAACAGGAAAGGGCTAAGAAAAAATGCTGATCGAGAGTGTAGTCTCAGCTGGAGACGCTCTTAACTCTGATTGCATGGAGACACTTAGGAGCACAAGTTGCACCACGGGGTTAGTCCGTCACGGGGTTAGTCCATCACGGGATTAGTCCATCCAAAAGCAAGGAGGCAGTCTTTGGTACCCCTGTGCCAGTCAATATTCATTAAAGGGCAGCCTTTCAAGGAAGAGGCGACTAGCTGCTGGACGCTAACAGTCAAATCTCAAAGCAGCTGGAAGAGAAATGCACAAGCAGGTAAGGGGGTTCTGCACAGGGGACATACACCATCCACTATTCGTTTATATTTTAGTGCACCTACAGTCTATAGTCGGGTACCGAATACCGTCAGTTGAGTTGCTTTGAATTCACACTTGTGTATTCCTCAGGCTTAATTAAGAGCACGTGGTGAATAGGAGCTGGTAATGACTCAGTTTAAGATTACCTAGAGGCTCAATACCTAGTGGGCCAGAAAGCTGTTTTGTGAAAACATAAAGGTTAGATTTTGCCTTTGGTCAGTTATTTGGGATTATACACAACACCTTACTTTTCCAGTCTTTTAGTTAACACCTACTGTAAAAATGCTGCCTAATATAATTGCAAAGATAAAGCCTATGTAAACTGTAGTTTTATATGACTTGTTTACTCCTAATTATTGTGTTGTCTGTCAGTATGGAGTTACCAGGTGGTGTGGGCAGTCACTTAGAGGTTTTTCCATCTGAAAAAGATTGCTTTAAGACCATGGTGTTTTGGATTCTCTCACTATATATTTTTTTTATTCTTTATCACTGAAGAAAGAATGAGGCCTATAGTAGTGTATAGAACACCTTATTATAATGAATCATTTACACACACCTTTTATCTAAAGACAACATTCAATAAATGTGAATTGAATCAAACCTGTTGGGCTGGGATAAAAGATGGTAAATCCAACAACGTGATTCTCTCAGATAGAGGCCACAATACACGTTCCTGAATATGTTGGTGCATTTAGTGGAAGTGTTTTGTTTTTTCCTAATAAGGCCTTTTTGCTTCAGGAAACACAAAAATGCAGAAATTTTTGTTGCTTTCCTTCTGATTTGCTTCTCTCTGGTTATGTTTATACTAACTACCGAAATAACAGAGTTCAATACCCAGACAACTGGTTGAATGTTAAATACAGTATGTCTCTCCCATCATTGTGTATATGAAGGGGTATCAGTGTTTTATTTGAAACAGTACGTCACTTTGGGTTTTATCCTATGATTATCTAAATTAGAGTCTATATTTAACTGCGATGACAACAGCCATAGCAACCCATGGTTTAGTAAAGCCAAGGATAACTTTAAAAATCACAGATGAAAGAGATCTGAGGTTCCCTCTTATGTACACTTTTACATGGTTTTGTTTACCAGACATATTTTAGAGGAAATATGAGTATTTCATCCAGAATAGAATGCACAATTATAATTCAGAAGGAAAACATGAAATGAAAGTAAAAAGGATGAGAAAGGCATTTGAAAACAAATAAGAATTCTAGTATAAAAATATGTTGTAAGATGTTTGAAAATATTTAAATCATTAAATGGATTCCATTCCTAACAAAGAAATTAAGAAATTAGATAACGAATGACAACAAATAAAGTTTCATTTCATGGGCCTTTAAGAAACCATAATTTATTTATAGACATTTGGAAGCAGTAAGTATATTCTTTTGCCCATAGGCACCAGTCTTAAAGCCATCACATCTCTTTCAGTCTTCATATTGACATTGTCAACAGAGTTTCAGTGTAGTTCTTAATTGAAGATTAAGAATACTTTGAAAATATAAAACAAATGTATATATTTTTAATGTATCATTTGGGGCCTTAATCATTGAAGAAATCATAGAGAAGTTTGTCACGAGGGACAAGGGGAATATACCACACATTTACAGGAAACAAAAAGGTAAGAATAAGTTTTATAATTTTATTCTTTGGAGGTAATGAAAAATTTTCTTAATATCTTTGCAATTCACCGATTTCATTTTCTCCTAGAAAAGAAAATGTAGCAAATTTATTTGGGGAAATGATATATTTAAACAATGTAATGCATGCCATATAAGAACATTTTTAGAGTTTTAAAATTTACGATAGCTGTATTGACTTATGAAAGTAAAAATGGTATCTTGTCTGTCCAGAATCATTAGGCCATAAGTCACTTGGAAGATAATTATTTTCTAATGAGTTAAGAATTTATCCCTTTACTCACTAGAAGGATTTGCTTATATTTTAAATATTTTATAGAAGTTTGTTCTAAAACATTGTGTGTGAGTGTGTGTGTGTGTTTAGAGTATGGTGTGATGAATATAATTTGAGCATCATACTGAGAGCAAAAATAGGCTTTGGCATTGGTGGGTCAGGATTCCAGTTTTACCTTTTAGCACCTTTTGGGAAAGTTGTTAAAATAGTTCTGAATCTCAAGGGTTTTATTTGTTTTTGTTTTTTTGTTTTAGTCTGTGATATAGGGACAATGATATGTTTCTTGGCATTACTGTAAAAATTAAATTTGATTGAAATTACACAAATTTCCTGGTACTCACCCATTCCTTAGATAACTTGAAACCATCATTGGGAACATCAGTTAAGAGATTTGTTTGACCATCTTCTAATTAAGACTGAGTTTTTTTTAATTCCTTTGTCTGAGTTAACATTTTTCTGTTTCTTTTGTCATTTCTCCTCCAATTTGCTCCTTCTAATTTACAATAAGCCTTGAAAAACAAATACATATTTTAAAAAGGAATAAAAATACAGCCATCCAAAAAGCCAACTAAAAAATAATTCTTTGAACCACTATACTAATTGTGTACAACTGCACTGTTCAATACAGTAGGTCCAGTCCACATTTTTAATTTTAATTAAGAGTTCAGTTCTTGAGTTTCACCTTTCAAATGGGTGATAACCACAGTAGCTAGTAGCTGCTGTACTGGATAGCATAGAGAAGCATTTCCATCATCACAAAAGGTTCTGTTTCACGGTGCTGGTCTACAATGTCTAAAGCTCTGAATTTGTGTTGTGGAATTCTGAAGATGAGTGGAATGTGGCTCTTGCTTTCAATGTAACTCAAGTCTGTGAAAGAAAATAGGGGAAATGTTTGGAAAATATGAAAAAATTCGGTGATGTGGATGATGACTATTTGACAAACATTGGGGAGTTAGCATAAACAGTTCAGGATAAAAGGAACATAGAAATGACTGAGCTGAAACCTAAAGCATATTAGTGATATTTGTGACTTTCCCAGTGCATGAAAGATTATAAAACATTCCAATGTGGGCCCACTTGCAAGAGGAGGCAAGGGCAAGGGGCAATTCTATTTATATCAAGAATGTTGTATTTTTCTTTTAAAATGTTCTGTATTAAAATATTTTTACTATAAATATGTATCATTTCAATAATACAAGTTAAAAATTTATTTTAAAAAATCTTGATCTTTGCGTAATAGCATTGACTTTCTGCCCCTCTTCTCATCTCCGAAATCACTTCCTGGCATCGCTTTCCATTCTTGTCTTTCAGCTCTCCCACACTCAGGGGGGCATCTACCCTCCTGCCTAAGCTTCATGTATGCTTCTGAGCTTGAATGCCATTTCTTTTTTATCTCCAATATCATCTGATATTTTATTCTTTTTCTCTTCTCTCTTCAAACGTAGCTTCTCTATGATTTTCCCTTCAGTCTATAAATGTATGCAAGGTTTCTGAATCAAATTGCTGTTGATCCTACTTTTCTGTCACTCTCCTTTTTCCAACAAATTTTCTAAAAACTTGGCTTCAATTTGTTGTCTCCAATTCCTTACTTATAATTTACTCTTCAACTCTGATATTCAATTTTTCCTCTAAGCATCAGATTGCTGTATCATTTACCAAGGTCTCCAATTATTGTTGTCAACATTTACTATTGTCAATTCTAGCAGACCATTTACAGTTTATCTTTTTCTTGGTAAATATGTCAATCACTCCATTTACCTACGTTAATGACACCACAATCTGTCTTATGTATATATGAGACAGAGATATCTGAGCACATCTACAATTGCCCATTAAGTAAATATTTTCACAAGGATTTGCCGTAGGCAATTCAAACTTTGCTTTAACATGAACTGGTCATCTCACCAAAATTTCCTCCTCCTGTTCCTCCTCCTCCTGCCCCAGGTAGCAATGACTGATACCCCCTTAAAATCCCTCTAATCCAATCCATCCTTTCCACCCCCACTATCATTGACTTCATGCAAATGTAACTTAGTCACAAAGCCTCTGGCTGAATTTTCATCCATCTCCAATCCATTCTCCACGCTGCCTCCTGGGTGATCTTTCTAGTATCAAATCAGCTCTATCAGTTCCTTTTCTGTTTCCTTTATTTTTAACTTGCTTTTCTGCTACAGTTCTCTGATAGTTTCTCTCACTTTTAAAAATACCTATTGCCTAAATAAATATTTTTTTCTTTTTAAAAGAAAGCAAACCAGCATTTTCAAGGTTTTCGCACTGCATTGAGAATCTCCTGAAAAGCATCCAAATATGACACTTTTCCTTCAGTTTCACCTACCCTTGAGGGTTTCTCACACAGTCACACTGCCACCACCAACATGATAGACTCTGAAGATGCCACTTCTCTGATAAATTTTGGTTTCAGACAATACCCATTCTCTTTACACAATACTCAGAGAGGAACCAAGTATAAATAAAATTGTAACTAAATGTTATAAAATATAGAATTAACATTTTAGGGAGGACTGTAAGAAAATCAGCAAGGGAAATTACAAAAGTAAGACTTACTGCTTTTATTATTTTAAATCTTGCTGCCTTCTTTGTTTTTAAAAAGCTCTATAGATCTCTTAGGCCAATGTGTTACATGAAGAGAAAGTAGGCTTCCAGCATAGCTGTTCCACTGCTTTCCTAGTTTATGAATAAATAAGCCAAGATCAATAGAGTGCTGTTTCCATTCCCTGTCTATTGGCTTGTGATTGTCTATGCAGAGGCTGATGCCAGGCTCTGGCAGAACATTAATGTGGACTCACAGTTATGGATACATGAGTCACATCTAAAAATCCAATAAGAACCAGAGTTGGCAGGCACGAGCCTGGCAGATTGGTAATTATTTTGACGAAGTGAAAGTTATTTTTTAACTTTCCTATAAAATATATGTGAATGATATGACGCTGCTTTTAGAAGAAGTCAATGAATATTTCGTGGCTGTTGTTAATAGAAAGTTGCTCTTGATAATGCAACTAGGACTAGTCTGAAGACACAATTGGCTCAGTGGCCTAATTACTGTCAGTGCCATCAGTGAGAAGGGTTTATTATTAGTTATTCTCAAATTACTTTCTTAAATAATTTCCAATATTCTATCAGGTTGTGGAAGATAACGCCACACAGAAAATCAATCAGCTTAAAAACCTGAAGACAGGTTTTGTGGTTAATTTGTATGGGTTTGGGTAAAGGGGAACCAGGAGACATGGGAATGCCACTTTAATAAAACTACGTGGTCACATGGTCATTAATTATCTTACGTCTTAGGCTGGGCACGGTGGTTCAGGCCTATAATCCCAGCACTTTGGGAGGATGAGGTGAGAGCCTCGCTTGAGCCTGGGAGTTTGAGACCAGTCTGGGCAATGTACCCAGACCCCAATTCACAAAAAATAAAAAGAATTAGCTGGCCCTGGTGGTTTGCATTTATAGTCCTAGCTACTCAGGAGGCTGAGGTGGGAGGATCACTTAATCCTGAGAAGTTGAGGCTGCAGTGAGCTAGGATCACTCCACTGTACTCTAGCATGAGGAACAGTGAGACCTTGTCTCTCAAAAAAAAAAAAAAAAAGTATAATGTCTCATTAAAATAAAATTTTTCCTTGTAAAATGAGACTGTCCCATAAGTAGTATGTGAAACATGATTTAATTTCTTTAGTTCACATGTGGATTAAATCTTTCATGTCACGAGCATATCTGCGTTGGCCTATGTGTGTACCTATCGTGATGTTTGTGTTCATAATAATGATCCTGAACATTTTCATAGAAAATCCTTATATTTTTAAGACATTGTTTTGCATAGTTTCAATGTTAAGATTAATTTAAGGTTAAACTTAATTTAATTGCAACCAGAGTTTTTTTTTTTTTTTTGAGACAAAGTCTTGCTCTGTCACTTAGGCTGGAGTGCAGTAGCGTGATCTTGGATCTTGGCTCACTGCTACCTCTGCCTCCCAGGTTCAAGTGATTCTCCTGCCTCAGCCTCCTGAGTAGCTGGGACTACAGGCATATGCTACCATACCTGGCTAATTTTTTTTTTCTTTTTTGTATTTTTAGTAGAGACTTGGTTTCACCATGTTGACCGGGCTGGTCTCGAACTCCTGACCTCAAGTGATCTGCCTGCTGTGGCCTCCCAAAGTGCTGGAATTACAAGCATAAGCCACCACACCTGGCCCTCAACGAGAGTATTTTTTTTAACTTTTAGGTTAGAGGGTACTTGTGTAAAATGTTACACAGGTAAATGTGTGTCATGGGGGTTTGTTGTACAGATTATTTCTTCAGGTAACTAGTACCCATTAGTTAATTTTCCTGATCCGTTCTCTCCTCCCACCCTCTACCCTCCAAAAGGCTCTAGTGTATGTTGTTTCCCTCTATGGGTCTGTGTGTTCTCATCATGTAGTTCCCACTTATGAGTGAGAACATGCGGTATTTGGTTTTCTGTTCCTGCATTAGTTTGCTAAGGATAACGGCCTCCAGCTCCACCCATGTCCCTGCAAAGGACATACTCTCATTCTTTTTCATGGCTGCATAGTATTCCATGGTGCATATGTATCACATTTTCTTTATTCATTCTATCATTGGTGGGCATTTGGGTTTATTCCATATCTTTGCTATTGTGAATAGTGCTGCAATGAACATACATGTGTTTTCATAATAGAATGATTTATATTCTTTTGGGTATATACCCAGTAATGGGATTGCTGAGTCAAATGGTAGTTCTGTCTTTAGGTCTTTGAGAAATTGCCACACTGTCTTCTACAATGGTTGAAATAATTTACACTCCCACCGACAGTGTATATGCATTCCTTTTTCTCCACAACCTTGCCAGCATATTATTTTTTGACTTTTTAATAATAGCCATCCTGCTTGGTGTGAGGTGGTATCTCATTGTGGTTTTGATTTGCATTTCTCTAGTGATCAGTGATGTTGAGCTTTTATTTCACATGATTGTTGGTCGCATGTATGTCTTCTTTTGAGAAGTGTCTGTTCATGTCATTTGCCCACTTTTTAATGGCATTGTTTGTTTTTTTCTCGTCAATTTAAGTTATTTATAGATGCTAGATATTAGCTGTTTGTCAGATGTATACTTTACAAAAATTTTTGCACAGTCTGTAGGTTGTCTGTTTACTCTGTCGATGGTTTCTTTTGCTGTGCAGAAGCTCTTTAGTTTATTTAGATCCCATTTGTCAATTTTTGCTTTTGTTGCAATTGCTTTTGGTGTTTGTCATGAAATCTTTGCCAATGCTTGTGTCCTGAATGGTAATTGCCTAGATTATCTTCCAGGGTTTTTACAGTTTGAGGTTTTTTGTATAAGTCTTTAATCCATCATGAGTTAATTTTTGTATATTTTGTAAGGGAGGGGTCCAGTTTCAATTTTCTGCATATGGCTAGCCAGTTATCCTAGCACCATTTATTAAACAGTGTATCCTTTTCCTTATTGCATTTTTGTCATTTTTGTCAAAGATCAGATAGTTCTAGGTAAGTGGTCTTATTTCTGGGCTCTCTATTCTATTCCATTGTTCTATGTATCTGTTCTTGTATCAGTACCATGCTGTTTTGGTTACTGTAGCCCTGTAGTACAGTTTGAGGATGGATAGTATGATGCCTTCATCTTTTTTTAAATATATTCTTCTAAGAGTTTATTATAAACCAGTTTCATAGGCCACAGGGAAATAAAAGGACTATGTATAGCCTTACAGGAAATAGGCAGGAAGCTAGGAGGGCCAAAATGAGTCTAGGGCCTTGATGGGCACATTCTCTGGGGAGAGGGCTCTGAAAGGAAAACCAGACAATCTAGAGAGGCTTTGTGAAGAGCAGCATAACAAACAAATAGGTCTGTGGTAATGTGGCCCTGAGGAATTGAGCCCACATCTCTCCGGAGCTACTTCCATACTCTATGACCAAGGGTCAAAGAAGGCCTCGCATCCCAGGGGGAGGAGGCTGCATTCCCAGAAGAGATATGCCATTTGGAGTCTGTCTTCCAGGGGAAATCCCCACTGGGGGACCCATAGGAGGCCTCACACCAGGAGGTAGGTCCATCATGCCTGCAAGAGAAAAGCCCCAGGAATGTAACTCAAGTATCTATCTTGAAAAGGTATCAAAAAACTATAAAGCTGTCCACCAAGTTCTGAGACAGATGGACCATTCCACCCTTGCAGCAGCTCCTAGAAAACTGACATTTGAGCCTAACACCTAGGGCTCCCAATGGCTTTGTTCTTTTTGCTTAAGACTGCCTTGACTTTAGACTGCCCTGGCTATTCAGGCTCATTTGGCTCCATATGAATTTTAAAATAGATTTTTGTAGTTCTGCGAAGAATGTCAGTGGTAGTTTAATGGGAATAGCATTGAATCTATAAATTGCTTTGGGCAGCGTGGCCCCTTTCATGATATTGATTCTTCCCATCCATGAGCATACAATGTTTATCCATTTGTTTGTGTCATCTCTGATTTTTTTGCGTAGTGGTTTCTAGTTCTCCCTGTAGAGCTCTTTCACTTCCCCTGTTAGCTGTATTCCTAGGTATTTTATTCTTTTTGTGGTAATTGTGAATGGGAGTTTGTTCATGATTTGGATCTCAGCTTGACTGTTGTTGGTATATAAGAATGCAACCGGAATCTTTTACAATTCTAAAACGAGTGTGCTTTGAATTGTAAACTTCATCAACAAGTATATATTTTCTGAATGACAGAGCTAAAAAGTACCTTTGAAATCATGTAGCTTATTCACTTACAAATCTGTTTATGAATCCTCACCTGGGGAGGTTTTTTAAATTTTATTTTTATTTATTTATTTTAAAATAGGTAGATCTCTAGGACTTACCCAAAACTGATTATAATTTGAGAATCAGGATCCTTAAGAAATTCCTTAAATATGGCAATGCTGATGAACAGCTAGTTTAGGAAACTAAGAATAAATTTATTATTTCCAGTTTGTAGAAGATTGAGGCAGGCCAAAGGAGGTAAAGTGACTTACTCAAATAGCAGCAGATCTGACACAAGATTCTAAGTCTCTCAACTTCTAAACCTGTGAAATTTCTATGAAAAAATACAGAATTTTCTAAATTATCTGAAAGATGTGAATTAGCTAAAAGAATTACCCCAAACAGTGGAAAATGTATAGTTTCTATGATTTCATATAATGTATGTCTAATAGATACAAAGTTGTTTGCTTCTATCTTAGGTGCTGTTGGTCCAGATTCTGAGTAAATTATATGTTTGCTTGAAATTTGCTGGCAGGAATTGAGGCCATGCCAATAAACGTTACTTGTCACAAGAGCAAGCATATTAATGTCAATAAAATATTCATATTATAATAGTATTTTACTCTCCTGTAATTTTCTAAGAAACTCAACGTGATATTTCCCTTCAACTTCCAGACTTGTGGTTTTTATAAGCTGGATTTTCAAGTGACATTGAAATGAAGCATTATGTTCTAAAAATATGTTCACTTGTTTTATAATACAACATTCCTAAGACATGAGCAATTGCTTTTAATGCTGCTGCAAAGCTACAATCATACTAAATTCTAGCCAAGTCAATAGGTTCAACTACAGCAGCCATTACATGAATCATAAATCATGGAAAATGACCCATATAATTCATTGTGTGTTTTTTTTAACTCTGAAGAACCATGCATTAATAAAGCAGCTAAAATCTATGTGATCTTCATTAATTTCTACCTGTTGACATCCTTTAGTTTTACATTAGAACTCACTGTTGATCATAAGCACTCTGAAACGTTTATATGGTTCAGAATTCAGCTCTAAGTGTGTTTGGTTGAACATCATTCTATGTCTTTAAAAAATGATTTGTTTACAATAGTAATTATTTATTCTCATGCTGAATCGAAATTGCAGTTCTCTCCATGGGAAACTATTGCTATTCCATTATTTATTGGTTCTCGTGAGTACATTAAACTTTGATAAAGTAGACGATCCTTTTATTTTGCCATTGTAAAGTGTCTTCTAAAATATACCAGCCAGTGAACTTTCCTGCTCTTAAATGAAAAGCAGAGGAATGTCTCTCTGGCCATTCTGTCATCAGCGTGCTTTGAAGCTTTTTATGAGGATCAATAATCATGGTATATGCCAGAGAAGTAGAAGCCTTTGAAGAACAGAGTACTAGCTCTGTTCTGAAATAGCAGATTCAGGTTCAGTGCAACCACTGCAAAACAAGGGGCAGAAATAGAACATCTCCATGGAGGTTTTAGCTCCAAAGGACTATATGATTTTTGAGAGGTTGGACCACATCTGTGCTGACTCTTGGTCATCTTAAATTTCTAGCATCAACCTCTTCTGTCATCTGTAGATTTCTATTAGAAGTAGAGAGGATATTCTAATTAATTGAGGTTTAATCTTAATTAACTAGTAAAAAGAATAATCAGAACACTGATTCGCTGAGCATGTCAACTGATCAAGTGATAGGAACACTATCTGTGCAACCAACATGAAAATAAATGCCTGATAAAACTCATTCTTGTTCTATGCTCCTCTCATACCTGTTCATGTTCTCTTGTCTTGTCTACCATTCTTTTATTTTCTTTTGTTTGTTGAGATCAGGTCTCGCTGTTGCCTGAGCTGGAGTGCAGTGGCATGATCATAGCTTACAGTGGCCTCAAAGTTCTGGGCTCAAGTGATCCTCCTGCCTCAGCCTCCGGAGTAGCTAGGACTAAAGGCACATACCACAATGCCCAGCTCTTACCATTCTTAGGGTAAGAAATAGAGTAGAAATGACACAGACTTTCAAGAGTTGGGGCTTCAGATAGTTTTTTCCTTCTGTTCCTAATATGTTGTCAGAAAAATGGGCAAAAATAATTAGATAAATAACCTAATCTATTTAAGTTTGTTCTGAGATATTTTATAGATATTTTGTAAATCACTTTGTTACAAATGCTTTGGGGATATCCCATGCTATTATTGGTTGTGTTTTAGCCAGGCGCGGTTGCTCATGCCTATAATCCCAGCACTTTGGAAGGCTCAGGTGGACAGATCACTTGAGGTCAGGAGTTCGAGACCAGCCTGGTAAACATGGTGAAACCCGTTTCTACTAAAAATACAAAAATTAGCTCAGTGTAGTGGTGCACACCTGTAGTCCCAGCTACTTGGGAGGTTGAAGCAGGAGAATTGCTTGAATCTGGGAGACAGAGGTTGTAGTGAGCTGAGATTGTACCATGGCACTCCAGTCTGGGCAACAGAACAAGACTCCATCTCAATAAATAAATAAATAAGACAAAATAAAACCATGTTTCCAAATATGGAGTACATTTTAAACATAAAATATGTATAAGATGTAAGGAATGATGATTCAAATGCACCCTCTGTCCAACATTTGGTTTTAGAAATGATTATCATTTCTATCTTTGCACTATCCTATATCATTCTGAATTTCATTACCTTTCCCTTCAGCTCGAGGAAATTAAATCATAAATTTTGTGTTTAACATTCCTTTGCTTTGCTTTTTGACTTTTACTGTATATCTATGCCAAAACAGCGTATTGTTTAACTTTTGCATAGTTCTACATAGAAATTACATTGCACGCAATTGTCTATTATTTGCTTTTTAATTTTATTACACATTATGTTCCTGAAATTCATTCATATTGTTGTTTGAGGATACAGTACATTTATTCTCATGGTCGTCCAGTGCCAACGCAATGTGCATATACCAAAATTAATTAATTAATTCATTAATTTATTTATTAATGTACACAGGCTACTTCTGTAACTATTCAGTTCTATTATGAATATTTTTGTTCAAATGGACATGTTTTCAAAGTTCTCTAGAGTAAGTACTCACCTGTTGAATTACTAAGTTACAAGTTCAACTTTGGTAAATAATGTAAATTTGTTTTCCAAAATGCTTGAAACAATTGACATTCACATCATCGTATTAGAAAAGCTTCATTCACATCACATCTCACTAACCCTTAATATTGTCAGACTTTCATAGTTGTCAATTTTGTGAGTATGGAAATGTATTTCATCGTTATTTTAATTTTCATTTCCCCAATTAATGTTTAGGTTGAACATAATTATATATGTATATTTGTTTTTCATGATTTCTCTCCTGTGACATACCTTTTCATGGCTTTTGCTGCTTCTTTCTGTTAGATCATATTGTCTTTTAATAGACTTACAAGATTTCTTCATGTATTTTGGATGCTACCTCATCTTCTTTCCCCCAGTTCGTGACTTGTGTTTTTACTTTATCAATGGTATCTTTTGATGCCATAAAATTGTATTAATCATTTCCTGTGGGTGTGACTTTTTGCATCTTACTTATCTTTCCCTAACTGACAACATAAAGATAAATTTCATATTATATATATATATACACACACACGTACATATATATTTTTTGTTTATTTGTTTATTTGTTTTGTTTTGAGATGGAGTCTTGCTCTGTCACCCAGGCTGGAATGCAGTGGCAAAATCTCAACTCACTGCAATCTCCACCTCCTGTGTTCAAGCAATTCTCCTGCCTCAGCCTCCCGAGTAGCTGGGATTACAGATGCCTGCTACCGTGCCCAGCTAATTTTTGTGTTTTTTAGTAGAGACGGGGTTTCGCCATGTTGGCCAGGCTGGTCTCGAACTCCTGACCTCAGGTAATCGACCAGCCTCGGCCTCCCAAAGTGCCAGGATTACAGGCGTGAGCCACCACCTTCAGCCTCATCTTTTAAAAGTTTTATAGCTCATATTGCACATTTAAGTATTATACAACTAATAGTTTTATATTTAAGAGTTTAATGTTTTTGCTTTCATAACAATAAACAGTAGTCCCAGTACCATTTATTGAAAACTCTTTTTCCACTAACCTATAATGCCAGTTCTGTTATAAACCAAGTTTCTGAACATGTGTGGGGCTCTTTTTCTGGAGGGGAAAAAGGAATGTCTGTACTGTTCAGTTGGTTTATACCTGCACCAATACTAGATTATCTTAGTTAATACAAACTTCATATTACTTCTCAATACTTGGTGTAAAGAAAATTTTCCCACATTTTTATCTTCTTTAACAGTATTTTACCTATTCTTGGGTCTTTGTATCTCTATATACATTTTGATTCAGCCTTTCAAATTCCAAAAGAATAATCAGAATAATCTTTTGGAAGGTTGACTGACATTGGTTTCAAACTATTGATCAATTTGAGGAGAATTTCTATCTCTACAACATTAAGACACTGAATTCATTGTTCATGGTATATTTTTTATACAGTCATGTGCCACACGGTGACATTTTAGTCAGCGATGGACTGCATATATCATGATGGTCCAATAAGTTTATAACAATGTATTTTTACTGTACTTTTTTATGTTTAGATACACTTAGATACACAAATACTTAGCATTGTATTGCAGTTGCCTTTAGTATTCCATACAGTAATATGCTATACAGATTTCTCGCCTAGGAGCAATAGCCTATTACATAAAGCCTAGGTGTGCAGTAGGCTATACCATCTAGGTTTGTATAAGTTGACTCTATGATGTTTGCCAAATGCTAAAATCACCTAACAACACATTTCTCAGAATATATCCCTGTTGTTAAGTGGGGCATGACTTTATCTTGGTTTTTTAAATGTTTTTCAGATGATTATGTATGTCTATAAAGATTTTGTAACTTTTGTTAAACTTTCACTATGTATTTTACATTTTTAATGATATTATAAATAAAAATTACATTTTTAAGTTAATAGACTACATTTTTTAGAACAGTTTTAGATTTACAAAGAAACTGAGCAGATAAGAGAAAATTTCCATCTTCCTCAACCCCACTCCACACAGTTTCCCCAGTTATTAACTTCTTAGATTAGTGTGGTACATTTGCTCCCATTAATGAACCAATATTGATATAGAAATGTTAATGAAGGTTCACTCTTTATTCAGATTTCATTTGATTTTACTTAATGTCCTCTTTCTGTTTCAGGATCCTATCGAAGACACCATGTTACATTTAGTCATCATGTCTTTATAGAGTCCTCTTGGCTGTGACGTTTTCTCAGACTTTCCTTGCTGTTGATGGCTGTGGCTATTTAGAGGATTACTGTCTGGTCAGATATTTTGCAGAATGTTCTGCAGATAAAATTCATCTGATTTTTCTTCATGAACAGGCTGGGGCTATGAATTTGGGGGAGGAAGACCATGGGGGTAAAGTGTCATTTTCATCATATCATGTCAAGGGTACTTACTCTCTGCATGATTTATAACTGTTGGTATAATCTTGATCATCTGTCTGAAGTAGTGTTTGTCCTTTTTCTCCATTGTAAAATTATTCTTTCTTCCCCCGAACCCTTATTTTGTGCTTTTAGAAGGAAGTCACTATATGCAACTCACACTTCAGGATGCAGAGTTATGCTGCCTCCAAAATTACATTTTCCTTTCTTTGAGACAGGGAAGGAAAGCCTGGCTGAGTGCAGTCATGCGATCATGGATCAGTGTAACCCTGACCTCCCAGGCTCAACCAATCCTCCTGCCCTAGCCTCCTAAGTAGCCTGCACTACAGGCATGTGGCGCCACACCCAGCTAACGTTTTAAAGTTTTTGTAGATATGGGGTCTCTCTATGTTGCCAGACTGTTCTCAAATTCTTGGGCTCAAACATCCCAAAGTGTTGAGGTTACAGGTGTGTATCACAGTGCCCAGCCCCAAATTACATTTTCTAAATTCCATTATTATCACTTTTTGATGGTGAACAGAAATTAGTATATTTATTTTTTATAACCAGAAAAATTGCTGAACTCTCTCATTAATATTTCATTTTTATGTGTTTTAATATAGACAACAACATCCTCTGCAAATAGTATTAGCTTTGGTTCTTGCATTTTGATACTTATTCTTTTTTATTTCCTTATTCTGTTGGCCAGATGCCCCAGTACAAGTCTTAATGGAAATGTTGATATTGGATATCTTTGTATTTTTCCTTTTTTATCCATATATCTGCTTTAATTTAAAGTGTACCTTGGTTGATTGTATCCTCAAGAACCTTGCAAAAGCAAATTTGAGAAAACAGATTTTTTAAACCAAATGTGGTAGATTATATTATTTTGCAATGATTAATTTTTCCCCCGAAATTCACCCTTATTAGTACCAAGCTCTGGTTAAGTTACCTGAAACACAACCACAGTTCAATTTTGTGACAGAGCTAGGAAGTATACACCTTTGTTTTTGTGCAACTGTCACCTCTCCTGCCTACTGTGTATCCACAATACACTTTCTATTATTTCATTTTCTCTTTTTAACTCCTGTCATCTCTACTAAGATTCAAACCTGCCTTAATTCAATTTCTACTCCCTAAACAGGCATCCTGACTGTCATTTACATATTGGAGAATAAGACTTTTTTCAAAAGTTGCAGCTCTAGTAATATTTCTATCTTACTAAAACATCTTAAATGTGTTGCCTTAAAGTTCTGAACCTGATGTTCAAAGGCCTCTTCAAAATAATGTCAATGTTTATTTTTTCAACATTTATCAGCATTGCCCTCTTAAATTTCTGAAGATATATTTATTAAATTCACAGTATGACTTGATAGTAAAGTGGAACTTAAAATGGATTTTTATCTCATACAAGGAATGTTTTTCAGAAAACAAAGAGGATATCACCCTAGTAAATGTCCTGCAGTAATATGTTAATCTGCTCACAATGCTTAACACACTAATCCCAGTAAGGGAAGTGAGAAAACTGTTTTTATAACCTGCTGCTGACCTATTGTACTCTCCTGTGCAGGTCTGCCTGTTCTTGTTGGCTTGCCTGTAAAGCAGTAATCATAAAATGTTTAATTCTTGACTATCAACAGGTGAATTATATTCGCTGTGGATAACCTTGATTTAAAATCCTTGTTGGCTTAATTACACAGAATAGTGGGAACTATCTTTAGCTGAAATTATATACTCTTACTTTCACTCTTTCTCCAAGCAATTTTCTGCCCAGGAAGAAGCACTTTTTTATGAAAAAATAATATTTTCATATTCTAGAAATCTCTGAACATTATTTCTTAGTAATATTTTAAGCTGATACATTTTTATTACTTTGAGAGGCAATGCTTGTTATCTCTAACTCAGTGAGAGGACTAAGGATGAGAGGTGTCAAGAAAAAAACATTAAGTAATATTTTCTCATCTAATCAATAATTTTATTTTTTGAAACAGAAGTGCCTTGATGCTTAATGGTGGGCCTATCAAACTATACATATTTACCTGGGATAATTTCAGATTTAGTTTGAATGTGGATTACAGCTTTCCTATTTCTGTAACCTGGGTTATATTACTTAATCTCTCTCAACTTCTGCACGCTCATGTGTAAAGTGAGTATTATACATTTTGGGTTTGTACACAAAGTACCTTAAATAATGACTATGGAGCACTTAGCATTGTTGCAGAAACCTTGAAGAAACATTCCTTAAGTGTCAACTGTTACTATTTGCTTAATAAAGTAAAATTCCAGGCCATTAAAATACAAATAATCTCATTCTTAGAAATACTTAATTTCTGTTGATTCTTTGAAGAGACAAAGGATTACGATTACTTCACATTTTCCATAGAAGGACTGTAAACCTCTGAAGTATGAAAGATTTTTGTTTCACCCAAACATATATATTCTGTTTTATATAAGGAATTCACTTTTAAGAAATCATGTACAAATGGACATTTTTATGATTAAATGAATTTTAATAAGTAGAAGATTTCACCATTTAAAACTTCTTTCTTATACTATGTAGCCACACTTCACTTAGGAGGTGCATCAGACATGTGGAGTAACATTTGGAATAGTCAGAGTTAGAAAACATGAGACCAGAGGTTCTCAAGTGTGGTTCTTCAACTGCACCATCCGCATCATCTGGGGCCTTGTTAGAAATACCCAATCTTGGGCCCCATACCAGACCTACTGAGTCAGAAACCCTGTGATTGGATCCGACCAATCTGTGTGTTAACTAGTCCTCCATGGGATTCTGATGCTGCTGCTTTCTGGGAGCAATTACATTAAAAATATAAAAAGATGAGAAACAACACTGGGGTGCAATTGTAGGAGGAAGGAGGGAGTGATCATATCTTCTTTGCTTGACGAAAATGTGAGATAGACACTACTTTTGAGCTGGTAATTTGTCCTTAAGCTGAGAGGTAATGTAGAATGGAAACATTTAGTCTGGAAAAATTAGGAAATATTTCCAGGAAAACAAGGTGGGAACGAGAGTTAGTTCTCCATATCGCATTTAGGGAGTTGGGAGTTCTTTAGAATTCGCAGAACAGAGGACAAGAGAGAATTTCAAGGTATTTAGTTGAAAATATTTCTGTAAGTTTCTAGGCTGCAGAGTTGGTTTTAAAAAATCAACAAGTCACTTTGTGGTTTAGCATATAATTAAGAATTTGCAGCATCTAATGGTTCAATAGTGGGACTACATCCTCCAAAAGCAGTGATAGAAAACTCAAGATGGCATGGGGAATTCCTATTCTCAAGGTCTTAGGATTTTTAAGTGAAATTCCTAATTAAAGTAAGATAAAGAAAAAGGTGAAGTCTACATCTGAACAATTAAGATAGGTGTAAATTCTTTAAACTCAGAAATTTACTATTCCTATCTCCTGGTCACTAAGAAATATTGAAATATGTATTCCAAACTGGGTGGATTAGAACTAACCTACTTTTAAGGTATTCTTTTCTTGAATGAATTATGTGAAGGTCAGAATTTAAAATAAACAAAACTCCCAAAATGCTACTAACAGACAGACGTGCGCATTTCAACCAGAGCGTGCTGCTTTCCTTCACTGAGCAAATTCATGATTGCCCTGAGGCAAAGCAATTCCCTTTCACTCCTGACCCGCTGCTCTCAGCACTGCTTTGCCTGCTATGAGGTTTTTGAGTTAGAAATATGTCCTAAGCATATGTTTGGAAATAATATTATTCTGGCTTCAAGGCATAAATTCTCTTACTTAAATTGTCAGCTTGTATGTGCATGTTAAGACAGTAAGGTCTAGGAACTATTCGATATCATTCAGCAGCCTGCTGCCCTGTTCTAACACCATAACCTTCTAAGGAGAAAACAGACCCAGGGTTTTGCTTTGTTTTTTAATATTTTTTTCTCTTGTTCTTTTGTCTTTAGTAAGTATTCATCTTTCTAATCAGGGGCAGGGAAGTCACCAGGGTTCTAAGACTATTAAGATCTTATTAAAGTTTTGGTGTTTAAAAATATCTTAGATGTCAACATCAAATATAATCCCTGAAGTGTATTAAAATAGTTTTCCCCATCACTCATTTCTAAAAATCGTATTTGTCTGTTAATTTTTACCAACATGCTATTTTTTAAAACTGATTTTTAATCCCCATACAGTTGTGTGATTCTTCCAGATTTTTCTTCATTTCACTCTTGAATTTCTTTGGGCAAACTTCTCGCCATCTTCAAGCTCCTTACACTTTGTCTAGTTAACTGACACTCATCCTCTTCATGATTCCACCTGCTCCTCAGATGCCCAGCTTGTGGAGAATGCTCCTTCTCTCACCTTCAGTGTGCCACAGGATCTCAAAACAAGGGTGGTGCTGTGAATTGAATGTGTTCTCCAAAGTCCATGTCTTAGAAGTGTAATCCCTAATGCAACAGTGTTGAGAGGTGGGACGTTTAAGAGGTGATTACATCATGAGGACTCTAACCTTACAAATGGATTCATGCCATTATTTCAGGAGTGGGTTTGTTAGCATGAGACTGGGGTCCTTTTTATAAAGATTGGTTAGGTCCTCTCTCTCTCCCATGTCATATCTCCCGCCATGTTAAGATGAAGCAAGAAGGTCCTCACAAGATTCTAATCTTTTGATCTTGGACTTGCATATTGGTTCAGTCCCCAGAACCACGAGTCAAATACATTTCTATTCGGTATAAATTGCATGGTCTCATGTATTCTGTTACAGCAGCACAAAACATAATAAGACAGGTGTTATCTCCTAATTCACTAAGGTGGCTTCCAAACCACCATCCTTGCTTTCTTTGAAAAATTATTTTAAATTTAATTATTTTTGTCATAATGAAACATGAACATACTTTAAAATTTTAAATAGTTTTACAAAGCTTATTATTTATTTCAATTAAAAAAAATCCCAGTAGTTTCCAAAATACCAACCCACGTCCCCCAATCCAGAGACAACACTTACATTTCTTAGCTCTTCCTTTTTGGGATTTGCTACCAGATTGCTAACTAGCATCTGTATATAATTTTTTTCTTTTCATTCCATTTTTGATATTAGCTCTTGACTTCCTACAGAGGAAGAGGGAGACCTTACATTTATTACATTAACTTACCCTATCTACCCCGTTGTCTTTTCTCACCTACAATCCTCCAAATATAGGTACAATTATTTAATATGTTATTTAATATTTAGATCAAGATTGAGTGTTTATGTTATTATGATCATGTGATTATATTCACAGCTGAGTCATGTAGTGTTCTACACTTACATTTCTTTCCTTGTATATTTTTTTGGATGATATTTCTTCCTCCAGTAGTTAATTGTTAATTCTCTCTCTGCCAGTCTTTAGTTTTCTGTTTAACTATCACTATGTAACTATCCACAAACTCTTTGTTATATGTGGAAGTCACATATCACTGCTTAATTTACTCTTCTGTTCTCCATAGCTATTGTTACAAAGCCTTGCCTTTTCCTCACAGTGTCTCATTATTTGGCCACAATCCTTCTGTCTGGAGACTTCTAACTTAACATCCAAACCTATATAGAAAATCAAGGTGATCAGCCATAGTTACAAATGATAACCATTATGTTATTACCGTCACCACCTTCCCTCTAGTCCTAGTAGACAAGCTTGATGCATGATAATCCTACCTTTTGTGCTCTAGACCGTATCCCTTCAACAGGTCAGTAAATTACACACATCAGTAGTTTGCAGTCCATTTCTCACTCTTCATTTCCTTTGCAACTACCTTAAACCAGTCCTGTCATCCTATACTTTACAATTGCAACAGTCTTGTGAGTAGTCTGCTTATCTCATGCTTCATGCCACTCCAATTTATTCTCATACTGCCACCAAAATACTGTCCTTGAACACATTTTGGGTCATGTAACTTCCTTGTCTAAATATTTTGGAAACTCCCCAATGTATGTATAGTAAAATGCATACTCCTTACACAAAGTCACCTGAGATATGGCCTCTTCCTCTCTCTCCTACCTTGTTTCCTTTAAAATTGGCATCCCAGTTTTTTAAAGTGAGATGATATTTATATATATAGAAATGCACAGTTGTGGGAGGCCAAGGCAGTCGGATAACGAGGTCAGGAGATCGAGACCATCCTGGCTAACACAGTGAAACCCCGTCTGTACTAAAAATACAACAAAATTAGTGGGGCATGGTGGCGGGCACCTGTGGTCCCAGCTACTTGGGAGGCTGAGGCAGGAGAATGGTGTGAACCCAGGAGGTGGAGCTTGTAGTGTGTGGAGATTGCGCCACTGCACTCCAGTGTGGGCGACAGAGCGAGATTCCATCTCAAAAAAAAAAAAAAAAGGGAAATGCACAGTTGTTAAGTGTCATTCAATGTGTTGTGATAAATATGTACACCTATGGTGTACCATTTTAAAACTTAAGCCTATAGAATAAGGAACTATTACCATTTCCTCAAATGTGTGTGACTCTTTCGTACTTCTGCACAAAGTGCCAATGTCTTTTCTCCTTTGACCTGGAACATTTTTTCTCTTGTCACCTGTCAGAAGACACCTCCCAAAAGTACTTTCTGGGCAATGTATCCATTCTCTCTTTTTGCTTTTATAACTAATACATAAGTGTCATGGTACCCATAAATCTTTATTGTCCTTATAAATCTCATGTCTATATTCTCCACCAGATTGTACACCTGCCCGAGGGAGGTTCATTTTTAAAATTTTCTGTGAATATTCAATACTTAACACCAAGTAGGCACTCAATAAATATTTGTGGAATAAAGGTACAAAATTAATACTGAATGCATAATTTTTTAAAAATAGGGCAGTTCAGGTGCATGGTGAAATGGTTAAGGGAAGCAGCTGAAGAATCTGACTGCCTTTACAAATCAGGGCCCAGCATCATATTACCTGTGGGATTTGGGGAAACCTAAATATGACTCAGCTTTTGAATATGTAAAATGGGAACATTCATTGCACTTATCTCATAGGTTGTTAAAAATTTTTTGGAAAACTAACCTTTTCCATAATGCTAGGAGCACTTTCTAGCACCAAGTAAACACTCAATGTTATTCTGCTTACTATTTACCTGATTAATTATTAAGCAATAATTAATTTACATAAATTAATGTTACATTAAAGATATTTAAAATTCCAGCTAATCTAATGGATGATTAAATATTCTGTCTTATAAAAGTCATTTACTTTTATTAACTAGGAATCTCTTTCACAACATCTCTTATAGAAGGTAAGAAGAAACCATTGAAATATCAAAATCCTTTTATGACTGGAGTGAGAATGTATTAGTCTGTTCTCACACTGCTAATAAAGACATACCTGAGACTGGGTAATTTATAAAGGAAAGAATTTTAATGGACTCACAGTTCCACATGGTTGGCCTCACAATCATGGCCTCACAATCATGGCAGAAAACAAAGGAGAAACAAAGGCACATCTTACATGGTGGCAGGCAAGAGAGAGCTTGTGCAAGGGAATGCCTATTTATAAAACCATTAGATCTCATGAGACTTATTCACTACCACAAAAACAGTATGGGGGAAACTACCCCCATGATTCAATTATTTCCACCTAGCCCCGCCCTTGACATGTGGCATTTATTACAATTCAAGGTGAGATTTGTGTGGGGACACAGCCAAACCATACCAGAGAATAATTCTGGATTCCTAGAATCAAAGTTGTTAATATATGTTATGTGGACATTTACTTTTTATTGTTATCATTATTATTTTTATGATTATTTCATCACTACCTAATACATAAAAATCACTGTAACAAACTGAATTTAAACTATATTGCCAGTATTCAAGATCACAAGAAGCCATATCAGCATATGTAACAGGATGATGTAAGCAAACCCCACCATCTAGAGCAGTTCAGGGAAGCATGGGCAACTGATCAGTTTTTGAAAAATGAAGAAGGATAAAACGTTGGAAAGTAGAGCAAGGAGAGTGTGCACAGTTGAGAACAGGTGGGATTGATTTAGAATGCCTTCCAAAGGAGATGTTGATTAGAAAGGAAATTCTTTTAATGTCCAAATCTGGTGGTAGCTTGTTTTTAAAAATGATTCTTTTAGAAGGCAGCATAATCTAACTGATGGAAAAATAATGAGTTGTCAGCCCATTCAAATGAAAAAATTTTGTTAATCAAAAATTTTTTTCTTATTTAACACATAGCAAAATTTTGCTGCAATGTATTTTTCTGTCTGTTCAACTAAAAATAAAATCAGGATGGAGACTGCAGTTAGTTTTTTCTGTGTATAATTTGAATCTTTAGATTCTAAAATACTGTAGCTTTGTTTCTGCCATCTGGTGGTAGAAAATATTGATGTTCTTGCAGTCTGTGAAGCTATATTAATTCTACATACACATGTATTAATATACATTGCTTCCCAAGGAATAATTTGTCTTAACTGAAATTGGCATGCATTTTAGTATAGTGCACATGGAAAAATTGAATATATTTTCTGTCTGAATTCTTCAATCAAAATGTAGGATGACCTATTAAATTATTTGCACACAATTATGTTTTATTGTATCAAATCCTATAAATAGGTTTTTTTCTGTGGGGGGGTGGATACAGCTTAAAAGATAATTCAACATGCCCTAAGGCAGTGGTCCCCAACCTTTTTGGCACCAGGGACTAGTTTCGGGGAAGACAACTTTTTCCACGGATTGGGGTGGGGGAGAGGGGGATGGTTTCAGGATGAAACTCTTCCACCACAGATCATCAGGCATTAGTTAGATTTTAACAAGGAGCACACAACCTAGGTCCCTCACATGCACAGTTCACAGTAGGGTTCACACTCCTATGAGAATCTGATGCCACCGCTGATCTGACGATCTGACGGGAGGCAGAGTTCAGGCAGTAACACTCCCTAGCCTGCTGCTCACCTTCTGCTGTGCAGCCCAGTTTCTAACAGGCCATGGACTGGTACCAGGGTTTGGGGATCCCTGTTCTAAATATGTTTTTCTCCACATTCTTCTACTCAATGCATTTTCAGAACATCAATGCATTTTTAAGTAGCTTTAGGATAAATTATTAATTTTGGCTAATATCTATTCAAGAATGGGCAAGTAAAATTGAACCCAAGATGTAAAAGCAAAGTGTAGTTATCAGTGGAGTAAAAGACAAATAGCTGGAAGATCGCTTTTGAGCATTTGGTACTTCCTTCACTTCTGCAAAGTCCAGTTTATTGTATGCCTTCCTAATTATAAAAAATAGGTAATGCAGCAGAAGTACATGTAGTAGCAACGTGGGGAGTGAGAGACTATAGACATTAAAGTCATTGCAGTAGAAATAAACTTTGGATAGCTCAGGCTATATAGTCAAGGATCTCTTCTTCCCAGTTTCAGGGTGAAACCTAATTGCTTACCTCTTCTAAGAACCTGACTCTGCACTCATGACTCCCCTTAAGATATTTTTCTTTTAGGCTGAAGCGGGAGAATTGCTTGAACCCAGGAGGTGGAGGTTGCAGTGAGCCAAGATCATGCCATTGCACTCCAGCCTGGGAAAAAACAGCAAAACTCTGTCTCAAATATATATATATATATATATATATATATATATATATATATATATATGAAATATATCAAAAAGAAATACATAAAAAAGGGAACCCCTACTGTTCTTTGGCTACCAAGAGGACTTTTCAACGCTGTGGAAAGTTCCTCCTCTTAGAATAGTGTTAGTCCTGTGTGGCTTATTTCTTTGTTTAAACCTTTGCAGCTGCACGTGCAAGAGAAGTGGTTCAGCCTAGACAAAAGCATGTTCAATATTGACTGAAGATTTATTTGCTGCTTCCTTTGAGGTCTCTAGATCTTTTTTCTTTATTTATTTTGTTTTATTTTTTGGAAGGGTGGGGAAGAACATGGAATTTGGAAGCAAACTACGTAGATTCTAGGCCTAGTTCCTTCTCTTAACTGACTTCATTGAAAGATTTGAATCTCAGTAGATTCATCTGTGAAATGGGAATAATGGCCACACACACCCAACCTGCATCAGATATTTTTTGATGATCCATAAATGCCCTGTTTCTTAAAGATTTTTAAAATTAGATTGTTAAAAAATGTAAACAATATTCCATGTCAACATTTGTTCTATTCTACTTGCTTTTTTCTATCACTGGCACTAGCCAGTTCAAAACAAAAGAAGGAATATTTAATAGAGAAAGAGAATATTGTTTGAAAGAGAAAAATTTTCCACAAAGGCCAATTTACGATGTAGCCTAAGTGTATGAGGAGCTCCAGAATGTGCTTTAAGAATAGCAGGCCCGGCACGGTGGCTCACGCTTGTAATCCCAGCACTTTGGGAGGCTGAGGCCGGCGGATCACGAGGTCAGGAGATTGAGACCACCCTGGCTAACACCGTGAAACGCCGTCTCTACTAAAAAAAAAAAAAAAAAAAAAAATTAGCTGGGTGTGGTGGCAGGCGCCTATAGTCACAGCTACTCGGGAGGCTGAGGCAGGAGAATGGTGTGAACCCGGGAGGCAGAGCTTCCAGTGAGCGGAGATCGCGCCACTGCATTCTAGACTGGGCGACAGAGTGAGACTCTGTCTCAAAAAAAAAAAGAATAACAATGACTCCCTTTCCAAATAGCAACCCCATTTATAGCTGCCAAACTCAAGTGAAAACATGCAATTAATGATGTATCCTTTTTACATCTTCATGACACCTTTTCTTCAAAACGTCTCTACCACAGTGAAAACACTTTGAAGGGGTCCAGAATTATTAGTTATCAAAAGCAATCTTGACAGAAATAGACATTGGATTCTATGGGTCAGAGGCCAAGCAATGTGTGTTGGTAAGAAAAGGAGAAGAGATGCTTTTCCTTCACTTTCAACTTCTTAATAAATTTTCCCAAGCCCAAGCCCTATTTCCATGATTTTTTTTTTTCCAAAAAATTACATGGGTTCACTAGAAGATAATTAAAATAACTCTTCACCAGAGATATAAATACTTAGGTTTCCTTTCCTTCAATATTTTCTAAACTTTCTCTGAGTTTAAGTTTGTTTTTTAAAAACATAGTTTTGAATTTGTACTGTGTGTAATTATCACTGTGGTAACCTTAGAAATAAAAATATCCCTAGCATATACAATATATCTAAAAACATTTCTGTAGATAACCTTGATATGTTGGTGATAGCACAGAAAATTTTCCATTCTCATTTAAGAAATCAGGGTGATAATTTTTGTCTTCCTAAAATTATTCCCCACCAAATATATTGTGTTCACAATCATAAAAATGGTGTTTAGTATGGTGACAGGTTGTGATCACAATTTTCTCTGTGCCAAGGATAAATTTTTTAAAATACCAGTCTTGCAAGATTGCCAATTATCATTTTATATTCCTTTCTCAATATGTTTTTGAGAACTGGTTCTCTGAAATAGATAGAAAGGAAACAATTACACCTCAGATGATATTCTCAATGTAGTAAAATCCTCTTAGACCTTGGAATTAGAAGGGCATAGAAATTACAAATGTGATTTTTCATTAAATATCATCAGAATATCTGTTCATTCATTTATTGCTAGAGCTAAGCCAAGAGTTGTGCTGGGTGCTAAATATACAAAATGAAGTAAGTGGTAAGTCCAGAGATGCCTAAATTGCTACATGCTTGGATGATATGTGTAAATATTCAACATGGACCCTGCCTTCAAGAAGCTCATAATTTCAAGAGAATGTAAGGGAGATAATATACTATGCAGCATAATAAGAGTAATATGGCAGATACTCAAAGGGAAAGATAAAATCAGAAAGAATGACAAATTCTTCTGGAGAATAAGAATGAAGAAGGCCGCACAGAATAGAAAAAAAAGATAATTCCTGCATGGAATAGATAAAAAAGGAACTGAGACTTTAATGAGGAAGAGCATATATATTTTATTCACCAGGTAAATTTGGTGAGTGGAAATGTGAGTAAGAATTGGCATTCTGAATACATAGGGTAACATATATAAGAACTATATATTACATAAACTAATATTTAAATAATAGATTCCAAAAGAACAGAAAATTAATAACATGACATTACATATCTAATGACCCATTAGTTATTTTTAAAATTCCCTCATTGGAGTAATAGCTACAAAAAGAATGAAGTTATTGTAAAACTTAATCTTTAGACATTTTACCTATTTTTTCTGATCTAATATTTTAAGATGTCAGTAAATTATATATGGTATAGGCATATGCAAGAATGTGTTTGAATGCTAAGGAAGCATGTGAGAATTTATAAATCTTATATTCTCTCCTCAAGATATGTTACCATGTTATAAAATTAACTTTGATATTTTTCCATCAAAACATGAGACTGTTTTAGTATTTCAATAATTTTGAAGTATATTTTTTCAAATTTTATTTAGGTGAATATGAAGACTATGATGAATAAAGATTTTGTAGATGAATAGAATGACTACCAAATACTTATAAATCTGATTGCACACAGGACTAAAAAGGGCTATTTTATTATTAAAGAATTATTTATAATAGTAAAATAGTAAAACTACCCTAAATATTCAATAGTAGTGGAATTACTAAATCAATTAAGGTATATCCATAAGTTGTAAATACTATGCAGTTATTAAATGTTGATTTTTAACAACAATTTTTGGGAAAATTGTCAGAGTTAAATATTAAGTATGAAAACTGAACAAAACAGTTTTAAAATTTATTTTTAACAATTACTTTTTTGGCCAGGTGCGGTGGCTCATGCCTGTAATCCCAGCACTTTGGGAGGCTGAGGCTGGCATATTACCTTGGGTCAGGAGTTTGAGACGAGCCTGGCCAACATGGTGAAACTCCTTCCCTACTAAAAATACAAAAATTAGCCAGATGTGGTGGTGGGCACCTGTAATCCCAACTACTCAGGAGGCTGAGGCAGGAGAATTGCTTGAACCCAGGAGATGGAGATTGCAGTGAGCTGAGATCACACCACTGCACTCCAGCCTGGGTGACAGAGAGAGACTCTGTCTCAAAAAAAAAAAAAAAAAGAAAGAAAGAAAGGAAAAGAACTACTTTTTTGTTACTGTTGCAGACACCAAATCACAAAAGAAGAAGGCTGAAATAGTATTTTATAGAGCTGGAACTCTGCTGACAGGTTGGCTCCAGGGAGATGCTCTTAGCCACTATCCAATACTGCCTCCCTAGCAAGTTACTACAATGTTAGTGATCATACTCTCTTAATGTGCAATTATAGTTGCTTTTAATTTTTCTTTTTGCTTCATATATTGGCTCAACTTTTAGTAATCAATATGTATTAACAGTTCTACTATAATATAACTCATTATTTTTTGGATAAACAAAAGTATGACAAAGGAGTTAGTACTGAATTTATCAACTAGACTAACTGGAAATTTTTCTTTGTCTTTCTCACCTATATTAGTTACTCTTGAAATAAACGTGAGTGTTTATTGCTTCTATTCAGATAATAGATGAATATAGATGAAAGACATCTCATTCATTCATTCATTCATTCATTTATTCATGTGATAGCTAAAATTGTAACCACCGCATTTCCTATCATTGTCTATTAAATGATATAATTAGATTCTACTTTCAATGTATATTTTGTGAAGGAAACATTCCCATTGTTCTTGGTAGTATCCTTTAGAAGTGACACCATTTTCTAACATACTGGGTTTAATATCTAAATAAGCAGCTACATTTGGAATAGCTAACTGCAAAGTTAATCTAGGTATAAACCACCAATCAATGATTGAGAGTGGTAACACTATACCAACTTATGGAATGCTAGTTGCACCTTAGAGATAATATAATTTAACTTCATTCAAAACTCTCATTTTTACAGATAAATAAATTACAGCCCAAAGGCTTCTGTAAAACAATTATTCTGGCTAATCAGTAACAAAATTAAAATGAAATTCATTCATATTTAACAGCTTCCATGTCAAATTCATTCCATTCTATAATATTGCCTCCAATTATTCTGACGTTTTACATATTTGTTTGAAAGTATTTTAATAATTTTTTTCAGTCTTCTAATGAAGACATTACAAATCTAAATGCAAATGTATTTGTTAAATGAAAAAGAAATCCTAATGAATCCTGTACTGCTTTGCGTCATTTTGAGGGAGTATAATGTTTTTACACTGTCTATTTTGTACTACAATGATGAGTGAATTTACAAAGTTTCTCTGTGTTGTTAACATAAGTTATTTAAGGTGCTTATGTGATAAAATATATACAACTATATACATAATTCTTAAATATATATCAGTTTAAGGCCATTAACGGGAGACATCAAATGGACAATGTGTTTCATGGGAAAATTTTTATAAAAAGGAAACTTGGTAGCTATTATGTAAAATAGGTATGTATAACTTTTGAAAATAAACCACATATTTTTCTTCTTAATAATTTGAAGAGTCTATGTAATGTTATAATCTGTCTCACTTTTTAAAACTGTTTCTCACCCACAGCATCCTTAAATTTAAAACTGTAATAAGTATGCTGGAACTATTTCTTACACTATGTCTCAATACAGACCAACCTATTATGCAAAAGAATGGTTCACTAAAAGCAATTTGGGAAAAGGGAGAAATAATAAGCAATTCAGGAAACTATCAGAATCATTATGGCCTGACTTAATCCATAGGTAAATTTTTGAGAATCTGTAAGAATACTGCATATCCCCTGGGTAATACTCCATAGTTATTGTTTTGTTCAACTGAACATTGAAAAATATTAAACAGTAGCGAATTTTATTTTTTCTTCCTTACTGGTATGTACATTAATAACTTTCCAGCTGCCAGTTATTTAAGTGCAGTCATGTTGTAGATTGCTGGCTATAGAAAACAGTTGTGTAATGCAGGATTGACTTCTGATATGGCTTGGGTCTGTGTTCCCACCCAAGTCTCATATCAAATTGTAATCCCCAATGTTGGCAGTGGGGCCTGGTGGGAGGTGATTGGATCATAAGGGCAGATTTCCCCTTTGGTGCTGTTCTTGTGATAGCTAGTGAGTTATTGCTAGATCTGGTTCTCTAAAAGTGTGTAGCTCCCTCTTCTCTTATTCCTGCTCTGGTCAGGTGAAGGTGTGCCTGCTTGCCCTTTGCCTTCAGCCATGATTGTAAGTCTCCTGAGGCCTCCCCAGCCCTGCTTTCTGTACAGCCTGTGGAATCTTGAGCCAATTAAACCTCTCTTCTTTGTAAGTTACCCAGTCTCCGATATTTCTTTATAGCAGTGAAAGAATGGACTAATACAACTTCTTATGGAAATTAAATTCCTAACAAGGTTGTTTCTAAATAAAGGTTACCCCATTTCTCCTAACAGGTGAGCCAGGTAGAAAAGCGAGATAGAGATAAAGAACTGACACTCATTGATTAACAGGTGCTATTAGAACAGAGTTGATGGGATTTATTCAGAAAAAGTCTGAAAAAAAAAAAAAAACCAGAAAAGTACTACATGAAGTGTACTTAGAAGCTAGAAGTCATATAGGCAGCTTGAACATCAGAAAAAATATAGTGCTTTGGTAATCAAGGATGAAAATATTTCAATAATAAATTGGAGGCTGGGTGCAGTGTCTCATGCCTGTAATCCCAGGACTTTGGGAGGCTGAGGCAGGCGGATCACTTGAGGTCAGGAGTTCAAGACCAGCCTGGCCAACATGGTAAAACCCGTGTCTACTAAAAATACAAAAATTAGCTGGGTATGGCAGTGGGTGCCTGCAGTCCCAGCTACTTGGGAGACTGAGACAGGTGAATCCCTTGGACCTGGTGGGGGCATAGGTTGCCGTGAATCGAGACCACACCACTGCACAACAACCTGGGTGACAAAGCGAGATTCTGTCTCAAAAAAATAAAGAAAGAGAGTAAATTAGCCTCAAATATAAAATACGAAATGTCAAAGAGGAACCAAATGAGATTAAACTGAAAGTTAGCTGTTATTTAGGCAATTAGGATGTTACTGTTGACATTGTCTTTGTCAAATGTCTCTGACAAGACAGATTAACCTGAACTTAGCACTACATGAGATATCAGAAGGTTCCCAGTCTTCAAAGAAGTTTGGCTAGCAGATGTTTGTTTGATTGTGATCTAGGGTAGATTTAGGACATAAGAACAGAAACTATTTGTAGTCTTAAGAGGGGAGGGTTTTATAAAGGCACAAAAGGTAGAGGAGATGCTTGATGGAGCAAGTCCTGGGGAGGTGGAGGAGGATGAAATCAAGGTCACAAGTGAGAGAGCTGATCTTGGAAAATAGACAGTATACCTAGTAGAGAGAAAACAGATTCTAACTACCAGATAAGCTAATTGTAGTGAGCATAAAATAAAGATTTACAGATAGTGCTCAAGATTTTATTTTTTTATTTTTTATTTTTTATTATACTTTAAGTTCTAAGGTACATGTGCACAATGTACAGGTTGGTTACATATGTATACATGTGCCATGTTGGTGTGCTGCACCCATTAACTTGTCATTTACATCAGGTATATCTCCTAATGCTATCCCTCCCCCTACCCGCCTCCCCATGACAGGCCCTGGTGTATGATGTTCCCCACCCTATGTCCAAGTGTTCTCATCATTCAGTTCCCACCTATGAGTGAGAACGTGCAGTATTTGGTTTTCTGTCCTTGTGATAGTTTGCTCAGAATGATGGTTTCCAGCTTCATCCATGTCCTTACAAAGGGCATGAACTCATCCTTGTTAATGGCTTCATAGTATTCCATGGTGTCTATGTGCCACATTTTCTTATTCCAGTCTATCATTGATGGACATTTGGGTTGTCTCCAGGTCTTTGCTATTGTGAAGAGTGCCACAATAAACATACATGTGCATATGTCTTTATAGTAGCATGATTTATAATCCTTTGGGTATATACCCAGTAATGGGATGGCTGGGTCAAATGGTATTTCTAGTTCTAGATCCTTGAGGAATCACAACACCGTCTTCCACAATGGTTGAACTAATTTACACTCCCACCAACAGTATAAAAGCATTCCTATTTCTCTGCATCTTCTCCAGCATCTGTGGTTTCCTGACTTTTTAATGATCACCATTCTAACTGGTGTGAGATGGTATCTCATTGTGGTTTTGACTTGCATTTCTCTGATGGCCAGTGAGGATGAACATTTTTTCATGTGTCTCTTGGCTGCATAAATGTCTTCTTTTGGAAGTTTCTGTTCATATCCTTTGCCCACTTTTGGATGGGGTTGTTTGATTTTTTTCCTGTACGTTGTTTTTAAGTTCTTTGTAGATTCTGGATATTAGCCCTTTGTCAGATGGGTAGATACTAAAATTTTCTCCCATTCTGTAGGTTGCCTGTTCACTCTGATTGTGGTTTCTTTTGCTGTGCAGAAACTCTTTAGTTTAATTAGATTCCATTTGTCAATTTTGGCTTTTGTTGCCATTGCTTTTGGTGTTTTAGTCATGAAGTCCTTGCCCATGCCTATGTCCTGAATGGTATTGCCTAGGTTTTTTTCTAGGGTTTTTATGGTTTTAGGTGTGACATTTAAGTCTTTAATCCATCTTGAATTAATTTCTGTATAATGTGTAAGGAAGGGATCCAGTTTCAGTTTTCTACTTATGGCTAGCCGGTTTTCCCAGTACCATTTATTAAATAGGGAATCCTTTCCCCATTTCTTGTTTTTGTCAGGTTTGTCAAAGATCAGATGGTTATAGATGTTTGGTATTATTTCTGAGGGTTCTGTTCTGTTCCATTGGTCTATATCTCTGTTTTGGTACCAGTACCATGCTGTTTTGGTTACTGTAGCCTTGTAGTATAGTTTGAAGTCAGGTAGCGTGATGCCTCCAGCTTTGTTCTTTTGGCTCAGGATTGTCTTGGCGATGTGGGCTCTTTTTTGGTTCCATATGAACTTTAAAGTAGTGTTTTCCATTTCTGTGAGGAAAGTCATTGGTAGCTTGATGGGGATGGCATTGAATCTATAAATTACCTTGGGCAGTATGGCCATTTTCATGATATTGATTCTTCCTATCCATAAGCATGGAATGTTCTTCCATTTGTTTGTGTCCTCTTTTATTTCATTGAGCAGTGGTTTGTAGTTCTCCTTGAAGAGGTGCTTCATATCCCTTGTAAGTTGGATTCCTGGGTATTTTATTCTCTTTGAAGCAATTGTGAATGGGAGTTTACTCATGATTTGGCTCTCTGTTTATCTGTTATTGGTGTATAGGAATGCTTGTGATTTTTGCACATTGATTCTGTATCCTGAGACTTTGCTGAAGTTGTTGATCAGCTTAAGGAAATTTTGGGCTGAGAAGATGGGGTTTTCTAAATATGTAATCATGCCATCTGCAAACAGGGACAATTTGACTTCCTCTGTTCCTAATTGAATACCTTTATTTCTTTCTTCTGCCTGATTGCCCTGGGCAGAACTTCCAACACTATATTGAATAGGAGTGGTGAGAGAGGGCATCCCTGTCTTGTGCCACTTTTCAAAGGGAATGCTTCCAGTTTTTGCCCATTCAGTATGATATTGGCTGTGGGTTTGTCATAAATAGCTCTTCTTATTTTGAGATACGTCCCATCAATACCCAGTTTCTTGAGAGTTTTTAGCATAAAGTGCTGTTGAATTTTGTCGAAGGCCTTTTCTGCATCTATTGAGATAATCATGTGGTTTTTGTCTTTGCTTCTGTTTGTATGACGGATTACATTTATTGATTTGTGTATGTTGAACCAGCCTTGCATCCCAGGGATGAAGCCAACTTGATCGTGGTGGATAAGCTTTTTGATGTGCTGCTGGATTCGGTTTGCCAGTATTTTACTGAGGATTTTTGCATCAATGTTCATCAGGGATATTGGTCTAAAATTCTCTTTTTTATTGTGTCTCTGCCAGGCTTTGGTATCAAGATGATGCTGGCCTCATAAAATGCGTTAAGGAGGATTTCCTGTTTCTCTGTTGATTGGAATAGTTTCAGAAGGAATGGTACCAGCTCCTCTTTGGAACTCTGGTAGAATTCGACTGTGAATCCGTCTGGTCCTAGACTTCTTTTGGTTGGTAGGCTATTAATTATTGCCTCAATTTCACAGCCTGTTATTTGTCTATTCAGGGATTCAACTTCTTCCTGGGTTAGTCTTTGGAGGATGTATGTGTCCAGGAATTTATCCATTTCTTCTAGATTTTCTAGTTTATTTGCATAGAGGTCTTTATAGAATTCTCTCATGGTAGTTTGGATTTCTGTGAGATCAGTGATGATAGCCCTTTTATTATTATTTTTTTTTTGCATCTATTTGATTCTTCTTTCTTTTCTTCTTTATTAGTCTTGCTAGTGGTCTATCAGTTTTGTTGATCTTTTCAGAAAACCAGATCCTGGATTCATTGATTTTTTGAAGGGTTTTTTGTGTTTCTAACTCCTTCAGTTCTGCCCTGATCTTATTTATTTCTTGCCTTCTGCTAGCTTTTAAATGTGTTTGCTCTTGCTTCTCTAGTTCTTTGAATTGTGATGTTAGGGTGTCAATTTTAGATCTTTCCTGCTTTCTCTTATGGGCATTTAGTGCTATAAATTTCCCTCTACACACTTCTTTAAATGTGTCCCAGAGATTCTGGTATGTTGTGTCTTTGTTCTCATTGGTTTCAAAGAACATCTTTATTTCTGCCTTCATTTTGTTAAGTACCCAGTAGTCATTCAGGAGCAGGTTGTTCAGTTTCCATGTAGTTGTGTGATTTTGAGTGAGTTTCTTAATCCTGAGTTCTAATTCGATTGCACTGTGGTCTGAGAGACAGTTTGTTATAATTTCTGTTCTTGTACATTTGCTGAGGAGTGCTTTACTTCCAACCATGTGGTCAATTTTGGAATAAGTGCGATGTGGTGCTGAGATGAATGTATATTCTGTTGATTTGGGGTGGAGAGTTCTATTGGTGTCTATTAGGTCTGCTTCGTGCAGAGTTGAGTTTAAGTCCTGGATATCCTTGTTAACGTTCTGTCTCATTGATCTGTCTAATGTTGACAGTGGGGTGTTAATGTCTCTCATTATTATTGTGTGGGAGTCTAAGTCTCTTTGTAGGTCTCTAAGGACTTGCTTTATGAATCTGGGTGCTCCTGTATTAGGTGCATATATATTTAGGATAGTTAGCTCTTCTTGTTGAATTGATCCCTTTACCATTATGTAATGACCTTCTTTGTCTCTTTTGATCTTTGTTGGTTTAAAGTCTGTTTTATCAGAGACTAGGATTGCAACCCCTCCTTTTTTTGTTTTCCATTTGCTTGTAGATCTTCCTCCATCCCTTGATTTTGAGCCTCTGTGTGTCTCTGCACGTGAGATTGATCTCCTAAATACAGCCCACTGATGGGTCTTGACTCCTTATCCAATTTTCCAGTCTGGTCTTTTAATTGGAGCATTGAGCCCATTTACATTTAAGGTTAATATTGTTATGTGTGAATTTGATCCTGTCATTATGATGTTAGCTGGCTGTTTTGCTCATTAGTTGATGCAGTTTCTTCCTAGCATTGATGGTCTTTACAATTTGGCATGTTTTTGCAGTGGCTGGTACCAGTTTTTCCTTTCCATGTTTAGTGCTTCCTTCAGGAGCTCTTGTAAGGCAGGCCTGGTGGTGACAAAATCTTGCAGCATTTGCTTGTCTGTAAAGGGTTTTATTTCTCCTTCACTTACGAAGCTTAGTTTGGCTGGATATGAAATTCTGGGTTGAAAGTTCTTTTCTTCAAGAATGTTGAATATTGGCCCCCACTCTCTTCTGACTTGTAGAGTTTCTGCCAAGAGATCTGTTGTTAGTCTGATGGGCTTCCCATTGTGAGTAACCTGACCTTTCTCTCTGGGTTCCCTTAACATTTTTTCCTTAATTTTAACTTCGGTGAATCTGACAATTATGTGTCTTGTAGTTGCTCTTCTTGAGGAGAATCTTTGCAGCGTTCTCTGTATTTCCTGAATGTGAATCTTGGCCTGCCTTGCTAGGCTGGGGAAGTTCTCCTGGATAATATCCTGAAGAGTGTCTTCCAACTTGGTTCCATTCTCCCCATCACTTTTAGGTACACCAATCAGACGTAGATTTGGTCTTTTCACATTGTCCCATATTTCTTGGAAGCTTTGTTCATTTCTTTTAACGCTTTTTTCTCTAAACTTCTCCTCTCACTTCATTTAATTCATTTGATCTTCAATCACTGATACCCTTTCTTCCACTTCATCGAAAATCGGCTACTGAAGCTTGTTCCATGCATCACGTAGTTCTTGTGCCATGGTTTTCAGCTCCTTCAGGTCATTTAATGTCTTCTCCATGCTGTTTATTCTAGTCAGCCATTCGTCTAACTCTTTTTCAAATTTTTTAGTTTCTTTGTGATGGGTTCGAACATCCTCCTTTAGCTCGGAGAAGTTTGTTATTACCAATCATCTGAAGCCTACTTCTGTCAATTCATCAAAGTCATTCTCTGTCCAGCTTTGTTCCATTGCTGGCAAGGAGCTGCGTTCCTTTGGAGGAGAAGAGGCACTCTGATTTTTAGAATTTTCAGCTTTTCTGCTCTGGTTTCTCCCCATCTTTGTGGTTTTATCTACCTTTGGTCTTTGATGATGGTGACATACACATGCAGTTTTGGTGTAGATGTCCTTTCTGTTTGTTAGTTTTCCTTCTCACAGTCAGAACCCTCAGCTGCAGGTCTGTTGGAGTTTGCTGGAGGTCCACCCCAGACCTTGTTTGCCTGGGTATCACCAGCAGAAGCTGCAGAACAGCAAATATTGCAGAACAGCACATGTTGCTGCCTGATCCTTCCTCTGGAAGCTTCGTCTCAGAGGGGCACCCAGCTGTATGAGGTGTCAGTCGGCCCCTGCTGGGAGATGTTTCACAGTTAGGCTACTCGGGAGCCTAACTCTTAAGGAGGCACTCTGTCTGTCCTCCTATCTCAAACTCCGTGCTGGGAGAACCACTACTCTCTTCAAAGCTGTCAGACAGGGACATTTAAGTCTGCAGAAGTTTCTGCTGCCTTTTGTTCAGCCATGCCCTGCCCCCAGAGGTGGAGTCTACAGAGGCAGGCAGGTCTCCTTGAGCTGTGATAGGCTCCACCCAGTTCGAGCTTCCTGACCACTTTGTTTACCTACTCAAGCCTCAGTAATGGTGGATGCCCCCCCCCCAGGCTCGCTGCTGCCTTGCATTTGGATCTCAGACTGCTGTGCTAGCAGTGAGCGAGGCCCCGTGGGTGGTGGGTGTGGGACCCTCCAAGCCAGGTAGGGATATAATCTCCTGGTGTATCATTTGCTAAGACCATTGGAAAAGTGCAGTATTAGGGTGAGAGTGTCCTGATTTTCCAGGTACCATCTGTCACGGCTTCCCTTGGTTAGGAAAGGGAGTTCCTCAACCCCTTGAGCTTCCCAGATAAGACGATGCCCTGCCCTGCTTCAGCTCACACTCCATGGGCCACATCCACTGTCCAACAAGCCCCAGTGAGATGAACCCAGTACCTCAGTTGGAAATGCAGAAATCGCCCATCTTCTGCATCATTCACACTGGGAGCTGTAGACTGGAGCTGTTCCTATTCAACCATGTTGGAACCCAAAAATCAGTGCTCAAGATTTCAAATAACTACTTGAGATCAGACTCTTGGGTAAAGAACTAGTAACGTCTAGGAAATAAGTAGAGTTCTAAACAGAGTATGGGCTCATTCAAAAGAAAAACGTTACTTAGTAATCATGAGGAGATGGAAGGCTTCCTGATTCCCCCTAGCAATGCTTGGCAACCAAAGATTTGGAGTAGAGGAAGGAGATAGATTTTTCTAGAAATGGGATTATTAGGATAGCTGTGGTCAAAAGACAAATAGACCAAAGAGATAATTGAACTGAAGAACAAAGGCTCTTTGGATGATCTGAATGAAACTATAAGCATTGGGATGCCGAACTAAAGGTGGATTCAGGAAACCTTTGGGGCTTAGGCTGTTGCTTCCAGTTTATTTTCTATATAGTTTTATCTCTAATTTTTTGTCAAAATTTGCATCAGGACTTGAATGATTTGACTACAATTACTGCAACTCTAATTATTTATTTTCTATAAACACAGGCCAAAGAGAGTGGAAAAATGTTAAGCACAAAATGGCATCCAGCAGTTTAAAATTTTTGCTAGTCTATACATGTGGTTGATATAAAGTAATGATACAGGAGGCAACTTTATTATATAAATATTCACCATGCAGTTAAGCTTAATGATGTAACAATGAAACTTTATTAGAAAGTATAGTTTAAATCCTAATTACCCCCCAAAATGACAAGAGCCAAGTACACTGTTGGTTAAAAATACAAAATTATATTTGATTCATTTTGTTTGTTCACAGTAGATTTCTTTCTACTCAGGGAGCCAGAGAAGAAGTGATGATATAAGATGACTATTTAATATATTCAATCCATTTTACCTGTAAATGTGGCCTAAAGCCAGCTGGAAATGTTAATTTCTAGCTTTAGTCATTCCTGTATGTTTAGTCAATGACACTTATAAATATATTTCTCCAATAAAAGGAACACTTTCACACTGTTGGTGGGATTGTAAACTGGTTCAACCATTGTGGAAAACAGTATGGCGATTCCTCAAGGATCTAGATCTAGAAATACCATATGACCCAGCCATCCCATTACTGGGTACATACCCAAGGATTATAAATCATGCTGCTATAAAGACACATGCACATGTATGTTTATTGTGGCACTATTCACAATAGCAAAGACTTGGAATCAACCCGCATGTCCATCAGTGACAGACTGGATTAAGAAAATGTGGCACATATACACCATGGAATACTATGCAGCCATAAGAAAGGATGAGTTCGTGTCCTTTGTAGGGACATGGATGCAGCTGGAAACCATCATTCTCAGCAATCTATTGCAAGAACAGAAATCCAAACACCGCATGTTCTTTCTCATAGGTGGGAATTGAACAATGAGATTACTTGGACTCTGGAAGGGGAACATCACACACCGGGGCCTATTATGGGGAGGGGGGAAGGGGGAGGGATGGCACTGGGAGTTATACCTGATGTAAATGACAAGTTGATGGGTGCTGACGAGTTGATGGGTGCAGCACACCAACATGGCACAAGTATACATATGTAACAAACCTGCACGTTGTGCACATATACCCTAGAACTTAAAGTATAACAAAAAAGAAAAAATATATATATATTTCTCCAAATAGGTCAATATTATACATATCTCATTGAGAAAAATTACTAATTAATTTACTTCTTGCTTATCTCGGATTTATTCTGAAATGTATTATGTTATTATGATAGATTGCAAATAGAAAAACGTGTCTTTTTCTCTCCTTAAAAAGCTAACATTTGCTGGGCACAGTGGCTTATCCCTATAATCCCAGCACTTTGGGAGGCCAAGAGAGGAGGATGGCTTGAGCCCAAGATTACGAGACCAGCCTGAGCAACATAGTGAGACCTTGTCTCTACGAAAAAGTTTTAAAATTAGGCAGGCATGGTGGTGGTGCATGCCTGTAGTCCCAGCTACTCTGGAGGCTGAGGTGAAAGGATCACTTGAGCCCAGGAAGTTGAGGCTGCAATGAATCATGTTCATGCCTCTGCCCTCCAGCCTGGGTGACAGAGTGTGACACTGTCTCAAAATAAGTCAATAAATAAATAGCATTTGAGAGTTTGGATTTTTTACCTATGGAGCTGTTGTGAGGACTGAAGTTCAGTCAAGAGGGTGAGGATAGGCTTTGAACTTTAAGTATTAATCTTTATCAGTTTTATCTTAAATGTGTGCATGAGGTGTTCTGAAAAGAATACAGATTATTACTATTGACTTAAGAAGCAAATAATGATTGTGTAATTCTCTTTACTCTGAATGGTACCCCTGGTCAATAGGATGAAACCTAATTACAGTGCCCTAGAAAGACAAACTTCTACCATAAGAGAAAAAGGGAGAAAAATTGATTTTCTCTGCTTATGTACGGGAGAAAGACATAGCTGCCTCCTCCTACCCTCCCAAAATAAAGGAGAAAAATATTTCCTTCTTAGACATGGATGAAAAAGAACCCATCTTCTCACTGTAATTTTTTGGAATGTAAATACATCTCTCCAACGCCACTGGATTTTATGACAGAAATATGTGTACATAGTTTCAGGCCTTTTTCTCCCTTGAAATATAAATTCATACCTTTCGAATTAGGTCAATCTCTGGAGTTTTTTTTTTACTGTCTGTACAGTTGTAAATAAACTTCCCAAGTCTTGCTCTCACTTGAGGATCCCAACTTTCAGAAAAATTTATTTAGAAGGCCCCACTCCCCAGAAACACAAAAACATTTCCTCTTTCTCCACAATAGATTATCTAGGGCAATTTTGGAAAGAGGTGATAGGAAAATTGGAAAATAAGTTACAGGCAATATGCGGAGGTCCATGAACACTTAGCCAGGATGTCAGCTAGAGTGACTACTTGACATGTGACATGTTTAGAACACAACCCCAGAGCAGTGCAGGGACAGCTTCTAGGCAAAAGTTCTCACGTGAAAGAGGTCAGCATCAGGTATAAAAGCTTATAAGATAAACTTTGTTTCAGGATGCAGAAAGATTCTTTGAAAATGTATAAATTGCAAGGGAGTAAAATCAAAAACAAAGTAGAGAAATGGGATAGTGTTCTGTGTTGAGCAGGTATGTACAAACCTGTCCCCAAAGGCGGCTGGGGCTGAGAAGCCAAAGAAAGAGGCTGACAAATCCAGTTCCTCAGAAAGGAATATTTAATAGGGACTTAGGAACAGAGCAATATCCAGGTCAGCCATGAGATGGTGGATCCCTGCACCCACTCGCCATTAAGTACCCTTTACTTAGCAAGCTTTTATGGTAAAGACATGTGCAGCTGGGCAAGGGCGGCAGTTAGATAAGCATCCTTATGTGGGGTTATTTATGCTCCAGGCATTGTTTAGAGACCTTGCTGCAGAACAGCTTATCATGCAGGAGTGAAATGTTGGTTATCATAGCAGTTTCGCTTTAAGATGGCGTCACTCTTGCCATGCAGCAAGCTGTTTTCCTATAGATAAGAACTTGGTTCTTTATGTTATGAAATTTCTAAATTGTATACCTAGATGGGTCATTTTAAAATTCATTCTTTCACACTTGTTGTGCCCTTTCCTTTTGAAGACTCATGTCTCTTCCCTTCAGTCCTGGAAAGTTTTCCTTTATGATTTTTTTGATAATTTCTTTCCTTCTCTGTTTTCTATTCTCATTTTTAAAAATTTCTGTTAATTAGGTCCCAGATTTATTGGATTAATATTCTGCCTCCTCTTATATTTTCTGTGTTTTTTCTTGACTTTTGTCCTATATTCTGGAAGATTTCCTTGACTATTGTTCCCTCTTTCTAATATTATTAATTTATGCAAATATATATTTAAGTTATAAAACCTCATTATTATTCTGTTCGTCATAGCTTTATATTTTGTTTTATGAATGGAATATCTTCATACATATCTGAGGGTAATATTCAGAATATTTCATTTTTTATTATTTTTTAAATTATCTGTTTTCCCTATAGTTATTTTTTTCCTGTGAGGAGAAAAAAAGGAGCTCAGAGCTGTCTGAAGAATATAAAGTGTGAAAAACTTACCAAACTCAGAGAGAAATGAGAATGAGCCTTCAGTCATGAGGCTGGGGGACACCCACCTGCACATACCTCATATGGGGAATTGTTTAAAGGCAATTTGTTCTTTCTTTCCTTCCCTGTAGTTTCCACACTCACTGATAAATTTCCTAAAATGCTATCACAAGTTGCACAATGTGACCCTCACCCATTATCTTCATGTTCCTGGAATCTGCAATGCAAAGGACAATGTACACTTAATCAATAGCTTATGTTCGACTCAGAAACTGCCCCTTCATTTTTCCTTTAAAAGCACATTTGCAACTGTTGCTAATCAAAGCATATGATCAGGGTAATTTGAATCTGTCTCTCAAGTTGAAGGCCTCAAATTTGGCCCAAAGACACCCTCTACTTATAATAATATTGCCCCAGTTTCTTTCTTTAGGTTGATACCTGTTTGGCTATGCTTTTACAATAAAGCTTTTTTCAAATGTCACATGATCCATTATTATCTGTCCATATTTAACAATAAAAAGTGTGACTAGGGGCTGTAAAAAGTAGTTGGGACTTCCTAACTGACAACTTCTTCAGTTTGGAGTGAATGTTACAGAGCCAGCAGTTCTGATGGTGCACCCCAAATGCCAAAAGGAAGGAGTTTCTGCTCTGTGGTGCTAACTTTCACACAAATTTTTCTGGTTCTCCTAAGACACTTTTATAAAAAGAAAGATTCCTGGCAATTTTTGTTAAACTTAGCATGTGACTGTAGGTCAAGTATTGAGATATTGGAGGACAGGATCTTCCTTATAGACTGCCAGTTAGTTCAACTCTTTGATGCACCAACCCTCACTCCAGCCCTTCTTCAATTTACACTCCTCGACTTCTTAGTTTTTCTGGAATTCCCCTTTACTTTATGGCTTCTCCAGTTGTAGCACCCATTTAGAATACTGTAGGTGAAGTTTGCTCCTCCCTTTATCAGCTGACACCATTCTTTCTGCTTTCTGTATTCTGCATCTTTGTTGTAAACTTGCACCTGCTAAGATGCTCTTTCCTGCTGTGTGTATTGCTGTTATTGTAACAATTTTTATTAATTTTCATCAATTTTTGAGTTATCAAACATTCCGAATGTAAACACATGTACTTGGTCACAGACTAGGCACTACGCCCAAGGTCTAACCTCTATAGCTAAACAAAAATATTCTATGAGGTGCTTTGTGAAAGAATTCAGAGGGAGAAAGCAGAAATAAGGAAGCCAGATCCATGTTAGCTGAGCCTTAAACCAAATTTCATTCATCCTGAAAAACAAACAAAAACAAAATACACCCCAACAGGTAGAGGATGAGATGTAGCTGAATATAAAATCTAATATTCCATAAATCATGTAATATATATGACTGTTTAACAGCTAAATACAAGTGAGGCAGCCAACAAATATGCTAAAATAATCTCTACTGTAGGAAGATTCCAGCTATGTGACTCTTATAGATCAATCCTGTTCCCTAGAAAGCAGCTACTTTGGATTTCACAGCTGAGTTTTGGTGATTATCCCACTTACATGCTTTCCTAGTAGACTAACCATTCCTTGTAAACATTTACATGCTACAGATGTTATCTCCAATAATTCCATCAAATCAAATGGAACAAAGCACAGTAATAAAAACCAGGATTGTTCTATATTTTAGAGGATCTATTTCTTCCTAGCATCTGTGGGAAATCCTTGGATTAGGATAATGTTTTCATTATAGTCTCAGAAAAAGTGAATTATTACCGATTTGAATGGACAGTAGATAGTACAGTTAGGCACCTTGGGTGTCAACAATTAATGGTTTGATTCTCTGCATGGTAAATCAATATGTACTTGGGATATACAATTGGTACACAACATAAAATATGTGGCTTAGATATACTTTATAATTAAATTTTACACTTTTTGAAATGCTGTAATTAACACAGACCAGATTATTCTCTAATTGTGTGTATTAAGTAAAGTACTTTGCAAAATGAGCAATACTTTGAACTATATATAAGTATTATTCTAAAAAATCAAACAACCATATAATTTTAAAATCATAGTACTAAAGCAATTATAATAAAATGTTTAATGAAGTTTAAAATAACAAATACTTACGTAGTTTTAAATTTCATAATGCTTAAAAGTTTATAATAAAAAATACTGTTGCTTTGTTCCCCATCCTCCCATATAATTCCTTGGGGAAATTAACAAGCTAATACAGGTGTACATTAAGTTTTTTATCCTAAAACACATATAGGCATATTCTTTTTAAATTAAGTAGGTAGAATTCACATACCACAAAACTAACAAATATAAAGTGTACAATTCAGGATTTTTAGTCTATTCATAAGTCTATCACAGAGTTCAACAATCACCATTATCTAATTTCAGAACATTTTCATCACCCACGCCACCCACTAAAAAACTGACATACTCATTAAGCAGTCATCTCTTTCTAACCTACCTGTCTCTGTGAATTTGCCCTTTCTGGACATTTCGAATATAAATGGAATAACACATATGTGGCCTTTTGCATCTGGCTTCTTTCACTTACCAAAATGTTTTCAAGGTTCATCCATGTTGTAGCACATATCAATACTTTGTTCCTTTTCATAGCTCAATAATATTCCATTGTATGGATATACCATATTTATTTATCCATTCATCAGTTCCTATAATTTGTTTGGGTTGTTCTGTTGTGATTTTGATTTGTGTTTCCATAGTGATTAATGATATTGAGAAAAATTTCCATATACCTGTAGGCCATTTGTATACCTTCTTTGGAGAAATGTCTACTCAGTTTCTTTGCCCATTTAAAAAAAAATGAATTATTTGTCTTCTTGAGTTGTAAACACTCTTTATATATTCTGGATGCTAGACCATTATCAGATATAGGGTATACAAATATTTCACCCATCTTGTGGGTTGTCTCTTATCTTTTTTTTTTTTTTTTTTTAAGTTACCTTAAATTCTGGGATACATGTACATACAGAATGAGCAGGTTTGTTACACGGATATACATATGCCATGGTAGTTTGCTGCACCTATCAACCCGTCATCTAGGTTTTAAGCCCCACATGCATTAGGTATTTGTCCAAATGCTCTCCCTCCTCCTTACCCCCAACGCCCCCCCCGACAGGCCCCCACGTGTGATGTTCCCCTCTTTGTGTCCATGCATTCTTCTTGTTCAACTCCTACTTATGAGTGAGAGCATAAGCTTTTTGGTTTTCTGTTCCTGTGTTAGTTGGCTGAGAATAATGGTTTCCAGCTTCATCCATGTCCTGCAAATGCCATGATCTCATTCTTATTAACGGCTTCATAATATTCCATAGTATTCCACATTTTCTTTATCCAGTCTATCATTGATGGGCTGGTTCCAAGTCTTTGCTATTGTAAATAGTGCTGCAATAAACATACATGTGCATGTGTCTGTAGAGTAGAATGATTCATAATCCTTTGGGTATATACCCAGTAATGGGATTGCAGAGTCAAATGGTATTTCTGTTTCTAGATCCTTGAGGAATTGCCACACTGTCTTCCACAATGGTTGAAATAATTTACACTCCCACCAACAGTGTAAAAGCCTTCCTATTTCTCCATGTCCTTTCCAGCATCTGTTGTTTCCTGACTTTTTAATGATTACCATTCTAACTGGAGTGAGATGGCATCTCATTGTGGTTTTGATTTGCATTTCTCTGATGACCAGTGATGATGAGCATTTTTTCATATGTTTGTTGGTGGCGTAAATGTTCTCTTTTGAGAAGTGTCTGTTCATATCCTTCACCCATTTTTGGATGGGGTTGTTTTTTTCTTGTAAATTTGTTTAAATTCTTTGTAGATTCTAGATATTAGACCTTTGTCAGATGGGTAGATTGCAAAAATTTTCTCCCATTCTCTAGGTTGCCTGTTCACTCTCATGATAGTTTCTTTTGCTGTGCAGTTCTTTAGTTTAATTAGATCCCATTTGTCAATTTTGGCTTTTGTTGCAATTGCTTTTGATGTTTTAGTCTTGAAATCTTTGCCCATGCCTGTATCTTGAATGTATTGCCTAGGTTTTCTTCTAGGGCTTTTTGGTTTTGGGTTTTACATTTTAATATTTAACCCATATTAAGTTAATTTTTTGTATAAAATGTCAGGAAGGGATCCAGTTTCTGTTTTCTGTATATGGCTAGCCAGTTCTTTTATCTTTCTTGACAGTGTTCTTTGATGCACAAAATTTTTTAATTTTGATAAAGTGTAATTTATTTTTTTTATTTTATTGTGTGAGCTTTAGGTGCCATATTTGAGAAACTATTGTTTAATTCAAGCTCATAAACATTTACACTTATTTTTGCTAAGAGTTTAATAATTTTAGCTCTTACATTAAAGCATTTGATCCATTTTGAGTTAATTTTTATACATGGTATGAGACAGGGGTACAACTTTATACTTTGCTCATGCATAACTAGTCCTCCTAGCACCATTTGTTTAAAAAATTATTTTCCTCCACTTAATTGTCTTGGCCCCATTGTCAAAAGTTAATTAATTATGTCTAATATTGAAGGCAATGATGTAGTATCTTAGATTCTAGTAAAAAACTTCAGAAAGCCTATGTCACTTTTATCCTCTATCTTTTATGTTTGATTATTTTTCCCTTTCTAGAAACTTTTAGAAATGTCTATTAATTCCAAATATTTTGATATTTTACTATCAATTCATTGATGTAGGAAATTTTCAAATTCTCCATGTTAGACCTTTATTCCGACATTCAAACTGCAGCAGTTTTGAAACATGTCTACAAATCTTTGACACTCCCCCACTCAACAGGTGGGTCTCTGTTCCATCTGCTTAAGTCTGAGCTGAATATAACAACTTCTTTATAACTAAGAGCATTAATTGGTGAGAATATTATGTGACCTTCCAAGGTTAGGTCATTAAATATAATGAAGCTTCCATGTTGCATTTCTGGGACACTCACACTGGCTGCTTGAGCTACCATGTAAGAAATTTGCCTACCTTGTAATCTCCATTTTGTGTGGAAGGCCAGGTCACATGAAGAGTTCAGACACAGTCCATATGGCTTTAGCTAAGGTCAAGGATGAAAGTCAGCATTGACCAGGCTCAGTGGCTCACACCTGTAAACCTAGTGCTTTGGTAGGCCGAGGCAGACTGATCACTTGAGCCCAGGAGTTCGAGGCCACCTTGGGCAACATGGCACAACCCAGTCTCTACAAAAAAAATTAGCCAGGCATAGTGATGCGCACGTTTTGTGGAAGGCTGAAGTGGGAGGATCACTTGAGCCTGGGAAGTGGAGGTTGCAGTGAGCCATGATCACACCACTGCACTCCAGTCTGGGTGACATGTTAAGACCCTGTCTCAATAAACAAAACAAAAAATCTCAGCATCAATTTCCAGGTAGATGAGTGAGGATGATTCTAGATGATTTCAGGACCCTATTGTTAAGTAACCTATAGCCATTGTTTCCAGCTGAGGGCCCTGAAACTGTGTAGCAGAAACAAGCCATTCTTCCTGGGTCCTGTCCAAATTCTCAACTCCTTTAACCATGAGCATGATAAAATGAATGTTTAAAGAGCTAGATTTTAGAGTATCTTGTTACTTGGCAATAGTGACCAGAGCACCAATCTTTCAATTTTGGACAATAATAGCTTCCTCCCTCTCATCTCTTTTTCTGAAACTCCTTTTAGTTGGATGTTGGTCCACCTAGAATGATCCTCTAATGGTCTTACCTTTTGTTCTCCCATGACATGTTACTTTGTCTTTTTGTTGTTTTTTTGTGTGTCTGTATTTATCTGTGTGTGTGTGTGTGTGTGTGTGTGTGTAGGGGAAAGATTTTCCTTAATTTTTTCAAATTCTTTTGTTGAATTTTAAAATTTTTATCATAGTATTAACTTATAATAATTTTTATTCTTGTGGTCTGCTACTTTTTATTAAATCCTACTTTTTTTGACATGCATACAATATCATATGCTTCTTCCCTGAAGATATTAATTTTGGAGTTCTGTGTTATATTTTCTCTGGCTGCTCTAGTTCCTTTTCTTCTGTTACTTACTTCACCTTAGTTTTTTCTATCTCGAAGGCATTTCTTAAATGCCTGGTGATCCTTGGCTATCTCTTCACGTTTGAGTAAATTTGTAACTACACGCGCATGATAAGTATTTGCTGACTTCCAGGCTTCACGTTAAATAACGTTTTTATTTGTGTACTACCAAATCCCAATGTTTTAAAGTTATATTTTGTGAGGCTATTTCATTTTCCTAGGGAAGAATCTATGATCTCCTGCCTGTGCAAGCAATTCAGGTAATATCCACTTGGCTATAGTTCATACTGGCACCGGAATGGGGGCAGGCATTGAGAGTTTCAACATTCATTTAATTCCCCAATCTTAGCCTCTTGCCTCCTGCTACTCTGCTGCTTCTCCTATACTAGTCTGGGACCAGTCTGACTCATCTATTCCAAACAATGAAACCTTAGACTCTTTAGGGGTCAGGAGGAATGTAATGATTCAGGGAGCAGATCTGGAAGCTAAGTACAATTAATGTAGACCTTCAATAATCCTCCTATATCTGCCCTATATTTGAAGTTGCCTTCTCTAAGACTTTGAACTCCCAGGCTTTCTTAAGAAATAATGCTTTTTGTTTGTTTGTTTTTTCCATCAGAATCGTACTCTGATTGTAATTTTCTTTGCTCCTAAAGGTCAGGTATCACTCATTTGTATGTTTTCTGTCTTCTAAAAACATGTTGTAATGTTTTATCTGCTCTTATCTCTTTTTCTTTCTGCTTTGTGATGGTGGTTTTATACTTTCTTTTAAAAATGTTTTCTGTTTTTTTAGTGGAGTTTGGGAAAAATAGTTTTAGCCATGTTGAACTGATATTTTGCAATTAGTTTAAAAAACTCTGCAAGTAAATTATCAGTTTTTATGAAGGAATATCTTTGTTTCACTTATTTATTTTTTCAAATTTATTTGCTTAAATTGACTGATAAAATTGTGTGTATTTCTTCTATACAACATGATGTTTGAAGTATATACACATTGTTACATCTGTCTAATTAACATGGTTGAATCTGTCTAATTAACATATACATACATTACCCCATGTAGTTATTATTTGTGTGGTGAGAGCACTTATTCACAATCAACATTTTTAAGAACATGATACATTATCATTAGCTATAGTCACCATGCTGTATAATAGATCCCTTGAAATTTTTCCTCCTATCTAACTGTAACTTTGTATCCTTTGACTAACATCCCTCAACTCCCCAGTTGCTCCTCAACTGACCTAGCCTCTGGTAACCACCATTCTTTTGTATATTTCTAGAAGATCAACTTTCTTAGCTGCTACATGCGTGAGATCATGAGGTATTTGTCGTGCTGTGTCTGGCTTCTTTCACTTAACACAATGCCTTCTAGGATCATCTATGTTGTATATGACAGGATTTCCATAAAATGGCTGAACATCCGTTTTTAGGACATGGTGCATGCAACATAGTACTAATAATATGATTGTTTATATTAGTATAAGTAATGATATCACAATATTTAATATAACTGAGCTTCTATGACATCTAAAATTATACTACACTATATATGGAAACTTTTTTTTGCATTATATTCTTTGGAAAATATATATATATACTTACATATATACACACACACACATACTTTATATATGTAAACATATACCACATTGTATGTTTCCAGTTACATATGTATTTATATTTCAGAATATGTGGAAGTAGTTTTTCCTAGAGAGGTTGGAGTCTGGGACTTGGTAAAGAAGGAATTGGGCAATTCTTTAACTCACAATGCTTGGTTTTGACTGATAAATTAATTACAATACTTTCCATCTACCGTACACTTGGGGAATTTACTTAAATCTACTCTCAGAGCTGACCTCCTAAGAGAATACAAGTCAATTATGGTTCGAGCTCTTCTTGTCTCATTAGCTACTTGAATAATAATACATTTGAATGATGGCCCAGGAGACTAGCATTAGGAAGTGCTTGTCTCAGTCCCAGATGAGCTTCTTGGATAATCCTAACTGTCTATTATTATTTCAAGCTGTGCCACAAGACTGACTCAGTAGTGTTCCACTCACTTCCTGAAAAACTGGTGGGGTATAGCTTTATCTGTTTTTAATATATAAAGATCCAATTGTACTAGACATCTGTAGTTACGGGAATTATTTTCAAGTCATCAAAGCTGCTTCAAGAAAAGAACCAAGTAATATGTGAGTTTTGCTTATTTTCCACTGGTAAAATAGAAAAGTACAGTGTTACTAAAAGGATTGAGTGTTAAAGGTTTTTTAAAATGACTATTTTCTATGTAGCCAAAAATCACACCTAGCGCAAAATTATTTTATTATTCTCATGGTCAGCCATGTTTTGATGCATAGAGTGGAAACAAGCTGTGGACTTGTCTATAAAATTTCACAAATAACTATGACTTGGGTCATTATTTAAGTAAGTTGTTTAAGATAAATTATTATTTCATAAATTATTCCCAAACATTGGAAAAAGGAGAGCTAAGTGCAACAAATACAATATGATTGAAGTCCGAATTTGTAAAACAAAAGCAAACCAATAGTAACAATATAAACCACAGTCTCAGAAGAAATATGATTGTTCCCTTACAAGATGTATTTTTAATTATCTGTATGTGTAAAACTAGAAATAAAATCAATTGGTCTTTGAATTGATCTTTATAAGACTTTAGAGAACGTGATGTCAAAGAACAAAACCCAGCAACGTTCTCTAGTGCCTAAGGGGAAGGTGTTTCCTATTTGATTAGTGCTTCATTTTGAAAATGTATTTAGCTGACCTGCAGCCATCGTTTTACAGCACATCTTTCATCTTATAAAGTGCAGATCCTCACTATTTGGGACATTAACCCTTCTTCTCAGAAACCCCAGAGTTTAGAGATAACGTGAATATAAGTTTTCTCTAATTCTAAGTTCTATATTATCGCTAAATCTTTCCCATTGTATGTTAACATAAAATCCCTTATATAGACATTATTCCTGGAAAGTTCTGGATTTCCTATAAAGAGATTTCTGCTTACACTTTTCTAGAGAATTCATGAATTTTTATATATGTTCATGCACATGTTCATACAAAGTATGTGCAACTGACTACATATTGGATTTTTTGAGTTGATAGATTGTTCTGTGCATGTGAAATGACTAGATTATAGGTGAGTCAACTTTCATATTGGCTTTTTGTTGATACATGAGAATCACCACATAAGCGGATGCCTGTGGTGACTAATATTGATCAGCAAAAGAATGATGAAATTTATCATGCCTTTTGCAAATTTACTCACCAACTGGAAACTTCATCTCAATTAACACGTTTCGTTTAAGCATAAAGACCCCAACTAAAATGGAGATGAGATTATTTTAGAAGAGGTTAGTTAGCATCATCCTTCTATAATGAGATATATTTAATTCATTTCGGTGGATAGTATTTGTAAACAAATGTGGCCTAGGATTGAAACACTTTCTCTATTAACTTTTAAATATTAAATAGGTCCTTAATGTTAAACATTACAACATAACAGGTAGCCCCCTCCTCCTGTCTGTTTCTTCTCATAGCTTGAAAACAAATTATCTTAGTCTATGCAGGTGAATGTTTTCTGATGCTAATATAAGGATCTCACTGATCTCATTAAAGAAAAGAGCATGCTGAATATATTGTTTTTCCTGTACTTCTGCTCAGTTGAGTACTCTGAAAGCATGCTGCCTATTCTTCAAAAGACAGTGACAAATCTAATTGGGATTGGCAGTGACTATGGACTGAATTGTGTCACCACAAACTCATATGTTGAAGCCTTACCCCACAATATGGCTATATCTAGACACAAAGTCTTTAGGGAATAATTAAGGTTAAATAAGGTCAAGGGTCAGGCCCTAATCTGATAGGACTGATCCCTTACAAGAAGAGACTCTCTCTCTCTCTCTCTCTCAGTGTGTGTGTCTCTCTCTCTTTCTGCCATGTTGGACACAGCCGTAAGCTGGCCATCTGCAAGCCAGGAAGAGGGCCCTGACCAGAAAAAGAACCCTGCTGAACCTTGATTTGGACTTCCCAGCCTCTGGAAATGTGATACAATTATTCTTTGTCGAACTGCCCCATGCATGATATTTTGTATAGCAGCCTGAGCTGGCTAGTACAACAGTTCACAATTAGGGTACTTTCATAGAAGGTCTGTTGTCAGATTGAACAAGATGCCTTGCTTATTGAAAAACAAACTGATTAATTATAAATTATAATGAATTAGACAACTGCTATAGAGAAAAACAACACTTTTCCTTATAATTATAGGATAAAAAATATCTTCGATAATGTCACTGCTGTATTTAACAAAAGTTTTAAAATATTATGGTTATTTTATGTGTGTCTGTAAGAATCTTGAAATATTTGTAACAGTGGTTACAAATCCTTAAGTTCAATAATTGTATAATAATAACAAAGATGCATCATATTTATTGAGTATTTACTATGTTCTAAGAAACATAATTACATGATATGTTTTAAACTTAACACTATGAAGTAGATACTGTTATTTTTCCCATTTCACAGATGATGAAATTGACCACATATATGGGAACACAAGGATTTCATCAAATAGTCTTAATGTCTCATTAAACCACAGTGCCCAGTGCTGCACCTTGGCCATGGAGATATGTCTGCAACGTAAATCATAGGCTGATATCCACGGGACAAGGCTGCCCTGGATAACTGGAGATAAGCTGCCAGATTTTTCACTCTTGTCTCCCTTTTTGCAGATGGTGTTTAGATCTTTTTTTTTCTCATGAACAGATTTTTTTACTTTGAACAGAGAAAAAAAAATTACCTAGATAAGAGCTTCCTCATTTACCATCACTTTCCAGTTTTGCATACTTAAGCTTATACTCAGGATTAGTTTGAATTTGAGGTGTTCTCAAACACTTACGACAACTCTTGAAAAAGGCTAAACTTATTCCTTACATATTGAGCCTTTCTAATTTCTTCTCTGAGAGTAATCATAATTTCAATTTTTGAAATGTCTTATTTATATCCCTACTTATGGAGAAAAAGTAAAAGAGGATGGAGAGCTCTCTTTGGAGCCCAGGACATTTCCAGAGCAAATCAACTATCTCCACTTTTCTTAGATTCTATCTCTATAGTGGGTCCAGGCCCAATAAAAGATTCTCAAAATTTTTGAGAGCCACGAAATAAGTAAACCAATGATTCTTTTCAAGATAACGTCCTATCTCTCCCACTTCTCCTAGACCACTAAAATGAAAGGGAGAGGAGGGGGGCAGATATACACCAGGAGAATTCTTCCATGGACCTATGGAAAAGGGAAGGGAGTGAAACTGCTAATGGATACATCAGTAGGCAGCAAATGCATGTACTTTCCTGTGCTTCCTGCTGTGAATGTCTCTTGGGAGGATCAGTACCACCTGGTCCCTCATCATCTAGATATGGGTTTCCTAGCCAAAGCAGATTGTTACCACATTTTCCCCAAAGCCAGTGTTTATTATGTCACAGAAGAGGCATTAAACAAACACCAACAAACACAAGCTCATCATGTAGTGAAATGAATATATTTTAAAATATTGCTATTTGATATCATATATTCAATATATTAAAAATATTGCTATTTGATACCATACCAAATATTACCAAAATCTGCATTAAGGGAATAATTTTCTCTATAAGAAATAACCTCTTGTTCTTAAGGGTTAGTTAGGGACTTGTTTGGTTAAGTATTCCTTGAAAGGATAGGAAATCTATCTAGATTGTCAAACGAGTGGCTACAGAGACAGGTGAATCAGAGAAGGCTTCCCAAGACTGATTTGTGGTGTGGATTTTGTCCATGTGCCTAACAGATGGCCATAATTATTGTGACCATCATAACACAATTTATGAAATGTACTACAACAGGCAAAAATATGAAAAATTGATACAAATTAATAAATGGAATGCAGTTAAGAAAGGATTAAAATGAGAAAAAATAAAATAGTTCAAAATAAATTAGTATCTTTTTAAAAAGTGACTTTTTTAAAAAAGTGAAAGAATTGGAAATCAGAAAAATAAAAATTTAGGAGTAAAAAATAGTGATAAAATTACATATAAGATAAAAGATAAAATGCTAAAAGTAAAAAATTTATAACATGTAAAAAACTGCATAAAACACCTCTCATACATGCTGCAATTATAAAAGCAGGTGGATTGTACAATGAGAATAAGGATTAAAGATTTTAAAATATTGAGTACAGATTATAATACAAAACTATGGAAAATAAACAAGACCAAGAAAACCAAACACGGAAACGAAAGTAATAATTATTAAACAACTAGTTAGTAAAATTAAAAAGCTATAGGGTTGGGCATAGTGGCTCATGCCTGTAATCCCAGTACTTTGGGCTGCCGAGGCAGGCGGGTCATTTGAGGTCAGGAGTCCAAGACCAGCTTTGCCAACATGGTGAAAACCCATCTCTACTAAAAATACAAAAAAATTAGCCAGACATGGTAACATTCGCCTGTAATCCCAGCTACTTGGGAGGCTGAGGCAGGAGAATGGTTTGAACCCAGGAGGCAGAGGTTGCAGTGAGCCAAGATCGCCAAGATTGCACCAAGATGTACTCCAGCCTGGGTGACCAAAAAAAAAAAAAAAAAAAAAAAAAAAAACTATAAAAATTAAGATGTCATAAATCAATATAATTTTAAAAAATTTTAGAAAACATATCAAGATATAAATTTGGATATTGCCGAGATGTGTGGATCCGCAAAGTTAATGGCATGACCTTAGTATGGCGATCAAAATAATTCTTTATAGTAGAAATTACTAATTCCATGAAAGAAGAAACTACTTTACACCTATCTGAATACACGTATCTGTCTATATTTTAAAGGTTAACATTTGGAACTACTTAGAAAAAAAAATCTTTATAAACTCTTACAGTGGAGTGGAAAGAAAAACATTATTTCCATTTTAGTATAAAGTGAAGTATAAACGAATGATTACCCACATCAAGATAAACTATCTCAGTTTGGAATTTTTTTTTATGATTCTGTTTTAGAAACCAAGAATAGTCTTCAAGAACTAAAATAATGAACGCTGTGAGTCAAACAAATGAACGTTTTTATTATGATATGACCTTTTCGTCTGTTTGGTCCTGATGCTGGTGTGATGTCCTTTTCTGGATAAAGAATAAATAGGCCAGCTAAGTAATTTCTGAATTCCAAATTTAGCCTTCCTTTTGTTTTTAGTTCAGCAGAGGAGAATGATATGGCAAACAGCCTTGAGAAGGTAGGAGAATGAGTCTGTGTGTGCTATTAATACCTACATTATTTTGTCCACACAAGAGTCAAACCTAAAGAGACAGCAGAAGGAATAGTAGGTTGAGTCACAGGTGAAGAGGCTCTGGGGTTTAGCTGGGGACACAGAATGAGCAGATGTCTGAAGGATGAGAGGTGGGGATCCAGGAACTGGTAATAGGGAAACTTCAATGTTGTTCTATAGAAGATGAAGAATTGTAGATGAAAATGCCTATTTTACACTTCAGTTGTCCCCCCAAGGACCTGTCCCCTAGAGAGACATCAGGAGGGGACAGAGTGGCTTTGGCTTTATCCTGCTTTTCTGTAGCCAAGTTCTGTTTATAACACTCTCCTCTCCCTGCCTTGGTGCTCCATGTCTTTTTACTGTCCACAGCCTCCTGATGCACCAAGAACCCACACACACACAACCAACTTCTCTGCTCCCTTCAAAGCACCATGTGCTAAATATTTGATCTCTGCTCAGATTCCCAGTCTTAAACTGAATCTGATGTCAACTGGATTGTAAAGAAAAGCAATTAGATTATACTAATTCATACCAGACGTGTGAATAACTGATAACCCCACCCACTTCCAATCACTTTAAGAAAAATTTGCATTGTAAAATAAGACATGTTAATCCTAATAAATATTCAATTAGTAGTTCAGTCAATATGAGAAAGTAAGAAAAAGATTTTTGAAAAGTCTGGGATTGCAAAAAAATTTGTGGGGAGAAGGAACATATTTAATGACTTCTAAGTGTTTATATACTTTATTTCCAAATTCTATTCTTGAATCCTGGGATATACTTTTTAGTGCCTGGTCAAATATGGTCTGTGATTTTTCCACCTTTCTGTGTATTAATTAGTGTAATGTTTTAGGTACCAGATCCATCTTGGTTACTTCCTTGATGAAAGTTTTAGTGCTTTTTGACAACACAAACTATTAGTAAAATCCTTGTCCTGCTCCAGTTTCTTTCTAAGTCATAACAATTGAATTCTTACATATGTATACATGTGCCATGTTGGTGTGCTGCACCCATTATCTTGTCATTTACATTAGGTGTATCTCCTAATGCTATCCCTCCCCCCACCCCCTCCCCACAATAGGACCCAGTGTGTGATGTTCCCCTTCCTGTGTCCAAGTGATCTCATTGTTCAATTCACACCAATGGGTGAGAACATGTGGTGTTTGGTTTTCTGTTCTTGCGATAGTTTGCTGAGAATGATGATTTCCAGCTGCATCCATGTCCTTACAAAGGACACGAACTCATCCTTTTTTATGGCTGCATAGTATTCCATGGTGTATATGTGCCACATTTTCTTAATCCAGTCTGTCACTGGTGGACATGCGGGTTGATTCCAAGTCTTTGCTATTGTGAATAGTGCCGCAATAAACATACGTGTGCATGTATCTTTATAGCAGCATGATTTATAATCCTTTGGGTACATACCCAGTAATGGGATGGCTGGGTCAAATGGTATTTCTAGTTCTAGATCCCCAAGGAATCGCCGCACTGTTTTCCACAATGGTTGAACTAGTTTACATATACCCTAGAACTTAAAGTATAAATAAATAAATAAATAAATAAGCAGCCAGAAGTACCGACCGAGAGTTGGGGAATAATGAATCTGCAAATCATTATTGATTAAGCTGTGAATTCAAGATTGCTCCTTAACCTAAGAAAATTTCTGGACCCATACTTTTTTCTTTTATTTTGTCAAATGAATTCAATTCAATTAGTAGTTATTGAACACTTATTAAATGCATGATACTCTAGGAAAGTGAAAAATATTCAGATTCAATCTTTGACCTGTTTGTTAGGGAATACAGCTTCCCGAAGCAATGTCAAGGTACTCTCCCAACCCCACCTACTCTCTCTCCTCAAGGCAGAAGTCTAAGTCGTTTGCTTACGGGAGATTTTGTCCTATAGCAGGTGCACAAGTCGTATATTTAGGCCTTTAGCCCAACTCCTCAGCCCACCCTGGGGAGTGGCTTTTAAGGAGTAACTATAATTTCCAGACCTGACTGCAGAGTCACTCAGAACAGTGGTGGAACCCGAAGTCCCCATTCATAAAGCAGCTAAGATAGCTAAGAATCCAAGCCCGGCTGGGCGCGGAGGCTCACGCCTGTAATCCCAGCACTTTGGGACCCCGAGGAGGGCGGATCATGAGGTCAGGAGATCGAGACCATTCTGGCTAACACGGTGAAATCCCATCTCTACTAAAAATACAAAAAATTAGCCAGGCGTGGTGGCGGACACCTGTAGTCCCAGCAACTCGGGAGGCTGAGGCAGGAGAATGGCGTGAAGCCGGGAGGCGGAGGTTGCAGTGAGCCGAGATCACGCCACTGCACTCCAGCCTGGGCGACAAAGCGAGACTCCGTCTCAAAAAAACAAAACAAAACAAAGCTAGGCCCACCAGCAACCCTTAGACTTCCAGGATGTCAGGAGCTTAGGGAACCAAGTGGAAGAAGACCTCCATCTTACCTCCAAGTTTCATGGAGAAGAAACCCAGAGCAGGAGTCCTGATATTTGAATTCCAGCGTTGCCACTGAATGCACCAGTTCGACGTCCATGGGCACATTTTTAATCTGTTTTTTTCTCTATTAAAATAAAAGCAGGAATAATATTTTACATGAAAGTTAAAAGGATAAAATGAAGTAACAATCAATAAAAAGCAAATTGTATGCAAAAAAAAAAAAAAAAGAATTGAATTCTTGCTCATTAGAGCAATTGGTTGTTTTTGACTTTTTGGTAGAACAAGTTCTATTTTGTTAAATGGACAGCTATAAACAAGGGTTAAACGACCTCTTTAGATGAAAGAAACAAAACCATCAACAAAACTATCCCCCTTTTAGGAAAGATATATGTTTGTATACCTTTTATTGACTGAAGGTTATAATATGCAGATATTTAATATACATATTTATCTCTAATCTTTGAACACCCCCCACTAAATTATGAAGAAACTCTAGTACGCAGCAGAGGTGAGATGTTTCCTGCTGATATCTCTTGTTCTCCAGGTTAATCTTTTGCTAGGAATAAAGGCACAGTTGAGAGTGTCAAGTCCAAGGAAATGGACACAAAATTGGAAAGTTACTATATGTGAATTTAAAGTGCATTGGGAAAGATGCCCTGGAGAGAAGAGGTGACACTGGGCAAACAGGTATAGAAGCAGCCTGAAAAGAATTCTGGAAACAAAAGCTCTAGGTTGCAAGTGAATAATGTACAGTTTCTACTTTACAAGCCTACCTGTTTCTTTCTTGATTTTGTAAGTGCCTCAAAGAAAGTAAAGTATATTACCCATGACTGGGCCTGAATTTTAACTCTGTTTCTTACTTGAATGTGACTTTAGACAAGTATTTTTAACTCTCTGTGCTTTAATTTTCTAATATGTAAAAAATAGGTTTAAATATGTTTACTCTGATTACATAGTCCTTGGAAGAATCAAATAAGATGATAGATATAAAAGTTCTTTATACGATTAACTTATATAAGTCCAAGATTGACATTCCTTCATAGAATTTCTCTGAAGAAACATTCAATTCAAATTTAAATTGTTAAATTTTTATGTCCGCTAATATATTTATATCTATAAGAACTGCCAGAACTGCCAAGTCCAGTGAATAATGATATAAGTAACAACATTTTTGTTGTTGTTTTATCAATAATTCTTTTTTTTTTTTTTTGGAGACAGGATCTTCCTCTGTCAACCAGGCTGGAGTGCAATGGCACAATCTTGGCTCACTACAACCTCCACTTTCTGAGTTCAAGCAATTTTCCTGCCTCAGCCTCCCACGTAGCTGGGACTACAGGCACCCGCCACCACACCCAGCTAATTTTTTTGTACTTAAGTAGAGACGAGGTTTCACCATGTTGCCCAGGGTGGTCTCGAACTCCTGAGCTGAGGCAATCTGCCGGCCTCGGCCTCCCAAAGTGCTGGGATTACAGGCATGAGCCACTGTGCCTGGCCCATCAATATTTCAATAAATGAACTGTTTTACTGAGTCTATATGGTGAGCTAGTGGGTGGATATTCAATTAATGATACATTACTTTTGTACTAAACAGAGAATATTTTACAAATATACTTTATAAAAATAGTTTGCAGTAAAGTATATGCTATTGTTATGGACTGAATGTTTGTTCCTCCAACTCCAATTTACATGTTGAAGTCTTAACCTTCTTAACCTCCAAAACAGTTGAATGTGGAGATGGGGTCTTTGGTAGGTAATTAGGTTTAGATAAACTCATGAGGGTAGGACCCTCATTACCGATGAGTCTTTACAAGAAGAGACACCAAGAGCTTGCTGTCTTTCTTTCTCTCTCTCTATACAGTCACAAGGATGTCACGTGAGCACACAGTAAGATAGAAGCTGCCTACAAGTCAAGAGAAGAGGGCTTAGAATGAAACCCACCTTGTTGGCACCTTGATTTTTGACTTTACAGGCTCCAAAACTGTGAGAAATACATTTCTGTTGTCTGTGATATTTTACTACAGCAACCTGAGCTAAGACACTTATGTAACTGTATTTTGTTAAATATCCTAATATGTGTGTACTAAGAAAACAAAAGGAAGAATAGACACCAATCTTCTAACAATGATTAGCACTAGAATATAAGAATTCAGGGTTCTTCACATTTTACACTATAAATTTGTGTATTATAGTAATATTTTAATAAGCATGTAATACCCTTCTGATTTAAAAAAGAGAAAAAGATACTTTAAGAAAAAAATAAGAATAAAATCTTAGAAAGAACACTTAAGTTTAGAGTCAAATGACTGATATTTTTCTTGATCGTTTTGCTTAAAAACTATATAGGCAAAGATACTCAAGTTTCATAAACCTCAATCCCTTCATAAATTATATATAACAATATTTGCCATACCCAAGGTCTGCAAATTTTGTGGGGAAATTTTGTGAGAGATAAAACATAAGAAAAAAATTAAAAACCATGGAAGTACTTTTTATAACTTATTATAAATAAGTTAGTCCTTAAATTTCTAAAGGAAACATATTTCTGAATAAGAAAGAGAAAAAAAAGCCTCTAGACATGAGAACTTTAAGAACTAGCTAGCAATACACAAAGATGCTTTTAAAAATCTTATTCATCCATATGAAAAGGAGTGGAAATTGAAACTGTTAACATTGCTAACCATGTCTGGGAACAAAGAGAACTGGCCTATTATTCTGAGATGTCACATATTTCCAATGATAAGGTTCTTATCTTTTTTTTTTTTTTTTAAAAAAAAAGCATTATTCTGATATTCTCTGTCTGCTAAGCTTATCTTTTTTTCTTCTTTCCAATTTCTCTGCATTTCTGTCTTTGAATGTGTATTTCACAAAATTGAGAGCTAACATCCTTAGCTCTGATCAGACTAGACTAATTCAAGGTCTATGTTTCCTCATTACTTTCAATAGTTCAGTAAGACCTATTGACCAAAAACAATACTCAGAGTTTTCCTATAAAAAATAATATGTGCTACTAAAACCAAACAAATGACTCATTTCTGTCCGCTGTCTTGATTGATGCTGAAGTAACTTTAGCAGTGCCTGCAAAAACAGGCTAAGTTTGACTTTGAGTGGCTTCACTGTGTATTTGACAGATCATTCACTTTGAAAAAAGTAGTTCCATTTTCCTGTCACTTACCTTCATTGTATTGTGGGAGTAAAAACCTTGATGAAACCAAGGTCATATATAGTATTAAATTTAAAAAAATGTGACATTGCTATCTTAGAGGACAAGTTTTCTATGGAATAACTGGCAACCACAGCTAAAAGTAAATCTGTTCTTGGTGTCATCTTTTACTCAACAAGTAAATAAATCACCTTGTTAGAAGATGTATGGATACTCTGTCATATGTACATGATCACAAACATCTAACACTTCATATTTTCCATTTGCGGATTAGGATAGAAAATTTCCAATAAAGAAAATTTAATGTTACAGGCTTTGAGTTGTCACTGCAGTTTGTTTGTTTGTTTGTTTGTTTTTTGAGATGGAGTCTCGCTCTGTCACCCAAGCTGGAGTGCAGTGGTGCGATCTTGGCTCACTGCAATCTCTGCCTCCAAGGTTCAAGCGATTCTCATGCCTCAGTCTCCCAAAAAACTGGCATTACAGGTGCACACCATCACGCCCAGTTAATTTTTGTATTTTTAGTAGAAACGGTGTTTCACCATGTTGGCCACGCTCATTTCAAACTCCTGACCTCAAGTGATCCACCCGACTCAGTCTGCCAAAGTGCTGGGATTACAGGTATGACCCACCACACCTGGCCTGCAGGTTTAAAAAGAAGCATGCACTGTTTCACATTAAAGTATAAAGTAGATCTGGTATTCTATGAAATTTCTTTAGTCTATGCTTCTTTTAGAAAAAAGTAAATAAGGGCAGAATTCTCTCTCTAGGTTTTCTACATTCCAGATTAACTGACAGTGCCAAATTAACTAGACAAGAAGTAAATATATAAAACACAGGTTCCGTTTGAAATTTAAAGTAGTTTTTTCTAATTCTGTGAAGGAAGTCAAGGGTACCTTGTTGGGGATAGCAGTGAATCTATAAATTACACAATAGCAAAAACTTGGAACCAACCCAAATGCCCATCAATGATAGACTGGATGAAGAAAATGTGGCATATATATACCATGGAATACTATGCAGTCATAAAAAAGATGAGTTCAGGTCTTTTGCAGGGACATGGACGAAGCTGGAAACCATAATTCTCAGCAAACTGTCACGGGGACAGAAAACCAAACACTGCATGTTCTCACTTATAAGTGGGAGTTGAAAAATGAGAACACATGGACCCAGAGAGGGGAACATCACACACCAGGGCCTGTTGAGGGGTGGGGGCTAGGGGAAGGATAGCATTAGGAGAAATACCTAATGTAGATGACAGGTTGATGGGTGCAGCAAACCACCATGGCACTTGTATACCTATGTAACAAAGCTGCACGTTCTGCACATCTATCCCAAAACTTAAAGTATAATAATAAAAAAAAGAGAATGGTTCTACTACCATACAAATTTCCTGAGTGTGATGTATTAATTAACCTTATTTAGTAAAATGCAACATCATACGGGACTTCTGTAAAACAAGAATGTGCCAAGAATAGTTTTCAGAAAAAAAAAAAAAAAGGAAGATGTGAAAGTCTAAACTGATAATTTAGAAATGAAAATGGAGTTAAACCAGAGTGTTATACTTTCAAAATGAAAATGCGTTAAGAAAAAACAATTTTCGAAAAGGTTATTTGAATGCTTAGTGGATTTATTTAAGTGTGTTTAATTTTATTTTGATATTTGTATTAAGATATAATTCACATACCATATAATTCACCCATTTAAAGTGCACCATAGCAAGCCGAGCCTGGTGGCTCATGCCTGTAATCTCAACGCTTAGGGAGGCTGAGGCAGGAGAATCATCTGAGGTCAGGGGTTCAAGACCAGCCTAGGCAACACAGTGAGACCCTACAAAAAATTTAAAAATAAATCAGGTGTGATGTTGTGTACCTACACTCCCAGATACTCAGGAAACTGAGGTGGGAGGATAGCTCGAGCCCAGGAGGTTGAGGTTGCAGTGAGCCAAGTTCATGCCACTGCACTCTAGCCTGGGCAACAGAGTGAGACCCTGTCTCAAAATAAAATCAAATCAAATTAAATTTAAAAGTATGCAGTATTTTTTCATATATTCATGCTTTCACAACCATCATCACAATCTAATTTTAGAACAATTTCTTTACTGCTAAAGAAACCTTGCATGGATTAGCAGTCAATCAGCATTATCACACACTCTTATTGTCCAACAAGATCAATTGTTAATCTGCATTCTATCTCCATAGATTTGCCTATTGTGGATATTTTATGTATATGAATCATACAATATGTGGCCTTTTGTGATTGGCTTCTTTATTTACCATAATGTTTTTCAAGGTTCATACATTGAACACAAAAGTCATTCCATGTACCAATATGCCATTTCTTTTCATTGTTAAATAATACTTCATTGTATGGATGTGCCACATTTTACTGCTCCATTCATCAGTTGATGGACATTTGCATTGCTTCTACTTTTTGGCTACTGGGAATAATGCTGCTGTAAACAGCTACCTATCTCCACAATAGGCAAATCTATGGAGACAGAATGCAGATTTACAATTGATCCTGCTGGAAGATGGGAGTGGGTGATAATGCTGATTGACTGCTGATCAGTGTAGGTTTTCTTTAAGCAGGGAAGAAAATGTTTTAATATTAGATTGTGTTGCTGCTGTAAACATTTATGCACACGTTTTTGTGTTTTCTGTTCTCTTGAGTATGTAAATAGGAGTGGAATTGCTGCATCATATAGTAACTCTATGTTTAATTCCCAGGAAGGATGTAGTGACGTTATTGTTACAGGATCAAGTCACAAATTGACTCTTGGAATCAACTGGCGAGTCCATTCTATACCAAGCTCACATGATGGTTACTTTTACGTGTCAACCTAGCTAGGCTCTGGTCAAACAAAAGTCTAAATGTTTCTATATTGTACTTGTTAGATGTGATGAACATGTTAATCGGTTGACTTTGAGTAAAGCGGATTGCCCTTCATACTATGAATGGGTCTCATGTAATCAGTTGAAGGCTTTAAGAGCAAAGACCGAGGTTGCCCAAATAGGAAGGAATTCTGTGTGAGTTTCCAGCCTTTGGACTCAAGACTGCAACACTGACTCTCAGACTTTTCAGCCTACCAGCCTACTCGCAGATTTTCGACTTGCCAGGTCCCACACTCATATAAACCAATTTCTTAAAATAAATATCTCTGGATATATATCCATCCTCCTGACCTGTTTCTCTAAAGAGTCCTGTCTAATATACCACACGATTTAAGATTGAGGGAGACGTGGTTTCACACAAGACATCAAGGTTCTGGTAAGAAGGACAAGAGATACAAAATATGTGTTGGATGATAAAATAAATGTGGATACTACTAAAAATCTTCTAATGTTTTAATCTAATATCCAACTTGCTCTGAAAAGTTCACTTGCAATGTCACTTTCTATATTAATATGCACAATAATAACACAAATATTTTATTTTTTTGAGATGAGGTCTCACTCTCTCACCCAGGCTGGAGTGCAGTGGTGTGATTTTGGCTCACTACAACCTCTGCCTCCAGGGTTCAAATGATTTTCCTGACTCAGCCTCCCTAGTAGCTAGGATTACAGGCACCTGCCACCACCCCTGGCTAACTTTTGTATTTTTACTAGAGAGGGACTTTCACCACGTTGGTCAGGTTGGTCTCAAACTCCTGACCTCAGGTGATCTGCCCACCTCAGCCTCCCAAAGTGCTGAATTACAGGTGTGAGCCCCCATGCCTGGCCAACACAAGTATCTTTTAGAAGGTGGAGGAGAGCTCTGATTAATATGTTATGTTTTCTTTCTCTGCTCTATTAAGATATTATTAGCATATGTTACTTATTTTCCATCTTGAACATTTTTGAAGAAACGAAGTCATTGGATGGCATAGAACAAATATGTTTTAATGTATAAAATGATTATGGTGCATGTCAGATCTATGAATTTGGGTATAAGCACTTCACAGATGTTGCCCAGAGAGAGAAGTCTGGGGTTAAAGTAAATATAGGCATACAGAGAGAAGTAGCGACAAGGAGCAGTCAAATATTTCTCTAATACCAATCTCACAAAGGTTTCCATTTATTTTATAGTTGTACAGAATCCCAAGGAATCCCAGGATTTGAATGTATTAGACATTGCAATAGTTATTCTCTAAAAATAACTAGGAGCTTATCTACTAAGTATCAGTATATAAACGTACACATAAACATATACACACATTTGGTCTGAGTCTAATGGGATCTGGCAAGTGCTAGGTGGACATGTTCAGAAGCATTTCTAGATGGTACCAAGAAATATGGAAATATAGGAATAATAAAGCATAGCATGTAAACCTATGCAAATTACAATAAATTTTATTGAATTCCCATTATGGGCAATGCTTTGTGTTTGGCACTTAGGATAAAAAGGTACATGAGACCGATGACATCTCCCACAGATGTAAAAGTCTTGTTGAAACAGACAGCAGAAGCATTATTTCCATCAGTCTGCTTTACTCTACAAGTAGCCACACATCCAAATCACTTTGAGTTAAATAAAAAATAAGTATATCACAATGTCACATCCTAAGGTAGGGAGGATAAGGATAACCTAATTGGCAAGTCTTGCCTCTGCTTCCCTTGACTTTCTTCACTTTGCTTGTTCTTATGTGGCAGTGGTGTGGACCTCATCCAAGATTTATGACTTTTAGAAGAAGGAGAATCCTATAATTCTAAGTTTTAGCCTTCCATGTCAGAGCCTTGGATAGTACCTGTCATTGAAACTAAAAACAATCTCTGAAACCACAAGGTTGCTGTACAATAAGAAGGGAGAAGAATGAGTTACTATGGAAAAAGCATCAATTTTCTTAATAAATATAAAAACACAAATCATGTGTGCCAAATTTAAGGAAAACACAATTATTACTACAGTAACTCAGAGAAAATAATTAACAGATTTGGAATTAATGGGAAGTCTTAACGGAAGGTGTATGTGAAACTGTTACAGTAAAGGTAAGAGTTAGAAAAGAGAGAATTTCATATATATATATAGATATATATATATCTATATATATATATCTCCTGAGCAAAGACACAGAGACAGCCTTGCACAGATGTGTTTAAGAAACAATGAATAAACCCGATTGTCTGAACACCATGTGTGGAGCATTTGACAGAACCCGGATTACAAAAGGTCTTATACTAGTTTGAGGAATTAGTATTAATCTTTTGACAGCAAATTATACAATTGTACAGAAAAATCAATTGATGCCATCTGAGGCCTACATTCTAGTTTGCTACTAACTTTGCAACCTCTGGTAAACCGCGTAAATTGCCTAGGTTTAAATTTTCTCATTAATCAAATGACTAGGTTGGAATATGTGATTCCTAATTTACTTTCCAAACTTTATTTCCTTTTGACTCTATAAAACTCTGAAACGACATCAATGTGAAAGTTGTTCAGCAAAGGAGGAATACAGAAAGCACTGGATTAGAAAGGCAGAACTTACGAAAGTGTTTGAACCACTTTGAATGTAAAGGATGTAGCTTCAGGGGGTTCAGGTAGGAGACAATTATTGTTTGGGGTCATGTGATAAGAGCCCTAACTAGAACTGAAGCTCTGGGAATAGAAACAAAAGAATAGTTGATTTTGAAAAGAAAACATTTTTGGAGATTTAAGACTTTTGACAAGCTTGATGATAGGGAATAGGAAGGTGAAATAAATCAGGATCAATCTAGGAACATTAGCCTGAGTAAGGTATAAAAGGTAAAAAATAAGGAAATTAAGAGCAGGAGACGGTTTGGGGAAAAGATATCACTGAGCTCTCTAAATAAAGACGGCCATCGGACTTTAGAACACATGCTGAAATGTGGCTGAGAATGGTGGATATGAGACTCATTCACAGAGGGGCAATGAGTGATAAGATAAAAATAAAGATAAGATCAGAAACAAAACAAAATGAACAGAATGGAAAGAGGCAACATGATGATTCAAGGGTATGTCCATTTTGAAGCAGTCAATGTGAAGGGGAAATTTAAGAAGGGAGGAAAAGAGAGCTGTGTTCTGAAACTGAAGAAAACCAAGTCGAGGCTGCAAATAGCTCACGGAGAGCAAGAATAGAGACGTGGATATTAAATGTGGCAAAAAGGAGACCAAACATTGGTGACCTTGAAAATAAGAGTTTGGGTAGGGTGAGAAAAGTAGTACTATGTAACAAGGAGAGAGAGAGAGGAAAGGGGCCAGGGCAGACTCGTATTTAGAAACTTTGGTTTCGCAAAAAAAAAGGCTGTGATAGGGCTACATCTCAAAACAGAAAAGCATGTTTGTTTGTGCTCAGGGAGGAAAATTCGGTACATAGGAAAAGAAGTTTAAAAGAGGGAATCATTAATAGAGAAAAGGAGCAGGTGATGTGATAGAGCTTAAGACGAAGAACACAAGTGTGGGTGGACCCTTCAAGAGAACCTGACACCATTCTCATACGTATACACTGAGGTAGGGAGGGAAGTTGCCTTTGGAGAAATTTTGGTTTGGGTTGCAGAAAATACCGAGTAGCGAATTGAATTTTCATTATTACTTTGACACCTATTAAGCATGTATTATATTCCAGGAACCATGGTAAGTGCTTTCTGCATGGAATTTAATGATCACAACAATCTTATGAGATAATTAAGATTTCATGGGATAACTGACATTTTATAGATGATAAAACGTAAGGCTTAATGTTTAGGCAACTTACCTAATATCACAGGACAATCAAGGTACGATGTAAAACCAAACCTGTCTAACTCTGCTTTCAACCATTATCCATGTCCTTCTGTTATGTTGGCCTCAATCTTTTTCATAAATTAAAAGAGAACATCAGCCGGGGACAGTGGCTCCCAGCATTTTGGGAGGCTAAGGTGGGAGGATCACTTGAGCCTAAGAGTTTGAGACCAGCCTGGCCAACACAGCAAAAATTTGTCTCTACAAAAATAACAAAAATTAGCCAGGCGTAATGGCATGTGCCTGTAGTTCAACTACGAGGGAGGCAAAGATGGGAGAATTGCTTGAGCTCCGGGGCTCGAGGCTGCAGCAAGCCAAGATCATGCCACTGCACTCCAGCCTGGGTGACAGTGAGAGCCCGTCTCAAAAAAAATAAATAAATACAATAAAAGAGGACATCATCTGCTGACATTCAGAGTGAGTGTGGCATATGTTTGTGGACTAGATTTGTAACCTATTTTATTACTTAGAAACATAGTCTAGGGTGGACATAAAATATGAAAGCTTAAATATATCTGAGCCCTAAATTTCTACCTTGAACAGAGCTGGGAAAACAATGATACTAAGGCTCATTGTTGCCTTACCGGTGAATTCATGGCTTTGCTATTCTCCAGTAGGGAGCAGCACACAACCACCTATGCAACCATTTACTCTGTTGCGAATAATACAAGACAAAGAAAACCTTTTGAAGATTCCACTATAAGTAGTGAAGAAACCGAACCTCTGATAATTGGGTCCTGCCTTCAGAAAGCTTTTAATGAAGTACGTAGATTATAGATTTACCCTTTATTGGATTATATATGCATTAGTTAAAAGAGCTATTTTGTCACTCCTATTTGAGAATCGTAAGAGAGCTTCCTAGAAATACTCTTGATTATAGATTAATGTAAAGAGCAAATAAATTTTAACCTGATATCAAACATAATTCTTAAAATTCAGAGTAATGAGAAAAATATTGTAAAATCAGTGCTTGGACATTGATGCATAAAAGATATTTCAGCATTTAAAACTTTGGAGTATAAATAAGAAAGTACTATTTGTCATTGATTGAATTAAAAAGGACATAATAATACTACAAAATGAAGGTTTTATTTTTATTTTTTATTTTTTTTTTTGTTAGAAGGCTACTGGGCCATGCCAAGTTTTTGTTATAAGTATGATACATCCTATGTTTGTGATTTTATGAATTTGGTTCATAACACTGCTATTACATTAAATACTTTGTTTCAAAAATAATTTTGGGGTGTTGAAGGTATAATTATTACCAAACAGAAGAAAAATCATGGTTGTTGCTGAAGACGCAGGCCAGAAATGTAAAAATGGAAGAGAAATTCAAATCATCTAGTGACTAAGCTTTTTGGTTAAAGATAAATATTATGTTTCTGGGCAATCTTAGATTTTTTTACTCAATGAACACAACATTTTAAAATTAAATACACTAGTTCTAGCTTTAGAACGCTCAAAATTAACCATAAGAAGTAAGCTTTGTTGTGTAGGTGTCAAGGCCTTTGGCCCTCTGGAGGTTCAAAAATCTGACATGAGGCAGATTAATAGGAGAAAAGGCGACACGTTTATTTGACATGTATACAGAGGAGCCTTCAGAATGAACACTCAACCCCCACTAAGGTACTGAAGCTTATATACCATCTTGAGGTTGTAGAAAGACAGTTGGTTCAGAGCATGGGAAGAAACAGATTATGCTGTTAAATCAGGATTTTGTGGCAAGATAGGTGATGGGAGAGGCAAAATAGGAGGCTTGCCTGGCAAAGGTGGTCTTGTTATGTCAATGAAACTGTTAGGGGAAAGAGGTCCGATCCAGACCCCAAGAGAGGGTTCTTGGATCTCACACAAGAAAGAAGTTAGGCCAAGTCTGTAAAGTGAAAGGAAGTTTATTAAGAAAGTAAAGGAGTAAAAGAATGGCTACTCCACAGACAAAGCAGCCCCAAAGGCTGTTGGTTGCCCATTTTTTATGGTTATTTCTTGATGACATGCTAAACAAGGGGTGGATTATTCATGCCTCCTCTTTTTAGACCATATAGGGTAACTTCCTGATGTTGCCATGGCATTTGTAAACTCCCATGGTGCTGGTGGGAGTGTAGCAGTAAGGATGACCAGAGGTCACTCTCCTGGCCATCTGGGTTTTGGCGGGTTTTGGCCGACTTCTTTACTGCAACTTGTTTTATCATCAAGGTCTTTGTGACCTGTATATAGTGCTGACCTCCTATCTCATCATGTGACTTAGAATGCCTTAACTCTCTGGGAATGCAGCCCAGTAGGTCTTAGCCTCATTTTACCCAGCTGCTATTCAAGATGGAGTTGCTCTGATTCACATGCTTCGGACAAAACCTCAGAGATAGCAGCCCTCAGAAAGATTAGGTGGTAAGTGTATCTTTTTGGAACACTAAAGGTGTCCCATTCTTGGCTAATCTATCCTAGATCCAGGAAAGGGCCTAGAAAGGGATCTAGGAAAGATTAGCTGCATTAATGGAGATTCTCTGCAGATGCAAATTCCTGCCACAAAAGACTGCTTTGCAGGGCCACTTCAGTTGGCTGGCCCTGTGGCAACCATTTCAAAATAAATTATGACTTCCTTTAGTTTGGTAACCAAACATGAGTTTTATGTATATTATTGTTAGAGTAGGTAGCTAGTCACACATGAGCATGGCAGGAGAGGGAGCTCCCCACCCCCCACCAGGAATGTCAGGTGACCATCAGGTGATGGTGAAGTGGTTGTTAACTGTCTCTCTAAAATAATAACTGGTCACAGCCAGCACCAGGAAAAGGCAGTCTCCCAATTAATACAAAAAACCTGAAACTGGGGATCAGCAACTTCCTGATAAGATCTTAGGAGTTGGGCAAGTGGGTCCAAGTATGCACATTAAGAGGCAAAATGGTGGAGTTTAAATGGTATATGGCCTTCTAGGGATATTCAGCTGGTAAGGGAAGAACGCCTCAAATGAGCATGCATGTAGTTTCACTAAACACATTGTGCATGCTCCTCTCCAAAGTACTGGCAGGACGCTGTACATGTGGACAGCCCACCCTAAGGGAAGAATCAGGGGAGAAGGGACACATGACCCCAGATGTATGCCAACATATAAAACCCAAGTCAAAGGTCATACAGGGCCCTTGACTCTCTCAAGTCACCTGCATGGCCCTCTTTCAAGTGTACTTTCATTCCTGCTCTAAACTTTCACTCCTCTTCTAAAACTCACCTCAGTCTCTTTCTCTGTCTTATGCCCCTCAGTCAAATTCTTTCTTCTGAGGAGGCAAGAATTGAGGTTGCTGCAGACCTGTATGGATTCACTGCTGGTAACATTGTTGGTAAATACTTCTTACTACCTATGAGGTAACCACTTTCTGTTGCTGAGGCTCTGACACCTCACCTGGCACCAGTGACACAGCCTCAGGAGATGTGCTCAAGGTGATTGGGCTACAGCTTGGTTTTACACATTGTAGGGAGATATGAGATATCAGTTAATACATGTAAGATGTATATTGGTTCAGTCCAGGAATGCAAGACAACTAGAAGCAAGGACTTCCAGGTCATAGGTGGATTCAAGAATTTTCTAATTGGCAATTGGTTGAAAGAGTTAAGTTATTGTCTAAAATCAATAGGAAGGAATGTCCGGGTTGAGATACGAGGTTGTGGAGACGAAGGTTCCCATTATGCAGATAGAATCCATAGAAGGGAATGTTTCTTACCAGACTTAAGGTCTCTGTTTACATGTTAATGTTGGTCAAATGTGCTTGAATTCCAAAGGGAGGAGAGTATAATGAGGCATGTCAGACCCTCACTTCCCATCACAGCCTGAACTAGTTTTTCAAATTAACTTTAGAATACCTTTGGCTGTGAGGAGGAGTCTGTTCAGTTGGTTGGGAGGCTTACAATTTTACTTTTGGTTTACTTCTAATAAAGTTTTTGGATTTTTTATAATTTAGTTGAGGTATAACTGAATTGTAATACAATAAGTTGCATATATTTAAAGTATATAATTTAATTTGTTGTGACATCTGTGTATGTCTGTATAACCCTCACCTTAATGAGGATAACAAGAATTTCCATAACCCTGAAAAGTTTCCTTGTTCCCCTTGCAACTCGTCCCTTCTTCTACTGTGTCCCAACGCAATCACTAACTTGATTTCAGTCATTACCACTTTCTTTACAAGAATTTTTAAGTAGACTCACACCATTTGTAGAAGGTATAAGAATGGTGAATGAGCAGATGAAAATTTCAATGTTTGTAGTCATTAGGCAAATGAAAACTAAAACTACAATGGTACTAATATATACTTATTTGAATTAATAAAACGTAAAAGGTTGATGACCAAACCATGTGTTGGCAGGGTGAAGCAATTGAAATTTTCATACATGGGTGTGGGAATGTAAAATGTACAGCCACTTTGGAAAACAGTTTGACCATTTCTTCAAAAGTTAGATACACCTGTCATATGACCCAGTCACTCCACTCCAGGGCGTTTACTCAAGATAAGTGAAAACATGTCCATGCCAATACTTTCACATGGATATTCATAGCAGCTTTATTTGTAGTAGCCCCAAACTTGAAACAACTCAGATGTCCATCAGTATGTGCATGGATAAACAAATTATGACATATCAACACAGTGGAATATTACACAGTAATCAAAAGAATGAACTATTGACACATGCAGCAACAGGGCTGAATCCCAAAGGGTGTACATTTTTAAAGCCACTTCCCTGCCTTTAAATCAGGGGTTCTCAGTGAGGGAGAGTGAGGAGGCAAAAAAGGAAGAAGGGAGATCTGGCTTATTGGAATCATGTAAAGACTTTTTCCCTAAATGTACACACAAGATCAATTCCATGGAGTATATCAGGCAGAGAAAAACAGAAAGAAGCCTAATATATTTGCAACTTCTTTCCTTGTCTCCCTTCCTCCACGGAAATGTCAAACATGGGAAAAGGAGAACTAGATATATTTAACTTTCTTGGCATGTCTTTTGTCAAACTACACAGCTTTCAGCTTTTCTTAGGCCAAATGAATCCTAGATATTGACAGCATGAAAATATCCATGACTTTTAAGTATTTCTCCAAAATAGGAGAGACTCATGATGAATGACAGATAGGAAACCCTTTTGAGCAAACAGATCTACTAGAATTTCCAGGCCCACATAGAGACTAAGCAAAACTGAGAGCCCACAGTCCATTTTCTTTTGGGTAATATTACTTTGTAGGTGTTTAATATTGCCCAAAAGAAAAAAGAAGAAACATCATGAGTTAATGCAAAATATGAGCTATCTAAGGGATAAGAAAATCATTCTAGTCTTTTTATTAAGATTTTTACTTCACTATAGCCTAATTTCTTTATAATTGGTCATCCTGATAGTGACAGGAGACAATCAAATGCCCAGGCAGATAGGGGTGGGTATCTGGTGAAACCTCACCTCCACGCTGAAGACAGTTTAAACTTGAAAGCCAAGCTACAAGCTAAATCCTGGGATTAGATTGAGAACTTGTCCTATTGTTTGGTGTGCTTTCCTCTGATTGATCCCCACCCTTCACCTATTTTATGTACACCTACCCTTTCCTAATTGGTTTTCTATGCTATTGTGCCCACCTTTGAGTCTTTGAGTGGTGTTTTCACTTTAACCTTTGTTACATACTCACAAATCAATCAGCATACACACCCCATCCCGTGCCTATAAAGACTCCAGACTCAGTCAATAGAGGGGGAAATGAACTGACTTTGGGAAAACACAACCTGATTTTTTGGAAGATGACCAATATACCCTTCCTGTCCCTTCTGTAGCTCCCCCTCCTCTGAGAGCCATTTTCATTGGTCAGTAAAATTCTCTACCTTCACCTTCTTTCAACCATCTATGTGACTTCAATATTCTTGGATGTGGACAAGAGCTCAGGACCCACTGAGTGTGGGTACCCAGAAAGGCTGTCACACCAGCCCTTTGCCGTCATTGGTGGAGGGCAACTGCCCTATGGGCTGAGGTAAAGAGCCAAATGAGGGTCACAGGCACCCTCACATGGGCACTGCCACATTCCCCTTGAGGCGACATGCCTGGTCCGGCTAAGGGCCCTACACGGAGCTTGTTCCTGTGTTGGCACCCTGTGCAGCCAGCCAGATCCTGCACTGACTCACTCTCATGTTCCCTCCCTCAAGGGTTGGAGTGCAGTGGGCCGAGTAGAGGAGGTGCCCCTGCCATGAGTCCAGCAAAGGGACTAAGAAAATTCCTGCATCAACTCTTTCATAAAGCTCTTCCAATTTCAGATATCCTCTTACTATATATTCAGTCATAATTTTTCTTTTTGCTATTCATTCTGAATGAAATGATTGCTGTTCTTGTTATTATGGAAAGTTCTTGATTTGGATTTCAGTGTGGTATGTTTGTCTAGGTGCTTCCAACTGGCTCATGACTACTGTGACCTTTATTTTTTCTCCCCAATAGCAATCTCCCACTCATCTCAGGTTTGTAATTACAGTCATTAAAAAACCTATGTTTTTCTTTACCCTTTTCCTTTTCCCATTTCAATTTCATCTTTCATTGTTCCAATAAACAAATCTGCTATTATTTTTCAAGTTGATAATATGACACATATTCAGCGAATCCCATAGCTCTATGTATGACCTAGACAAGGGCCCCTGTCCTTCAAACTGACCTTCCACATTTGCATGCATTCCCTATGTCTTATTCCTATATTTTTGTTTTCTCCAGATGTTTTATAATTGCTTCCATTGTCTCTCTTACAAAAGAAGACCCCCCATAATAGTAATTAAAAGCAATCTTCTGCTTGGATCAACTAGACCAACATATGACAAGCAAAACCTCTTAGATAATAATAGCATCAGAATCTTCCTCCAAACTTGAAGACGGCAGATTTATGGGAAAATCATGATCAGCATATACATATCATAAACTGAAAGACATGTTAGCAATTGTAGAAATTTAATGAAAAGTAGAAGAAAAACAAGCAGCTTCATAAACTTTGCAACAAATAGGAAGATAATTATATTTTACATTTTTTTAATGTGGGAAGCATTTTAATTTTATTGAAGTATTTATTTCTGTAAAACATACTATCACAAATTTGTAATTTAGAGTTAAAAATTAAGCTTTTAAATATCTGTAATCAAATCCAATTAATGCAAAAAAGTCAGTAATTTTAGTGTATGAATTAATATATTTCAATTATAGTAATACATTAATTACTATTAATAGCCATAATGACTCAATCTTTCACACAATCCAAAAATACAGATTCTAGTATTATTAGAAATCTACACATAGGAGACTGAAGCTCAGAAAAGATAAAGTAAATTGGAAAATATAAACAAGATAAAGCAACAACAAAAATTCATTATGAGAGTATTATGCAATCAAATGCATAACAATGCAAATCCCCTCCTAGAAGGGGAGAGAAATGTCTCTAAATTATTTTTCTGGAATGTTTCTTGGAAGAAAGATTCCTCCATCCATGGAAGTAAATTAAAGTGTATGAATTTTCTTCAGAGGAAGTCTCCATCTTTCCCTGGCTCTCTGTTTATAAAAGCCTTCCTAAAAAGGTAGTTGTAGAGCAAATTGGCTGTTTGGCCTGAATGTGGAATAACATAAGAGTTTAATGGAGAATTGTCTCTCAACAAAAAGCAATTGGACTATCCTCAATGTATCTATAAACGTGACTAAGTTCAGAAAACTAAGGAAGTTTGTAGAGTTTGTGATATAGTTTGGATATTTGTCCCCAACCAAATCTCATGTTGAGATGTAATCTCCAGTGTTGGAGGTAGGGCTGGGTGGGAGGTGTTTGGGTCATGCAGGCAGATCCCTCATGAATGGCTTGGGATATCCCTTTGGTGATAAGTGAGATCTTGCCTTGAGTTCACATGAGATCTGGTTGTTTAAAAATGTGTGGCATCCACCACCCCCACCTTCTCTCTTTCTTGTTCCTGCTTTTGCCATGTGATATGTCCACTCCCTCCAGGTTTGCCTTCCACCATGATTGTAAGTTTCCTGAGGTCTCCCTAGAAGCTTAGCAGATGCCAGCACCATGCTGCTTCCTGTAAAGCTTGCAGAACCATGAGGCAATTAAACCTTTTCCTTTATAAATTACCTAGTCTGAGGTACTTCTTTATAGCAATGCAAGAACCACCTAACATAGTTTCCGTTATCTGAGAGTTACCCTTAAAAATGTATAATAGGCTCAAGGTGATAGTTTTGAGAATTTAGCAGCACTGGTTGCAGGACATTGGAGTATTAAGAGATATGAAGACCAGTTCAGGTGATACTGAGGAGATTGCCAGTTTTCAGATATTACAAGAAGGGTAGGTATTTCATGAAGCCTACAAGAAGAAAATAAATAAAAGATGTGTCTTCCAAAAGAAGGAACACAAAACAAGAGAGGGAGGAGGAAGTGGAGGAAAAAGGAGAAAGAGACAGAGAGGGAGAAAAGGTATCATAAACACCCAATGGGTTAATTTTGCCCACTGCCCAGCTACAACTAATTTAGTAAGACAAGGAAATTGCAATAGAGAAAAGTTTAATTCATGCAGGGCTGGCCGAACTCTTGGTGTTGTACATTCTATGAGTTTTGGTGTTGTACATTCTATGAGTTTTGACAAATGAATGACTCGTGTCCATGATTATAATATACGAAGTAGCTCTACGACCCTAAAAATCTTCTGTGTTTTGCCTGTTCATCTTTCCCTCCCCTCAACCTGGCAACCATGGATTCTTTTACTGGCTCCAGAGTTTTGCCTTTTCCAGAATGCCATATACTTGGAATCATACTGAATATAGTCTTCTTAGATTGGCTTGTTTCATTTAGTAATATGGATTTAAGTTTCCTCCATGACTTATCATAGCTTTATGGCCTTATTTTTAAGAGCTGAATAATATTCCATTGTACCTCAGTTTGCTTATTCATTCATCTACTGAAGGACATCTTGGTTGCTTTCAAGTTTTGACAATTATGAATAAAGCTGCTATAAACACTTGTGTATGGGGCTGGGAGTGGTGATGCATGCCTGTAATCCCCGCACTTTGGGAGATCGAGGTAGACAGATCACGAGGTCAAGAGATTAAGACCATCCTGGCCAACATGGTGAAACCCTGTCTCTACCAAAAATACAAAAATTAGCTGGGTGTGGTGGCAGGCACCTATAATCCCAGCTACTTGGGAGGCTGAGGGAGGAGAATCACTTGAACCCAGAAGGCGGAGGTTGCAGCGAGCCGAGATTGTGTCACTGCACTCCAGCCTGTGCAACAAATTGAGACTCCATCTCAAAAACAAACAAGCAAACAAACAAAACACTTGTGTATAGTTACTTATGCCCACACGTAAAAGTACATTTGTGTACAGGTACTTATGTCCACACATAAGAACTCTGATGAAATAACCAAATAACTAAATAAATAATAAGACATTCCATGTTCATGGATAGGTGTACTCAATATTATCAAGATGTCAGTTCTTCCTAGCTTGCTTTATAGATTAAACACAATTCCAATAAAAACCCTAGTGAGTTATTTTGTGAATAACAACAGATTCTAAAATGTATATGGAGAGGAAAAAGTCTCAGAATAGCCAACTGAAACTTTACTTCTTAGGACAGAGTGACCTCATCCAAGTTCCTTCAATGTCAGACTGGAAACTGGGAGTCTTTCAGAGGCTTTTCAGTGTACTTTTTGTCACTTCTGTATTTGTAAAAAAGCTGCAGTCACAGAAATAGCAGCTAGTACCCGTTTGATGTTTAATATGTACCAGACATTGTGCTATGTACTTCATACACATTAGTGTACTACTTGTAATAAATCAATGGATTAGGAAACCATTATTATGGTCATATTAACAATGAGGAAACTATCATGGTGGCTCACACCTGTAATCCTAGCTGCATTAGGAAGACAAGGCAGGAGGATTGCTTGAGCCCAGGAGTTTGAGACCAGCCTGGGCAACATGATGGGACCTCCTCTTTACAAAAAATTAAAACATTAGCTATGCATAGTGCTGTGTGCTTGTGGCTCCAGCTACTCAGGAGGCTGAGCCAAGATGATTGCTTGAGTCTAGAATATCAAGGCTGCAGTGAGCCATGTTTGCACCACTGCACTACATCATGAGTGAAAGAGTGAGACCCTGTCTCAAACAATAAAGAAACTGAAGCTCAGCATTTAAGTCACAGAGTTAGCAAGCAGTAGAGCTTAGGTTTGAACTTGTAGTACAGCCTGGGTTTGAACCCAAGGAGTCTGGCTTCAGATCTTATATTCCTGAGCAATAGACTTTGTTGATTCATATCACACAATATTACTTCTTTCAAAGGTAGCAGGTGGGAGAAGGAAGGAGTAAATAACAGGATTTCTCTCACTTAATAGTGTCTATGATTCCTCTAAGGGTTTCACTGAATCAGGGTAGAAACCCAGTGAATCTGAATCTGTAAATTTGAGAAACAGCAGTTTAATACTGCTCTATATTTATATTAATTATAGACATAGTGATTAGAAAAAACTTGATATTGTTCACACATGCCTTAAGGAAGTTATGTTCTTCTTTTCTTCTTACCTTCCTTTCTTGCTTCTATCCATTAGTTTATATTGACACAGTCCAAAAATAAAGTTTATTTATGATAGACTTATAAATGTTCTCTTCTTTTTTCCTGATTCATATATACATTTTGTATTTTATCTGGCAAATTTTTTGCTAAGGACAGAAACATGTTTGTCCTCCTGTGTGATAAGGAAATTGTTACTTACATCTTGAGGTAGGAGAGACACTAGTTAAGGTTGAATGCTAATAGTGTGGTTATACCTGATAATATATGATTTATCCTAATCCACAATGGTGCAACTGTGTCTCATATATTTGACGGCATATTCTTTTGGGAAATCTTAACCTAAGTGCTAACGTTTTTCTAGGTTCAATTGTGTGGACTAAATTGTCTGGAAAATAGCTAGGCTGAGGAAACCAATGTTAAGATTATTACAACAGCATTTTAGTGAAAAATTAGAGTATTAAGGAAGAAATTTGCTCAGATGAACAACCTCATATTGATTTTTTTACAAAGGGACAAGTGGTTACCAAGTAAAAGGGAGAGAGAATCTTGTCTTTTGTTTGGCATGTTAAAATGCTGATAAATCAGATTAATAACATTCTAATGGTTCCAATTTTGGAACAATCAAGATTTCTGCCTGTGTGGGATTTGGGTTTAAACATTACAATTTCATATTTTAAACATAGCCATCTTTATTTTTCATAACTTAAAGATAGCCATCTTTTTTTCATGCTCAATTCACCATGTAGAGTCAGGATAAAAGTCAAGTCCCTGAAGAACACTAAGGACTTCTTCTTACCCAGTGCTTTTTTTTTCCATAAAGAAAATTGCAGTACAAAATTTCTTCCTATATTATCTAAGTTCTATTCAGAAAAGAAGAGTGCTGGCTGCTGGCAGAAGCCCATTATCCAGAAGGCGGCCTTACCAGGTTCAGGACAATACTCCCTCCCTGTGAACTGGCCTTTGTCAGTCATCAAAGCTGCCCTTAACTGTGAGAAAGTCTGTTTCCAATGTATGTGATTTATCTAAAGGGACACAAGTGGTCCCCTATTTCATTGAAATTTGCTTTGGGATCACTTTATGCTGAACAGAATTGAAAATGAGGAAGTAGAAAAAGTCATTTCCAAAAACCACTCACAAAGTCCATGGAATAATGTTATTGATGTTAACTTGCGTAGTATTTCCCAAACTAAATTTTCTAAAATAAGAGTTGTATAAGTACGAGTTCAAAAAGAAAGCATTCTTATACTGTGTTCCTTTTTTGAAGATGCATAGCAGTAAAGAAATATGTTGAACCTTATTTAACCTTGTATGTCAAAATCTTGTTTAAGGACACTAATCCCTTGCAGATTACCATAGACTGGGTGGTATAAGTAGCAGAGGTTGATTTCTCACAGGTTTGGAGGCTGGGAAGTTCAAGATCGAGGTACTGGCAGATTTGGTACCGCCCACTTCCTGGTTCATACTACGCTGCCTGCTCTCTGTGTCCTCACATGGTGGAAGGGATGAGGAATCTCTCTGGGGACTCTTTTATAATGGCATTAATCCCATTCGTGAAGCCTCCACCCTCATGACCTCATCACCTCCCAAAGACCTCACCTCCAAATACTATCTCAGTGGGGATTAGGCTTCAGCATATGAATTTCTGGGGAACACAAGCACTCAGTCTACAGCATGTTAGGTTGAGTGTTTGTTGTCTCAATATGAGGACAGATACAGACACCTCATATTGAACCTTAATCATTACACAGTAACTTTTAAGGTGCCCATTCATATAGTTATTTGTTAAAAACATGAATGAATAAGTGAATGGATTAGTGGATGGATGGATAGAAGATAGATGAACAAATAAATGAATAAAAATAATCCATAGACCTAACACAATGAATATAATTATCAAATATAATTATGGTAAGGATGGAAGAAGAGTTGCTAAAGTCATGTGTTACTGGTAAGATGACCAATATTTGCAATAGATATAAAAAAGTTCTGTCAGATCATTCTTTTAATTAATATGCTAACCTCTTAGAGGATGTTGCTTCCGAATCTCTTTCCATTTTACCTCTACTTTCTTCAAATCCCTTCCCCTTCCCCAACCAGAGGTATACTACAAAGAGGTATACTACAAAACCTCTCTATATTTTGGCTGGGAGTGGTGGCCCATGCCTGTAATCCCAACACTTTGGGAGGCTGAGATCGGCAGATACCTGAGGTTAGGAGTTTGAGACCAGCCTGGCCAACCTGGTGAAACCCCATCTTTACTAGAAATACAAAAGATTAACTGGGTGTGGTGGTGTGCACTTGTAATCCACTCAGGAGGCTGAGGCACAAGAATTGCTTGAACCCAGAAGAGGTTGTAGTGAGCCAAGATCACACTACTGCACTCCAGCCTGGGCAACAGAGCGAGACTCCATCTCAAAATAAACAAAAAAACGAAAAACACCTCCCCCCAACAAACCTCTTTATATTTTTATCATACAATATAATAATTACATGTTAACTGCCCCCTGCATTAATAATTATTCATCTTTACCACGTACCAGGTGCCAGGCACTCTTCTGAGCATTCCACACATATTATCTCATTCATTTCTCATTCATAAAAACAGCAGTAGCTGTTATTATTTTCCTTATTTTATAGATGCAGATGCTGAAGAGTTAAGGGCCTCACTCTAAGCTGCACAGCTAGTAAGTGAGAATGCTAAGATATCAGCCCAGATGTCTAACTGAAGAACCCTTACTTGTCACTACTCTTCTCTATTTATAATTTCTCCACACTGGGGAGGATGTTCCTCTTATTTTTTGTCTTTAAAAGCAAGGGTTTTTTTGCTCCTGTTGACTAACATTAGCTCCTCATATACACAAGTTCCTATAACAGTGAATAAAATGAAACCCACATGCCTAAATTGAAACTCCGACTATTATTGTATTACATAGTAACTATTGTTCATCATAATGATTACAAGACACTAAGAAAGGGATAAACTATGTTGAAAATATTCTGCCTCAGAAGACAGAATAGTCTATAACACAGTTAAACTATTCATTATGCTTTAAGATACCAGGGTTTAAAAGGAACAAATGCCCTTATAGTCTAAAAACATTCTATTTAGTAAAAAATCCTCTATGTAGCTAGGTGTTAAAAATAAATAATGTCCTTTGAGTTCTGGATCCCAGTTTTATTATATTCTGCTCACACAACTTGCATATCTACACAGAGTTTTTACTGTCAAAATTTATACTTAGTTATACTTCCTCGCTTCATGACATCTCTTGTTGGAATCTTAATAAAATATGGTCCTACATGAGCTACTTGATGAAGTGATTTAAACTAAAACATGTTTCCCATGCAACCCTAACATCCTTCATCAGTTGATGGTTAGAGATTAATGTCACAGTTAGCATGTGGGTATTTAATATTCCAACCTGCTGGGTTTGGAACACTCATAAAATGCTATGAGCTCAGCTGGGCATTTTGTTATCATAAGTCACAAAGGTAATATAAACAGACATCTGCTGGGCCTCTGCCGAGACAGAGTTTAGAGATAGTCCTCTCATCGAGTAAGATTTTATTTAGGCTAAAAAATGGACTTTCAAAGTGGAAACATTGTTTCAGCAGGTAAACATCACAATGCATTTTGTAGACTATTACATGATCATCAGAAAGTCAAATTGTGTACATTCACCATTCTTGTTCTGAGTTTAATCAATTCCAAACTGGTTGCAATTTGGTCTGGTCATTATGCATGGGAAAAAATTTCCCTCTTCAAACCTCTTTTAAAATAGAAAGTGACACTAACCACATTTTTGGAATTTAAATACAACTAAGAAATAGCATAGGCTAAGTGTAAGAACTGTAGAAATTTATTGAATCTGTGAGAAGTTTTTAATGCAATTTTTCAGTAATGAAACTCCATGAATTCTGTGCGAAAAAAGGTACAACCCTCAATCAGTTGGACTTAAATTTGTGAGCTTGAAAAGGACTAAGTAAATGCTAGGTTTCACTAGTTAATTTTTTAGAAAACACTTATATATTTGGCAAAAAAATGTTTTAGATTTTCATGAAGCATGAGCTGACGTAGTTGACTATATTCAGCAACTTGATGCTTTACAGCTAGAAGACAAAACCCTTGAAGTAGCTAGGCCTGATGAATTTATAAGTTTAAGGAAGGATAATAGAAGAAACTTGAAAATGTTATGATGACTTCCCTAAGTTACACACACAGGCATGGTGTGCACTCATACACACATATATCTATATATGTACATATATATAATGTTTTGCTTAATAAAAATGATCATACTCTTCAGATACATACATCTAAAAAATCGGTGCACAAGAAATTCTTATTGAACTTGACTTTTTTACTTCCCTTAGCATGAAACCATGAATATTCATTCATAATTTTAGTATTAAAATCATAGTTGCTAAACTTCCCCAAGAATCTATTGAATTTCAATAGAAGTCTCTCATAAATGGCTAAGTATATTCTTGTACATTTCATTGAGGAAAACTCTTTTATACAAAAATATTTTAGGCCGGGCATGGTGGCTCATGCCTGTCTGTAATCCCAGCACTTTGGGAGGCCAAGGTGGGTGGATCATTTGAGGTCAGCAGTTCGAGACCAGCTGGCCAACATGGTGAAACCCCATCTCTACTAAAAAGAAAAAATACAAAAATTAGCCAGGCATGGTGGCACACACCTGTAGTCCCAGCTATTTGGGAGGCTGTGACAGGAGAATCACTTGAACCTGGGAGGTGGAGGTTGCAGCGAGCCTAGATCGCACTACTGTACTCCAGCCTGGGTGACAGAGTGAGGCTCTGTCTTAAAAAATATAGATAGATAGATGGATAGATAGATAGGTAGGTAGATAAATAGATATAAAAAATATGTAATATAAATGTGAGAAATTCAAAGGAAAAATACATTCATATTACAAAAAACTACAAATAAGAGTTCCCCTATTATCTACTTGTAATTGTAGGCATTAGAAAGTCATTAACCTATTTATTAGTTATCCAAGTTATATTGCAAGGTTTGAAGTGTAAGCATTTTCCAAAGCTCTGTGATAAAACTTTAATCAGGTATATATGCCTTGTTATCTCTTGGAAGGTTACAGACAGTGGTCGTTTATAGTAGAGGTTGTTACTAGCTTTAATTTAGTACTGATATTTTGGTGAAAATATGTTTTAGGTTTGTGAAGTGGTTGAGTAAACAGTTCAGAATCTGTACTGACATTAAAGAGACAAAGGCTATCCTTGGAAGGCTCAGAGATAGTAAGGGAAAAAGACTATTAAAAATATAGTGGTGTATTTAAATAGGTTACACTGTATTTATTGTAAAAATATAATTTAAAAGTTATAAAACAAAATGTTTAAGGATTTTGAAGGTTGACTCCTTTACTATTGTGTTTTATTGCTCCAAGGACAGTGCTTCATATGTCATAAATCTGCTTTTGCAAGCAGTTAGACTGAAAAAATGCTCCTAAACAAAAATACTCCTAAACACATTTCAAGATTCATGTTTCTTTTCTTTTTTTTTTTTTTTTTTTTTTTTTTTGAGACGGAGTCTTGCTCTGTCGCCAGGCACTAGAGTTCAGTGGTGTGATCTCGGCGCACTGCAATCTCCACCTCCCAGGTTAAAGCGATTCCCGTGCCTCAGTCTCCCAAGTAGCTGGGACTACAGGAACTCACCAGCATGCCTGACTAATTTTTTGTGTGTTTTAGTAAAGACAGGGTTTCACCATGTTGGCCAGGATGTTCTCTATCTCCTGACCTTGTGATCCGCCCACCTTGGCCTCCCAAAGTGTTGGGATTACAGGCGTGAGCCAGCACGCCCAGTCTCATGTTTCTTATATAATGGACAGATAAATAGTTACAGACCTTTCGGATGTGCTGTGCTTTGTTATCAAAAGACTAAAAATCCATTTGACTTGTATGTCTGCCCTTAGTTCAGCAATCTTACCTTAAGCCTTCTGAGACACTAAGGTGGATCTCTGTTTACAGAAACATCTATCAGGTGGCAAAGGCAAGGGTTGTGTTGCTTTCTTTAACATGACTTTAAGATTCTACCATTACTTTGAATAGTGAAGGGTCTGGTTTCCTCTCTAGAAGCATGTATAACTTTTGTTGACACCAATGAAGTTAGGTAAATGGCTTTGGGAGAACAGAGATTGCTGACCTTTATGTAGCCTTATTTGGAATATAAAATTAATGTGTAAAGCTTACCAATTGGAAATTTTACCAAATGTACTCAAGATTTAAAAGTCTGAATTGGGTAGAAAAAAAATGATGGCCTTTTACTCATAATACCTCATTTTCCTTAGACATTTTTATTATTCCTCCCTTTCCCACCAAGAGCATTAATACAGAACTGGAAACCTTAACACCGACATACATGTACATACATACACATGCTCTGTCACTCACAGAGTAACAGAGCATACACATAACTATGCTTATTTAAATGTGATTGTCTGTTTTGTGTACTATTCACAGAGATTTACTTGACTTTGTTATAGTGATGAGGGCCTATGAAGAAAAAGTACAAGTTGGTCAGAGATCACATAGGACAGACGGGCAGCCAAGAACTGGCTGGTAAAGGGAGCACGTCTTAAAAAAGTAAAAACCTAAAGGTTGAGTTAGTTAGTTAACCAACAGGGAGAAGAAGAATGTTCTGGGAGAGAGGGTGTTTGTCATTGTATTTATAAAGGTAAAAGATTGGTCTAGCCAGGTAAAAAGATGCCAGGTCATTAAGAACATTTAAATGGTTTGGGAGCTGGACATTGTTCTTACAGGCATTAGAGAACCATGGAAGCATTTGAAGTTGTGTCATGTAATTGCTCTGCATTTTAGAAAGAGCATCTGGTAGTTGGGTGAAAACACTGGAAGTGGCAAGAGTGGAGGCCGCTGGACAGTTTAAGAAGGTGTTTCAGTAATCTCTGCAAGAGAGATGAACAAGACAAGGGGCAGTGATGATGGAGAAAAGCAGATCATTAAAAAAAATTTAGAATGAGAATGCAGAATAAACAAAACATGTTGAAGAGTTTGAAATGTGAAAGAAAAGATAGGCCAGAGGCAGTGACTCATGTCTCTAATCCCAGCACTTTGGGAGGCGAAGGTGGGTGGATCATTTGAGCCCAGGAGTTCAAGACCAGCCTGAAACACAGTCTCTACTAAAAATACAAAAAAAAAAAAAAAAAATTAGCCAGGCGTGGTGGTGCACACCCATAGTCCCAGCTACTTGGGAGGCTAAGGTGGATCACCTGAACTCGAGAAGTTGAGGCTGTAGTGAACAGTGATTGCACAACTGAACTCCAGCCTGGGCAACAGGAGTGAAACCGTGTCAATTAAAAAATAAAAAGAAGAAGAAGAAGAGGAAGAGGAAGAAGAAGGAGGAGGAGGAGGAGGAGGACAAGAACAAGAAGAACAACAACTAATCCAGCTTGAATAACTCAGAGGAGGGATAGACTTGGTGGAGGCAATAAATCGTGGGCTTTTTTTTTTTTTTGAAATGTTGAGTTTTATTTGTCTGTATATGTTTGAAGAGACAGTTAAGATATGCATGTAGGGATCAAGAGACTAACCTTGTCTAAAAAAAAGAAGCCATGAAAGACTTAAGATTTCTCAGAATATATAGAATGAGAAGAGAAGATGGTCTAGTGAATATTTTTAGTAATACTAACATTTACATGATGATCAGGGAAGCTTGAGGAGAAGAAACATGAGATACAGGAGAAAAACCAGGGAAGTATGGCATTCTGGAAGTCAAGAGTAATAGGGAAGCTGTCTAGGAGACCTTGGTAAACAATCATTGGCTAATTTGTTTATTAATTCACATTCATTCATTAAGTTTCTATTTTGTGTAAACAGCAGTAGGGGAAAAACCCGTATCTGGTCTCTGATCTCAGGGAGTGTATAGTAATATGGAGAAATAAATATAAGTTGAAAAATTACTCACATAAATATCTCTTTGTAAACTTTAATAAGTAGTAAAGAGTAAAATTATGGGCTAGATACGGTGGCTTATGCCTATAATCCCAGCATTTTGGGAGGTTGACAGGGACAGATCACTTGAGGCCAGGAGTTCGAGACCAGCCTGGCCATTATGGCAAAACCCTATCTCTACTAAAAATACTAAAATTAGCTGGGCATGGTTGTGTGTGCCTGTGGTTCCAGCTACTCAGGAGAGTGAGGCACAAAAATCACTTTAATCCAGGAGGTAGAGGTTGCAGTAAAGCCAAGACTTCACTCCAGACTGGGTGACGAAACAAGACTCTTCTTAAAAGAAAAAAAAAATAAAGAGTAAAATTATGAAGACCTGTAGAAGTACATACAGGCGAATGAACTTCTATTCCGTGACGTTTGAGAACCCTGTCTTAAGAAGTGAACTCTAACCTAAGATTTAAAGAATGAGTAGGCGCCAACAGGGCTTGTAGGGCAGAGGGCAGTCCTGGCAGATAATCCTGCAAGTGGACTTTGATCCTGCAAAGGACCGAACATGTGACGTCAGGGCCACTTTCCTTGAGTACCTGCACTTCTGAAACTTTGTTTTAACCCAGGAATGATGTCACCTTCTAGGTGTTTTAAAAAGCAAAATTTAACTATTACTTTTAGGCAACCAGCTATGCAGGGAATGTAGACCTATATTGACAGGGATGTTGAAGTTTGGAACATTTCCATTTCAGGCTGAGAGGTCACTGTGGAAAATATGGACTCAATATTTATTAATTTATGAAATACTTTTTAATTCTCTTACATAGGTGAGACACTATGGGTATGAATGAATGCCACATTATTCCTTTAAAAATCACCTTTATTATTTTCGTTATGATTTTTGGGAGCTAACAGATATTGGCCCATTTTATGTATTCAATTCAGTGATGTTTGGTAACTTACCAAGCTTTTACATTATTCTTTAATAAAATTTTTATACATTAATTCATTTTCCCTCTCTTGGATGACAAGAGATGATCTTCCAGGCTTAATAATGAAATGTTGCCCTTGTGAAATCTTTACTAGAGGCAACATTAGATATCTGGTTCTTTTCCCCAGGAATAAATAACACTTTTAAGCCTTCAATTTAAACCTAAAATGAAAAGGAAATCACAATTTTTAAACATAAAGGTCATATTTTAAATGTTCATTAAAAATCTTTTGCATACCGTTCCTCTTCCTCTTTTGTTTTCTTTTAATAAGAGTTAAGACAAGTTTACTCTGGTATCAGTTTTCAAAATAAATTGCTGAGTCAGAGGCTGAGTTTATGTTGGTCTGTGGTCTGTGGTGGTTGTTTAATCTCTCTGTTCATGGGTAAGAAAAATTACCACCTCAAATAAACAACTGTTCAATGTCTCACAGTGGGTTGGTGCTCAAACTGAGATTTAAAATTAAGTCCTTAAACATAGCCCAGGCTTCCCTACAGTGACTGTGTCACCTGTCCCAAGAGGGAAAATATAGTTCAGGGGAACTTTTTTTGTTTGTTTGTTTTTGTTTTTTGAATTTTGATTTTTTTTTGAGACGGAGTCTTGCTCTGTCTCCCAGGCTGGAGTGCTGTGGTGCAATCTCGGCTCACTGCAAGCTCTGGTTCCCTGGTTCACACTATTCTCCTGCCTCAGCCTCCCAAGAAGCTGGGACTACAGGCGCCCGCCACCACGCCTGGCTAATGTTTTGTATTTTTTAGTAGAGACGGGGTTTCACCATGTTAGCCAGGATGGTCTCGATCTCCTGACCTCGTGATCCACCCGCCTCGGCCTCCCAAAGTGCCAGGATTACAGGTGTGAGCCACTGTGCCCGGCCTAGTTCAGGGAAACTTTTTGCCACAAATTCACAATGAAATACCGGATTAGTGATTTGCTGTTGGAATCTAAGTTTAATGAAGACTTCCAGGAGTGCAGTCCAAAATATAACTGCATATGTGCTTCCACTACTATTTTAAGGTAAAAAACATCTTAGGAAAAACATAGCAAAGCAGCATCACTGTGGCTTTAGATCATCAAGCAGTTGTAGGGGAGAAAAGCAGTATCTTTTCCTCATCCATGACTAGGTTCAAGGCTGAAACCCTTATTACAAAAGACAGGGTAACAAGAGAAAGGCATGCAAATTTAGTACAAGATTTATGTGACACAGGAGTCTTCAGAAATTAAGACCCAAAGAAGCAGGGAAAACTGTGTGTTTTAATGCTTACATTGAATGAAGGTTGGACAGTTGATATGGTTTGGCTGTGTCCCCACCCAAATCACATCTTGAATTGTAGCTCCCATAATCCCTGCGGTATCATGGGAAGGACCTGGTGGGAGGTAATTAAATCATGGGGGTGGGTTTTTCCCATGCTGTTCTTCTCCTGATAGTAAATAAGTCTCATGAGATCTGATGGCTGTATAAAAAGCAGTTCCCCTGCACATGCTCTCTTGCCTGCTGCCATGTAAGATGTGCCTTTGCTCCTCCTTAACCTTCTGCCATGACTGTGAGGGCTCCCCGGCTATGTGGAACTGTGAGTCCATTAAACCTCTTTTTCTTTATAAATTACCCAGTCTTGGGTATTTCTTCATAGCAGTATGAAAAATGGACTAGTACAACAGTCATGTGGAAGTATGATTGAATGAAAGAGGGCGTGATCTAACGGTAATAAGCAAGAGGGACGTTAGCAAGGCCTGTTCAAATTATTCTCAGTGTCTCTGTGTCTTTATTTCTTTCCTTTTGGTGTAGGAAGTATCTCTCTAGAATGAGGACTTTCTGATCCTACTAAGAAGGAAGATCAGAGAATTCTTTTATGGCCTGCTTCAGGGAAGAATGGTGAGAGAAAGTCAGAGAGACTTTCTTATTCAATCTCTCTTCTCAAATGCCAAGTGCTACATTGTGGGTGCATGTGCTGAATGCTGTCACAGTATCATTTGTTCTTTTTTAAATATGAAAAGGAACACAATTGTGAAGATGAAATAAGCATTTGTGTCTGTTTTTTTATGCACTTTTATTTATTTATTTTTAAGACAGGGTCTCACTGTGTCTCCCAGACTGGAGTGTGGTGGCACCATCATAGCGTACTGCTACCTCAAACTCCAGGACTCAAGCTATCCTCCCACCTCAGCCTCCCAAGTAGCTGAAGACAACAGGCACATTCCAACATGCTCTGCTAAGTTTTTATATTTTTAATAGAGACAGTGTCTTACTATGTTGCCCAGGCTGGTCTGGAACTCCTGGGCCCATGCGGTCCTCCCGCCTCGGCCTCCCAAAGTGCTGGGATTACAGGTGCGTGCCATTGCACCTGGCCTATGTACGTTTTTTTAAATAAAATTCTCTGCCTTTTGTTTCCAAAAGTGTAGGTGATTATGCTATTCTGCCACATGTATCATTGTAGCGCACACCATATATGGGAATAAAAATGTTAAGGGATTATTTCTTGAATAGAGGCTAAGCATTTGTGGATTCAGGTGGACTGACATACTCACAGACCTCTAACTCCTAGGGAAATGAAACTGTTTCTTTTGCTGGTAAGTTATCTCACCTACATTGTGCTTTATATAAATGTACACTTGTATACCAATATTTTAAGTGTAATAAAATATTCACTTTTAATGAATAAGATGAGTATAGCCCAGATCATCTTTTTCTTTGGCATTCAGGATGGGGTGCTTTATATGACAGACTTTCTTATGCTAACTCTAAGTGCAATCATCTAGTTCTTTTCTCCCAGGTAAGGCTTTTAATGTATTCGATATAAATATTCTTCATTATTTTTGATATTGTAATGCAATTAATGCTTGATCATTTTTCTTTTTCAGAGGAGAAAACTTACAGCAGTATACTTTGAAAAAAATTTTTTCAATCACATTTGTGTGATTGGTTTTGTTCCAATCTGACCACTCTAGAAAATATAAATGTCTTTCACATAAAATACTGGCTTTGCCTGTGTCTCATATATTATTCCTTATCTGAAAGGTGTAATAATTAGAAGGCCATTACTGTCCTCCATGAATTAAATTAGAGTCTTTTTATTTCCTTTTTCTTTCATTTGACTCTATTTATTACTTAACTAGTGTGACAAATGTGGCTTAAAATAAAAATTGTGTCATTATTAATGAAAAATGTGCTGGCCGCAGCAGTGGTGATAAAGAAAAATGTCATAAAGCATTCATTTTCCTCATGATTTGGTGGAGTGGTCGTTGGGAAAAAGTTGTGATAAACAGAATAATACAATGGTTAATGTTTTAGCAGAATGGGATTTTACTTTGATTTGCTGAAAAGATATACATTAATAAGCAGTCAATTGATTACAACTCACAAAACACAGTTGTCAGGCATCAAATTATATTTATCCTACTAGTCCCTGTGAGCAAATCAAGATTTTAAACACAATACAGATAAATTGAACGACACACTTTACAAAATTATTAATTACTTAGACTAAAACAGCAGTTAGAAAATGACCAAAAAAGTAACAAGATCGTGAAAAGAACTATATATCTGTGTAACACTCTACAGATTTGGAGCAGCTTCAGTAGCTTTGTTAATCATAAACTTGACTAAAATGTTATACATTATGTTTTCAGAATGTTATCATATACTACTGAGTTAAAGGCCAAAAATATACTATGATTCTTAACAAGATTTTATTAATTGTTTCACTAAAGTTATTGGTCATCTAGATGTATTGTTTTTAATAGTTGGAGGGACAAACCCGTGATGTAAGTGTGCCCCCATGTGGTTATAGATTGGTTTGTAAGAACGTCAGAAAGGCATTAATGGAAAGGGGGCTTCAATAGGTTATATTAATATTATCTTGTTAATATTTACTCCTTCCCAAGCAGAGAGTTGTTTCTCTTTTTCTAAGATAGAGGATTCTCAGTTTCTTCCATAATTCTTACAAACATATTATTTTTAGTAGTCATACATTTTAACCAATGTGTCTACTTCTAATTCTGAAGTGTATAACATAGTAAAGACACATAAATCAACACAAAAGATGTATTTTTCTTCATGTCTAAAGTATTTGGTTAAGTCAAGCCTAAGTCATTCTCTGCAAGTGTTTAAAAATACATTTTGTAATTAAATAGGATGATACATCCGGTAGGAAATTTGTATTAGGACAGGCCTATGGCCTGAGAAAATAGTTCGCCCATTTATGTGATATTTTAATAAGACTATTATTAAGTCTATTATTAAGAGTATATTTGTTCATAATTCTTTTAACCAACAGGATATTGGATATTCATAATCAATGTCGGCGATTCCACAGAATTTGAAACCCCTTTTCTGTACAGCATCTTTGTGGAGTTGATTACTTCCATAACGTGTGTGTGTGTGTGTGTGTGTGTGTGTGTGTGTATGTGTATATATATATTTGAGACAGAGTCTTACTCGGTCACCTAGGCTTGAGTGCAGTGGCACAATCTTGGCTTACCGCAACCTCCATCTCCAGGATTCAAGCGATTTTCCTGCCTCAGCCTCCCAAGTAGCTGGAATTACAGATGTGTGTCACCATGACCAACTAATTTTTTTGTATTTTTAGTAGAGACAGTGTTTTGTCATATTAGCCAGGCTGGTCTGGAACTCCTGATCTCAGGTTATCTGCCCACCTCAGCCCCCCCAAAGTACTGGGATTGCACGCGTGAGCCACCACTCCCGGCCACTTCCATATTTTGACACAAAAGTATATCTTTATTTAACTCTCTAGTCACTAGTCCAGGATGCAAAGCCTAACCTATTGGCCAGTTGATGCTTCTGGAAAATCACTGTGAGGGTTGGTTGGTAATGACCCCATTGTATACAAGCCCACATCTTGTGTCTGAGGTAGTGCAGTGTGTTGGCATTATAATCATGTTTGAGCGAGTTTGAGTGGCATTCATTTTGTTTGTTTGTTTGAGCATGTGACTGGGCGGCAACCACAAAAAGCAAGGGCACTGACTGCGCAGACAGAAGCCTGAGCTTCAGCTTGAAATGCGTGTTTTCCTTTTAACCAACATTACTGTTCTCAGTGGAAGTTTCTTCAGGGTAGAAGCAAACTTGTCCTTATTTTATTTTGTTATATTTAAAAACTAGCCCTAAATGCTGTGTTTCTATTCTAACTTTTTATATTAAACTTTTGAAAGTGAAAACTGAAATAATTAAATTTTAAAGGTTGCAATCATTAAAGAATTAATACAAATATCTAATTTTTTTCTTTACTAAAAATTTTCTTTTCTTAATTAGAATTCATTGTTTAGTATCGCAATATTTGCAATGATGAAGAAAACTTCTTTAAGTTAAATCATAATATTGGGAGGAATTTAACAGTTTTCTTTTTAAAAATAATAAGTCAAGATAAGTTCCATGTTCATTTTGGTCATTTAACATACTGTTTAGTGTTCTCAGAGAACAATATTCAGAAATTAATATTTATGCCTGTCACTTTGTGCACAGGGCAAAATGAGTTACGTACTTTGTTTGTTTGAGACGGAGTCTCGCTTTGTCGCCAGCCTGGAGTGCAGTTGCATAATCTCTGCTCACTGCAAGCTCCACCTTCCGGGTTCAAGTGATTCTCCTGCCTCAGCCTCCCAAGCAGCTGGGACTACGGGGCATGCACCACCACACCCAGCTAATTTTTGTATTTTTAGTAGATATGTGGTGGTTCACATCTGTAATCCCAGCACTTTGGGAGGCTGAGGTGGACAGATCATGATGTCAAGAGTTATGTACTTTTGAAAGGCAAATTGAACCATTTCTGACCCCACCCTTTCCACCTACATTGTCTGAAAAATGAATCCTAAACTTAAGTCAGTAACATTTCAAATGATATATTTTCCTTCATGGAAGCGTCTCTTCACACTTATGGAAGAGAACAGGTTGAAGTAGAGTGGGAAGGGAGGAAAGACAAAGCAATGAATCAAATATAGTAATATTTATTTAAAATCTCATAGTATTGAACGTCTCCAACAAACTGTTGGATGGTTGTCATACAGATGGTGATTCTCAGCTAGAAAACTTTATGGAATGTCTGAACTAAATGATTGCTCATGCTTTTCTTCATGTGTGCTTGACATCTTGGAATTTCAAATTAATTTTTTAATATAATTTTAAAAATTTGACTGTATTTGTTGATAATTGCTTTGTGTTTTTGGGAAAAAAAGCCACAGGCACTTTAGTGAAGATTATTCAATGAGTTATGATTATCTTTATGTGTTTAGAAGGAAAACATGTCATAGAAAAATGAAGTAGCAACACTGAGAGACAGAATTATCTAAATCCACCTAAACCGCAGACTGGCAAATTGTTTAATTTATGTTCCCTGCAACTCACCTAGCTTATAAGAATTTAATTAAATATTTTAAAAGAGTCATTATAAATCTAATAAGCTGACCTAATAGTCTGACTATATATTATTTTCCAGAAGTATAGAAGGATAAATGATAGTGAGACATACTTTTTTTTTTTTTTTTTTGAGACGGAGTCTCACTCTGTTGCCCATGCTGTAGTGCAGTGTTGTGATTTCAGTTCACTGCAACCTCTGCCTCCCGGATTCAAGTAATTCTCCTACATCAGCCTCCCGAGTAGCTGGGACTACAGGCGCACGCCACCACACCCAGCTAATGTTTGTATTTTTAGTAGAGACGGAGTTTCACCATATTGGCCAGGATGATCTTGATCTCTTGACCTCGTGATCCACCAGCCTTGGCCTCCCAAAATGTTGGGATTACAGGCGTTAGCCACCGCGCCTGGCCAAGACATGTTTTAAAAGTATGTTTTGCAGGGCCAGGAATGGTGGCTCAAGCCTGTAATGCCAGCACTTTGGAAGGCCGACGTGGGTGGACCATTTGAGGTTAGGAGTTTGAGACCAGCCTAACCAACATAGTGAAACCTTGTCTCTACTCAAAATACAAAAACTGGCCAGGCAGTAGTGGCATGTACCTATAATCCCAGCTACTCAGGAGGCTGAGGTGAGAGAATCCTTTGAGCCTGGGAGGCAGAGGTTTCAGTGAGCTGAGATTGGGCCACTGCTCTCCAGTCTGAGAGAGAGAGTGAGAACCTGTCTCAAAAGAAAAAAAAAAAAAAAGAATGTTTTGCAAATGGTAGACAATTTATAAAAAGAAAAAAACACCTGTAATCTTCATAAATAATATGATTTAGTTTCTAAAGCACCAACTTGGTTTGTTAAAAAGTAGACTTTGACCATTAGGATAAAATATGATAGTTAGAATAGACCATACAGTACCAGTGGAGGAGCTCAACATTTATCTTCTAAAAATCTGCTTGTTCTTCCTTCCCACTTCTTATTCACAAAACACAAAACATACGAGTACTAAAACATTATTTTTCTCTCTTGAAGTCCAGAGTTATCATCCCAAAGCCCATGTGGTCATCAATTGTAATAATGTTCCATGACAATCTGGAATAAAATGTGGGGAATTGGTGTTCCATTAAAAACTGTTATTCACTTATAAAGCCTTACATTGTGTATTTGACCATACACTTCACCCTCTATTCAACCAGGCTAGTGCAAAAAAAAAAACAAATTATTGAAATTTTCAACTCTAAGAGTAAATTCAACATTCATGATTTTTTTTAAAGAAACTAATGTAGGAGATAAAATTGAATATATTTATTTTGTAAATGTAATTTCCTATTAACAAAGAAATGCATACAGAACATTTCACTTGCAGCTGCCTAACAGAGGGTAGTTGACTAATAAATGTCTCATGCCCTTTTACAATAGTCTTTCCAGGCCAAGAGCCGTGGTTCAAGCCTGTAATTCCAGGGCTTTGGGAGGCCAAGAAGAGAGGATCACCTGAGGCCAGGAGTTCAAGCCAGGCTGGGCAACATAGTGAGACACTGTTACTACAAAAAAAAAAAAAAAAACTCACAAAAAAACAAAAACACAAACTTAGCTGGGCATGGTGGCATGCACCTGTAGATCTAGTTACTCAGGAGGTTGTGGTGAGAGGATCACTTGAGCCGAGGAGTTAGAAGCCATAGTGAGCTATGATTGTGGCACTGTACTCCAGTCTGGGCAACACAAGGAGACCCTGTATCTTAAAAAACAAAATCTCTACAGTACTGGCATGTTACATTATCAACAAAAATGAATGCCTCTCAAAATCTGGCCAATGGAAATAATATTATTCCATATTTCTTCATTATTCTATGAGTAAAAATAGTCCACATGTAGAAGTTTATTTCCAAGAAAATTCAGTGTCATTGATATGTACTCTTACAGTTACCAAAACATATCAGTTTTTAGATATAAGGACATCGAAGGCCCTCCCATTCCCCATGTTCCAAAGAAATTTAAACTTATCCAGATACAGATGATAATATATAAACCTTTTTGTGGGAAAACTTTTTGCTTTACAATGCTAGTTATATGTCTAAATAAGTTACTGTCTATTCAAACTAAACACATCACACAGCACCTTTTCTTTTATATTTTGAAAAGCATACATGAGCAAGAGTGGAAGAGAAAATGGTTGATTAGAAAAGCCCACAGTCTTTTAGATTCTCTTTGATTATTATATCTGTAACTGCATCAAACACAAACTTGACATTTTGGGTATCAGTAGCACAGGTCATGTGGGAATAAATTTCCTTATCTTCTTTTTTTAAATTCAGGTCTAGAAACTGGTTCTTGATGTAGTTTCCTGCATCTTCAAATGTATTTGGCCCTTGTTAAACAAAATATTTAAAGAGGTAAAGATTAATCGTATGTTACAAAGAATAGGCTATAAATAATATCAGTAAGTTTTAGGATTTTACTTTGATATACTAAGTATTGCAAAATCATAAAGGCAAGGTTCAATTATCAGGGTGCTGGGAACTATGCTCACCCCATTGGGAGCTCCCGGTGGCTAAAAGGTAAACTTTGCATCAAAAAAGCTCACAATACAGAAGAAATCCCAAAATATTTCTAAAACAAAGTGAGTGATACAAACTTACATATACATCAAATACTGTGTGTGTGTTTGTGGGTATGGGTGTGGGTGTTTTTATACACACTAAAAGAGAAAACGAATGGAAAAGGTAGATGACTAGGGTACAGAAGGAGATGGTATTTGAGCTGGACTTTGAGAGGTACCTACAACAGAGAAGAGGAAAGTAAGTGCAAGCAAAAAAGTGGAAGTGAGAATTGTACCACTAGACTTGAGGGTAGGGTCAGGAAACAGATTGAGCTTTGAAGAATCTACTTTGATAGAAATGAAAGATTTTTGTAGAGGAATTGTAGGAAATCAAGTAGAATAGATGTTATGGGCTACATTATAGACTATGTTACTAACAAAACAGGAGTTAGGATGAGATATAAAAGGCTATAGAGGTACTCTTGACTGATGTGTTATATAGCAGTAGTACGATGAAGGCCCTGCTTGAGAAACTTTAGTCCAATAGCAGGATGTACAATGAATCAGTTGAGAAAAGGCAGACATAAAACAAGTAGGCTAAAAAATACAGGACAACTAAAAATGACCTGTTGATGGGCTTTATAACAGAATATGCTTTATGGGGACTTGACACAGGATAGAGCAGTAGCATAAAAACTTTCTAAAGAAATAAATCTTTGTTTCCTACTTTATTGTAACTGGAAGCAAAATTCCATGAGGGACAAGCTTTGAAGCCATATAACATGGCTAAAATCCAAAACACTGGCAATACCAAATGCTGGTAAGTGCATGGAGTTATAGGAGTTAATTGCTTGTGGAAATGCAAAATAGTGCAGTCACTTTGAAAGGCAATTTGGCAGTTTCTTACAAAGCTAAACATAGTCTTACCATGCAATCCAGCAATCACACTTTTAGGCATTTACCTAGAAACTTATGTCTACACAGAAGCCTGCACATGGATGTTTATAGCATCTTTTTCCATAATTGCCAAAAATTGGGAGGAACCAAGATGTCCTTCTGTAGCTGAAAGGATAAACTGTGGTTCATTTAAGGAACAGAATATTAATTTAGAAATAAAAAAAATTAGATATCAATCCATAAAAAGACATGGAGGAAACTTAAATGTATATTGCTAAGTGAAAAAAGACAGTAAGAAAATGCTACATGTTATATGATTCCAGTTATATTACATTCTGGAAAGGGCAAAAGGATAGAAACAATAAAAAGATTAGTGATTGCCAGGAGTGTGAGGAGGGAGGAGCCATGAATGGGAGAACACAGGGAATTTTTAAGGCAGTGAAGCTGTTCTGTATAATACTGTAATGCTGGATACATGACCTGCATTTGGCAAAACACACAGAACTGTGTGACAAAAAGAGTGAACCCTAATTAAATGATGGACTTGGTCGGGCACGGTGGCTCACACCTGTAATCCTAATACTTTGGGAGGGTGGGTGGATCATCTGAGGTCAGGAGTTCAAGACCAGTCTGGTCAACATGGTGAAATCCCATCTCTACTAAAAATACAAAAATTAGCCAGGCATGATGGTGGGCGCCTGTAGTCTCAGCTAGTTGGGAGGCTGAGGCAGAAGAATAGCTTGAGCCCAGGAGGCAGATGTAGCAGGGAGCTGAGATCGCGCCACTGTACTCCAACCTGGGCGACAGAGTAAGACTCTGTCTCAAGGAAAAAAAAAAAAAAGTGGACTTTAGTTAATAATGTAAAATGTGTTAATATCAATTCATCAATATAATTCATCAATTTTAACAAATGGTACCACACCAAAGCAGTTCTCTAAATAGAGAAACTTGTAGGAGGGGATGAGAAAGAAAGTACGTGGGAACTCTTCATACTTTCTGTTGAAACATTTCATTTCTCTATAAACTAGAAACTGCTCTAAGAAATAAGTCCTATTATATTATATAATATAAAACCTTTAATTATGAGTTTATATTTAATTAGTAATATTCAATGTATTTGAATATTATTTGTAATATGAAAAATATATTTAATCACATGATAAATGTATGATATATTATAAATATTTATAATTATAGAAAAAAGATATAAGCCCTAACTGTAGATTGACCAATATAAGTATTTGTTTTGACAGAATGCCATGCTCCTAGTAACATCTAAACTGGATTTGTATTTTGTTTAAATCATAAAAATGGCTAGGTGCGATGGTTCACACTTGTAATCCCAGCACTTTGGTAGGCCAAGGTGGACAGATCACTTGAGGTCAAGAGTTCGAGACCAGCCTTGGCAAACATGGTGACACCCCATCACTACTGAAAATACGAAAATTAACTGGTCGTGGTGGCGTGCACCAGTGGTCCCAGCTACTTGGGAGGCTGAAGCAGGAGAATCATTTGAACCCAGGAGGCAAAGGCTACAGCCTAAGCAACAGAGTGAGACTCCATCTCAAAAAAATAAATTTTTTTAATGTAATTTTATTACCAATGGAACATCCAACTATTTACAAAAAAAGAAAAAAACTCTTTCTGCAGGAGAAACAGCCGTTCTGTGGGATTTCACATTTACAATCGCTGACTAACAGGATTAGCACTAAAATTCCAGGATCCAAGAAAACCAGAAAGAAATGAAGATGTCATTATTCATTCTCAAATTCATTCACGCTATATCTCTAGAAACAACTCAGACATTGAAGGGCCTTTGAGATTTACTATAGCATTACAAGGTTTCAGTAGGAAATACATCAAAAATGTCAATTTGGAATAAGATTTGCATTCCTGTTATAATTTTGAAGACAATTCAGGTTCCAATGTCATTTGATAAATTCTATAGAGTAGCAACCCTGGTCCATCTAACCCCTTCCAGTTTATTTTACTAGGGTTTTACTTTAATGTAGATAATGTAGAGAGGGTTCTTCTTTATTGTAAGGTTGTTTTTTTTTTTTTCCAGTTTGGATCATAAAGATGACTCAAAAATGATCATAAGCTTCATCCTCATAAGTGTTAAATGCCAAGATCCAGATAGGAAATGTATGTTTATACAAAAATATATTACTATGAAACTAAAAGAAAAGAATCTTACCGGTATATTCTGGAAAGCAGATACTAAGATGCACCTTGGTTACCTTTTCTTGAAAGATATCTTTTTTGTTGAGGAACAGGACGATGGAGGTTGTTGAAAAATACTTGTGATTACAGATACTGTTGAACAGGTGAAGACTTTCATGCATTCTATTCTGTTAGGTATCAGAAATGAGAATGGGTAGGATTATTATTTGCAAAATGTGAATGTTGAGCATCGTGAACAAGGATGTAGAACTAACATAAATCTTTGGCAAACCTTCAGGAGTTGGGCAATGTGGTAGTACTACTGAAAAGCACAAAGATTACTTTTAACCCTGGCTTTGTTTTTCTTTTAGACTTACCACTTCTTCATCTTCCACGAGGACCATGTCATAGGCACTAAGTGCAGCACAAAATATAATGCATGTAACTCCTTCAAAGCAATGAATCCACTTCTTTCTCTCAGATCTCTGTCCACCTACATCAAACATCCTTTAAGAAAACATCAAATGAATAATAAATCTTACAAATATCCTCCAAAATGTGCATTGAGGTTAACATTTAGAGGTATAAATGGGTGATCCCGTATATTCAAAAGGTATTCCTTTGAGTTTTATTGATTAAAAAATAAAATGTATTTGGTCAAATGGCTGCTCAAGGACCACAGAGAAAAAACAGTTTTTTAAAAGTGTCTCCATGCAAACTAGAGTAAAATGATTTACACACTGACTTTGGGAAACTGGGAAATTTAAAAGAGTTTCGAGTTTTAGTAAAACATTCATTAGCCATAGAAGATTTTGATCAAAGTTTAGACATATTCTCTTGAATGAAAAGAAACTGCAAGAAGATTGGAAGTTACTGTAGTTCTGATGCTGTGATTCTTGCCTATTTTCTTACATCTTTCTACATTCATTTGTTTACCCAGACAATTATTCTTTGCATTCTATGTACTAGACACTGTGCTAGGTCTACTAGCACAAAGATGAAAAGATATGGTCTGTATCTTCAAAGAACGTTCTGTCTTGTAGAGAAAAAAACAAATAAGTTACTATAATATTATTTAAAAATATTCTAATGTACAAGGTAAAATGTGAGCAAACAGGAAGACGTAAGTTAGCCTGAGGGATCATGACTCTTAGAGAAGGTGTTTGAAAACTCAGCCCTTCCTCTACTTGTGTATTTTGGTGAGAGATCATTGTGGACAGAGGGCTCAATTTTAAAAACTAGGAGCTAGGCAGCAAAAAGTTAGGTTTATATCAAAGGAACTGTTTAATGTTTGCTGCCTCAGGGCTTTCACACACAGTCTCTTTCCTTTTCCTGTGACAAAGATTTCTTTCTTCCTTCCATGCCTGCTTTTTTTCTCAACTATGAAGTCTTAGCATCAGTATCTCCTCCACAAAGAAGCCTCCTGGAGCGTCCATGTAAATTGCACCTCTCTCAATCCTCCATTTACCTTCTATAGCATCACTTTCTTTCCTTTATGGTAATCATCAATATCTATCATCCCCATAGTAGAATAACAGCCTAATGAGGTCAGGAACATTATCTGTATTAGTAACTGCTGTATTCCTAGTTCCTGGCACCATGCCCAACACATAACAGGCACGCAAAAAATATTTGCTAAATAAATGAACAGATTCCATGTTAACTGAATAGACAGGCAGGAAACACAGCAAACATGCTGTGTTCTCTCATGCCTTGATAACTTACACATGTTTTTTATAAATATGTATAAGTTACTAAGGCATGATAGAACATAGAATGCTTGGGGTAAGCAAGTTATTTATAGTTTTGGGAACATAAAGAATAAGGTAAAAACACTGAGCTATATGGTCTAATAATTATCCATTTATCCACTTATTCATCTTTTGTTCAACAAATAATTACTAAGCACTTATTATATGCCAGGCACCAAGGATTCAGCCTTAAGCTTTTAAACTGGTGGTGGTGGTAATAGTGATTGGTGTGTATGTTTCAAAATAGATTTCAGATATCCATATAGGATATCTGATGTGTATTCATATCCTACATGAATATCTGAAAATAGACTTAATAGGAAATATCCATATGAAAATAGACTTCAGATATCCGTATAAGAAGTGTAGGGGGTGGGTTGTCCTTTGAAATGGAGTGATCAGAAACTGTAGAAGATGACAGAAGTGTAAAAACCTAAGGAGATGAGGGGTTAAGCCAACTGGATATCTGGAGCAAACAATGTTACAGGCAAAAGTGACAGAGGAAAGAGCAAGAGCAAAGGACTTCAGGAGTGAGCCTCACATGATCAGCCAGCAGTGGATTTACTGGTCCTTTCATGTTACATGAGAAATGAAGATTTAATATTACAGACCATAGAGGACTATGGGTGATTTTCAGATAGGGAATTGACATTTTTTGTCTGTTGTTGTTGTGTTAGATCACTTTGATCTGAGTCCAGAAGTTGGACTTAATGAGGAAGAGATAAGAAGCAAAGAAATAAATTATGGGGCTATCATAATAGTTTAAACTCAAGGTGTTAAGTACCAAAAAGCATCCAAATTGTACAGACTTCAAGGGTAATAGTTATACTTGGAGTAATAAATGTCAACCGATCTGCTTATTGAAAATAATCAAAAGTATAATATATTATACTTCATATTTCATATATGAACCCAGTAAAGATATATAGAACTAAGATTCCTCAAATAATGTACCAATGCAAAATCACTCCATTAAGCAGTAGACTAAAAGAGAAGTTGCTCACAATATTGAAGATAATGGTTAAGCATTCAATAGTTAATAGTGTGGAAATTTAAATCTGGTGTTTATAAAGAATATTGTGTGTGCTACTAATTACCAAATTGCAGTTTCAGGCTTGCAAAATAAATGGAGGAAGGGGACCAAATTTTGACTTTACAGTTACATTATGTGAACATTGACCAATGCATTTAATGTTAAAAAATTAAATGACATTCTTACAGAAACAAGGATGATAAATATGCATTCAGACATTTAAATTGTTCATCAACTGTTTTGTTAATCCACAAAATACCTTAGTTTTTTTCAGACTTCATAAACAGGAGTTTTATTTATTTCTTTGTTGAAATTACTTTTAAAGTATAAATTATATTTAAACTATAAAATGTGGTGGAAATAGAAATCGTTGAGATCATGACGTTCATGTTCCACATCACCAGTTGTAATGAATTAATCTTAATTTAACACACCTAATAAGAGTTTACTATTTGTCGGGCATATAAGCACCTTACAGCAGTTAACTCATTTAAACCTCTTCAGGAACTTACAAGGAGGTACATTTAGCGTTCTTGTTTTTTCAGAGGAGCCCTTAAGCAAATTGCCTAAGAATTATATTTCAACTAATATTTGTTGAGGCTGCTATGTATGTGGCACCATGATAGGTTCAATAGGTTCTGTGGCTATGACAGCTATGCTGTGAAAGTTGTTAACTTGCTAAATATAAGTATTTACTTAGAACAGAGGTGCACAACTAGTACTCGTGCCTGCAGTTAGCGCTCAGACCCTCACTAGTGGACGGAAATTATCTTCACTGTGCAGTCTATCCTTCTCCCAGGCCGGGCAGTAGTTCTATGTTGTCAAACAGGTCACTGGGCAAAAAATTTAAACTCCCTTCCTCTGGGAGATTTCGTTCTTTTAATGAAGATAATCACCTAATGTGTTTCAGATGTAGTACATATATGCTCCATTTGGTCATATATGAATATATTGTGGATCATGTTTTGGCAAAGAAATGTGACGCTGTGATTGAACAATGATGATTAACTTACGGATTTGGGGGACCTGAGGGTAGAGTATCCATTACTAGGTTTAAACTCCTGGTGGGCTTTTCAAAGTGAAACCACCCTTCTTAACCCCACCCACGGACTTTTTAACTCGCAAGGATTTCCATAGTCCTAATCTCTTTCACTCTAATCCCCACCTCAGGGGAAAAAATCTCCCTTTCCCTTGCTTAATGACAAACCAGTCATGGAGCCAGGACAAAGAGTCATGGAATGTTTGTGCTAAGGGAGCCCAATGTGCTGCTTCCACAGCAGTGATGGCAGTGCTGTAGGAATTGAATTCTAGAATGCCTCTGGTAAGTTTTCTCCACTAAGCAGAACTTGCATTAGTCTTGTCAACCTTTGTTTGTAGTCTCCTTTTCCCTGCTTTTATGCCCAATTATGCCTTTCTGTTTCATTCCAATTGATATTTGTATTCTTTTAGTCACATTTTCAATTAGATTATATATTCAGATTATATTTACATCTTAAAAGTCTGAGAAACTCCTCTCTTTAAGGTGACTTTGTAATTGCTCAGATATCCTGCATAGTGACCAAATATTTTATCTCAGAGCAAAATCATCTTATTTCTCTCATGTTAATAGTTTTGTTTTGTTTTTGGTGTGTGGGGGGTTAATGACAAAAATAATAGTAGGAATTATTAAGATATGGGAACTCTAACTTGTGGGTTCTATGGGGGACATAAACTACCCAGGAGGAGGAAGAAAAAGGAACCTCATATACTTCCTACATATTTATTTTCTACAACATAATGTCCTCAAATGGTTTTTCCCCAAATCTGAAACATCTGAAGCATCTGAGATGCAAATCAGAGTAACAACAAACTCATTGGTTATGCCTTAATTTTCTCTGATGAGTCAGCTTCTTTGCAGCCTACTAATGATGTGTTAACAGGTGTAAGAGGTAGCTATTCTCCTCTTCTGATAAATACGTACAACTGTGATAAGTAACAATTGCAGGAAAAATAACTTACGGTAGAATAAAAGTCATATTGGAATTGTGTGCTCTCCCTGAAAAATAAATTCTAATCCATGGCTTTCTGTTTCTCATAACAATTCTTTGAAGGGAAAATAGTATTCACCCATTTCTTTACCAAAGTGAAGAAACTGGCCTTTGAAAGGCTAAGGTGGTTTGTTCCTAAACTCACAATTAGTAAAGGATAGAACTGGTGCACTATGACCCTTAGCCTAGTGCTCTTTCTGCATATCATGCAGCTTCTAATAAACATGTTTTAATTGGCTTAGCTTTCTCCCAAGGAAGAGAGGACAAAGATTGCTCAGTCTTAGCATTTTGTTCATATAGATAAAATGGAAAGTCTATCTTAGGTTGAATGCATATAATCTTCTCATTTTATGACTCATTTGATAAGCAATATTTTTGTGTGTGTGCAGATTGACGTAGGAGACAGGTCCAGGGAGCATTGATCATTTCTCTAATGCCATCTGCTATTATTGAACTGAAATGCTCATTAGCAAATCAGACCAATAGCGGGAGTTTTGTTTTTGTATTGATTCTCTTGGACACTATGTTAGCTCTAAGAATAGTGACATTTTGTTTTGCTAATATTGTAGTCATTTATTTTTCATACTTCTCTCTTCAGTTTTAGCTTTTCCCCTGAATTTTAATTTAGTCCTTATTTTGTGGAATTGTAAAGTATTACTACCTATGAAAACATTTTGAAGATCCCCAAAGTGAAGTAATTGCTTATATTTTTTGGCTGAAGAAATAGTCTCCCTTATGTATAAACATCAAAACAAAACAAAAAGCTTCATTGTGACCATTCTGTGAGAGACAAAATTAAAATCAGAAAAAACATGTATATTTGCTGCCTGGAGTTTTGGATTGGTCAAATACAGTAGATTATTAATGAGGGAAATGGACATGCTTGAATACTCTCAACTGCCTGAATAAAATAATAAATCTTAACTACCATGATGTTACATGGAACTTACAGTCCTCATTTGGGATTTTGTGTGGGGTTTTTTGGTCTTTTTAATTTAATTTTTTAAAGGAGGGATAATATGTATTTTGTTATTAAGTCTGACATTGGTTGGAATTCTTAAAGTTAAAAAAATTTCAATAACTAAAATTTATGATGTAGCTGAAAATTGATAGGCTAGGCTTTTAAGTGACAGTTGAATACTGATTATTTGTTAAATTGCCCAAGGCATTAATACAGGGCAAACCATCAGATTTTTATGGCTTTATATTAAACAGTTGACTAAACATTTGTGTTTTATAGTTTTAGTAAGCGGTTGGCAAAGCTTTGAGGTTTATGGTTTATGTTAAACAGTTGGGTAAATATTGGATCACGAGATTATTCACATTTCATATCAGAATAGATTATAATATAATCTGTCCCTTATAATTCTTGTAAAATTAGTATGTAATCTAGAGTAGCTAAAAATCAACAACGCTACTGCAGCTAATTTGTTAGATGTCTTTGCTTATCCTATAAGCATGTACTTATCTTTGAAAAATCACTTTCTGACACTCTCTACTATGTATTTGATTACATAAAAATAAAAACCAATCTGAGTAGGAATTTATTTTAAGGTATTCTATTGAATGGGATTTATTCAAGATGTTAGTCTCTATCACAGTTGTTATAATTTCTCATCATGGTTACATATGAGACCAGGTGGATCTGTGTCTTCACTACACATCCATAGCAAATGGTCTAACCAATCTTTCCCTCGTCTTGAAAATAGAGAAGGGTAGATACTTGCAGACAGGAAGGATGTGCACAGATGTCTTACTAATCTCTTAAATCCTCACGATTAAAAATCAGAATCAAAAAGATTTATAACTGTAAGGGAGCCAAGGTCTCCAAATCATCAGAATCATTAATACCATTATATACTTTCTACTAAATGTGTGTGTGTGCATTTGAAACTTCAAATAATTCTCTGATTATTTAATAATGTAATTCATAAAGCCATTAAAATAAGTTCTGTCACTAGAATCAATTAGACATCATATTTTATAACTTATTATTTTGGTAATACGAATCATAAACATGCCTGAAACAAATATATAGTATATGTGAGTTATTGCTCTACGAGATCTTATAAAGACTAGCAAAGCCAAATTGAAATGTAGCTGCTGTGTGGACAGCCAGATTCACTTGTAATCTGAGATGATGCATATGCCACACAAATGACCACAATATACACAATTCAACATCATATCTCAGGAAAACTGTAGTTTCTTTTATATCATAGATCTGCTCAAACATTCTTATAAACAGTTATGGTAATTTATGAAATCTAAAGTTCTGTGTTGTAATAGTTGTTAACCCTTTTTCCTTAGCTCCCATATAGTTTCAGGTCCTTTCAATTCTGTTTTTCCATCATGGAAAAATTAGGGAGAAAGTTTTTTCTCTGTAATTGTTTGCTAAATCCCTGTAAATACATGTCTAAGTTATTTGTTCTGAGGAATTATTCTGTAACAATAGGAGGGCTTACATTTGCTCTGCATTTTCCACTTACATAGTATATTAATATCTATAAAGATAATTTATCAGTTTGACAGCTGCAGTTCTGGTTTGATAAGAACCCTACAGTAATTGCTATTGAATTAGATGATACACAATTATGTTCCAGTACATTGGCAGAGATAATTTTTCATTTTGGTGTTCCTATGTAAAAGTTTAGAGTTCTCTAATTTAATATGTAAATTGAGCCTTTGGTTTTAAATAGTCATAAGATGTCTTATGCTATGTGAATACAAATCAATGCTAATGTAATATATTTTAATACCTGGGTACTTGCTGAAATAAAGTTGGAAGGTACATTACTTTTATGCATCCTATTTTGAAATACTACAGAATTGTACACTCCAAAACTCTGTGCACTTTTGGACTATCCTATGTAGCACTTGAAAGAAAAGCTATTTAACGGTGAGAATTGATTAAAGGATTAATCTATCTTAATTGCTCTAGCTAAACTTAAAACTGTATTTAAATAATTTTAAATAGCTCCTCAAGAAAAAAATATTTTAAAATATTTTGTAACAAAATTTAAATATTTCCAAATTGTATTGTTTAAATAAAGACTTGTTTTTAGAAAAATTCCTTGCACTGGAGTAAGGAAGTACTGTATCTTCTAACCTCTTCCTCATTGAAAAAGCCTTTAATAACATTGTCTTGAGTTAGAGGAAAATCAAACGCTCTTAAGAAAACAAAAAATCTTGAAACCTGTTTTAGTATACAGCAAAGAGGTGGTAGTTGCACAGTAAAGAGAATGTTCTTTTTTTTGTTTTCTCCTTTTTTTGAGACAGAGTCTTGCTCTGTCACCCAGGCTGGAGTGCAGTGACGTCATCTTGGCGCACTGCAACTGCTGCCTTTTGAATTCAAGTGATTCTCCTGCCTCAGCCTCCTGCAGAGCTGGGATTACCAGGGCGTGCCACCATGCCCGGCTAATGTTTGTATTTTTAGTAGAGATGGGGTTTCACCATGTTGGCCAGGCTGGTGTGAACTCCTGACCTCAAGTGATCCACCTGCCTTGGCCTCTCAAAGTGCTAGGATTACAGGTGTGAGCCACCATGCCCAGCCAAGAGAATATTATATCAAAATAATTTCTAGCTGGGTTTCACAATCCAGTTCACAAACACCTTACATTTTAGCATTGATACTGTAATAGAGAGTTAGCGAAACCCTCCTCATTGCTTCATAAGGATCAATAATATGCGAAAGCAAAATAGCTCACCTTCGTATATGACTTAAGATAGTGCCTCACAAGATAAACCACAAAACTACAAAAGGACAGAGGAAAATGACTATGTACCAAAGGGGGTCTGGAGGTCTAAACTGAAGAGTCCTATTGTAAGAAAAAAATGTATTTTAAAATTAATATTTTATTTTAAACGTTAATGCAAATGTTATATTCTACTCTGTGATGATTAATACTGAGTGCCAACTTGACTGGATTGAAGGATACGAGGTATTGATCCTGGGTGTGTCTGTGAGGGTGTTGCCAAAGGAGAGGAACATTTGAGTCAGTGAGCTGGGAAAGGCTGACCCACCCTTAATCTGGATGGGTACAAGCTAACTGGCTGCCAGCACAGCTAGAATATAAGCAAGCAGAAAAATGTGAAAAGAGAGGCTGGCCTAGCCTCCCAGCCTACGTCTTTCTATCTCTGGGAGGGCGGCTGATGTGGTGGCGGTACCAGCTGAGGGGCGCTGATGCAGGAGAAAGATGTAGGCTGGGAGGCTAGGGCAGTCTATCTTTTCGCATTTTTTTGCTTGCCTATATTCTAACCGCACTGGCAGCCGGTTAGCTTGTGCCCACCCTGATTAAGGGTGGGTCTGCCTTTCCCAGCCCACTGACTCAAATGTTAATCTCCTTTGGTAACACCCTCACAGACACACCCAGGATCAATACTTTGTATCCTTCAATCCAATTAAGTTGATACTATTAACCATCACATATTCATAATTGTTTCAAAAGTTTGATTGTTTATATTACTTGGTTCAGAGTAAAATAGATGTCTCAGAAAATGACCATGATTTTCTAAGGGTTTATGTGTTTGACAGTTGTCTTGTACCCTGCTTTTAGAAGCACTGACTTATAAAGGACCACAGGACCCTCCAACTTAAAAGATATTTCCCCAAAAGGCTGTCATTTTATCCTCCCTCCACCTTCTCTCTGAAAGAGATTATAAATCAACAACACTGAAAATAACACTCTGCAGAAAAAGAATGGTTTTCACCCCAATTTATCTAACAACTAACTAGTGCCATACAATGTAAGGAGTGGTCTTTGAAGACAGAAAGATATGCATTTTAATTCCATCTCTAGCACTTCTGTGAAAGACCTGAGGGGAAATCTTTTATCTCAGTTTAGCCTCCAGTTTTTGAGGCTATCCAGTTAGCCTCAGGATAACCAAGACTGCTTATCCTGAGTATGGATAGCAATACTCAGCTCGTGATGCTACTGTGTAAGTATAAAGATTGTGTACATACAGTGCTTGGCATAGTGCCTTTACTCATTCAGCAAAAATTCCCTGCATTCTTACTCTGTGCTAGTCACTATGATAAGCACTGGAGGTACAGCTATAAATAGACATGGCCCCTAGCGTCCGGGAGCTCAGGGGCATATGAGACAGAAACAGAAACAAAAAGAGAAAACTAATACAGAAGCAAGGCAATCTCATATATTGATAATTTTTTCTTAAAAAAAGGAAAGCAGTGTGATGTATCAATATTGCAGTGACTATGGCTCACCCTGGCTTAATTAGTGAGAGCTGTTTATCTGCATTTCTCCTCAACTCTGCATTTAGTGACATCACTTTGGTTGACTGAAATTGACCATGTTGGGGTTATTTGCACCAGAAAAATCAAGAGCTACAAATCAGCAAGCCTTCCATTGCTTTACTGCCTCAGAAACCCTGCTGTTAAACAATTATTAGCATGTTGCAGGGTGTATAGTGACAGGGATAAGCATGGATGGTACATAGATAAGATGGTTACACCTCCATGAGGAGATGAATTTGATTTCGGAGCTTAATGATAAGAAGGAGATGTTTCTTGCAGATTCAGAGGCAGAGCACTTTAGGCAAAGAGACTAGCAAGTGCAAAGGCTTGAAATGTTAAAGAACAGATATATAAACAAGATAATTTTTTAGAGTGATCATTTTTGAGACAATAGCAAATTGGTTGGTGTTGTAGGGCGTGACTCGGGTGCTGAGCTTTTAGGTATTCAACAGGTAGCATTAATTGTCAAAACCGGTTTATGGTCCAGACAATCTAGGACCCAGAGAGTTGTACTGGCTTATGAAAGGTAAGCTACATCAAGTTATAACTCTCTGCTAGGACTTTACTTCATCTAATCTTTACAACAAACTCATTAGGTAAGCAAGTAAAGAAAAGGTTAACTGTGCTTCTTCACTCCTACTGCTAATTATTAGATAATCTGGAATTGGAACTTTGGTCAAGGCCCACACTCAGTTCTAGTCTGTTTCAGTGAGACATTTGGAGAAAAGAAAGGAGAGTAAGACAGAAAAGGGACAGTGTCAAAAATGCTTTCACTGGGGTGGGAGGGACAGAGGGGGACAAACAACTGAACTCAAGGCCCCAGAGGAAAACCCAGAAACTGGATCAAAGATGAGGAATCTGAAAAAGTAGTTGCCAAAAAGAACTATACAATAGTGAAGCCAAGACTGATGACAAACTTTTCCTGCGTTTGCCAAGACAGGATGTTGATCCCAATCGGTGCAGTCCCTTTACCCTGGTTTAATCTTTGGCTCATCTTTCAGAAAATTAACTATTTGTAGGCCTAAAATTTAGATAGGAATTTTGAAGAGTTTTTTTTCTGTATTAGTTGAAAATATACTATCTACATAATAGATATTCTACTTAGATATTATATATAACACATACTTTAAAATACTTGAAGCTTTTATCTTACTAAAATAAATTTATGATGTTGATTAATTACCATTTTCTTTTTCTTCACAAATGGATATGAATAATTCATGCCACTCTATCTTCAGTTTTTTGCTCTTTAAGATTATTGCCATTATTCGATGTATGAATAATCTTATTAGTTATATTTTCATTGATTTTTATCATTAGTAAACAATACAACTAGAACCTGCTATTAATGTTTAATATTCCATGTTGTACACAATCCATACAAAAAGGTATTTAAATATTAAGGGATATTTTCTAACATTACAGTATGGGTTTCCATTTCTTGTTATAGTAAATGAGTGATTTTGCAGTAGAATTTCTAGGAAGCTCTCGATAATATAACAGCAATGAAAATAATGATTCATTTTCATACTCAAAACATGGTTATAAAATATGCCTTGTTATTGCAGTAAATAGTATCATATTCAAATAATTCTCTTCTTGGTAATTTGCATTTTTTAAAATTAAGGAAACAGATGTAATAGGAATATTTCAAGCAAATAGGAAAATAGAAAGGCAAAGGAAATAGGATTCCTGGCACCCATTTCTTGTATATTATTTAAATACATTTTCTTTTTTTTCCCCAAAGTACAGTGCCAGTTTTAAAAATGAGGAAAGTAAAATCTAGCCCCCACCTGCTCAAGCCAGAAGCATCTTAGCCTGGAAGGAGGGATGAGGCTCAGGATGAGAGGTTGGGGTGAGAGGCTATAGGAGGACAGTAAAGGACAGTGGTACTGAAGGTAAACTGGAGCTAGTGAGTACATCCAAGGATTATTGAACCTGAACATGGGCTAGAGCTTTTCTCCATGAGGGAATATTAAGCCTGACGCATACTTCTGTCCACAGTTAGAAAAGATATTTGATCATACCTGAAGTGCAAGTCTTTAAAGGAGAATTGAGTTTCAATGATTCCAGTCGTTTTCACTCGAGAATGGAGAACATCTTGTTCATTTGGCACATACCCAGATGCTGTTATTCTATCTAAATCATTAAGGTAGCTAATAAAGACAAAACAAAATTATGTACGTGTATATATAATACATTAATACATACATATATAATACATACATATATGCATATATACACATACATATGTATATATATTACATACATATATGTGTGTGTGTGTATGTGTATTTTTTAACTTTGCATTTGAAGAAACCAGGATTCAGTATAAATGAATTTTTAGTGTAGGATCTATTAAAAATGATAAACTGTAGACGTGCTTTCCAAACTCTGATAATCAGAATTACAAGTTTGGTAGCTGGAATGTTGCAGAACGCAGAGTGCTGACTGTGGTACACAGCTGATCCCCAGCGTCCTCTTCTAAAGGCACCTAAATCAACACTGCCTTAACCTGTATTTTATGTGGTTTATGTGATAAATTTGCTGGTATATGGATAGAAGTATGAAAGAAAATTTCTCTTTATAGTACCTGGATCATTACAAAGCTAAAAGCTGCCTTATAATGGTAGTGGCTAGATTATCCTCGAAATTCTGTACTTTGAATTTAGGCATTTTCAGTTTTATGAGAGTGATTGGTTTGAATGTACTAATTCAAAGGTTGGTTGTTATTTTTGCATGGATTTGCCTCATCAAAACTCAGCCATTTCCATTACATGCCGTTGCAATATCTAGTTAGCGCAATAAAAGAAGCACTATTTGTCTCTCTTCCTGGTCTATGCTGGAAGTGACTCATGAATTGGCAAACCCACCCTGACCTGGCTCTCCTGGGGATAGAAGGGTGAACGTACCCACTATCCCCACTCCCACCTCCTCTTCCATCAATGCATCACTGTGTCTTTACCCCTTCCAGGAAGCTGTATTAAAAATTCCTAGAATTATCAGGCTGAATATGGTGTTTTTTTCTCCTCACAGGATCTAGGTGTGGTGATGAACAGGAATAAGTCTAATTAAACTGTGTATGCTATAACAGTCTGTTAAATTAGAGGAAAAAACCCTGCTCTCAGCTTCCTGCTCTCAGCTTCCTAACTCTTGAAACCAGATAATGTCTTTATACTAAAAAAAGTGTTTTATTGCTTTAAAAATAATTTGAAAACCACTGGTCTAGACTGTAGATATTAAGCTTTTAGTGGCTTAGCAATATCACTATTTCTGTACAAATTTTAGATACAAATAGTAATAGCATGGTAATGCTTTTATGACACATTTCACCATTACACTGAACCACATTTATAGAAAGATAAGATTCGAATGCTTCCATTGAGGCAGAATGTGTGAGGTAGAATCCAGCTGAATGTTAGTGTTAAAAATTGTTTGTTCAGTGATTATGCTGAGAAGCTGTTATGCCTTAGCACCTAGCACAAAGATTGAAAAAACAAAACCATTTTATTATTTTAAAAAATTCATTATTAATGTAGGTAATTTATTCTTGGAGGAGCTTTTTCCTTTTAAGCTGAAACAAATTAAGGGTGGACAAGTGTCCCAAAGGAATTTTGCCAAGAGTAAAAATCACAACTCAGAAACACATAACATATATAATATGAAAAATATTAACATATATAATATGAAAATAGCCTTGTTTTATTCTAAAAAAGCTTAAGTTTTCTTTTGAAAAAAGAGTGATACATCAAGATGTAAATGTATTAGAGAAAGTACTGGCAGAATTTGCTAGTGTATTTATTTTCTATTTTGGCAAGCAAATCCCTTTGTGAATTTTCTATTAACTAAGCCTGCATGTGTGATAGGTATATTGTTGGTCAGTTCATGCAAGAGAAACAACAAACAAAAAGACACCAAAAATATACCTACCAAAATAAAGATTACATTCATTTCATGATAACTAAATGAAAGCCTTGGTAAGGACACATTTATTTGCATGTATAAATGATTTCAAGCAAAGCAGAAGCATTAGCAGACTGATAAATTTGCATTTAAAATGCTTGTTTAAATAAACAAATATAGAATGTGGGAGTTCAAGCCTATAATCTAAAGCTTTGACCAAATAGAGGCCCTTAACGTATATGAATCTGATCATTGAAAAGTACTAAATTATTTTCCAATTATTTAAACTAGGATTTTTCCTGGTGAAGTCTATGGTAATTCTAAAAGCACGTGGAATTTTAAAGGCACACTACATGGCTTTACTGCAATTAGTAAACCATGCAATCAACTAAAATGTTTCCTCTGATTGTCCCTGCCATACCCCTCTTCTTTCAATTTTCTGGAACTGATGAGGTTATGTTGCCAACGATGGCATTCCTTTCCCTTATTATATTCACTTTTTTGTTAGCCTTAACTTGAAGGATCTCTAGATTTGAGGAAACAAGAAGTATCTTACTTATACCAAAAAAAGAGACCTTGCTCTATATAATGTATATGAAACAGACACATTGTAGTACCAATCTCATTTTATATCTAGTTTTCCAGTGTAATTCAGTGTTTGAAAAAAAATCTGCTCTTAATTGCTGGAAGAAAGCAATGAGCATTCAACTAACTTTCTCAGCAAGCTTTCCTTTTAAGGACACCTAAGAGCAGAACAAAAAATAACACTTTATTATTATTATTATTACTTTTTGGCTTATGTATGAAATTTCTCTGAAATAGGGAAAATCAGCTTTTCTGTTATTCTGTTGCACCTGCAGTAATCTGGGTGGTTGAAAACTATTACCATATAGGAAACATTTACAAAATGATTGCAAATTGATATTGTTTAATTGTTTTTAACTTGATGAACAGATTTAAAATTTTACTATGACTCTATAATGGAGTAGATAGTCCCAGTGTAAAACATACTTTAAGTGTTTAAATAAAGGAAAAAATTAAAATTAAATACTAGAAAATACAATAAAATGCTATTTATTTGCTCATTTTAACTATGTGGTTTGTACAAGACTAAATATATTAATGAGAGCCCACTTTAATCTATCTTTCTCTCTGGCTCTCTACCCAGAGCTTTACTGAGCAAGATTTTATGGGAATATTCCACAATTCAGCTTCTTACTCATTGTGACTACCCTTACCAATGAATAGTATAGAAAAGCAATGTTTTACTCCACTGCAGAGATCCTTTTTACTATTAAAATGTGGTAGGTGCTGAGACACTTATGAAAAGTTATTCAAGTTGATAGATATAATCACAAAATGAGACTCATTCTCTCCTTCATCAGAGAGCTAGGAAAAACTCTTTCCTCCAAAAGCAATGTGTCCTTTGAAATTGTTATATGGCTTATTTCTCTCCATAATCATTCTGTCCATCAGTGATTAAAAATCTGAAGTGTCATGCAAGCTTCATTGTTCTGTCTTTACCAATCTTTTTCATTTGTTTCACTTTTACATTACTGTTTTGTTTTTGTTTAATTAAATGATGCTAGCAGGTTCTGTTGGTGGGAGGAGTTCATCAAAAGAAGTATATTTACACTTTTTCACACATATGCATGAACGGAAATAGAAAATGAGTAATTAGATTATATTTACATATGCACACATCTTGCAGGCATGTAGTGGCAGGGCTATCTTAGGAATCACTTGCTAAAAGAATTGTTTTTTGGGGTTATTTTGGTGACAGGGTCTTGCTCTTTTGCCCTGGCTGGAGTGCAGTGGTGCAATCTCTGCTTACTGAAGCCTTGACCTCCTGGGTTCAAGCAATCCTGTCTCAGCTTCCCAAGAAGCTGGGACTACAGGCATGTGCCCCCACACCTGGCTAATTTTGTATTTTTTTTTTTTTTTTTTTTGAAGCAACTTGGCTTTGCTATGTTGCCCAGGCTGGTTTCAAATTCCTGAGCTCAAGCAGTCTGCCTGCCATGGCCTCCCAAAGTGCTGGGATTACAGGCATGAGCCACTGTGCCCAGCACTAAAAGAAAATTTTAAATCACTTTGATAATGAAATTATAGTGTCACGAGCCCCTAATTTCCTTATGGTTAATTAATACTAAATGGATGATATAAGCAGTGAAATTTATACAATTTTTTGAGACGCCAGAAGAATCTCCTGGTATACAAGTATTTTGGAAATCAATTCATTAATTTCTTCTAGAATTTTGTATCAAGGTCATCAACCCAGTGAGCCAAGGCATGTGTCATTAATAAAATTAATCTAGGAGATGATTTCACTAATATGAATAGAGATGAAATGAATAGCCCAAAATCTCAGTGTGCATGTCACCAGTCTGTGTTAGTGTGAAAGGCTGTGCATAATGGTTAACTCTTTTTAATCAAGAGAAGATATTTGCAACATAGTATCTTCTCGGGCAGTTTTAAGCTTAGTTATTTAAAATGCTCCCCTGCTTATATTTTTTTACATCTTATTATGTCACCTTGTTCATTTTCATTTCTCTTCGATTGCTTTTTATTTTACTCTAATAAAATGTAACACCATTTATTTTCTTCATTTGCATTTACAAATGCAAAGTATGCAGAATTATAATTCTTAATTTTAAATGTTTTACCTTCAATTCCCCTTAAAGTGAATTCACTTACTAAGCTGCTGAGTCATTGAGCTGATACTCAGATGCCCTTTCAAAGCAGGCCTGAATTCCCGGATCTCTCCATAGCCGTTTTATTACCTCAGCCAGTTGAGGCGTCATGCCACCATCTTCCAAGGTATTTGCCATTGCATAAAGTTGTCGTTGGTCCTCCTAGAACAATGTTTTGGTGAGAATAAGAATGTATTATTTGGAATCACATACTCTGTTTTCTAATAGAGTATTTTAATGGGATGATTTTAATCTTATTCCTTTAGCTAATAATTCCACCAAACATCTTTTTAAACTATATCGAGGTAAATAGAACTAAAGTTTCTCATGGCTGGTTGATGTCCAGAAGAGTTCTCCTTTGCAAAAACTATAAAATATTATGTGAAGAAATTAGCATATTTTGAAATATATCACTGACTTCTGAATATGATATCAAGAAGGATAATAATACTTTGCTGTATTCATATTGAGTTTGCAGAAGGTCTACATATTATACCAAGGTAAAAGAAAAATTAACCTGATTTAATCTGGTATTTTCTTCTTTTTTTAATCATTGCCATGAATTTTTCTAGAAAAAAAAGCCAAGTAAAAATTAGAGTAGGCCAGGCATGGTGGCTAACACCTGTAATCCCAGCACTTTGGGAGGCTGAGGTGGGCAGATCACTTGAGTCCAGGAGTTTGAGACCAGTCTGGGCAACATGACAAAATTTTTCCTACAAAAAAATTAGTCAGGGATGTAGTGCATATCCAGCTACTAGGGAGACTGTGGTGGGAGAATTGCTTGAGCCTGGGAGGCAGAGGTTGCAGTGAGCAGAGGTTGCACCACTACATTCCAGTGTAGGTGACAGAGCCAGACCCTGTCTCCAGAAAAAAAAAAAAAAAAAAAAAAAAAATTAGAGTAAAAATGGGAAATGAATTCATTATTCTAAAATTGTATTTTTTCAAAAAATTAATATGTAATATTTTTGGTCATCATGTTACCTCCTCTTAATCATACAAATAAAGAATGGTAAACATTTGGATCCCTATAATATTTTTGAACATTCCTGTAGCTATTGTTGGTTGCATGCCTTTGGAACAAACCAGTAGGGCAGAGGTGAGAATTTTTTATGCAAAGCGAGGAATTATTGTCTTAGTCCTGTTGGGATAAGATCTGGAGCTTACCAGGGAAGAAGGAAAGAGAAGTTTATTGAGTTTAAGTATAAATACTATAGTCAAATATATATTGAGTTTATAGTATAAATACTATAGTCTGTAATTTATTTTAACTAATAATCTCAATAGCTTTATGACAATTTTTTTTTTTAAAGATTAAGAGGTTGAGTTTCAGAATAATTAAATTGACTGTGGTAATAGTCCAGGCAAATGGAGAAGTCTGAACTTAACCTTGTTGTCAGCCTCCAAAGCTGATATCCTTTTTAGTTCATAATCCTCTTGGTGCATATTATTACAGTTTACAAAACTATACATAAAATATCTCACATAATCCTCACAACTGTGAGATAGACACTATATTTTCTCCATTTTACATGTAAGGAATCTAAAATGCTCAAACTTTTAGAAACCAGTAAACCAGTATATACAATAAGCATCAGAATATGAGTCAAACACAAGCACCTTTTGTGCCATGTCAGGCTGTTACTGTGACAGGAAAGTGGTCCCAGTCCAGATCCCAAGAGTAGGCTCTTGGATCTCACACAAGAAAGAATTCAGGACGAGTCCGTAGAGTAAAGTGAAAGCAAGTTTATTCAGAAAGTAAAGGAATGAAAGAATGACTACTGCATATACAGAGCAGCCCCGAGGGCTGCTGGTTGCTCATTTTTATGATTTCTTGATGATATGCTAAACAGGGGGTGGATTATTCATGCCTCCCCTTGATAGAGCATGTAGGGTAACTTCCTGACATTGCCATGGCATTTATAAACTGTCATGGTGCTGGTGGGAGTACAGCGGTGAGGACAAGCTGAGGTCACTCTCATGGCCATCTTGGTTTTGGTGGGTTTGGGCCAGCTTCTTTACTGCAGCCTGTTTTATCAGCAACGTCGTTACGTCGGCATCTTGTGCCGACCTCTTCTCTCACCCTGTAACTTAGAATGTCTTAACTGTCTGGGAATGAAGCCCAGTGGGTCTGAGTCTCATTTTCCTCAGCTCCTATTTAAGATGAAGTTGTTCTACTTCAAATGTCTCTGACACTACCAATGAAGTATGTTCAATAAGAACTTGCTGCTTTTCTGATACAATTCAGATTATTATTATTTTGAACTGACTACAGTTTTATTCTACCATTTTATCAAGAATCTGCTTGCTCTTTGTATAAAAAATAAGGGTATGTCACTTATTGGTTTTTTTTTTCACGTTCAGTATCATAATTGATGCTAAGCAGATTTGATCACATTTTATTCATAGCCTTAAAAATGTATAATTTAAATACAGACTACGTGCTTAACAGTCTACAGATAGAAATGATTAACTCAGTACCTTATTTACTGAATAGATCACATAAGAAAAGCTAAAATATATGTTAAAAATTTGTGATACCTTTGATTTTTTCATCCACTTTAGTGAGGTGTTAATAGGAGATTCTGCTGTTACCACAGTCATTGGTCACTTATTGTTAAAGAGACACAGGTAAGGGGGAAAAAACAAACAAACAAAAAAAAGTATTCTATCTTTCTTCACAATCAGCTTTTATTGTTAAAAGTAAGCTGATCAGATGATCATTGGTCCACATATTCAATGTGTAAACCCAAAACAAAATTCTGAGTCCCCCAAGCAACAGAATTCTAAGCCCTGCAACCTAGAAATCCCTCTTGGCCAAGAGAATTCCAAGGGAAACCTGAAAAACTAGGTCAGGCCTGATAGGAAGGGTGGGGTCAGACGTGCCTCATGAGGCCCTCCTCCCTTTGGAATTCAGGCACAACTCATCAGCATAAACATTAAAACAGATATCTTAGGACTGATAAAACTGACTCTTTATAGCAATAAGATTCCAAATTCCAACCTGACTCCAGTATAGAGCAGGCCCTGAAATAAATTATTTTATTGCCAAATATATATTTTTTGGCATATATAAAAGAATAAAAGAAAATAACAATAAAATAAAAGCTGTCTTTTGTGGGGGAAACTTACACTGTGTAGAGAATCCCCTTCCTTTTTCAAGTCCTTTTCTGATCCTTGTGAGATTAGCTGAGAGTCTAGCACTTTTTAAAGGTCTAAATAGGAAATATTTGCCATCTATTGCCTCTAAGGGTGCCACCTATGAGACTTCATCTATATAATAAGAACTTTGGTCTCCACAACCTCTTAACCCAGAGATTCCTTTCTATTCATTCTAGGCCTTTAGACAATGACTTAATTCTTTCGACCAATTACCAATCAGAAAATGTTTGAATCCACCTATGACTGGAAGGTCCTGCTTCAAGTTATCCTACCTTTCTGGTCCTTGCATGTATTGACTGATATCTGCCTGTAACTTTTATCCCCATAGAATGTATAAAATCAGGCTATGACTTAACTACCTTGGGCATATGTTCTCAGGATCTCCTGAGGCTGTGCCATGGGTCATGGCACTCACATTTGGCTCAAAATAAATCTCTTCAAGTGTTTTACAGAGTTTGGCTTTTTTGTCAACAAATGGCCAAATCAAGTCTCAACCTGGTTTTCCTGCATCAGCACAGGATAGATTTTTAAAACCCCATTTCTCTATTAAATGGATATGAAAGAATACTGCAAGTTCAGTGAAATATGCTCTGGTCACTTTTGCTAGCATCATGCTATCGGCTCCTTCCACTATTAAAGTGCTATTTAGAACAAATGATTCAATGAAACAACCACTACACAGTTTTATCCCTAAGAAGAAAAATTATACATCTTGTCAGCATAGCTTTACAAACCAAACACACTGTTTCATTTCTTTCTTTTTTCTTTTTCTCTTCTTTTCTTTTTTACTTTTTTATTTTTTTATTTTATTTTTTTTTAGACGTAGTCTTCTCTGTCACCCAGGCTAGAGTGCAGTGGCATAACCTAGGCTCACTTCAACCTCCACCTGCCACTTTCAAGCGATTCTCCTGCCTCAGACTCCCAAGTAGCTGAGACTACAGATGTCTGCCACCACACCCAGCTGATTTTTTTTTCGTTTTTTGTTTTTTTTTTTTTTTTTTTTTTTGTAGGGACAGTGTATCACCATGTTGGCCAGGATGGTCTCGATCTCTTGACCTCGTGATCAGCCCACCTCGGCCTCCCAAAGTGCTGAGATTACAGGTGTGAACCACCACATCTGGACTTCCTTTTTTAAAAAAATGTTCTATTTTAAATTTCAATATACTTTATTTGTAGAGGTATGATGAATATAGTTCTAAACACTTAAATGTTACAAAGTCTCCCTTGACCACTTCAATCCTACTACCTCCCACAAAGGCAAGTTATCCTATCAGGTTGGTTTTTGTGTCTCCAGACCTTTTACTTTTAAATTTGTGCATGCATAGGTGGAGCCCATGGAGAGGACTTTCAATCCCGGCTGCACATCATCAGCATGTGGTGTACCCTTAACAATGCTGATAGCAGAACTGCAACCTAAACAAAATGAATCAGAATCTGCATGTCAGGCTCTGCAAAGGTAGCTTTTAAAAGCTTCAAGGTGATGCAACTGTTCTGACTGCATTAAGAATCTCTGGCAATATACAGTTGTTATTTTTTTAACCATAAATAACACTTTATTGAACATAGTGTATTTCAATTCTTGATGTTCTTCTGTGCTTATTGAAAAGCTGGTATAATTTAAATAATTCTTTAAATTTAAAATTCTTTAAAGCTTTTCAGGGTTTGAGCCTATCCATCAAATGTGAATTTTTAAAATATATAACACCAGAATGTATAGGTATTACGAAAAGTTATCTTCCTCATAATGGCCAAACTGATTGAACACTTAAGTCCTACTATTTTATTGTTATATTTTTAAAACTCTAGTAATTTCTCACCAAACTCAAAACTGAAAACCCAAATCCCTTATCCCTTACTGTGACTCACAAGGCTCTACATGTTTTGACCCCCTCTTTCCCTCCTTTCTCCCTTTCTCTCCCTGACCCCAAGACTCAAGATGCACTGAACAACTTGTTGCTTCTTGAACTCACCAAGCCCCCATTTCAGCGCATTTCAACGGTTGTTCCCTCCATGTCCTTCCTGTGGTTCACTTCCTTTTTCACTCAAGTCTCTTCCCAATACCACCTCCTCAATGAAGCCTTCTCTAATCATCCTGTCTGCTACATTTTTCAAATAACAACCTGTGGATTTGAGTGGCATCCCAAATAAGTTTTATTTCCCTATGAGGTATTTGGAAAGGCTTGGGAATTACAGTGAGCCTGGAATGGCTCATTCTCTCTCTCTCTCTCTCTCTTTTTTTTTTTTAAGAATATTTCTTTTATTTATTAATTCATTTCTTATTTTACTTTAAGTTCTGGGATACATGTGCAGAACATGAAGGTTTGTTACATAAGTATACATGTGCTATGGTGGTTTGCTGCACCTGTCAACCCATCTTCATTCTCTTAAGATTGTGTAACTTTGGGATTACATGGTATAGAAAATAAAATATGTGTTTTCCCTGCAGATTACTCAGACCTTCATCATTAATATTAGGTATCCCAGGTGGTCTTAGAACTTTGTGGAAATTATTCTGAACCCTACAGTCGTATTTCCAAAGATCATGGAAAAAACATCAAAAGAAAGGAAGGCTATGTCGTTTACTTAGTAATTGTGAGAAACGCTAAGTTAAAAATGCCATGTTTTGTTGCTACTGGGTTTTCAGAATCTTTGAGTAGTAATATTGGTCGCAAATTTCCAAGTTGTTATTGTATGCATATATACCAAATGGATTTGATCACAGAACTTCAATTGTAGAACATCTTGAGGAATCAGTGCTGCTTTTTGGTTCATATTGTAGAGTTTACTTTGTAGGGTTCTATGTCCAAGATGATTACAACACCACTCAAATTATGTAGTAAAAGTGTTATAATTTTCAGAATTCCTTTATGTCAGTTGAGTGGATTCTATATGCTCCAAAATAGGATATAATAATATGCAAAATGATAAGTAGTTATTTACTAAGTATCTTCATTATTTCTCCTTTCCTGTTTCTTCAGTTTAACCCTCTTTTCAAGTTTTATGCTTATGAAATATAAGTCTATCAAATACGAAGCCACAACCAATGAGAACAAGCCCCATTTAGCTGCTTCCCCTCTAACTACATATCCCATCTCTCTCCTACTCCTTGGCTATAGGTCCTAAAAATATTACCCTTAACTGTTCCAATAGCCTATTCTAATTTTTCCACATTCTCCACAGGAGTAGGAGTCCACCATTCTTCTGAAATCTCTCTCACTATATTCCCAATGGCTCCATATTTCTAAATCCAATAGATTCTATTTAATAGTCTCCTTTCTTGACTTCTGAAGACCTTTCAGTGTCGATAATTCCCTTTGGAACACTTCTCTTGAATTCTGTGATTTCATACTTCTGACTTCCATTTACTCCTCTATCCTCTCCCCTGAAGTTTTCTTTTCCTAACAAGTGAGCAGAAAATATTGTGGTGGTTTTTTTGTTTTTGTTTTTTAACACTCTTCCCTAGACTCTGTTATCCCTAATACCTTTCCCTTCTTAATCTAAGTGCTTCATCTATTCCATCCTACTTTCTTAGTATGAATTATATGCCATAGTATAATGGCATGCCAATAACACCTAGATTTAGATCTCTAGACAAAGTGTCTATTTTGGGCTTCAAATGCACATTTGTAATTGCTTACATATGTAGATATCAAATAGAACTTACAAACTCATTTCCAAAGCCAAACTAATTAGTTCTTTTCTATCCGCATTTAATGTTAGTGTTCCCCTTCTTAGTAATACCTTCTTTCAGCAAGGATGGAGCTCCACATTTAGTTGCACAGCCTTTTTGAAATAGCATATCATTTGTAATTATTTGTTAAACATCAAACTCTCCTCTCCTGAAGACAAATATTATTTCCATCTCAGTTACTGCTGAGCCCTTACTACATCCCCAGTATCCAACTAAATGTCTACCACATAAATAGTTTAATAAAAAATAATATTTTCAAATGATGTTGGATGCATAGATTTCACTACATAAATTTTAATGAGCCTATATTCAAAACAAGTATTGAAAAATAATAATACCTAATATTTATTGAAAATTTTCATTCTATAATACTCTGTATTATAGTGGATTTCTTATGTTTTTGCTTCCTCTTTTAATAGTGATTGTAACTCAAGGAGGAAAACCATAATATTCTGTGGAAGCAGACACTGAAGTTTAGAGAGGTTAACTTGTCCAAACTTATAGACCCAGTGACTAATAAAGCTCACATAAATTTTCTATCAGAACTTCCTCTCCTTGGCAATCTGTGTGGAGATGTGCAGATGGTTGTATAAAAGCATATGTACTTGTATAAATAATTGAAAGCTAATCAGAACTCTGAAAGTCACATGTAGGTAGTGCTTAGCAATCAATCTATTAAATAAACAATTTTAAACAGGTCATAGTATATTAATCTCAAAATCAAGTACTAGAATGCAGTTGAAACTGCTAGAGTTTACATCAGTTGAAATAAAAATATGAACTATGTTGTGCCTGACAATTGTGATGTTCTGATAGTTGAGGACATAGGTACTCCTGAGAAGTTATGGCAATGGCTAGGTGCTGCTTAAGTTGCTCTATTTACACCATTCAATGTACAGTTTGAATAAACTGTACTTTTATTTTTAATTAGCATGATGGCAGCAATGTGTATAGTTTATTATTTTCACTTCCCCTGTATGTCAAACCACTAAGACTTTTACTAATAAATCTCACGTTTCTCTCTCTCTGTTTTTTTTTCAAGACAGGGTCTTGCTCTGTTGCCCAGGCTGGAGTGCAGTGGCAACATCACAGCTCTACTGCAACCTCGACCTCCCAAGCTCAAGTGAAACTCCCACCTCAGCCTCCCAAGTAGCTGGGACTACAGGTACACACCACCATGCCTAGCTAATTTTTTTTCCTTTTTTTCTTCTTCTCCTTTTTTTTTTTTTTTAATAGAGACAAGATCTGGTTATATTTTTCAGACTGGTCTGGAACTCCCAGGCTCAAGCAATCTTCTTGCCTCACCCTCTCAAAGTGTTGAGATTATAGGCGTGAGCCACCACACCAGGTCAAAGCTCAGGTCTTTAGTGATCAGAGCATCACTGTTTCACAAACTCTGGGTCATATGAAGGATACAGTATAATTAAATAAGTAGCAATAGGCAAGGTGATTTCCAACTTCTCTGACACAAATGCATGGAATACCATATTGCATCTACAAATTTAAACATCATTAAATCATTCTCAAAGGAATTAAGAAGGTACATCTATTTTAGTGACTATTATTGCCTAAGATAAAAAGATAAAATATTTCTAATCATTAAATCCCTTAAAAGCAAAAAGCACTATAATGGAATCCAGGAGAAGTGGGTTTTGCCATGAACTCTAGCTACTTAATGTAAACCAACTAATCTTCTTTGATCCTTGTTTTTTAAATTAAGGTGGTTATACTATGTTGTCTCTTAAGAGTCAATTTAAAATCCTAGTATCTTAGAAAAAGCCAAGGTTCAGATCCATAACTGAACTACACTTAAATAAGAACATGATCACTAAGTCGTAGAGAGATAAAGAATAAAAGGATCTTGGAGTTCACCTCCTCCAAGTTCCCCTTATTTATTTATTTATTTATTTTATTATACTTTAAGTTCTAGGGTACATGTGCATAACGTGCAGGTTTGTTACATATGTATACTTGTGCCATGTTGGTGTGCTGCACCCATCAACTCGTCAGCACCCATCATAGGTGGGAACTGAACAATGAGATCACTTGGACTCGGGAAGGGGAACATCAAGTTCCCCTTTTACACATGAGTGGGAAACTGTAGCCAGAGAGATAGATTGGAGCAAACTGTGGAGAAAACTAGAAATGGGAATCAGTAAAATATCTGACTCCTCGCTTTATAAACTATCTGCCTGAAGACCATACTTAGCATTTCTTTGTTCTTTGAAGAAAAGTGACAAGAAAAAGGGGGATTTCCCCTTTCTTTACATTAAGAGCATGGAAAAGCCGCCTTTGTTTGTTTGTTTTAATTGTAATGATTTCTAGTGGTCATTTACAAGATCCAGTGGCCATTTACAAGGTCCACTAAGCTGGTTGAGGGAGTTCAAATGACTCCTCTTTCTTTATCCTTACTATGCTTTTGTTCTCTATTTTTATTGTTTCTATAGCAAGGTTTCCAAGAATTACATTGGTAGGCATTCAACTGGCATCCTCTGGAGGTAACCAGATGCCCAGCTGCTCCTGGAGGGGACATATGGAAATAGGTGAGTTCTTCTTGTGGATTCTACTCAGTTTCTCTTTTTTGGGTGGGGTCAACTATGGTTCTTTGGATAATACTATAAGTTTCATTTGCCAAATATTTTTATATATTTGCCTATAAACTTTTAAAGTAAGTGGATTTCAAATATATTTTAATATAAAATAACTATATAGCAAAATATAAAGTAGGGAGAAAATAATTTTGTTGTTACCTTACAAACAGAACTATGACTACTTGAATATACTTAATATACAACCATTTGCTTGCTCCTACAATTTGAATTCTTTTTTAAAAAACTTAGCATTATAATCATTTCCCTGTTGCCATGCAGACTTTGTAATCATCATCAAACATTAATTATAATTATTGTGTTATTATTAAACATTGTTAGTCTCTTTGAAATGACATAACTAAAAAATTAATGTAGAGATATTACAAATTGTGTTTATGCCATAAACTTTTGCATTTAGCAGTCGTAAACAATATTTTTGTTTCTTATGGTGTATTATTTGATATTAAGTTTAATCCTCAAGAAAACAACTAATGTTGAATAACAGTATACAGTAAAAAAGTTTCACTTCAAGGAAAATAAGAAATCTTACACAAAACATAATTCATGTTTCAAAATTCATGTTTCATATTTTTAAATTTTGGGTATAGATTGAACTTATTAAGTCCTCTTATTTTGTGGCTCAAACTCTATTGCAGGACATACAGCTGTCATTATTTGCATACTTACTGCACTTCTGGGATTTACATAATCAATTCCAAGGGTAGTCATGGCTTTCACAATAGCTAGGATGGATTGCAATGTATTACTGTAAATTACTGCTTTGAACTCCATGCATTCTTGCTCACTGTAACCATTCTTATGGATGATCCTATAATTTAAACATGAAAAGTTTCTGTGAGTTGAATAATTGATTGTAACACTAAAGCACATCAAAATAAGTTACTTGAATACAATTATAGTATATTTTCATTAAAAAGGAATTTTGACCATATGTATATGCTAAATCTAAACAATTTTATGCCTTTGGACTTTCATTATCATTGTCATTCATACAATATTTTCTTTCTGGGCTACCATGATAAATACAAAAGGACTTAGGATTTGTTATTTTAACATACTTTTCTGAAACGAGTAAATCATAAGCATTATACTTAGAAAGCCTGTTTTTTGTTTTTGTTTTTGTTTTTAAGAAAAAAAAATTATAGATTCTCAGGACAAAGATATATTCACAGTTTTGAAACTTGGCCTTGTGTCCACAACCTGATGTCTAGAGGAAGTTAAGTCATTTAGAACATTCATGACTTTTCCTATCATGCTGGAAAATAGGAGTGCCTTCTTTCTATTTACAGCATCAACAAAGGCATCTTTTTTAGTACAGGTAATTGCCCTGTGTTAAATCTCTTGTCAGTTCTCCATCTGTGTACGTGCCACTGAGTTATAAAAGTTGAAATGCCTGACATTTTATTTGGCTGAACTCTTCTCTACCTTCCACTCATTCAGCCAAACTCAAGATTTTACTAGAAGTTTTGGAATAATAGCTTAAAATAGATTTACCTATCAAAAGCTAAAGTCATTACATGTGCCAGTTACGTATTTTTGCATCTTTATTGTAGAATTGTTTTTGTTCCTTTCTATAATGTTTTAATTGTCTTGAAGTGCTTTGTATTCGTTAGGCGTCTTTTTGGATGTCATATTACTAAATATTTATATTGTGTCTACACGTATAAAGGCTTTAGCATAGAGGGGAAAAGAGCACAAATGCCTCTTTAATGTCTTTGAAGATATTAGAACCTTCATATACAAGAAATCTCAACTGAAAGAAGTAAAAGCAGGGCCTATATTTGTTATTTGTTGTTTTTTTTATTTGATTACAAATCATTGCTGAACTTCTATGTTAAACATGGTCATGTCTATCTTGCTGCATTGAATCATTAAATAACTTAAGTAAATAAAGTAGACAAAGACTGTAGAAAAAATGCAGTAAAATGTCTTTATGGGTAGATCAAGAATAAGTTTACTAAAGAAATCCCAGTTTTCTGTCAAATCGAACTTGGAAAATTATTTTAATTATTAAAATGGCAACTGTGAATAAACGTGGGGTACTTAGGTGTTCTTCATGAAACAAGTTCTGACTGCTATCAGAAGTGAAGAAACATTTATCACAAAGAAAAATTATAAAAACAGATGTTAAAATGTCCAGTTGAAGTGGGACTTTAAACAACATCATTTTTCTAGGAGCTGCATATATCAATTTCTGTGAGACAGAGCACTCCAACTGCAGAGTTGGTTCCTAGGTCTGTTGAAATTCATAAGCTTTCACGGGGCATTTTCTGTGACATACTGTGTTATGTGGTAAAGAGAATACATTATATAAGTCCCTCCTTCCCAAACCATAGACTACAGCACTGCTGTATAATATGTTAGTCACTAGATGATTAATTAAAATTAAATAAAATTAAAAATTTAATTTCTCCATCACACTATCAACATTTCAAGTGGCTACTAAGGCCACACGTGGCTAGCAGCTGCCATATTTTAAGGCAAGATAGATAACTTTCCTATCATCACACAAAGTTCGGTTGAAGAGTACTGAGTTATAAGAAGGCAGAGCATATAAAGAGATTTTTGAACATTATGATAATGTATAGGACCAAACGCTACATATAGTAAGATGCTATAGAAAATAAAAAGTGATAAACTCTACTAGGAGTTGGTGTAAGGTATCAAAGAAGACATCTTGGAAGCAGTGATAATCAGCTAATTGTTCAAGGATAGTTATTCCTAGATGATCAAAAGGGCAGAGAATCATTCTAGGCAGAAAGATCAATATGAACAAGTAGATGCTCACAATTTTCAAGCATTCAATATGTGCCAAGCACTGTTGTAAGCACTTCATCTGTCTTCATATTTCTGACAATAAGCCCTTTAAAGTAGATACAATTATGTTCTACATTTTATAAATAAGAAATATCAGCACAGATAAATTAAGCAAATATCCCCAACTTATTCAGCTAGTGTGTGGTACAGCTGGACCACAAACACAATCTGATTTACAGTCCATGATCTTAGCCATGAAGCTCAGCCTTCTATAGTGTGCTAGTCTACAGACTTACAAAAGGTCAGCATTAGTGAAGCAGGAAGTAGGAGGGGAGAAATTATAGGATAGGAGGATGAAGACATCAGCAAGAACTGGACTCCAGTGTCTTGTGTGCCATGGCAAGGAGATTGATCTCGATAGCATGGGTGAAGAGTTGAATTCAGGAGATACAATCAGCTTTAAATGGATCAGTTCATGGCAGTGTGGATAATGTAATGAAGGGAAGGGCAGGGAGGTAGTAGCTCCTGAGGAAGATACTGAATTAATCTAGGTCAGAAATGATGACCAATGGAGATCAATGATGTGTTTGGAGACCAATTGTGTAGATGTGGCATGACTTAGTGAAAGGGTGAAGGCTTAGTATAACTACGCTGAGATTTATTGCGTTGTAGGCTGGTGGTGTTGTAATCAATTTTAGGGCAATAGAGGCCAGATGGGAGATAGGTTTAATGTTTATTCTGATTTGGACCTAGCCAGACAATATAGCAGTAGATGTATCTGCCTCCCTAGTTTAGACAAAGTGTGTGAGTTTGAAAGAAATACTCTGAAACAGTCAGCTTGAAGATTCCGGTGAAAATCACAGAACTCTGGAAGTTTTCGTTTGAAGGTGCAGAGTAAGTAGAGAAGTGCCAGTGTCTCCCGGTACAGTAGAGACACTAACATTTTAAGTGTAGTCAGAGATAGAGTTAGAAGAACAAAGGAGATAGAGTTAGATGAACTGGGAAAGAGTTCTAAAGAAGCTGAAGAAAAATATTAAGAGGGAACAGTGATGTAATATGGAATTAACATAAGGACTTAAGGAGACTTCAAATAAAATTACTATTCAAAGATGACATGATAAATAATCTTCGTAATGGCAACTTCTGCAACTTACCAGAGGTGAAAGTGTGATGAAAATGGCTGAAAATGGAAAGTGAAAAGTAAAGAGAGCAAATTTTGATTTTTTTTTTACAGAAATTCTACTGAAAAAAGGAAAGATAAAGCAGAACAAGGAAATTTGCTCTTTTTAAATAATAAAAGAAGTGCTCACTGTAGAAAATGTGAAAAGCCTAACAATATTAAAAGCAAAGGTGCTTTGAATTTTAAATTCCACTATTGAGAGAAAATTTATTTGAACACTGGTATATGTTCTTTCATTTAAAAAAATTATCTATTTGATCATACTTGAGGTTAAAATGTTCATGCACCGTGCACAGTGGCTCATGCCTGTAATCCCAGCACTTTGGGAGGCTAAGGCAGGTGGATCACTTGAGGTTAGGATTTTGAGACCAGCCTGGCCAACATAGTGAAATCCCAACTCTAGTAAAAATATCCAAAAGAAAAAAAAATTAGCCGGGCATTGTGGCAGGTGCCTGTAATCCCAGCTACTCAGAAGGCTGAGGCAGGAGAATTGCTTGAACCTGAGAGGTGGAGATTGCAGTGAGCCAAGATTGTGCCACTGCACTCCAGCCTAGGTGACAGAGTGCGACCCTTTCCCAAATAAATAAATTAAATCAATAAAATAAAATTTAAAATGTTCATGCAATTTTGTAACCTGTTTTTTTAGTTAACATAGCATTTCCACATATTTAAACCTTCTCATATACATGAGATTAATACATGATTTGTAATAGTTATATAATATTGCAATTGAAGAATGAATACTCCTGTAACTTTGCAACCTAATTGCTTATGTTTTATTTTAATTTGTGGTACTTTATTCTATCCCATATTTCATTATCTTAGTGATATAAGCCTTTTATACAGGTTTTTATATTTTATATTTTTGAATTATTTTCACATTTTTGCATATTTTATCATTTTTGACAATTCTCAGAAACATATTTAGATCAATAATTTTAATTTTCCCAGCTTACTATGTATATTAAAATTATTTTTATAAATTTTCTGTAATATATAATTTTACAAGTAGCAATTAAAAATATCCATTTCTCAAAATCTCATTCTTACTGGGTAACATTATTTTTTAATTATTGTTTGTCAATTTACTACAATGAAAAATTACCTCATTATTTATTTGATTTTTAATTTTTATAATTAATGAGGTTACACTAAAATACATTATTTATCTATTGAATTTTATCATTTCTATACTCTCTGTTCATAGCCTATCCCTATTTATATATATTGGGAGGCTTATTGTTTTACTTAGCAATCTGTGGGCCTTTATATACTAGTCACCAATTATTAATCTATCATATTTAGTGTAAATATTTTCTAGTTCTCTAATTTTGGTTTAATTTTATTTATGGTTTACTATATTTAAAAGTTTTAATTTTTACGTAGCCAAATAATTGGTCTTTTTTTTTCTTTATTTAAGCTCACAGAGAATGGAGAAATGAAAAAAGATAAGAAAGGTTCAAGCATGATCATAGCCTGGGAGGCAAGAGCAGGCAGATACTGTGGTAATGTTATAAATGATGACTTAGTTGCCAGGATGGTCCTAAAAACTCAAAAATTGTACGATCCCAGGGAACAGAATAAAGGAGCTCTGTTCTTCAGAAACAGTAGGAAAGATCAAACGTTTGGTTGCAGATAAGTGAAGCTTAAATATTGGTTGATATAAAACTTACATGACATTATCACATAAAAGGAAAACAGTGGCTTAGATTGGAACCAATTTCATTATTGACTGGCGGGCATCACTCCCTCTTAAAATATGTCCCAAACAACAAGATCCTTTAACATATACTTTAAAAATACACTCAAACATGGTCCTCCTCCTCTTTATTCTCCTTTTTCCTCCTCTTCCTCTTTCCTCCTCCCCGCTCCTCCTCTCTGCTCCTCCTCCTTCTTTCCTCCTCCTCCTCCTTCCGCTGCTGTTGCTTCTGCTTCTGTTTGTTCTGCTGCTTCTTTTACTTCTTTTTAGCAACAATTATCCTTTAAAATTCTCTAGTAGTAACAAAGCCATGAGGTTTCACCCATTTACCTTTACTTGTCAATTACCATTTTATTCAGGTACACACTGCATTCTTTTTGGTTTTCTTTATTTCCTTATTAAGGAATTCAGATCTAGTTATTTCATTATAAAAAGGAAAAAGTAGAGAAAACAAATGCAAAAATACATTAAAATTCATGGTAGTAATTAAGCATTTTATTCCCAGGTAGGAAAAATGCCAATGAGATTAAAAATACAAATGCATCATTGATTGACATATTTTAAAATATTTACAGTTAATGATCACATTAAAAAGCCCTTGATATACCCAGATTAATATAAGTAATACATAATGCTTTAAGCATTTGTCTTGTTGAGAGGCACATTTAAAAAAATGGAAATTATAATATTATTCAAGTGCTACACTTTCTGCTAAAGGATACAAGCTATATTTGCACAGAACTGTGACCACTCTGTTATAATCCATGATTTAGAAAAGACTGTCAATCAGCATTTACAAAAGCATGTATTTTAAGAATGGTCAAACACACGGACAGACATCAAATATTAAACATTTGAGACAGATGTGTACCTACTTCATTTGTTTAACAATAGTACTTTTCCCAGATTCTCCTGCTCCTGCAACATAAAAAGAGGAATATTATTAACTGATACACCAAATTTGTATAGATATTAAAAACTGATTATCACTTTTCATGGATAATCTTTAATTTTTTTCATAGGTTTAGGGGGTACAAGTGCAGTTGTTACATGGATAAACTGCATAGTGGTGAAGTCTGGTCTTTTAGTTTACCCATCATCTGAAAAGTGTACATTGTACCCAACTGGTAATTTTTTTCATTCCTCACCCCCGCCCGTGCTCCCACCTTTGCAAGTCTCCATTGTCTATCATTCTACTCTGTATGTCCATGTGTATGCACTGTTTAGCTCCCACTTATGTGTGAGAACATGTGGTATTTGACTTTCTGTTTCTGAATTGTTTCACTTAAGATAGTGGTCTACAGTTCCATCCATTTGCTGCCAAAGACATCAAAGACATGATTTTGTTCTTTTTTATGGCTGAGTAGGATTCAATTATATATATCAGATTTTCTTTGTCTAATTTTCCATTGATGGACACTTAGATTCCATGACTTTGCTATTATAAATAGTGCTGCAATAAACATACAAGTGCAAATGTCTTTTAAAAATAATAATATATTTTTCTTTGGGTACATATGCAGTAGTGAGATTGCTGGATTAAATGGTAGTCCTATTTTTAACTCTGAGAAATATCCATACTGTTTTTCCATAGAGGCTGTACTAATTTACATGCCACCAACATTGTATAAGTGTTCCCTTTTCTCTACATCCCTGCCAGTATCTGTTGTTTTTTGACTTGTTAATAATAGCCATTTTGACCTGGTGTAAGGTGGTCTCTCACTGCAGTTTTTTTTTTTTCTTTTTTCTTTTTTTTTTTTGAGACTGAGTCTCACTCTGTCACCAGGCTGGAGTGCAGGGGCATGATCTCGGCTCACTGCAACCTCCACCTCCTGGGTTCAAGCGATTCTCATGCCTCAGCCTCCCGAGTACCTGGGATTACAGGCATGTGCCACCATGCCTGGCTAATTTTTGTATTTTAGTAGAGACGGGTTTCCCCATGTTGGCCAGGATGGTCTCGATCTGCTGATCTCGTGATCCGCCCGCCTCAGCCTCCCAAAGTGCTGGATTACAGGTGTGAGCCACTGCGCCCGGCCTTCACTGTAGTTTTAAATTACATCTCTTTTACAATTAGTGGTGGTGAACATTTTCTTACATGACTGTTAGCCATTTGTGTGTTGTCTTTGAAAAATGTCTGTTCATGACCTTTGCCCACTTTTTGATGGGGCTATTTGCTTTTTTCTCATTGAGTTGTTTGAACTCCTCATAGATTCTGGATATTAGTCCTTTGTTTGATGCATAGCTTGCAGATGTTTTCTCCTGTTCTGTAGGTTGTCTGTTTCCTCTGTTGATTATTTCTTTTTCTGTGCAGAGCTTTTTAGTTTGTCCCATTTGCCTATTTTTGTTTTTGTTACATTTGCTTTTGAAGTTTTAGTCACAAATTCTTTGCCTAGGCCAATATCCAGAAGAGTTTTTCTTCTAGGATTTTTAGAGTTTCAGGTCTTAAGTCTTTAATCCATCTTGAGTTAATTTTTGTATATGGTGAGAGATATAGGTCCAGTTTCATTTTTTTTCTGCATATGGCTAATTTCCTATTATGAGAAATCTGTAACAGATACCTCTCCTAGTGTACCTTCTAAAGCAAACATTATACACTGTCAAGGAAAACATATATTATTGCATTTGAATATAATTTGGGAGGCTTGTATCTCCTGGCTTTGCAACCCAAAAAAGTGGTCCTCAACTTCATAGTCTCTAGATTACTCTCATTCTTCCAGAATGTCTCCTCATATACACTATTGATTGAATAGCAAGAAAAAAACACCCAAAAACTAGGTAATAACTTTTGATTTTTCAGAATGGTTCAAAACCTGTTGTCGTTGGAGGATGGGAGCTTGCCTCCAGCATCCCATTTACCTTGGTATATAGATATTATAATTGCTTCTGTTTTAACAAAGGAATATTGCTAATAACACTAAGCAATTCTAAGGAGGCTCCAGGTAAGAATCAATATGGGAGTATTTCAAAATGGGTTACACATTTCTGTGAAGGAGCAGGGCCTGGGCAAAGGAGGAGCTGGCAGTAATGTTATAGAGAAATGGTTGCATTTATCTAAAACAGCTATTTTAGTTGACGATATACAATATAACACTTGATTTTGTATCTAGTAAACTTTGCAAACATCATGTACAGGAATACAAAATGCATAATATAAAATAAAAAGCATGAATCTTTGGGGAAAAATCAGTGGTTGCTTCATGCTATGCCTCAAGTTGTTTTCAGGACATTTTTGAATCTACTTTGTTGTTAAGATTTGTGTGTGTGTGTGTGTGTGTGTGTGTGTATGTGTTTTGAAATGAAAACTAAGAAGTATTGAAGTAAAGTGTAATGACCTAGGCTTGAGGATTTTTTTCTGTCCGTGTGTGTATGTGTGTGTGCATGTGTGTGTAATATCTTCAGTAAGTCTTTTAACTCCTTAATTTCCTCACCTACAAACTGAAAACACATACTTCACAAGATTACTCTAAAGACGTAATAAGCATAAAGTTGTTTGCAGACTACAGTGCAAAGTCAAACACAAAGCAATGTTATTTGAGAATACAAGCATCCCGAACACTTCGCAGTTTTTTCATGAAGAGAAGTCTAATACGTTACTGTAGATGCTCTACATTTATTCAGCAAATGATACTGGAGCAACTGAATATCTACATGAAAAAAGAATATTGACTCATATCACAACGTACTAAAAGTTAATTAGAAATGGCTCATAAACTTATATATAAAAAATAATGCCAAAAAATCTCTAGAGAAATATGTAGTTGAAAAATCTTTGCAACCTTTAACCACCAAAATTTTCTTGATAGTGTATGAAACATTGAACCAACAAAAAGTAAAAATATAACAAATTGGACTTGATCAAAATAGAATGTAAAAGGACAAGCCACTGACTAGGAGAAAACATAAACAACACATGTTTATCAGACATAGGCTAGGGACCCAGCAGTATAAATGTAATAGGGCTAGGGAGGATTAATATAGGGATGTTTAAAATGATTAAGAGGGCAGGAATGTGGCCAGGCACCATGACTCAAGCCTGTAATCCCAGCACTTTGGGAGGCCAAGGTGGGCAGATCACGAGATCAGGAGATCGAGACCATCCTGGCCAACATGGTGAAACCCCATCTCTACTAAAAATACAGGCTGCACTCCAGCATGGTGACAGAGCGAGACTCTGTCAAAAAAATTTAAAAAAAAATGCAGGAATTCCATATGAAAACACACTAAAAATGACTATGGTTCTTGAGAATTAAAAAAAGAGAATTTGAAAATTACTGCAATATGTAGGGTATGGAAAGAATTAAATCTTAACATTTCAACTTACCTACGAATCTTGGACATGTAGGGATGGGGGAGGGGAAGGAGTAAATTCAGGCAACTTGTTGAAGTTTGAAAGTTTTGGCTTTACAGTAGGAGAAAACCAGGAATTCACCAAAAGTAGATAAGGGCTGATAATAAAAATTAGTTCATAAAATTTTTAGATAAAATTAGTTGTAAATCTCTATAAAATGTTGTTGTGGAAAAATGCAGCATTTTATAATTGATATGAAATCATATCTTTAGAATGTGTCCTTAGGCTACAACCAAAATTTATCAGCAGAAATGTGATCTTGACCTACATAGACCAAGGATCTAATCTAAAATAATGATCTTTGAGTACTATTTTTTATGTCTCTAGGAGAGGCAAAGGTCTTCATCTATTACTGGCAGTTCCAAAAATTAGGTCACAGGACATCTTTGACGTCTCAAGGTATCTGTTAATTTTGGACAGATTTCAACGTAACACAATTAAACCAATTTTTGAGATTTCCCAGGAAAATCCCAAATTCAGGAATTATAGGCATAGATATATCCTTGACTACTCATTGTAGTCAACAGGAATGTTTTACTAAAACTGGTAAGATTTTATGTAAGCAAAACTAATATGACTTTTGGTAACCCCAAATCCCCACCTTTCTTTTGTTGTTGTTGTTGTTGTTATTTTGGATTTTTGTTGTTGTTGTTGTTTGAGATGGAGTTTTGCTCTGTTGCCCAAGCTGGAGTGCAGTGGCAAGATCTTGGCTCACTGCAAACTTTGCCTCCTGGGTTCAAGCGATTCTCCTGCCTCAGCTTCCTGAGTAGCTGGGATTACAAGCGTGAGCCACCACGCCCAGCTAATTTTTGTATTTTTAGTAGAGACAGGGTTTCACCATTTTGGCCAGGCTAGTCTCAAACTCTTGGCCTCAAGTGATCTGCCCATCTCAGCCTCCCAAAGTTCTGGGATTAGAGGCGTGAGCCACCGCACCCGACCCACCCTATTTAAATTTCTAATTCGACTCTCACCCACTCAGTCTTCATTTCCCTATTCTACCTTCACATTTTTCCTAACACTTTTCTTCTACATGCTTAGGAATAATTCATATATCATTTAAAAATGTTTCTGTCTTTCATCACTGCAAAGTAAATTTCATATTGCAAAGAATCTTTATCTGCTTCGTTCACTGATTTATCCAAAGCACCTAGAACAGTGCCTAACTCAGTAGAATCTCAATAAAAAAAAATGATTTCTTTGACTCATACTTCAGAAATGAGATTTTGTCCTTTGTACTGTGTATCATTTTTTCCTCACTGAAATGTTTCTGCATGATTTACAATGTTTTCTTAAGCCTCCGTGAACAGATGTAGCTACACCTAAATTTAATTCTATTCAGGACAACTTTTTTTTTTTTTTTTTTTTTTTTTGCCATAGCCATATGTAAATGTATCTAGTTTCTGCAGTTGTCTGAAACAGCTGTCCACCTTATGTGATAGTGAGGAAATAAGAGTGGTAAAGCTATGGGAAATAATGTTGCATTGCTGGGTATTGATATATAGATTCTTTCCCTTGAGAAAGCCTCTAGAACACACCTCTCCATGATTTTGTGCTAGTTGGCTCTCCATCACAGGTAGTGAAATATGACACCAAAGTTGATAGATGCAAAAATCAAAGTAACTTGCTAAAATTTCTTTACTTAATGAAACACAAACTGCCAGATTGGGAACAACCATCCCATTTACTAGAGACTGCAGTGCCCAAGAATGAAACAGTTGAGAATAAAATCAAATTACCTTGCCCATTTTCCAAAGACAACTGACCCTATAATTTGGCATGGCTGAGAGTTATTTGTGAGAGTGACAACAGTAAATGAATGAGCTTTGCTCAATAGTCTGGTTTGCTGGCTTTAAAAAATTCACTATTTTGCTGTAGGAAGTGCATCACTTTGAAAAAAGAGTGATCCAATAATATTATAAAACTGTCCTTGATAGATTTTGTTTAAAAACCTCTAACAATAGAACTGAATATTAGAAATTCTAGCATCATCCTGTACAAATGACAGAATCTCAGAATATCTCATTTCTTTCTCTACATATATGTGTATATATATGTATGTGTGTGTGTGTATATATATATAAGTGTGTGTGTGTGTGTATATACATATACTGTCTTAAATCACAGAGCAGTGGGGATGTGGAAGAAAAGTCAATGGGCTTAGTAGGAACTGCAGTACTTGCTCATGCAGGTATATTTAATGTTGTATTTTGTTCAACCAAAGTGTTCAACTAGAAATGAGAAAAAAATCTCATTTCTCAATGTCAGTTAAATTTATTTAAAGGATGATATAATTTCTACAATGAAGTGAAAATAACTTAGACCACTGTCTTTTAAATGAATTGTCTATCTTGAGATATTGAGCCTAATGAGAAAAAGTGTGTCAATGATTTTCCAGAATTGTACCAGTATATGTACTATAGAGAAATATTTTATTGATTGAGAACCACCTTTGGGCAGATTAAAAAAATCACAACCAAATTTTATTTTATTCACTCTATATTATTGACTAGTTAAATTTATGATAAATTTCTGAAAAAGTGACTTTTAGACTATGTCAGTTAATGTACGTTCAGAATGGTCTTCTGTATTTCATAAATATGGCCATTTGGTAATCATACTGATGGCACTAAGTTGTGGCATTTCCAAAAGTATTTCTAAGGCTACAGGGTATGTTATTGTATAACAATTATTTGTAACTTAGCTAGTAATTCATGCTGTATGCAAGGTTAGCAGAATAATCAATCACTTTTTAAAAAATGGCATGTACTTTTAAATGAAACTACATATTAAAAGTTGATATTTTCCCTTGAAAGTCTTTAAAAAGGTGCCTGTACCATCCTTGCTTTATGTAGTGACTTCAGTCTTCTATGTAAAGGTCCAGTATAGTCAATTACAGCATTAACAGGAAAATTCCTAAAGAAAAGCCTATCTACTTAAAATCTCTTTTATTATTTGGAACTCTATTGCAAAGTTCTTTCAAAAATAAATTATTGAGCCCCATTCTCACAATGATTCTAGGTCATAGTTCACAATAGTCATTTCAGTCTTGTAAGATTAGATCATGTTACAGAGCCAAATATAGACATTGTAACAGCATGTTCACATATGCTGATGGTGTCCTGAAATAATCTCTTCCTTCCAAATTGTGGTCATCGCTAATATTAGTTTCTGGGTCAAGGGGTACCAAGAGAATTTTAACAAGATATGCATCTGTTTCTTTGAAATAGATAATGTTACAAATAATTAAATATTTACATTTATACTTAATTCATACTTAGATACTCATAAATTATTTTATTTTTAATAAGAATAAGGAATCCTGTTCCACATTTTTAAATCTTAAACTATTAAAAACAATTTTAAATCTACCCAATATTTATACATGTAAGTGAACTTCGATTGAACACACACAAGGCTTGATTGTTCATTTCAGATAACTTGTTCAAACAGGCAAAATGAGATTACAACATTGTGACTTGTAATCACACATAAGATTTTTTTTTTGTAGGTGATCTTAAAAATCACATAATTGTATAGTAGAAAGAAACCTTAGAAATCAACCAGCTATGTATATCTCTTCAGTCTATGCATGAGAAAAATGAATCCAATAGAGATTATGATAATCATGCAAAGTTTCAGATAGGTCTTCAAACAAAGAAACTATGTATTCTGACTCTCACTAAAGCTATGTCATATCGCTTCTTTTTTTAAGTAGGCACTGATAAATACCAAAATAGTTTCAACACGTTAGAAATTATTTTAAATGCATTTTTTATAAGTTAGTATGAGAGCAGTGTACTTTTTTTGTTGGTTTGTTTGTTTTGAGACAGAATCTAGCTCTGTTGCCAGGCTGGAGTGCAGTAGCATGATCATGGCTCACTGCAAACTTGGCCTCCTGGGTTCAAGCAATTCTCCTGCCTCAGTCTCACAAACTGCTAGAATTACAAGCATGAGCCCCCTACACCTGGCCTTGAAAGCAGTGTACTTTCAGAGACGTATTGGTATTGCTGTGTCAGCTTGTCATTCACAGGTAGACTGTTGGTATAAAAGATTTTTAGGGTAGTCTCTTTTGGGCCAACTTAATTTTGTTCCGTGTATTATTTCTCCTTTTTATGGAGTGACATCAAGATTCTCTGTCCTTTCCACATGACAGCCCCTCACATAGCTGGATTCATCGTGTTTTGGCACTAAATAGATATGAGCTTGCACTAATTTCTGACTGTGACTAAGTGTCTTGATCAAATTCAGTCTCTCTGAAAGTCAGTTTCTTCTATTACAAAATTGGGTTAAGACTTGGGAGGATTAGATTACAAATATAACTTACCTGGAACATATACTAATATATAGTGAGCTCTAAGAATTTTCTATTATTTGAAGAATGTGCTCATATCCTTTTAAAGAAATATTTCAAGTATAATATGATCCACTCCTCCTTTCTTGTGGAACATGATTTTTAGATTATTTGTCCTCTGAACCTACCCCATAGAAGAGCCAATGTCCTTCTGAAATGTGGTACTGAAAATTGTGCTATAGATACCAGATTTATGAACAGCACTGGCATTCTGTCACCTAGATCTGCCTCACTCCTGGTGCTTGTTTATAAATAAGTAATTTTCTTAATAAAGACCGTGATTAGTTTGCCTCCTTTCTTTTTTTTTTTTTTTTTTTTTTTTTTTTGCCTATATTGAGCTTGTGGTAATTAAAGTTTTTCTGTTTTATTTCACATCTCTTACCCACCAGATTCTTCCACGAACCATGCATATCTAATTGATTTTGAACCTCAACAAAGATACTTATTAAATTCCATTTTGCTTATTTGTGGCAAGCATTTCTGCTAGTAGAGGTCATTTGGAATTCTAACTTGGTTTTGTCACTATATCCTTTCAAACTGAATCTCAAGTTTGAAATGCCTGCTTTATCCACCTTCACCCAAATCCCTGGTAAGAGTATTGAAGAGAAGAAGGTCAACGGGGGAAACTATGCCATACTCTAGTGTCTGTTCTGTTAATAGGAAACCCATTAATCATAAGTCCTTGTTCACTATCTATAGTCAACAATGCTAAATGTTGGCCGTTAGGTATGATAATTGCTGAAGGTTTTTTTACCCATAGTTTATCCGGCTACTAAGGAGATTCTCTTCTATTTCTACTTTAATTGGTGTTTTTAAAATCAGGAATTGATTAGGAATTTTATTTAATTATTTTTTGGCATCTCCTACCATTGCTATGATTTTTCTCTTTTAATTTGATAGTGTGAATAATATTAATTGATGTTCTAATCATATTCTAAAAATGCATTTTTGGGATAATCACTCTTCCCCCAAAACTCCCCCTGACCTTTTTCCTTTTTGCATTTTATGTGTTTCTGGCATCGGTTGGCTAATATTTTGCTTTGCTTTTCATATTTATGTCTGTGAGGATGATTGACCTGCCATTGTCTTTGTCAAATTTTGTTGTCAAGGTTGTCAAATAATAAATTGAAAAGAATTTTCTAAAAATATTTATGTAATTTTGAAATGCTCTGCCCATGGACTGTTAGATAGAATTCCCTTATAAAGCAATATGAATAAATTTGCAGATAAATTTGTACATTTTCTTTTGCCAAAAATATTAGTAACACATTTATTTTTCCCCAAACTTTTTATTTTGATAATTAATTTAAAAACCTACAGAAGTTGAAGAATATAGTACTATAGAAGCCCGCATTTTATATCCTTCACTGTTCTGAATTAATTATTTGTCCTGTTTGCGTTCTCTCATATATGTATAAATTTACATATACATATATGAACATATTTTTATTTTTGTTTTGCTGAATATGAGACATTTGACCCATAAATATTTCAAAATGCATCTTCTAAGAATAAGACAATTTTTCTACAAAACCAAAATACTATTTCCATGCTTACGAAAACATATATTCTAAATGTTATCTAATACTATATACTCCATATTCAAATTTATCTGATTGTTTCAAAAAAATGTTTCCCATACCTTTTTTATTTCTTGTATTCATAATCCAATCAAGTTTCACACTTTCATTTGTCGTTATGCTATTTAAAGTCTTTTAATTTATAACATTTCCCTTGTAATATTTTCGTTATTTTGTTTTGTTGACATTGGCATTTTTCTAAGACAATTTTTAAAATATATTCAATTATTTGTATTCTCTGATGATTAGATTTAATGTAAATATTTTAGATGAATACTGTATACATATTACGGATTTTCAGTTTGTCATATCAGTAAACACGTATCAGATATATTAATATGACTATAAATACCTATTTCTGTGATATAGATAAAATAAGCATCATGAATCTGTAAAATTCCTCATCAGTCAAACTAAGCGTGTTTCATTTAAGAGAAAGAATATTGTGGCTACGTACTATCTTTTGTTTTTAATGATCTTTTATTTAGATATTCCAAATTTCAATTTTATACTTATTTTAAAAATATCTGATAATATTTATAGTGCCTGTAGTTACCAATACTGTACTGTACACTTAAAAATTCACTAAGAGGGTAGATCTTATGTTAAGTGTTCTTATATAATAATAATAGTAATAGTAAATAGGAAGACAGGAAATAACTTTTGTAGGTGACAGAGTTTACTGTGTGGATTGTGGTGATGATTTCACGGGTGTATACTTATTTACAAGCTCATCAAGTTGCATACATTAAATATGTATAGCTTTTGCATATCAGTCATACCTCAATAAAGTGGTTTAAAAATGTTATATGAGCTTTCTTGGATTTTGAGAAGCATTTTAACAGGTATTTCATTTTTCTTTTCTTATTAACACAGATTTTAGGCTAAAAAATGACAACACTAAAATACAGAATTACATGATTTTTCCCACACAGGTCTGTTGTAGATAGATATTTGTCTAAGTGTCCATTAATTGTGGGAATAGTCATGTATATTATTTTTTAGTATAAATACATATTGCAACAATGATTTTTAAAAAGGCCTTGGTTAATCACGTAGTTTGCGTATACTCACAGGATATCTGGAAAAAGGAAAATATAAAATAAGGAAAATGGAGGATTGAATTTATCAAGTATGTAGTTCTTACTAGAGTTATCTCTCCTAATTTTCAGACCCATCTGTTGATCTAGTAGATATCTCCATTTGGTCCTGCTAAAAAAAACATAGGGTTGAATATCCCAAATTATTACCCCTTTCCCTTTTCCCCAGTCTCATATTTATCCTACATTTCACATACTAGTGAGTAATATAATCAACCATACCCAATTCCACCCCAATCACTCCTTCATTTACCATCCACATGCAGTCTGCCACCAAGTTCTGTCACTTTGTCTCCTAACATTCTTCAAATCTTATTTTCAAACTTATAATTTCTGTATTAATTCAGAAATGCATCAAGAATTTGCACAGTAGTAACAGTTTCCTAACTGTCCTACCTACATTTATCCTCCTCATTAAATCTTTGAGCCATAGTATAGCCAAAGTAGTCTTTGATTTTTTTTTTAAAAGCCAAGTATTATCATTTTAGTTACATAGTTAAAAAATCTTCAATATCTTCTTATTGACTACAGATACAAAATAAAATTCCTATGCAATAACATATAAATGACTTTCTTCTTGCTCATTTCTACATGCAAAGGTATACTTATGTTCTAGCCATCATGAACAAATCACAAGAATATTTTACATTCTGATTCTGTCATTCTTCCATTTGCCATACATGCATCCTTTCCTATGCCATAATTCAATAAAGAACAAAAGCAGATATGTTCTTTGTTCTCATAGAAATTAGAATGCAGACACTAACTTAAAACTGACACATACAAATAAAAGGCTTTGCTTGGCTGTAGATAAACATTTGATATTTGGAAACCAAACTATATTCTTAAGTTGTCATTTTCTTTTTATCTATATCATGAAAGTAGTATCTATTTCATAAAATTTTCTCCTAGATTAAAGCAATAACAGAAGAAGTAGATAAAGAGAAAAATATAAGATTTATGCCAATATAGATAGAACCAAAACTAAATCTTGTGGCAACGTTGACCTTTGGACAATGGAGAGGGAATAGTCATAGAGGAGCTAAGGAGGATTGAAATATCAAATGGATATAATGGGAAAGGACATAACAAGGTACCTCATGGAAAACGTAAAAATACATGGGCAGCAAAATAAACTTGGGAAATTATTTTGAGATCTCCCAAAGTGTGATCAGGTCACTGACAAATACAAGAAATTTGAGAATAAGGGTCAACAAATTGAGCAAATGAAAGAATTTTAGAGTCATATCAATTAAGTCCTGGTGTGAGGTCCTCAAAAGAGAGTATAACAGAGTATAGACTAAAACCCACCAAGGTTTAAGAACAAACCATGGTAGATGAATCCACTTATGGATGGAAAGAAGAAGCAAGCTTCAGTGAGGAGAGGAATACAGGGGTATAAAATTGAGAACTGTTTAGGTCTGACTTAGTTTAAAAATTATTGCTGGGGGTGGAGGCTCACCCCTGTAATTCCAGCACCACACCTGTAATTCCAGCACTTTCAGAGCCCGAGACAGGCAGATGGCTTGAGCCCAGGAGTTTGACACCAGCCTGAGCAACATGCTGAAACTCTGTGTCTACAAAAAATACAAGAATTAGCCAGGTACGGTGGTGCACGCCTGTAGTTCCAGCTACTGTGGATGCTGAGGTAGGAGGATCACTTGAGCCCAGGAAGTTGGGGCTGCAGTGAGACGTAATTGCACCACTGCACTCCAGCCTAGGTGACAAGACCCTGTCTTAAAAAAAAAAAAAAAAAGAAGAAGAAAAAGGAAAAATTGTTGAGATGTGAATTTTGTGAATTGGCCATAATCTGTACTCTGTGAGAGATAATTTTTTAGTAGAGAAGAGCATATATACAACTTACATTGCAATTAATGAAAGAGACTAAAGAGGATAAGAAAATAGAAGCAGTGAGCATAGCATCCTTTGAGAAGTGTTTCAGTATAAAAACGTTTTAAAAGATATCTATATAAGGTGAATTCAAGGGTGCGTTGAAGTCAAGTAAAATTTCTTAGACTAAAGAACGGAAGCATCTGTATTTTCCATGAAGAAAAAGCCAGTAGAGAATTTTGAAGATGGCAAAATGAAAAAATAATTGATGGAACAAAAGTTTTAAGATATGAAAGGTGATAGACTTTTTTAGCAAAAAGGCTGAAACTAATCTAAATGAAAATGGAATACTCCTTCTTTAAAAGTAGTGAAAATATAAGAGAATACATGAATATTTAGTGAGATTTGGAGATGATCATTTAGAATTGTTTTGTTGTATATTAGTGAGCATCACGGATGAGGTTGTGGGCAGAGTCACGATGAAAGTGATGTTGGAAATGTGGGATCGGCTGCCTTTGGAGCATTTTAGAAGAAAATGAAGAATAAGCAAAATAATTTTTGGCCCAGCTAAATTTAAAACACGATATGTGTCAGCTAGGAGACTGAAAATGATATATTGTTTTATTCTACAACATCTGGGAATGAAGGAAATTAAGAATTTACAGAGGTATCAGGGTTAGATCAGCACTAAGAACTGAAAAAGCTGTTAAACAGCATTACTTTCAAGAAAATCAGTTGGGAGAAGTATATTAGGACAATGGTAAATGGAGAACTCTGAGGGATTATCCAGGGTTGAGGGTTTGAATGTCAATTAACATAGATTAAGGAGGTGAAATATTCCTGAATTTTAGGAGGAACACAGCTGAAATGGCTGGCCCTGTTTAAAAGGAAGTAGATTAAATCAGGCAACTAATTCACTAAATAGGGAAAAGTATGAGAGATAATAGAATATAAAATTCTGGTTAGAGAGTGATATTTCTAGATATCTTTAACAATTTTAAGTAGTAAATTTATTCTATTGGAATGTAAAATACTGAGACAGGAATCAAACTCATCACTTCCTCATTTTTTTAATTAGCACTGCGTCTTGTAATAAACAGAATGGATATTTCTCATATCTTATGGATTCTTAAACTTAGTTTCACCTTTAATCCTACTTCTTCAGGTTCAAATTCTACATTGATGTATTTGCACACCAGTATTTGGAGGGAAATTATTGAAAGTAATGGCAAAAACTGCAATTACTTTTGCACAAAACTAATAAATAGGGGTATGGATTCTGAACTTGGGTCTAATACGTTAAATGGAAGTATATTTTATTTTATGTGAAACAGATCATGGAGTCCTTACACTTTCCAATGTTTTGCTACCTTTCCTTTCTAACAGTATGGAGAGGTAAATAACTTTTTTAAGCTGCTCGTGTTGCTTATGTAAATATTTTTAAAGGTACAATGTTTGTCTTGAGTCAATAATTCATGCTTGAATGAAAATACATGAATATAAATATGTTCTGTAATATTACTAGAGAGCTTGTTAAACTGTAGTTAGCAAGAGTCATTGTCAGCAAGACAGAATTTTCAACTTCCTTAGCAAATACAATCATTTGGCGAAGTGTAGAATGTTTTACTAAATGGTTTGCATCTTTTACGTGAGTGCGTTATGAGCCTGTTTTTAAGATGTGTTGGTCAATTGAGATAAATACATCTAAAGCAATCAGTCAAATATACACAAATTATTTGTCTATGTGCTTTTGCTTGTTTGAAGGAGGGACATTATTGGAAACGATTTGATGCTGCCCTGGGCCATTCTTATAGATAAATGCAACATTGTAAATATTTGACAACTTTTTTGTAAACTGTAAATATCTGGAACTTTCAAATTGTTGTAGTGCAAGCAGTCCCTTGCATTTTGGAGAAAAATTTAAACTCTCCAAGTAGGTCTTTTCTGCCTAAAGTTTTCTTTCCACTTCACTGAGAAGCAGTTTTAAAGATTTGCATTAAGAACATTCATGCATCCCAAAGATTGGATACCTCTAGAAACATAAAATAAATAATTTGGTGATTTAAATTGACAGAGAACATGGTATGTATTTTTTGTGTACATCGTGGCATTTTGAAATATATATACATTGTGAAATAGTTAAATCTAGCTAATTAACATATGCATTACCTTGCATAGTTATTTTTATGGTGAGAATACTTATCCACTCTCAACATTTTTCAAGAATACAATATGGTGTCATTAACTGTAGCCATTATGCTATATAAAAATGTTTTGCAGTATTTATAAATATGTTTAAAATAAAAACGTACTATTGTCGGAGTAAGGAAAGAATGGTTTTAATTCGGATACATAAAGCAAAACAAAAAGTTGGAAACATTATTGGGAATTTGTTTTACATGTTGTTAAGAAGGTTCTTCTTTTATTACCAGTGACCAGAAGGGGACTTATTGGTTAATCCTAATATGTAATTATTCCAAAGAATGTGTTTATCTGATCTTATCCATGGACAGGCATGGACTATGTTAGTGTAATAAAATTTCAAAATAGAATTTCTTAGAGTTGATAAACTTGTAGTATAACCAGTAACTCAGAAACAACTCTAGTTTCCTGGAATCTCTCCCATTTATATCTAGGGATAATTAAAAAGAATAAAGACTGATTAAAAAGCACACATAGGATAAAAATAGTCACTTTAATTTAACCTGAGTCTTGAGTCCTCACTTCTCTTAGTTGCATGTAAAAGAAAGACAATGGAAGAATAATGATACACATTTATTGACATTTGATTTATTTCAGATTTGGGAATCTATTATGCCAAAGAATAAACTACATTTGTCTAGACCTTTACAAGTTACAAAACACTTTGACATCCATTATTTCTCTGAGTTTATGTGACTAGCCTAAAGTCACTCTGGGAAATACAAAACACATTACACCTGATGAAGGTATTAATAAATCAATTTCTACCTCAGGTGGTTTAAAAATACATTCTGTTCTAGTATTAAATTGTATTCTCTTCATTCTGCTCCATGGCTAAACCTATTTAGCTAATTCTGCTGTGTAAGTTTTATTTTATTGATTATTTTGTGACAAGCCTTTAGATAGCATCAAAATCATAATTCTCCTACTACATACCTTCCAGAATACCCATTTGTTGAATAAGTGAAACCATTTGAAAAGCTTGAAAATGTTAACTACAATAAATATATTACCTTTGAAGTAGTTTTTGATCTCTAGACCCCATCCCTATTCATGTTTCTAAAAGGCAGAAAAGTGGAATAATATTTTAAAACAGTAAATTCAGATTACATCGTTAAAATAATAATAGTGTGATGCTTACAATATAGCACAAAGAAAAAATAAAAATAAAGGGTTTTAGAACTAAAAGAAAAGAACATCTATTATGAACTTCCCATGGTAATGCTGGAAATCACTAGCTAAAAGTGAAACTTTGTAGAATAAATACTAATTATATATATAAATGTCACAGAGGGTATTTTGAATATGAAGAAAAAAGAAAGCTAATTTTTTCCCTATACTTTCCATGGGGCTTCAAATCTAACCAGCCCATGTGATGGAAATTTGCAAAAACACAAACAAAACTGATGCAGCAAAATAAACTCAAACCGAAATTTGATATAATAAGCATAAAGAGAGAAGAAAGGAAAAATGGAAACATGATCCATATTGAGTTTACAATTAAATAATAGGTATTACTTTGAATAAAAATACCATTGAATGAAACATTTATAAATAAAACTTTAAAAACGTACTTAGATACAAATGAGAATATTTTATCCATTAGAATTTGCTTTTCTTATTAAAATGTGCTGTTTCTGGAATATCTTTGCAAGTGAATTTTTTAAAGCATATGACATTATTTTCTTGATTGCAGTTATCAAATGTGCTCAGCAATGTGTGAGTCATCTCCAGTGTTTCCTAAAAGCCTACTTTTTGCTAAAATAAAACACAGATTTGGCATCTGTTCTGTAATTTTACTGAAGGTCTGAAAGGTGTAATAAAAAAGGCATCTGTCTGCAAGATGATCCTTTAATTGTAAAGTCGCACTTTGATAGCTCTTCAGATTCAGTGAAATCTTGTGTTTGATAATACCAAATGGTTACATCTGCTTTGCAGTACATGTTAAATGTGGAAAGTTGGTGTTATGAGTTTAAACTTCTAGAAATTCATTAGATGAAGATCAACATACAGGAAAAATATCTGTCAAAAGTGGTTTTTAGATTTCTTATTTTTGTAAATGTAGGTATTGACTCAGGATCTGGTCACTACTGAGGTTAAACTGATTAGTCCCATGTGACATGTACTCACTGATAAACTTAAAAGTGCCGTTCAGACCACACTGATAAATGAGAACATCATTTCAATTATGGGAAAAATTAAATAGATTTCACTGGTGAGGAGATTTGAGGGTGGGAGAGTAGGAAGTTTTGGTTTAGTTCAACTGAACACTTTTATAATGTCTTAATGAGGTCAAATTGAATATGAAAATTACAGTTTCAAGATTTGAATTCAATCCAAACATGAGAATGAAGTAGAGCTGTTATAAGACTGTTATGAATTTGATAATTGTATCATCATTTGTAGAATTCAGATGGGACTCCAGAAGGGAAACTTAGTCAGATGTTTGTAATGTAATTGAAATAGGAACAACTTAAGAGAATTTCGTTTATTTTGTATAAATAAAATGTGACAAAGGAGTTTAGTGAACATCGTGTTGGAACCAAATAAATCCAGGTATTTTACATAGTAATGATGAAACTGAATGTATAAAATTGTAATCACCTTGGGAAAGTAAAACATGTAATAGTCCCACTAATGATTCTTTTATACTTCCAGTACAAATGTTGCTCTTTCGCCTTGATCTAACCACCACTTAAGTCTAAAAATAATTGATCTGATTTATTTTTCATTTGATAGCATTGCATACAATAAGTTGGGTCCCAGTCAATGGTTCTGTGGAGTTGTGAAATTTACTAATTCTGGAACTCCATATATGTCAGTAGTCTGTTGATTTTCAGTTCCAAATTAAAAAAAAAAATCTCTATTTTGTCCATCATTACACTGAACCTTTTTGACTCAATTTTCAGTGATGTATTTTCAGTCATCTATACATATTCTTTTTAAACATTTTTAATTTATTTTTTAATTGACAAATAACATTGCATGCTTGTATTGTGTACAACACAATATGTTAAAGTAAAAATACACTGTAGAATAGTTAAATCTAGCTAATTAGCAAATATATTACTTCACAGTTATTATTTTTGTGGTAAGTGCACATAACACCCATTCTCTTTACATTTTTCAAGAATACAATATATCATCATTAACTTTAGTCACCTTGCTGTACAATAGATCTCTTGAAATTTATTCTTACTATTTAACTGTAATTTTGTATCCTTTGACCAACAACTCCCTTTCCCCTTGTTCCCCCCAACCACCCTTGCCCCTAGAACCACCTTTCTACCTTGTTCTTTTCCATCAGAACTGAATCTCTAGTTGACTGGCAGCTCTGATATGCTTATCTCAAGAGTCATTGCTTTTGGCATGTTTAATAGTTTTTGTCTTAGTATAAATTGTGGTATTAGCTCTTTCATTGTTTTGGCTTTCCAATTGTATTTTTACAAAATAAGAGAATATGTAACAAAATAGATAATTGGTATATTGAAAACACACATCTATTGAAATGTTATTTAAACATGGAGATTTTTAATACATTCTATCACCATTCTTATGCCATTGATCTTAGTACAAGAGGAATATAAAAATGCATTTGTAGGAATGCTTATCTTTCCCTTTTACCTTTCATTTGCTTTGCCTGTGTCCATATTACTTTCACTCTTGCTCAGAAACTAAGAGAATTATCTGATGTGTTAGGAAGCATATATTTCCTGGTGTCATTAGCACTTAACCTACATCTTTCTAAGTTACCAATCTCTGGGTGGTTACTGACAAGTGCTCTGGGCCTGTGTGCTGGCACAGAACCTGTGTGTAAGTGGCAAGAATGTTTCCTTTCCTTTAAGGAGCAAATGCTGGGAATCCCACAGTTGGCTTCTGAAACACTCTTGCCACTGGGAGCAAATGAGACACAATGAAAGAATACTTCAATACATTTAAGTATTTAATTCATTTAATATTAAGTATTTAAGTGTTTAAATACTTACAATATGAGGAAATGTGTTATGTGAAATATGCACAATTCTGAAATAAAATGAAGTCCTTTTGTGTATAACCAAAATCAGGGAGAACGTACAACTCATAACTGAATCAGAATTAAGTGCTTGTTTTGTATTCTTTACATAGGTCATCATTTTTATTTCAAAAACATATTTCTGTTTCAGTGACAACTGTACGTAAAATGTTTTATGCTTCATATAAAATGTTTTATGCTTTATAGAAAACATCTGCATACAGATTATTTTTATTCTTTCAATTAATTGCACATTTATTGAATTTATAGTCAAGGTAAAACACTGTGTTGAGTTTTGAGAGAAGGAAAAAAATAAGAGACATAAATCCTGACCTGAATGAATCTATAAATGTTCTAAAAGGATTTAGGTAGAGTATTTATCAAGTGTACAGGCAATATTGCAGGCAGTATTCAGGAGCCTAAGTAATATTATTAATATAATTTGAAGTACCTTATCATTATTCTCTAACTTGACTAATTGATTTTTAACTGCACAAGTAAATAACAAATATTAACTTCAATGTCAAACAACTCAACATATTTCTGTTTAAACAAAATAATATAACTCTTTATAAATTGTAACTAAAGGATTGCTTTCAGTATTAAAAAGCTGACATTCAGAAAATGATTAGGGTGCAACAAAATAATAAATGTATCTGATTTTTCTTTTAATAAGAGGAAATCATATTATTGACAGAAATAAGCTGATAAATATTTACCTCTTTGCTTAATAAAAACATGTAATAAAATACTAAACAGAAAAATTATTAAATATTGATAAGAGTACAAATAAAGTTTCCTTAAGTTTCCAAACACATTTTATAATAAATTTCCCATATGATAATATACTCGAAATTAAAGTTTGAGAAAAGTAAATGTATCACAACTGAAAAAAAAGTCAGGTTTTTGAAAGCAAAAGGGAAAAGAAATTACCTAATAGTAGCAGCTTTACAGTTCTTGCGTCTCGCTCAGCATCCTCCTGAAGCTTTTTCTCCAGTTCTTTTGATCTTTTGGCTGACTCCTTGCTCTCTGAACTAATTCCACTTCCCATCTTGTGGTAGTAGATACTTGTCAGTTTATATGTTCAAACTTTTCAAACGTTGAGCACAGCTCTGGTTTGGACATAGGATGCAAGAGTAATGCTCTGCTGAAGTACCCAGCAGTCCATTCCCTCATGCTCTAAAATTCTGCTTTGACTAAGGAGATGCTTTCTCATCTGTCACCTGATCAGGTGGTAAAACCATACCACCCTGATGGAGGCTAGAGAGGAAGTTCATTATGCTTTCAAATTAAATGACTGCTTCGGGTACATCTTTGAAAACATGCTTATCTGCCTTAAAGAATAGTATAAAATAATGTAGAAAGTTATAAAAATCTATACACTAGAGATGATCTACAATAAGCAATTCAAATAGAATGTTTCTCACTACTGGGCAATTTTTATTACTGTGATTAAAAGTTATTATTACTAATCAGTGATGCTTACATCTTCGGATATTTGGCTTTTCGATTTCTTTATAATCACTCCTATATCACAATCAGAATATATACATGTAAGTTATACAAGTTTTATGGTCTGCCTATGCTTAGATTGTTACTTAAAGCTATTGAGCATCTATTAGCATCTGTCAGGGAACAAAAATAATCTTTTTTTAACAATGGATACAAATACGTATAGTTTTTATATTTGTACATATTGTATTGCTACAAATGTGGAATTCAACACGGTTTTCTTAAATTATTGATTTCAGTCTCATAGGATCCATCTCTATAAATTGAGCTTTTACCATCTGTAAGAAAGTCAATCCATCAACACTAATTGAGGGCCCACTTGGTGTAGACACTGAACTATGTTCAATTTAGGCAGCACATTAACTCTTTAGGGCCATTAAGCAACAGCTGCTGTGCTGGAGGGACTTTTATTGATTTGGTACCAAGGGAATAAAAACCAATGTTCTTTGAAACAGCAGGTAATTTGGTTTTTCCTACAAACTAAAAACAGTAATTACACCTAAATATGTTCCATATCTTGCAACTACCCCAACAGATACCATGTACTTGAAAATCTTCAGGATTGAGGGCAGAGATTATGTTGCACAGTTTTTTATTTATATAAAGCATAAAGCGCTTGGTAGATAATCAATATTTTCCTTATAATTAGAGTTGGTTGCCTGTGGTAGCAGGTAAGTCTTTCAGTGTACATTTCGGGATTTGTGAATGTGCTTAACCAGAAAATGCTAGAATACAGCCAGTCCACCAACCTGTCAGTGGTGCTCTTCTTGTGGGATCATGTGCAAAGTTTGAACAGGTGAATTTTTACATATTCATACAACAAGAAAATAGGCTGCCAGATTAAATACATATTCCTGCTTTGTTTACTTTTTCCACATTAAAAATATTAGGCTGAAGATACATAAACATAGTCAAAACTTCCTGGGTTCCATTCGTGCAAAGCCATATTATGATAGTATAAAGATGTGCAGTGGTGGGTAGGCAAGGATTTGTGCAAATCATGTGGTGGTGTTTTTACAATGCAAATGGCCTGTCCCAAAGGAAGGAGATTTGCACTGCCTAATGCTCACCTGTGAATACAAAGCCCGCTCTGAAAGCAACACTTAGCACATTTAATCTCTTTTTGCCTATTGCTTTTTATATAGAAATTGAATATAATAGCATCCTGAATAAACTGAATTCTTGCATGTTCCATGGCAGCAATGAACTGACAGGCTACATCATATAATTTATATTCAAATATAAATATACCTCATAGCTTTTGGGCAGAGACGTACCCTGCTCTTAAGAACATACGTGTTTTACTAGGGCTTCCTAATTGGATTACTAATTAAAACTGACCAACCCTTTTGGGAGTAGAAATAGACATTTTCTACACTGTATAAAATGATGAACTTCCACTTTTCTGTTGTAACCAGTAATGTTCATCAACTTTATGAGATTATCATGTTATTTTTCATCAGTGATAAAATATTCTTGACATAAAACTCCAGGTATGTCTATGTTACAGAGAGAGAGAGCAGGACAGCTAGAGAGGAAAGAAAGACTCATTTCTCAACCTTCTCCTCTGGGTGCCTGCGACGCAGCATCATTAATGAGCTGGGCTTACTACAGCTATTGGTTCGTACTGCTTCACTTAGGCACATAGCTTTCTGTATGTAAAGAAATGAGGAAAATCAAAACAGGAAACTCTGCTAGCATGGTGATAATATCTTACTAGCTTGAATGGCCTACATGCTATATGGCACAGTACTAGTTACAGTAAATGTTCAAAATTATTTCTTGCTGACAAACTGATAGAGGCTGGAGGCCCTTTCTTGCGCTTAGTGACAGTATACTTAGGATTTCTTTTCTACAATTTTAGAGTGACTCAAAAAAAATAAAAAAAAAGCCCAATTTTAATTTTAAATAGTGTCAGTACATACAATTGTAGCTATTAGTCCAACAGTCACACATTTGTTTCCTCAGTCTTTTCCTCACTTTTCTACAGTGAGGGAAAACTGATAGAAGATGACAACAGAAAAAAAAAAAAAAAACTAAATTAGATGCTGTGACCACAAGTTTTGTTTGTTCTTGAAAACAACAAATGTGAAGCTAGCCAAACACAAACATCATGTTAGAGTTTTATACATACATACACGCACACAGACGCACACGTGTATATAAGGTTCATGCAAAAGTAATTGTGCTTTTGTCCATTGTAAAAGTAATTACAAAAACTGCAATGACTTTTGTACCAACTTAATGTATGTTCCAGCTAGGAGAGATGGTTGCCCCGTGTACACACACTTGCACGCACAGACACACACAAAAACGTGAATGCACAAGCCCATGCACACACACAAAAAGCCAGAGATTGTGTTGGAGTACTGTGGTATTTTAGAATAATCATTGAGAATGACATTTAAGAACGTCGTTTCTTTATTGCATCACAGTAAAATTGATTTGAGAACAAATACAGAGATTGAACCACACTTAAGCTCCAATAGCCACTGAAATACCACAAGCATGGAGGATGAGAATAAATTTTCTCTTGCTATTTTTGGTTAGGATCTCTGTGGAATCTTCAGAAAGGAACATTAGCCTTTAAAAAGCTTCAGTAACCACTATTTTACCTTGATGATTAAACATATAGCTTCAGGTGACTTGCAGTTATTTGCTACCTGGTTTTAATAACCGGATTTCAATCTATGTTTTTGGAGATGTCTCTTTTGCCAGTATTACTTGTGTTTCTACAGTCATCAAGCTGAATTTCTCATGGGGATGTTACATGTGGTCGACTTCAATGACTTGGGGTTGTTACATCTTAGGGATGTCTCAGTGGCTCAGCTAGTGCTGGAAATTGCCAAAACAGGCTGTGATTGGTGTTACTCTTTCTGTTGTTTCCAATCTTATAGGAGGTGTTGATTTCAGGCATTCTATCCCTAGGTGGTTTGAGTCATGGCTGCCTTAGCAATGACCTTTCTCCTTGTATATTCCCATGAAACTTGAGGCAAACCATCTCTCCTTTGCTAATGGTACTCAAAGGCACACTTCAGGGAGCTTCAAGGCATGGTATTTCTTCCAGAGAGTTCCTGCCTTTTGGGGCTTCCTAGGAGCAATCTTTTGATCTTGAGGGAATAAAGCAAACCTTACTCTTTCAAGTGAGTCCATTCAGATGGTGCAATAAGTTTACATTGCCAACATTAAACAGCTCTTATGTGCTAATAGGTAACACAAATATGTATATTTGTATTCATTGGAGTTGATTTCTACCTTCCTACTTTTTTTTATGAATTAGGATCGAATTTTATATATGATTATTGGATAAGAGTCGCAACTGTTTACCAGGATGCTCCTGTCTCAAATTCTGTCTCTTTTAAGATTTTAAAAATATTGCTCTTTAACACATTTCTATTACTAACTCCCATAATCATATTTCTCAGCAATTTCAGCCCTGATTATTGCAACAGCCTCTCACTTAGGTTTCCTTGCTCTAGGCTCCACTCTATCCCAGTCCAATCTGTCTGATTGTGCCAGGCTAAATTTCCCCAAAGGCAAGTTTAATTATTACTCCTTTGTGGCTAGAAAAAACAAATGATTCTATATTTACTACTTCTCCTGTGTTACTCCTGATACCATGTACTCAGTAATATAGTTAGCACTATCTAACTATCCAAATATATCTCCTGATCACAGGCAGACCTCAAGGATATTGCAGATTCTGTTCCAGACCACCGCAATGAAGTAAATATTACAGTAAAGTGCGTCACACAAATGTTTTAGTTTCCCAGGGCATATAAAAGTTATGTTTATACTATACCACAGTCTATTAAGTGTGCAATAGCACTGTGTCTAAAAAAGCAATGTGCATACCTTAACAAAAAAAAATTGCTAAAAATGCTAACAATCCTCTGAGCCTTCAGCAATTTATAATCTTTTATAAATCACTGTAAATATTAACAAAATAAATGTTTGCAGATAAACGTAATATATTCAACATCAAGAGGTGCAATTTCATTGTCCATTGAACATGGTTTCAATACTTTTTTAAATTAAAGTATAGGAATATCGATAACTTGGAAAACAACACAAACCTGAGTTTTACATAAAGCCTAACAAGGAAATAGTTGCTACTTTTTGTTGTCCTTGTTATATAACTTCTTAGGAGTATTTATGTAGTAGTATATAAATAGTAATCTTTTTGTACTTCTTCTTCAGAGCTCTGGGTTACCATGTGCATTGTCAATTTCAATATTTCAAAAGGATATTTTGAGCAGTAAGTCTCAATAGTGGGCTTAAAATATTTCGTAAATCAGGCTACCAACAAATGTGCTGTCATCCAGGCTTTGTTTTTCCATTGAAAGAGCACAGGCATAGCAGTATCAGTTTGAAGGACCCTAGGATTTTTGGAATGGTAAATGAGCATTGGTTTTGACTTAAAGTCACCAGCCGCATTAGCCCCTAAAAAGAGTGTCAGCCTGTCCTTCAAAGCTCTGAAGCTGGATATTAACTTCCCTCTCTAGCTTTGAAAGTCCTAGGTAGCATCTTCTTGTAATATGACTACTTAATGACATTGAAAATCTGCATTTAGTGTAGCCACCTTCATCAATGATCTTAACTAGATCTTCTGGATAACTTGCCTCCGTTTCTGTATCAGCACTTGCTGTTTTGCTTTGTACTTTTATCTTCTGGAAACAGCTTATTTTCTTAAATCTCATGAACCCACCTCTGCTAGCTTCCAAGTTTTCTTCTGCAGCTCCCTCACCTCTTTCAGCCTTCATGGAATTGAAGAGAGTTAGAGCCTTACTCCGGGTTAGGCTTTGTCTTAAGGGAATGTTGTGTTTGGTTTGGTCTTCTATCCATGGCCACTCAAACTTTCTCCATATCAGCAATAAGCCTGTTCCACTTTCTTATCATTCGTGTGTTCACTGGAGTGGCACTTTCAATCTATTTCAAAAACTTTTCGTTTATATTCACAACTTGGCTAACTGTTCCAAGAGGCCTAGCTTTCAGCTTATCATCTCATCTTTCGACATGCCTTCTTCACTAAGCTTAATCATTTCCAGATTTTGATTTAAAGTGAGAGGCATGTGATTCTTCCTTTCACTTGAACACCTACAGGCCATTGTAGGGTTATTAACTGACCTAATTTTAATGTTGTTTTCTGTCAAGGACTAGGAATGCTGAAGGAGAGGGAGAGAGAGTGGAACGGCCAGTTGGTGGAGCAGTCAGAACACACACATGTATTACGTTTGTTGTCTTATATGGACACAGTTCATGGTGCCCCAAAGTGATTACTATAGTAATATCAAAGATCACAGATCACCATAATAGATATAACAATAATTGTAGGTATGAAATGTTGAGAGAGTTACCAAAATGTGATACACAGACACAAAGTGAGTACATGCTGTTGAAAAAATGGTGCTGATAGACTTGCTGAAATCTGGGATGCCAAAAACCTTTAATTTCTTTTAAAAAATGCCATATTTGCAAAGCACAGTAAGTGAAGCACAACAAAATGAGTTATATCTGTACTTCTCATAACAGTCTCTATTACAGGTGGGCTTTTACTCTTTCTGAACTAGGAGTCCCATTTTAGTTTTCACTCATTCTCCTTTTCCTCACTAGGAATATCTTGCTCTTCCACAGATGACTTTTTTGTCATATATAGTACTCATATATTAATATTCATTCATTAAGAAAGAACCTACCATTATAGTACTCATTCATTAAGAAAGAACCTACCATTACACTTCACATCTACTAACATCCATTGGGTGATCTTTTATATTTTCTTTTTTCTTTACTTTTCTTTTCTTTTCTTTCTTTCTTTCATTCTTTTTTCTTTCTTTTTTTTGGCAGGGCCTTGCTCTGTCACCCAGGCTGTAGTGCTGGCACAATCACTGTTCACTTACAGCCTCAGCCTCCTAAGTTCAAGTGATCCTCCCACCCCAGCCTCCCAAGTAGCTTAGACTATAGGCACATGTCACAACATTTGGCTAATTTTTAATTTTTTAGTTTTTTTTTTTGTGTGTGTGTGAGAGAGAAAAGGTATTGCTCTGTCACCCAGGCTGGAGTACAGTGGCACAATCATAGCTCACTACAGCCTTGACTTCCCAGGCTCCAGTGATCCTACCACCTTAGCCTCCCAAGTAGGTGGAACCACAGGTGTGCACCACCATGCCTGGCTAATTTTTTTGTATGTTTGCTAGAGATAGGGTTTTGCCATATTGCCCAGTCTGTTCTCAAACTCCTGAGCTCAAGCAATCCACCCACCTCAGCCTCCTAAAGTGTTGGGATTATAGGCATGAGCCACCACACTCTGCCTAATTTTTTAATTTTTTGTAAAGACAAGTTCTCACTATATTGCCCAGGCTGGTCTCAATCTCCTGGGATCCTCCTGCCTTGGCCTCCCAAGCTGCTGTTATTATAGGTGTGAGCCACCAGGCCCAGCCTGGGCTATTCTTCACTTCTCAGATCTCTAAAGGAATCTGCTGCAATTGTTTTGTCCTTCCTCATCAACCAGACAGTACACTTTCCAGTGGCCTTGCTCCCTAGTTCTCTTCGATTTGTGGGTTCTAAGCTAGTAGTACTTAAAATAAATATTTTTTTATTGAAATGGTGAATGGTGGGAGATCAATAGATGTATAGTATTAAAGAGCTCTTTACTCCATATTAAAATTGCGTAATTCTCTTTCCTAAATGATTTCAAGTATGAAATTTTAGTTCTGGAATTTTAGGAATCTGTTTACCTAACAATGTTCTCCTGTTATGTGTCAGGAATGAGAGTTTCAGCAGTAAACAAAATAGTTAGACACATGCCTTCATAGAGCTTAATTTCTAGTATTTGTACCTGTGTATGTACATGTCTGTGAGGTTAAAATTTACACAGACAATAAGATACATCTGTAAAGTGTATAGAATTATAGATGGTGACAATTGCTAAGAAAACCAGAGAACAGATATAAGGAGCATGGGGATGGAGTTGAAGATGAAAGATTAGAATTTCACATAACGTGTCCAGAAAAAAAGCTCACTAAAAAAATAATCGTGTTAGAGTACGTTCTCTGAAAACTGGCTTTAAGATGAAAAACACATAGAGGAATTTTATAGAAAGTGTTCTTTGAAACCACCCTCATAAGTGAGTGAGGGAAGCAGTATTGGAAGAGGGAGGAGTTGGATACACAGCAGTTGCAACAGAGAACTCAGCCAACCTTGTGGGGAGCTCTGAAGCTGAGGTAGTTGTATGATTTATACTAAAAAGAGACAAGAAGACTGGACTGTTGTATCTCTTTCAAGAAACAGAAATTTAATGTGTGTTTGCCCTGGAAAGAGGATAAAACTGATCCTTTTCTCTGAGGGTCATTTCTGAGCAAGGCCTAAACTGTGACCTATCAATCAGCCAAGGGAGTGATTTCTTAACCTTGAAGAGGAACTATGGGCAAAGTACTTGAGCTTTTGTTATAGTTCACCTCCTGTATTACTTGGATGCAAGTAAGTTGAGTGTACTCACTACATCTGGGCATGCCCAAAGACTGCAATTACTCTTTTTCCTCAGGAAACTTACAAGAAGGTGTTCAGTGACTCAAACTATAGCCCTTGTCAATGCTGCTGGTCTCAAAACTGCAACTGTGATTCATCATCTCCCTATTCTTCGACCCATGCGAGGTTTCCTTCTCTTACATTAACACCTAAGGTGACCATCTCTCCAAGTTTTTCCAGAACTGAAAGAGTCCCTGAAACTTGGGACTTTTACTTTTAAAATGGGCAAATCAACACTGGGACTGGGACTACAGAGTTTCTCAGGATGTGAGATTTTTAGTGCTAAATCTAGGACAGCCATGGAAAACTGGGGAAAGGGTGGTCATCTTACTAACACTTGTACTTGTGTATGTGACTTATCTGTTGAGATGATGCAGATTCTTTCATGGTGAATTGCAGGCCCCTGAGCATCATACCCTTATCAGCCTGTGGCTGCTGCCCTTGCTGTTTACTATTAAGGTTGAGCAGGGAATTATCCATAAACATCTCACCTGGTCACCTAGGTGCCGCGTGTATGCTGGCCTGATGCAATTGTGTAACAGTAGTCAGTCCTGCTCCTAATGACTAGGGTCAATTGTTCACACCTGGTAGGTGACTCCTTTCCTTGCCTAGTGGTTTCTTGGCACAAATAAGCCTGAAGTGATAAAAAGACAGCTGTAATTTATAGTTTAATAGGACCCTTATTGTGCACCTGGTGGAAGGATTGCCCTTCTGGAAACCAGAGCTAGATCCCACAAAGTTGAATTTTGTAGATGTAGGAAGCACAGATTCCCCACATGGGACATTGGGAAAGATGGTAAGTGAGGTCACTTCTACTTCCATCCCATAATTCTCAGGTGTGTCCTTTGTGACCTTAGGGACACAAGCATTGCATCATTTTTTAAAATGCATCTAGAATGTATACGGTATCCTCAGGATGACTGTCATCTCCAAGCTGACAGATTCTGGTTGGTGCCACATGAAATAGGACAAGTAGATTCCCTGGTTATAGGTCCACTGTTATGTCTCCTTTTCTACAAATTGAGTCCATTGTCTGGGTCAGTAGATCAAATAGTCTCTAAACCCCAGGAGAGTGTTATAACCAGTCAAAGTGGATGTCTGTCTCTTCCAGAGTAGAGACAAATGATTGGTATTCTGACGGGATTGTGCTCTATAGGGGACTCAGTTAATTTTTGTTGCTGGAAGGTAGAACATTTGGCAGAGGCAGTAATTATGTCAGCCTTGGTAAGTGGGAGGTCATGCTGTCAGGCTCATGCATAACCTCCATCCCTGCCACCATGGCTACTCCATTCCTAAGCCCATTAGTCTAGCACTGGGGATCTTTGTGTCTGCCTATTGGTTACTCCAAGCCTCTTCCATGCTGGATGCTCATTACTGGGTGTTAACATGCCCTACAAACCTTCAGCAGGTTCATTCACTCTCTTCCTCAGAACTCTTTGTCTCTCACCTTCTAGTCATTTCATTTCCAGGATCCAGAGCATCCAGCCAATTCATTCACAGCTATCCATACATACATTTTACGTTGTATTCTTTTTTAAATTCTTTCTTTAAGACAGGGTCTTGCTGTGTTGCCTGGCCTGGAGTGCAGTGGCACAATCACGGCTGTTGCAGCCTCAAACTCCTGGGCTCAAGTTACCCCGCAGCCTTGGCCTCCCAAGTAGCTAGGACTACAGGTGTGCATCACCACATTTGGCTAACTTTTTAATTTTTTGTTAGAGATGGGGTCTCGCTCTGTTAATTGGCTGGTCTTGAATTCTAGGCCTCAAGTGACCCTCCTACCTTGGCTTCCCAAAGTGATGGAATTACAGGCGTGAGCTACCATCCAGGCTCATTTTGTTTTAAGAGTAATTTATCTTTTCACACAAAGTGCATAATCAGGTGTATTTACCACAGGTCCACTCATTGGAAGGCTTTCTTTTTCACAGGTGACTTTCGGTTACACCCAAAGAAGGCAAATGACACACCAGCTCTTTCATTATTGTTTATACTTGTCTCTCAAGCTGAGCCACCTTTGAGCTTAGCTTGGGTTTTTTCCTCCTTCATTACCTGGCTATAAATGTCAGCTAAGGGAGGAGCATTGGTGACTGTGTCACTTGATTTTTCAGATTACTTGTGCCCTCTGTTGGGCCAAATCCCAAATATAATACTCTGACTGAACAATGGATTTCTGTTAAGCACACCCAAGTTTATGATTTGGTGGCTCTTATGAAACCTATCTCCTGATGAGTAGCTCTGATCACATGGTCACCTGATGTCCTATTTTCCAATAGTCCAATTCCACCAAAGCTCAGTAACATAAAAGTGGTGCTTCCAAATGGTATATATTTCTGCTATAGATGGCATTACTTTGCTCCCTATGGTTCTGCCTTATGATTCTCCAATAGAGCTTTCCATTAATTCTACAATGCCTGGGACACTCCACCCCACCCCCTCACCCCTGTGCCACATACAACAAAGAATTATCTGATCAGAAATGTCAATAGTACTGAGGTTAAGAAACCCAGCTCTAGTACTGTAAGTCTACTGGGACATAGTCACTCATATTGCAGAACTTCTCATATGACTTCCTAAACTTGCTGAAATCTTTGTTCTGGAAGCCTTTTGTGTCACCTTTATCAATAAGGTGGAGCTGGAATATACTGTCTTTATAACTCAAAGAAACTTACAAGTGGTGTTTGATTAGGTACAAGAGTCAATAATTTGTTCTTTATTTCAGAGAAAGGCCCTGGCATGTTTCAGACTACTGGACTCCTAGAAACTCTGCTGATCTGGCAAGGCCTTGAATCTCTTTAGGGCTTTTGACCATCTTCTAGAGTTAATGTGTCTTACCAAGGTTTCCAAATACACTTGTCACTTCTTGCTCATCTTGTCTCATTAACATAATGTTATCAATACAGTGGATCTATACAGTGTGCTGAGGAATGTTAAGACAGTTCAGGACTCTTTGGAATATCTATGACAGAGTATGAGAATGTTAATATAAATCAGGATGAGTCCATAAATGCTTACAGCCATTTATCTCACATGAATACGACTATTTCTGTTTCTCCTTCCAGATAGGAGTGGAAAAAAAGATTTTCACTAAATCAGTGGCCACACACTATGTACTTGACGTTTTGTTAATTTGCTCTAGCAAAGATGCCACAATGGGCAAAGCAACTGCAATTAAGGTTACTACTTAGCTCCACTTGTAGCAGTACTTTGTCATCTGCCAGGACCTGTTTGACTTGTACAGCTAGTCTCCTAAATTAAATAAGATACGATGGGGTCCACTCTTCCTGAGTCCTTCATATATTTATGCTGACAACAATGTGTGTCATTTCCTCTAGGGTGTAACAAGGTTTCATTTATTTTACTGGATGATGTATTAGTCTGCTAAAGTTGCCATAACAAAATACCACATACTGGGTGACTTAAACAGCAAAAATTTCTTTTTCTTACCGCTCTGGAAACTAAAAGTAAGGGGTAAAGGTACCGGTGGGGTTGATTTTTTGTGAAACCACTTCCTGACCTGTAGATGGCTTCCATTTTATTGATTGGCTACCGTTAGCCCCCTAATGATTACCCTTGATGCTTCTGATTATTTGTATTTAGCAATACTCATATAAGCAGCTCATTTATTTTGGCTCTAAGAACACTGATCAATTCTACCGATCATTTCCATAGGTCTCTGCAAGTCCAGATCTCCTGGCTGCTGCTCTGATCTTGACTCTTATGACCACATTATATTTACTTCAGTTATCATAATTAAATGCTGGCACCTGACCTCTATTATTTGGAGATCATATTATCCCCATGCTTTGAAATGATGCTTAGGTGTTCAGAAACACTTTCATCAAGTAGTGTAGCTTCAAGCACATTTTAAAAATTATTTTTTTCTTTCCTCCTTTCCCCCAGTCTCAAGATGGAACCTTGAAACAAACTATAAAAATATTTTTCATTAGTCTTAAAATATGGCCTTGAAAGGTACTGTGAAACTGCACTCCTGTCTCTTTCCCATACACTCCTTTAGCCCATGCACATTTATCTAACTGTGTGTTTGTTAAACTTACACAATGCACACATCTAACTATATGTTTAAGAAATTCCTCAGTTAGGAAAAGAAGAAGTCAAATTGTCCCTGTTTGCAGATGACATGATTGTATATTTAGAAAACCCCATTGTCTCAGCCCAAAATCTCCTTAAGCTGATAAGCAACTTCAGCAAAGTCTCAGGATACAAAATTAATGTGCAAAAATCACAAGCATTCTTATACACCAGTAACAGACAAACAGAGAGCCAAATCAGGAATGAACTTCCATTCACAATTGCTTCAAAGAGAATCAAATACCTAGGAATCCAACTTACAAGGGATGTAAAGGACCTCTTCAAGGAGAACTACAAACCACTGCTCAGTGAAATCAAAGAGGACACAAACAAATGGAAGAACATACCATGCTCATGGATAGGAAGAATCAATATTGTGAAAATGGCCATACTGCCCAAGGTAATTTATAGATTCAATGCCATCCCCATCAAGCTACCAATGAGTTTCTTCACAGAATTGGAAAAAACTGCTTTAAAGTTCATATGGAACCAAAAAAGAGCCCGCATCTCCAAGACAATCCTAAGCCAAAAGAACAAAGCTGGAGGCATCACGCTACCTGACTTCAAACTATACTACAAGGCTACAGTAACCAAAACAGCATGGTACTGGTACCAAAACAGAGATATAGACCAATGGAACAGAACAGAGTCCTCAGAAATAATACCACACATCTACAGCCATCTGATCTTTGACAAACCTGAGAGAAACAAGAAATGGGGAAAGGATTCCCTATTTAATAAATGGTGCTGGGAAAATTGGCTAGCCATAAGTAGAAAGCTGAAACTGGATCCTTTCCTTACTCCTTATACGAAAATTAATTCAAGATGGATTAGAGACTTAAATGTTAGACCTAATACCATAAAAATCCTAGAGGAAAACCTAGGTAGTACCATTCAGGACATAGGCATGGGCAAAGATTTCATGTCTAAAACACCAAAAGCAACAGCAGCAAAAGCCAAAATTGACAAATGGGATCTCATTAAACTAAAGAGCTTCTGCACAGCAAAAGACACTACCATCAGAGTGAACAGGCAACCTACAGAATGGGAGAAAATTTTTGCAATCTACTCATCTGACAAAGGGCTAATATCCAGAACCTACAAAGAACTCAAACAAATTTACAAGAAAAAAACAAACAACCCCATCAAAAAGTGGGCAAAGGACATGAACAGACATTTCTCAAAAGAAGACATTCATACAGCCAACAGACACATGAAAAAATGCTCATCATCACTGGCCATCAGAGAAATGCAAATCAAAACCACCATGAGATACCATCTCACACCAGTTAGAATGGCAATCATTAAAAAGTCAGGAAACAACAGGTGCTGGAGAGGATGTGGAGAAATAGGAACACTTTTACACTGTTGGTGGGATTGTAAACTAGTTCAACCATTATGGAAAACAGTATGGCGATTCCTCAAGGATCTAGAACTAGATGTACCATATGACCCAGCCATCCCATTACTGGGTATATACCCAAAGGATTACAAATTATGCTGCTATAAAGACACATGCACACGTATGTTTATTGCAGCACTATTCACAATAGCAAAGACTTGGAATCAACCCAAATGTCCATCAGTGACAGATTGGATTAAGAAAATGTGGCACATATACACCATGGAATACTATGCAGCCATAAAAAAGGATGAGTTTGAGTCCTTTGTAGGGACTTGGATGCAGCTGGAATCCATCATTCTTAGCAAACTATCACAAGAACAGAAAACCAAACACCGCATGTTCTCACTCATAGGTGGGAACTGAACAATGAGATCACTCGGACTCAGGAAGGGGAACATCACACACCGGGGCCTATCATGGGGAGGGGGGAGGGGGGAGGGATTGCATTGGGAGTTATACCTGATGTAAATGACGAGTTGATGGGTGCAGCACAGCAACATGGCACAAGTATACATATGTAACAAACCTGCACGTTATGCACATGTACCCTACAACTTAAAGTATAATAATAATAAATAAATTTAAAAAATAAATAAATAAATAAATAAATAAATAAATAAATAAAAAACAGGAAAAAAAAAAAAAAAAAAAAAAAAAAAAAGAAATTCCAGGGGCTAATTTAAAACAAACCAGGCATGAAGGCCCAGCTGCGGAATTCTCCTCCATATAAAGATTGGCTCAAGTTGGATAATCTACAACTCGGTAGCTGTCAAGATGACACCAGGTTGCACTCCAGGTGGGCAAAAACTCAAAATAGGCATTGAAGCAAACCAGACAGCCCCTATACTCTACACAACTCCTGCATGCCTCCCATGTCAAGCTTCCCCTTTTTTAATCCCTGTCCTCAGCCCAAACTTTTGAAATGGTTTTTTAGGGGTTTGTTTTGTTTTGTTTGTGTTTTTGAGACGGAGTCTCGCTCCGTCACCAGGCTGGAGTGCAGTGGCGCAATCTCGGCTCACTGCAACCTCCTCCTCCTGGTTCAAGAATTCTTGTGCCTCAGCCTCCTAAGTAGCTGGGATTACAGGCACGTGCCACCATACCCAGCTAATTTTTGTATTTTTTGTAGAGATGGGGTTTCACCATGTTGGCCAGGATGGTCTCGATCTCCTGACGTTGTGATCTGCCCCCCTCAGCCTCCCAAAGTGCTGGTATTACAGGTGAGAGCCACTGCGCCCGGCCTGAAATGGTTTCTTTAAGACAAGAGACTTGACCATTTTCCCACTGTTAGCTCAAGAATAAAATCAGTGGAACCGGCCTTCAGTTACAAGACGAGGTATGTTACTATTTTTTCTATTATCAACACTGGCTGCAACCCCTCTCACTAGTGGATTCCTTTTAAATTTTAGCACACATAAACCTTTCTGGCAACTTGTTGAAGTCATTTATTTTCCAGCTTTACGTATTAATATTATTCTTTCTAATATGTCAACTGAGTCTTTTGCCACCTTCTTCTGCCATTTGTCATAGTATAATACTATATTCAGGCTTCCAAGAGTCATCTTAGAAAACATTAATGCTATCTCTCAGGGTGTTGAATCTGATACAAAAAAAGGGCCTCTCTCTGATATGCCTTCTTTATCCAACTGTATTTGTTACCTTCCTTTAATTTAGCACTCTTAGAATTCAGTATCTTTCCTGAAATTTCACATTGGCTTCTGCAGCTCTTTTGGTATATGGTGGTACATGGTCTCTTTCTTCTGTTAGCAGGTCCAGAACTTCCCTGGCTAGGTATAGTGTAAGTAGATTATACTTATTAACTTGTTCTCCAAAAGGAGAAGAAAACATGGATCCCCACTAAGGTTTAAAGTGCATGTTATCTTATGAGACAAGGGCCTGGGCATTGGCTTCATGCAAGAGGGATTACTAGCCTTTAAAAAGGAAGTATGCCACGTCTTCCAGCCCAAAGGGTCCAGGGGAATTTAAGAATTCAATCTTTTGATGCATCAGGGCATCCTTATTCTAAATCTCAAGGTCCCACTCCTTCCCTGTGAAGACCTTGATCTTGTTGTAGTAGATTTAACAAGCTTGAAAATTCAGTCCTCTATGGAACTTGCTATCTTTCTCATTAAGTCCTGTACCTAATCATTATGTTTTCAAACCTCTTCTCCACTGAAGGAGATAAGTGCTTGTTTTTATGCAGCCAAAAAGGCCCATTGGCTTTTATACTTTATATTAAATTAGTGACTAACCACTGTTGGCCTTCCGTTGTCTTTCTCTAGTGAATTGATAGTTTTCAGCAACAGTCATCAGTGTTACAGTTCTTACAATTTCCACTTTTCCTACACCTCTCAAACTCTGAAATTTGCCCCATCATTGCCTCTTACTCAGATTCTGTTTTAGGTCACTATCAATGAAAGTTTAAAAAATTGTTCTGCTACTGCAAATCAGGAACTACAAGTAACACACCTACGAGTAGTAATGAGGTCCTAATTGCCCAGCTGGCTGAGGGGTGGGGTTTGGGTTGGATAATATGGTTTCAATATCCCTTTCTAGAGTCTGCATCCTAGGACCACTCCTGGCGCCAACTCTCTTAGATTAGGTTTCCTGGAAACAGAATCTAAGACAGATATTTGCATAACATGGGAGAGTGATAAGATACACCATCAGCCAATATAACTGCATGGAGTGAAAAAGACGGGCAGTGGAAACAGTTGAACTACAGTGGAGGTGCAAGAGAGTACTCTGCTGATTCTAAAGGGAGTCTATAACTGGAAAAACTCTTCAGCATTAAAACTGAAAGGAGCGTGAACCCTCACCCTCCTGTTATCCAAGTCATTGGATGTGGCTGCCCTCAGGTAGGAGTTATAACCCTGGCCAGGGAAGTCCTTTTGGTTAAGGACAATTTCTGGAGGGGAACTCAGCTGCTAGTACTTCCAGTGGCTGTAAGAATGAGTGTCTTAGTCATGAAAGGGGTTCTAGGTGGTACAGCAGAATATTAACTCCAGTAACATTTGGGCAAAGACACTAAAGAATTTAGGAAATGAAAAACACATACATCAGGAGAAAGACAAATCTAAGCCAAGAAAATAATAATTGCAAAGTCTGTGAGGCAGGCACTTGCCTAGCGTGTTTGGAGAACTGCAAGGGAATCCGGGTGTCTAGGGTAGAGTGGGTGTAGGAAGAGTAGTACACAAGGAAGGTAGAGGCTTGGTGCAGTGGCTCAGGCCTGTAATCCCAGCACTTTGGGAAGCCGATGTGGGCAGATCACTTGGTCAGGAGTTTGAGACAGCCTGGCCAACATGGTGAAACCTCATTTCTACTAAAAATACAAAAATACAAAAAATAAAAATTAAAAATAAAAATTAGCCGAGCATGGTGGTGGGTCCCTGTAATCCCAGCTATTTGGGAGGCTGAGGCAGGAGAATCTCTGGGACCTGGGAGGGGGAGGCTACAGTCAGCCAAGATCATGCCATTGCACTCTAGCATGGGCAACAGCAAGACTCCATCAGAAAAAAAAAGAAAAGAAAAGAAAGAGGAAGAAAGGAAGGAGGAAGGAAGGAAAGAAGGAAGGAAGGAAGGAAGGAAGGAAGGAAGGAAGGAAGGAAGGAAGGAAGGAAGGAAGGAAGGAAGAAAGGAAGGAAGGAAAGAAGGAAGGACAGAAGGACGGAAGGAAGGAAGGAAGGAAGGAAGGAGCATTAGTGGGCACAGGTGTGGGCTGTCCAGATTGCTGAGGGCCTCTTAGATTAGGTCAGGACTAAGGCTTTTCTCTGTGAGAGACTGAAAAACATTGCAGGGTGTTGAGGAGGGGAGTAAACTGATATGAACATGTTGAAGATACCCTGAAGTGATCTAGGGCAGACACAGAAAAATTAGAAAAATTTTGCAACAATCCAGGTGAAGACAACATAATGTAGGCAAGAGGATCACAATGTTAAGAATCGGTGAGATTTTTGGTAGCTTTGACAGGTAAAACTGGCAGGATTCGCTAAAAGATGTGCAGTTTGAGCAAAAGAAAGGAGCCTGAGTAATTGTAAGGAAGAATGTGCTATATATTGGGGTGGAAGGAGACTGGATAGCAGCAAGATGGTGGAGTAGGACTTCCTGTGCTCACCCCTCTGCAGAGTCATCAATTTGAATAACTATCCATGAATGAACATGCCTTCACAAGAGCTAGAGAAACCAGGTAGAAAGATTACAGCACCTGGGTATAGCACAGAAATAAGAAAAGGCACATCAAAGAGAGTAGGAAACACAGTTTTATATTACCCATCACCACCCCTCCCCTAACCCCAGGCTGTACAGAGTAGAGAGAGATACCCTCCAAATGGGAGAAAAGAAAAGCAAGCAAAAGGCTTTGCTTTGGACCCCCAAATCAGGCTCACTTCAATAAAACTGAGCACTGGCCAGTCCCCCACCACCATCCAGGCTGGTGCCCTCAGACCAAGCCTCCAGGTCCATTTGCTCACTAGGCTGGTCCCATCAGCCCCAGTGCCAGGCCAGTACCTGCAGTCCTAGTCATAGCCTGCTATATAGTCTCTAGGCCTCCCAAGCATCAGGTCTGTCCCTGTAGCCTCAAGCTCCAGGCCCATCTCAGCCTTTATACCAAGCCAGAACAAAGTTAGCTCACATAGCTCCAGGTTTCAGGCCCACTTCAGGTCTAGGTTGACACTCCTGGTCTCAGTCACCAGGCCAGCACTCATAGACATAGGCTCCAGGCCTACCCAGTGCCAGGCCAGCTCCTGTAGCCCCACCCTCCAGGCTAGCCCCTGTGGCCTCATGTCCCAGCAAACTTAAGGTTTAGGCCCATTCCAGTAGGTATTAGCACTGAGCTGGTTCCCAGGAAGTCAGGCTCCAAGACTAAACCTGCAGTCCCAGGTTTTAGGCCATTCTCACAACCTCAGACCCAGGCAAGCCATCACAAACCTAGCCTCCAGGCCAGGGCCCACTCAGCCACCTTCCAATCTAGCCCTCACAGATCTGTCTCCAGACAGGTCTCAAAAGTCCCAGACTCCAGGCCGGCACTCATGATCTCAGGCCCCCAGAATTCAGACTGTATACCCGCCCCAGCACCAGGGTGGTCTCAGGTTCCTGTGGATCCAATGTCCAGGCCTGCTCCAGTAGACCAAGGATCTGGCCCACCCCACTAGACTGTAGGGTCAGGTCAGTCCCTGTGGACTGAACATCCATGATCACCCATACAGAGCCAGGCTCCAAGCCAGCCCCTGTGGATTCAGGCTCATGTCTTATCTTGGTGCCAGGTCAGCCCCTGTAAACCCAGGCTTCAGGCCAGTCTCCATAGAACCTGGCAGGCCCACTCACTTGCTGAACCAATCAACTAAGCATTCAGGCAGTAAGCCTGACCATAGACCATACTACATCACTTCCCCAGAATCTCTGGATGGGCTCACTGGTGAAGGATTTTCCCAGACAAAGCCAGTCTGCAAAGACTAAAAATGTCCCTACTTCTTCAAATGTGCAGACACCAATGCACAGCCACAAGGATCAAGAAAAATCAGGGAAACATGGCACAAAGGAACAAAAGAAATCACCAATAACTAACCCTAAAGACACAGATATTTATGAACTGCCTTAAATTCAAAACAATTGAGATGGGAAAGACTGTAGCAAGCATATTTGGAGAAGAAAAACCGCTATGGTTTGAATGTGTCCCCCAAAAGTTTATGTATTGAAAACTTAATCCCTCTGCCTTCAAAATGAGCTCTCTCTGGCTCCCTTGCTCTTATTGTCTCACATGTGATGCCCTCTACCATGTTATGATGCAGCAAGAAGGCACTCACCAGATGTTGATTCCACACTCTTGGAATTTCCGATTTGAGGATCATGAACTAAATAAACATATTTTCTTTACTAATTTTGTGGTTTGCGGTATTTAGTTATAGCAACAGAAAATGGACTAAGGCAGAAAATCAATACCTTAATTTTGAATATAATAGGTTTGAAATAATTATTAGCTAAATTAAGTGTTCAATCTGTCCATCTCACGTATGAGACTAGAGTTCAGAATCATGACTAGACTCTAATTTGGGAGTCATCAGGAATTGATGGCCTTTAAAGCTACAAAAGGAGCTGAAATAATTGAGAGATTATGTAAAACTGGAAAAGAAAAGAATTCCAAAGACTATGCCCAAGATAACTTAAAGGAGCTTAAGAAGTTGCAGCTAATACGAAAATTAAAAAGTCGGGAAAATGTATTGTTCTCCTAGAAGCCAAATAATGAAAAGGTTTTAAAAGAAGGGGGTGATTCAGTCTGTCAAATACTGGTGATTGGTCAACTTAAAAATATATTGAAAATTAATTCTTGAATCCAGCCAGGCCTATAACATTTTCAGCTAGAGTGTCATTTGAGGGACATGTACTACATGTCTAAATATTTGTTATTAATCAAGCTAACAAACTATTAATGAAATATATTTTTTCCTCTTACTTAGAAAAAGTAACTTCATAATGCTGTGAAGAGCCATGCTGAAATTTAGCACTGTTTGACTTTTAGAGTTCTATGCTGAAGTGTGGAACTGCAAAAATCTTCACCCATTTTTCCCCCATCGGAATTGCTAACAGCAGCTGTTTGCAGGAGATTAAAAAACTTGCTTGTGTAACAGTTCCATCATGGCAAAGCACAGAATTGATAGGAGGAGAAAGGCGATCTTGGCCTACTGTTTGAGTTGGAACATCAATCTTTTCTTCAGACTCTTCAGACTCTGTCTAGAATCTACACCGCTAGCTTTCTGGTTCTCATGCCTACAAACTACATCACCAGTTTTTCTGGATCTTCTCCTTGCAGGCAACAGATTGTAGGACTTCTTAGTCTCCAGAATTGAGTGACTCAAAACTCAACAATATATCTGTTTAAGAAACTTATTTTGATTTATTTAAATTATGTATATATCCATTTATCACCCATACTAATTGATAAACTGTAGAGTTTGGAACCAAAAAAATCTGAATTGTACTCCTGGTTACATCATTAGTTATAAGTGGCTTAGTGAATACACACACCATGCTATGGTTCAAATGTGTCACCACCTGAATTCAGGTTTGACCAATGGGATAGTATTAACAGGCAGGCTCTTTATGAGGTTGATATGGTTTGGCTTAGTGTCCCCATCCAGATCTCATTTTGTAGCTCCCATAATTCCCATGTGTTGTGGGAGGGACCCAGTGGGAGAAGACTGAATCAAGGAGTTGGCTCTTTCCCATGCTGTTCTCGTAATTGTTGATGGGTCTCATGAGATCCAATGTTTTAAAAACTGGAGTCTCCCTGTACAAACTCTCTGTTTGCTTGCTTCCATCCACGTAAGATGTGACTTGTTTCTCCTTGCCTTCTACTGTCACTGTGAGGCCTCCCAAGCCATGTGGAATTGTGAGTCCAATTAAACTTCTTTGTTTTGTAAATTACCAGGTCTCAGGTGTGTCTTTATCAGCAGTGTGAAAATGGACTAACACAGTAAGTTGGTACCAGCAGAGCGGGGTGTTGCTGAAAAGACACTCAAAAATGTGGAAGCGACTTTGTAACTGGGTAACAGGCAGAGGTTGGAAGGGTTTGGGGGGTTCAGAAAAAGACAAGGAAATGTAGGAAAGTTTGGAACTTCCTAGAGACTTGTTGAATGGCTTTGCCCAAAATGTTGATAGTGATATGGCCAATAAAGTCCAGGCTGAGGTAGTTTCAGATGGAGATGAGAAACTTGTTGGGAACTGGAGTAAAGGTGACTCTTGTTATGTCTTAGCAAAGAGACTGGTGGCATTTTGCCCTGGCCCTAGATATTTGTGGAACTTTGAACTTGAAAGGGATGATTTAGAGTATCTAGTATAAGAAATTTCTAAGCAGCAATGCATTCAAGATGTGACTTGGGTGCTCCTAAAGGCATTCAGTTTTATAAGGGAAGCAGAGTATAAAAGTTTGGAAAATGTGTAGCCTGACAATGCAATAGAAAAGAAAATTCCATTTTCTGAAGAGAAATCCAAGCTGGCTGCAGAAATTTGCATAAGTAACAAGGAGCCAAATGTTAATCCCCAAGACAATGAGGAAAAGGTCTCCAGGGAATGTTAGAGGTCTTCACAGCAGCCCCTTCTATCATAGGCCTAGAGGCCTAGGGAAAAAATGTGGTTTTGGGGGCCGGACCCAGGGTAGGGTCTCCATACTGTGGGCAGCCTAGGGACTTGGTGCCCTGTGTCTCAGCTGTTCCAGCAGTGGCTGAAAGGGGCCAACACAGAGCTTGGGTCATGGCTTCAGAGGGTGCAAGCCCCAAACTTTGGCAGCTTCCATGTGGTATTGAGCCTGCCAGTGCACAGAAGTCAAGAATTGAGGTTTGGGAACCTCCACTCATATTTCAGAAGATGTATGAAAACGCCTGGATGCCCAGGAAGAAGTTTGCTGCACGGGCAGGGCCCTCATGGAGAACCTCTGCTACGGCAGTACAGAAGGGAAATGTGGGGTCAGAGACCCCACACAAAGTCCCTACTAGGGCACTGCCTAGTGGAGCTGTGAGAAGAGGACCACCGTCCTCCAGACCCCAGAGTGGTAGATTCACTGGCAGCTTGTGCCATGTGCCTGGAAGAACTGAAGACACTCAATGCCAGCCCATGAAAGCAGCTGGGAAGGAGGCTGTACCCTGCAAGCCACAGGGGCAGAGCTGCCCAAGACCATGGGAACCCATTTCTTGCATCAGTGTGACCTGGATGTCAGACATGGAGTCAAATGAGATCACTTTGGAGCATTAAGATGTGACTGCCCTGCTGAATTTTGGACTGGCAGGGGGCCTGTAGCCTCTTTGTTTTGGCCAATTTCTCCCATTTGGAATGGCTGTCTTTACCCAATGCCTGTACCCTCACTGTATCTAGAAAATAACTAACTTACTTTTGATTGTACAGGCTCATAGGCAGAAGGGATTTACCTTGTCTCAGATAAGATTCTGGACTGTGGACTTTTGAGTTAATGCTGAAATGAGTTGAGACTTTGGGGGACTGCTGGGAAGGCATGATTGGTGTTGAAATGTGAATATATGAGATTTGGGAGGGGCCAGGGCAGAATGATATGATTTTGCTCTGTGTCTCCACCCAAATCTCATCTTGTAGCTCCCATAATTCCCACTTGTTTTGGGAGGGATGTGGTGGGAGACTACTGAATCATGGGGGTGGGTCTTTCCCATGCTAGTCTCGTGATAGTGAGTGGGTCTCATGAGATCTCACGGTTTTAAAAGCTGGAGTCTCCCTGCATAAGCTCTCTCTTTGCCTACTGCCATCCACATAAAATGTGACTTATTCCCCCTTGTCTTCTACCATGATTGAGAGGCCTCCCCAGTCATGTGGAACTGTGAGTCCAATAAACCTCTTTCTTTTGTAAATTGCCCAGTCTTGGGTGTGTCTTTATCAGTAGCATGAAAATAGAATAATACAGTGTTGGGGTGATCAGACCTAACACCAGGTTGTGGGGGCGACGACGTCTGGCAGAGTCAAAGGATTGAGAAAAAGACAGTTTGAGAAGTAAAGTGGGACCAGGGGGCCATCGCAATTGTGGAGGCTGTGAAGGCCCCTAGCTCTGGGAGCCCACACTATTTATTGGTAATCCAACAAAGAAACAGGTGGTGAGGATGTATGGGTCAAAAGGGTAGGTGCATGATCTACAGTTGTGATGGGTTAGCATTTCTATGGAACATGTTCTGCTACTTGAGATAACGGGAATACAATGAATCTAGGTGCCTAGGAGGGCTAGAAGCAAGGAGTCAGCAAGTCCAGACACATTCCAGAGGATACTATGTCAGACATGCAAGCCCTGCCTTAGTGTTTTTCCCCAACATTCAGCTTTTTCCCAACAATACAGAGCTGATTAGGCAGTGAGGGCTCCTCTCTGGTAAACGGGATTAAGGCCCTTATAAAAGAGGCTTCATGCACCTTTCACTTTTCCTTCCACCTTCTGCCAAGTAAGGACACAATGTTCCTCCCTCTAAAGGACACAGCCCTCACCAAACAACCAAACCTACTGGCACCTTGATCTTGGTCTTGCCAGTCTTCAGAGTTGTGAGAAAATACATTTCTTTTATTTATAGTTCCCCAGTCTGTGGTATTTTGTTATAGCAGCACAAAGGGAGTAAGTCAGTCCATAGCCATTTATGTTTGATTCTTTCATGAATTTCCTTAGGTAATAAGATGGAGAGAATATTGTGAGGAGACATAGTTCATACTTCTACCAGCAATACTGAGGATGTTTGAATTGCAGGACAACCACATTTGCCAAAAGGCAGGATTAATAAGTTCAGTTACTGGTTATGATATGGATAAATGAATGCTCTTAAAATATTTGGTGGAAATTAAATTGTTTTAGGTAAATTTAATCTGTCAACTTCAATTAATATTGACTTTAACATAAACAAAAATAAGGTAGGGCACGGTGGCTCACGCCTGTAATCCCAGCACTTTGGGAGGCTGAGATGGGCGGATCACAAGGTCAGGAGATCGAGACCATCCTGGCTAACGTGGTGAGACCCCGTTTCTACTAAAAATACAAAAAATTAGCCGGGCGTGGTGGCAGGCACCTGTAATCCCAGCTACTCCGGAGGCTGAGGCAGGAGAATGACGTGTACCCGGGAGGCGGAGCTTGCAGTGAGTGGAGATCACGCCACTGCACTACAGCCTGGGCTACTGAGTGAGTCTCTGTCAAAAAACAAACAAACAAACAAACAAAAAACCCCGAAAATACTGGCATATATTAGTTTGCTGGAGTTGCCATAACAAAATACCACAGACTGGGTAGCTGAAACAACGGGGACTGATTTTCTTACAGTTCTGGAGCCTGGACATCCAAGTTCAAGGTGTTGGGAGCTTTGATTTCTTCCGAGGCCTCTCTCCATGGCTTGCAGAGAGCTGCTTTCTTGCTGTGTCCTCACGTGGTCTTTCCTCTGTACCCATCCCTGGATAGACTATTTTCTTGGTTATTATGTAATCTTGTGAAAGTTTATTTTCCTTCCTTATAAAATTAGAGACTTACAAAGCTCTTTTGAATGTTAGAAACTCCTTGCATGTTCCTGGAAGACCAATATAGAGTAACATTTATGATTTTTCCAGTTGAAGAAAACTGCATGTCCTGAGATCTGGAGGCAGGAATTTCCACAGACATAGGTGAGATTGAGAGACAGTGTGGTGAATTACCATGAAGAGGTCAGTTTGATTTGAGAACTGTGTGTGTATAAGAGCAATAAAAGACAAATACATATTTAAAAAGTGGATTCAAATAGGATTGTGGCTGGCATCAAATTCCAAAGTAAGGGATTATGGTACAGGTTGGAAGGAGCTAATAGATATTTTTGAGTAAGGGAATGGCCAAGTAGAAGCAGCATTTTAAGAAAAAAAATATACCAGTGCCATACTACATAGGTAGACAGAAAAGAAAATAGAAATGAAGAATCAAGTAAGAGTTCTATTACAATATTTAAAACATTAGAAAATAAGGATGAGAATTAGGGTACTGAACTGAATATGGGAAAGTAATTTTAAAATGTCCAAATACTAGAAATAATATCAAGAAAAAGATAATAATAGATGCTTCATGGGAAAAGAACATGGAATGAAAATTTGGTGCTGTGAAAGGAGCACTATTTTTGGAGTCAGAGAGTTTTGGGCTCAAATTGTGTCTTCCCTGGTTTTGTGGATTTAATCATATACTCAGCTCATCTGTAAAACAAAAGTAATCATGCTGGTGAGTTTGCTATGGTATTGTAATATAATAAAATAGTAAGGCCTCTTTTTTATTCTAAATTGGGATAATGTTAATATAAATGAACAAGATTGGAGGTGAAGGGAAACACATTCGAAATACAAAATAATAAGACTAACACTTATTTGTTTGATTTGATATGATGGCAGGATCTCCATAAGAAAACGTATAATAGGCATTTGAAAATTCATGACTAATACTCAAGGGAGAGATCATTACTTTATTTTAAAAATGAAGTGTGTTTTAGAAGTATGGGGAGAGAATTAAGGCTAGGATGACACCAAATTGCAAAGTAAATAAATATGGAACTCTTCATCTTCAGGTTCGAACCATGATGAACCCTATTTATATCATGGTAATAGTGCTTCTAGCCAGCTGCTGTCACTTTTCCCATTCAGTCTCCTTAATACGGCTAAGTATATTTTCCTATGCCCCCTTTAAAAACCCCCATGGTTTTGGAGGTTGACATTCTCACCTTTCTGCTATATGACTTTAATACACCCTCCTCGTCCTGTATCTTATCACATTTCTGTTATGTTCTTTGTTGTTCTAGGCAAAATCTCCCAGGACTTTTGAATTATTTATCAAAACATGCTCTTTGTCCTAAAATGTGAAATATCATCATAAATCTCATGCATTTTCAGGATATCAGAGTGTATTTATTTTAAAATTGAAAATTTGTGCAATGTGAAATAGAACATTCCTTCTACGTGTGCATGGATCTAGCAGTCAATTAAATTTCTATTTTGTTATTTGTTGACTCAAACAATTTGAGTCAGATGCAAAATATGGAAGAATCAGATTGACCTTCCTTTGTTTTAGCTTCAAGAAGTAGTGCAAACTCAACCTTTTCCTATAATGGGCAACAGCAAACCACTGGGAGAATGTAGAGAAAGTCTTTGTTATCCTCCGTGGAGTTTGCTTAGAATGGGCAGCTGACATTACTGCATCATAATTGGCTTTTATTTTACCTAAAACCAATCCCTCTAAAGAGAGAGTTACCCTAATGTGAAGTGAGCGAAATTGTTATTTGCATCATTCTACCTCATTTTAAGAGTTCTTTTCTTCTCCTCTCTTGGCACATTCTTTCTTAAAACTCAGAGGCTTCCCAGAACTTCCCATTTTCAAAATATACTTCATCCAAACTCTTCCACTAGACAGAACACCGTAACTCAGACCTATTCTATCCCTGAAAATGGAAGTTATCAAAGCTTTCTTAGTAAGCAAAATGGGGTGATAGAAAGTCAGACAGAACTTGTTGGGCTTAAGTTTTCTTATCTACACATGATGATGTCAAAATCTGTTGTTGCAAGTGAGTGAACAGGCACGTGGCAGTTGTTCAAAGTTGTATTCTTCCTTGTCCTGTGCCAAAAAGAGTTGTCCTGATAGCACCTGCCTAAATAATTAACAATGATTATATCTCCAACACAGTTCTTTTATATTGAGTAGCCTAATGACAGGTTTGTTAGACTTTCCCATCAGTATCCTGTTACACGATGCTGTGCCCAGCCAAACAAGACTGGACTTACCTCCCCTACCCCCCTAGTTGCTAGAATGCTAACAGCAGAGAGCTGTCATTTCTCTCTAGAAATTTCTTTTAGCTAAAAATATCTACCTTACCCGTGGTCACATGCTCCTATGAGGGATAGCCTACATCCAATGACTGGTGCCTCAAATTGGGATAAATCTGAAGGCCCATCCCAGCTTCAGAGCTCCCTGTGGAGTTGGCTGAGACTTTGTTACTACTGCACTGAAGCCCATTTGCAGCCCTTCTCTGTGTAATTCTGCTGCTGTCACTCCCCCCACAGGTGCTGAACCTAAGCTTCCCTCATGTTAACCTGTTTTATAGTCAGCTTCCCAGAGAACCACATCAGAAACATACTTCAAGCCAAGTATGTCCAAAGCAGACAACCACCACCCCACCACTACCACCTCCACCAAACATGTTCACACTGCATTTTATGAGTTAAATAGTACTATCTTTGACTCAACTGCCCAATGTATCATTCATTTTCACTTCATTCCCACATTCGAGGAAACCATCTTTCTATTTTTAACTCTATAATTTCTCTACAGTCTAAGGCTCATTTCCATTCATATTTCTCCTGCTTTTGTTCAGACAGTTCATCCCTGACTTACTATAGTAACATATTAACTGGTTTCATATTTTCTTATAGTTCCTGTTCAATATGTTTAAAATATATTATTATTGATTCACATGGAGTATTTAACACACAGTGATTTCACCAAAGCCACATGGACACACTTGTGATTTACAATAATTTTGAGGACGGAAGATTATTAGATTGTCTGATCAAAGGATCACCATTTCTTCCACGCACAAAAAAATTAAGGTATTGAGAAATATAAACTTTTAAATAACCTTAGATAAATTTCCCAATGAACGTTGTATTCCAGAAACCAAAGTCATTTGTGTTGTTATTATAGTTTCCACTTGGCAGTGAATGGGTTAAAGATCACTTTCTAAAAGCAAGTCTTACTAAAAATTAGAGCAGAAGGCCGTAAAGACTTAGAGGCATGTAAAGATATGGAAAGGAGGATACGAAATAGGAGCAATTGGGCAGAATAATAAACTGGTGTCATAACTGACAACAGTAAATGTCCAGTTTACTGAGAAGTGGCCTTCCTACCACTCATTTTCTTCTGAAACCAATTGATCTTATTTATTGTTACACTCTTCTCATCATCTTCCTTCACTACGACACTCCTTCAGTGTCCTTGGAGAAAAGCACATCTATGGTTTTGCTTGCATTAACAGTTTTCCAAGTAACTCACAAGTGAAGAATATCATAAGTTAACTGCACGTGTTCAGACACATACCTTGGGGAAGACACACACACACACACACACACACACACACACACAAACACACACACACACATCATTCATGCAGGCTGCCACATTGAAAACTTGCTTGACTTGGCTTCTCAATTCAGCCAGCAGCAGTTTGTCTTACTACTTACTGCATTATCCAGCTCTTGCATAACTTCTAGTCTCTTTTCAGGTCACCATCCCAGAGCTTCTTGTAGGGTTGGCTGAGACCTTGTTAGAATTCTCCATAAGTATCCTGTTGTGACACTAACAGGAAATTCTAACACCACACTCCCTCTCTAGTCACATTAAGCATCTTAGCCTCACAGATATACATTTTTTGTCTGCACTCTAGGATGCTGGACAAACTGTTCCCTATGCCTTGTACTTCCTCACTGCCTTAAACTCCCCCAATTTAGACAGCCCTTTCTAATCTTTCAAGTGACGGCTTTGACGTCTTATCCTCTTAAAATAAAAAATTTAAAACCCTCTCTTCTACCCTAGACTAGGTCAAATATTCTCTTATGTTTTCCCCTAAAACTCTTGGCTTACCATGCTAATAACATTCATGAATACATAAAACTGAGTAATTTAATTTTTAACTCTTCAAACTTAGGCTCCAAAAGGACTAGAAATGTTAAATATTATTCACCATTGTAGTGGTGGATCTTGATATAATGCCTGACATATCAGAGACATTCAAATTTTTTTGAAAGAATGAGTGGTTTCTGTGTTGAAATGAGTATTCTTTTTGCTCTCTTGAAAAAATAAAGTTGTTGCTTTGAATGTGGTTAGACATGGCCCTAAGATATGAACATTAACTTTTTGGAATGTTTTTCTCTTGAAATTATTGATTTAATAGAATTGTATGGCTCTGCCTCTGTCAAAATAGAACAAGTCATACTTGCATTAACAAACAATGTCAAAACTCAGTGACTTGAAATAATGATTTATTTCTTGCTCACTGCTATAGTCTAAATATTTATGTACCCCAAATTGTATATGTTGAAACCTAATCCCCAAAGCAAGAGTATTTGGAGTTGGAGCCTTGGGAGGTATTTAGGTCATGAGGGCGGAGCCTTCATGAATGGCCTTAGTGCCTTTACAAAAGAGGCTCCAGGGTGATTCTTTGCCCCTATTACCAGGTGAAGACACAGCAAGAAGCCTTCTTTTACGAGGAAGTGACCTTACCAGACATCAAATCCGCCTGTGCCCTGATTTTGGGGTCCCCAGCTTCCAGAACTGTGAGGATTAGATGTTTGCTCTTTATAAATCTACCAGGTTTTGGTGGTTTTTTTTTTATAGCAACCAGAATGGATTAAGACATATTATACGTGAATACAATTACATGGAGAGTATTCTTAGAATGAGGAGGACAGAATGCTGATGATAGAGTATTGGGGAATAATTAAAAAGTAAATAAGAAATTATGTGTATTTAAGTGTAATTACATCAGAAATGCGTTTATATACAGTTATGTGAACAAAAGTAAATAATTGGGTGTTTCATAATATTTGCATATCCAACCTATTGCCATTAATGAAATTCTTCTATAAAACTAAGTAATTTATCTTTTGCATTATTTAACTATTTTCTCAAAAGAAGTGATTATTTATTTAAATTTCCAGTGATCATCTAGAATAAACCCATATAAAAGGATATAGTCTTTTTATGTATATGCATTAGTGAAAATGGAAATCTTTCTCACAGGAGGCTTTGATGACAGTTTGTAAATTGCTTGCAAGTTACTATATTTATTTCAGGTTTTATGTTTTAGATTAGTGCTAGTCAAATTCTAAAACCTTTTTTATTTTTTGAAATATTTCTTTATTACCAGTTTTTTCCAGATATTTGTGGACTTGTCTTCCTAACTGATGTGCTAGTATTCTCTAGATTATTTCTCACAGGTAAAGACAAAGTCTTACTTTCAGAATTTTATTGTTAATGCTTTTAACTACTGAGAATGCAGATTATAGCATTGTGTTAAATGACAATATGAATCATCTCCTACTATTGCTCAACTCTTTTCTAGTTTAGCCTTGACTTTCTTCTTCTGTAGGCAATATTCTCAAGGCAGGACCAATTCTGCTAATGAGTAGAATAGGCAGATTGATAGATAGCTGATAGAATGTAAGTGATTTCAAATTTCTCCACAAACTTGTCCCAGTGTCTCACATTCCCACATTAGCTATACTTCTAAAAATTAGCTATTTGGGCACTTTTACAAAGTTAACTCATTAAATAAATGTGTTTGTTTGGTTTCTCTATGTTATTGGTTTCTCTATCTTACTACCCTCTTTTCACTTTTTATTTCTCAGAATTTTAAAGAACAGTGTCACATTGTTGAGCTATTTTAAAGCTGTAAATAGAAAGGAAAGGAAGAGAGAGGCTTCAGTCACAGGCCAAAAGCTATTAGCACAGCTGAAATCAATCACTGTCTTTCTTGTTCCATAGGAATTACTACTCAAGGGACAGTCAGAAAGGGTCAAGGAAAGCTATTTTTCTTCCCATGATTTGGAAATACATCTTCTTTCCTATGATGAAAGCGATGTGGTGTGTGTGTGTGTGTGTGTGTATGTGTGTGTATATATATACACACATATATATATACACATATATATACACACACATATATATATACACACACACAGAATTATATTGTATCAATTTATATATATATATATATATATATATATTCCTCATTCTTACTCCTGATTTCATTCACTTATTTCAGCATCTTCCAATAATTCATCTCTCTAATCGATAAAAAGTAAATGGTGGTAGAAGCCACTCTATTCCACTGAAATTATTACCACACTGCTTGGGTAAGATTATATGTCTCCTGAATTGAACTGAGGACTTCCTGAGTAGAGTGATTCTGTTTTTTTAAAAAACTTTCATAGTACCTGGCACATCAAGGCCTTCAATAAGACTTATTAGAGTAATGAATGGACATATGAATTGATGAGAATACTTTAAAACATTATATAGTTGTAAAAGAGATTTCTGAAAGTCGTAGAAAATCTGTTCTTTTGAGTGGTTTTAAAGATTTAAAATCGATTTCCCAATAAACAGATGGTTCAAAATACTCAGATAAATTCACAAGATTGTTGTGAGTAATCAATAAGGTAATAATTAATAAAAATAAACAAGCAACAGAAATAAATTTTAAATAATAAATGTTTTAATATAGGTTAACAAAGTATTTATCTGTGAAAGATACTACATGCTCAATAAATGAACTGCCCTTAAAAAAAGTGTTTTCCAAGATCTCAACAAATAAGCCATGATATGCCAACTATAAAGTACAGATAATCTGCTGACCAATTCCATCAAGCAAATCACATCCACATTAATCCAAGTAGACCATAAGGGAGGCACCAAAAATCTCACATGGGAAGATTAATCACACTTTCCGGGAGGCTTTTGTGTATAAAGGTTGATTTGAGGTCTTCTTTTTTGAAGGGACATCACAGTAGCTTCAGAATTATATGACTGATGAGTTTCTGACTGAATCAATCCACCTTGGATCTGCTATGTTATTTTATTTGTTTTTATTCCTCTGTCCAGTTACTTCTTTAACATGACTATATTTAGTTTTAACTGTCCTCAATTCATCAACTCTGGGGCCCTTAAACACGGTTGAAACTATCTTTGTAAACAAATGCAAAAAGTATTTATGAACATGCTCTTTCGCTTTTCTTCAAAGGCATAAAAAACCCTTACGGTGCAGACTAGTATTAGATCTCTAAGAGAAAAATGCAAAGGAATCACATGAAAGATAATATTTAGTTAAAAATTCAGTTTTGTTTAGGACACCAAAGGATTCCAAAACCTTAAGCTAATTCACCCTCAATCAGTGATTTAGTCATTCTTATATAAATAGTTGTAGACAGATAAGAATAAAAATGATTCTGTTTTTGCTAACATTTGCTTGAAATTTTTGCAGAGAAATCCCAAGTTGTTCATTTATATCCTTTTGAATACTCCTGACCATAAATTTTCTTGCATTTTATTCTCTTATTAGGCAATGGGCATGCAGAGCACAATACTTGGGCATTATTGGACTGATAAGTATCTGTAAAACATTTTCTTTCCTTGATGAAATCTGCAATTTGCCTATAGCCTGATTTCCTTAAGGCTTTTGCCTATTGACTCATCTTTGACAACCAGCCAAAAGGAATTTCAAGACAAACACAAAGTGAAGAGTCACAGTCAGCTTTTTCTACACTCTTGGGAAAGCCTTTCTGGGTATGAAGTTATTCTTGATTTCATTTAGCTAAAATCCATAGAAAACTGTATGGAACAGGCAATTTGGGGGTTTGGGGTTATAAATTTTTTGAAACCCATTACATCTTCCTAAGGCTGTAATTTCTGTTAGGACCTACCCTTTCTGTACTTCCTTCTCCCTCCCACTGGATTCCAAGAGTCTTCTTTCTTTCCTACTTCTCAAATAACAAACGATGGAAGTCAGGCCACTTACCTGGAAGATCCTTCTGAACAGAAAACATGTTTAATTTTAATTTTAACTTTTTTTTTTTTTTATACAGGGTCTTGCTCTGTCACCTAGGTTGGAATGTAGTGGCACACTCATAGCTCACTGCAGCCTTGACCTCCTGGGCTCCAGTGATCCTCCCACCTCAGCCTCCCTAGTAGCTGGGACTACACCACGACTGGCTAATTTTTATACTTTTTGTAGAGATGGGGTTACCCAGCCATGTTGCCCAGGATGGTCACGAACTCCTGGGCTCAAGTGATCTACCTGCCTTGGCCTCCCAAAGTGCTGGAATTAAAACAGCGAGCCACCATGCCCATGCTGACATAGTCTTAAAAAAGATTTAAAATATTTTTTAAACGTTTATCTCCTCCAGAGTCCCTAAGGCATAGGAGATCCTTAAAACATATTTACTGGCTATCTGACTGCATTCCTAACTAAAGGTCCATATCAGTGAGAAAATAAATGAATGCATGAGCATATTTATTGCTATAGATAATTTCCTACTTTGCCCTCTCTTATATTATTGCCTGTGATTTTAAGAAAACAGTCACAGTAATTAGCTATTTGCTTATTCTTCACTGTATTTTAAATTTTAAAAAATATTCTTAACAGTATTTTAATTTATAACTTAATAATACTTGCTAATTTAAATGCCTTAAATTGACGACTAGGTAAAAAAAAAAAAAGTTACCAAAACACTGGGGATTTGGTCTAGGTCCTGCTGCTCACCACACAGAAAGCCAATCACTGAGACAATGAGTATTGCCAGGGAAGAAGGCTTTAACTGGGTGCTGTGGCTGAGAAGATGGGAGGTCAGTCTCAAATCCATCTCCCTCACTGACTAAAATTAGAGGTTTATATAGCAGGGAAGACATGAATCCATGTGTGAGAAAATGGAAATTAGAGATTGACAAGGCAGAGAAATTGGTCAACAGGCAGCAGGTGGTACAGTCATGTTGAGTGAGGAGTCTGGCCTCTCTTTGCCTAGGTGCAGTGATCTGGTAAGTTTCAGCTCTGTGATATAATCTGGGAGGCCTGATGGCTGGTTTCCTGAGAAGGTAACTCAGGTAAGACCAGTGTAACTCTCAAGTTTTAAGACTGGGAGGATTAATTTCTATGTTTACTCCAAGAAATTATAAACATCATTCTATGGAACAATTGGTCTAGTTTCAAAACTAGTACGCTCTCATAAATATTTGAAACCAACATTGTTTTCTTTTTCTCTCTTTTTTTCTCATTTCCTTTGTACTTTGGAAATATTATGCTGAAAGAAAACACAATTTGTTTAAGTAAAGGAAATATTTTTCATAGAGAGTAGAGTACAGTTTCTTATGATTCTTCATCTGCTCCTATAAGACTTTCAAGAAGGAACATCCAGAAATTGTAAGCCTTAAACAATTGAGGAATGCTTTATTTCGCTTTCTGTCTCATAGAAGGTCTACAAATTCCGTTATAAGAAGAAGGAATGAAATAATAGGTAATTGATATGGTTTGGCTCTGTGTCCCCACTCAAATCTCATCTTGAGCTCTCATAATCCCCACCTGTTGTGGGAGGGACCCAGTGGGAGATGATTGAATCATGGGGGCAGGTCTTTCCCATTCTCTTCTTGTGATAGTGAATGGGTCTCATGAAATCTGATGGTGGTTTTAAAAACAGGAGTTTCTCTGCACAACCTCTCTCTTCGCCTGCTGCCATCCATGTAAGATGTGACTTAGTCCTCCTTGCCTTCCACCATGATTGTGAGGCCTCCCCAGCCATGTGGAACTGTAAGTCTAATAAACCTCTTTCTTTTGTAAATTGCCCAGTCTCAGGTATGTCTTTATTAGCACCGTGAAAATGGACTAATACAGTAAATTGTCACCAGTAGAGTGGGGCGTGGCTGAAAAGATGCCCAAAAATGTGGAAGCAAATTTGGAACTGGGTAATAGGCAGTGGTTGGAACAGTTCGGAGAGTTCAGAAAAAGAGAGGAAAATGTGGGAAAATTTGGAACTTCCTAGAGACTTGGTGAATGGCTTTGACAAAAATGCTGATAGTGATATGAACAATAAGGTCCAGACTGAGGTGGTCTCAGATGGAGATGATGAACTTGTTGGCAACTGGAACAAAGGTGACTCATGTTATGTCTTAGCAAAGAAACTGGTGACAATTTGTGCCTGCCCTAGGGATTTGTGGGACTTTCAACTTGGGAGAGCTGATTTAGGGAATTTGGTGGAAAAAATTTCTAAGCAGCAATGCATTCAAGAGGTGACTTGGGTGCTCGTAAAGGCAGTAAGTTTCAAAAGGGAAACAAAGCATAAAAGTTTGGAGAATTTGCTACCTGACAATGCAACAGAAAAGAAAATCCCATTTTCTGGGGAGAAATTCAAGCCAGCTGCAAAAATTTGCATGAGTAATGAGGAGCGAAACATTAATCCTTAAGACAATGGGGGAAATGTCTCTGCGTTGTGTACAGCCTAGGGACTTGGTGCTCTGCATACCTGCTGTTCCAGCCATGGCTGAAAGGGGCCAATGTGGAGCTCGGGCTGTGGTTTCAGAGGGTGTGAGCCTCAAGCTTTGGCAACTTCCACGTGGTATTGAGCCTGCGAGTGCACAGAAGTCAAGAATTGAGGTTTGGGAACCTCTGCCTAGATTTCAGAAGAACCAGGAAAATGCCTAAATGCTCAGGTAGAAGTTTACTATAGGGGTGGGGTCCTCATGGAGAATCTCTGCTAAGGCAGTGCAGAAGGGCAAGGTGGAGTGGGAGGCCTCACACAGAGTCCCTACTGGGGCAGTGCCTAGTAGAGCTGTAGGAAGAGGGCCACTATCCTCCTGACCCAAGAATGGTAGACCCACTGACAGCTTGCACCATGGGCCTGGAAAAGCCACAGACACTCAACATCTGCTTGGGAAGGCAGCTGGGAGGGAGGCTGTACCCTGCAAAGCCACATGGCTGGAACTGTCCAAGACTTTGAGATCCTACCTTTTGCATTAGCATGACCTGGATGTGAGACATGGAGTCAAAGGAAATCATTTTGGAGCTTTAAGATTTTACTGCCCTGCTGTATTTCATACTTGCAGGGGGCCTGTAGCCCTTTGTTTTGGTCAATTTCTCCCATCTGGAATGGCTGTGTTTACTCAATGCCTGTACCCCTATTGTATCTATCTAGAAAGTAACTAAGCTGCTTTTGATTTTACAGGCTCATAGGCGGAAGAGACTTGCCTTATCTCATATGAAATTTTGGACTGTGGACTTTTGAGTTAATGCTGAAACGAGTTGAGACTTTGGAGGACTGTTGGGAAGGCATGATTGGCTTTGAAACGTGAAGATATGAGATTTGGGAGGGGCCAGAGGTGAAATCATATGGTTTGGCTCTGTGTCCCTACCCAAATCTCACCTTGTAGCTCCCATAATTCCCATGTGTTGTGTGAGGGACCCAATGAGAGGTGATTGAATCATGAGGGTGGGTCTTTCCCATGCTGTTCTTGTGATAGTGTTTGGGTCTCATGAAATCTGATGTTTTTAAAAACAGGAGTTTCTCTGCATAGGCTCTGTCTTTGCCTGCCTCCATCCATGTAAGATGTGACTTGGTCCTTCTTGCCTTTGGCAATGATTGTGTGACCTCCCTAGCTACGTAGAACTGTAAGTCCAATAAACCTCTTTCTTTTGTAAATTGCCCAGTCTCAGGTATGTCTTTATCAGCAATGTGAAAATGGACTAATACAGTAAATATACTTGTCAGGGTTACACATTTTAAAATATGAAACCTGGAGGATATAATGTTAAGTGAAATAAGCAAGGGCCAAAAGGCAAATACCACATTATCTTACTCATATGTAGAATCTGAAAAAGTTGATGTCATATAAGCAGAGGGTAGAATGGTGTTACCAGGGTCTGTGGCAGTTGAGGAAAGAGGTCTGGGAAGATGCTGGTCGAAGGATATAAAAGTACAGTTAGATGGGAGGAGTAAGTTCAAGAGCTCTATTGTACAATATAGTGATACTATTATGTATCACAATATGGTGATTAGTAATATATAGAATTCTTGAAAAATGCTAAGAGAGTGGATAAGTGTTCTTACTACAAAAATTACAACTACGTGAATGAATTTGTATATTAATTAGCTGGATTTACTCATTCCACAATGTATATACACCTTGAAACAGTTGTACAGGATAAACACATATGATTTTATCTGACAATTTGTAAAAATTGACAAAAGTGATAAAAGAAATAAATAAAATAGAACTATAAGAACTATGCTATAAGGAGAATGAACAAAATGGAATTAAAGATATTGTGAAGTAAGGTATTAAAATTAATGGTATAAATATCTGAGAAAATCCTGGAAGTTTATGAAATATGCAGAAAAATAGAAGCTTGAAATTTTATGCCTAGGAGATAGAGATTATGTAAAAGTACATATAAACGTTTTTATATCATGGATTGAAAATCTGGATTTTTTCTCAAATAAATCATTAAATTTAGGGCCAAGACAAAATTAGAATCGATGTTTTCCTACTTCACGTCTAGTGGAAGATCACTTTAAAAAGATCTTTCAGGCCATTAACATAAGCTCTCTGATCACAGAGATTTTGCCACCTTCATTGTGGTATCTCTAGAGTCCAGAACTAGACCTGACCCCTGTATTGGGCACTCAGCTAATGTTAGTAAGATACATGAATGGGCACTAAATACATTGATTCATTAAGACCTAATTTTTGACAGGTTTGTGATAAAGCTCACATGTTAAATAATTAAGGTCTGGGGTATGAAAGCCCTATAATATGTGATGTTATTTTCCTTAAATACGTGTAAAAGTTTAGTAACTAGCTTGAAACATGTTAGGTACTGATATTTTAATGTTTGAGATATGAAAATGACAGTTTCTTGTTTCAATTTAAAAATCACTGATATAACTTTAACAACAAATAATTCTAAGAATGTGAAGACAATAATAGTGCTGTATCATTTTAGGAAAATAATCTATAATAATCTCTGATAATGACTAAAGGGTCATTTTATTTGATTAGGCTGGGTAGTTTAGCATACGAATCATCCCGAGAGCTTGTTAAAATAGAGATTTCTGAATCCCTACCAATTGAGATTCTGCCCTAGAAAATCAAGTGTAATTCCTTGACCTGGCATTCAGGCCCCTCATATCAGGTCTTGGCTTTCCTATCCAGCACCATCTCCTCACCAGCCTGCTCTGTCCCCTTCTCTCCCAATCATACATTTTTGCATTCTTAAGTCTCCTAATTCTATCTGAAATGCCATGCCAGTTTGTCAAATTAATAGACGTATAAGCCCTTTCTTCATAAATTTCTTGTTTTATTTATTATCCATCTCCCCCACTAGCTAGTAAAACCCTCCGTGGCAGTACCATTGCACTTGCATTTACCAAGACCATGGTACATTTTCCTGCTAAATAGAATGTGACCAATAATTATTTGTAATATGCATAATTGAATGGCATTTGTCCACTTTGTTTAGTATAAAGCCAAATAATATAAACATGAAACAGAAATACATATTCTATGCAGAGGAACTGCAGAGAGTATATTTTTCTACAAGGATGAGTGGTAGTTTTGGGAGAGGTGTTATTGAATTAGTGACAAGTCAGGTTTGAGTTTATGACTGAAGGCTAGGGATTTTGTCCAGAAGCAATTACTCACTAAGGTTCTTAGTTTTAGCTTTCTCTCATTCTTATTCTTAAATTGGTAAATGTCATATTTTTTCATTAGCTTCCCAACTATTAATGTTTGTTACTATTTACCCCTTATCATTGTACAAAACCTCATTTTCATTTTCTTAAGTGGTAATTCTCTCTGTTCACTTGTTTCTTTAACACAACTAGTTTACTGTGATGAGTCTTCTTCTCTTTCATAATGAACTCCTATTCGTTGTCCATAATTATCCTGGAATCTGTGCTCAGTATAAGAGGGAGATGTCTTTTGGAAGCATCCCACAACCTCTGACTTGCGATTTATAACATTTGCTTAGTGACACAAAAGGAAACAAACAAAAGGACATTTTTGAATAACCCCAGAAACTTTCCCCATTAACATCTAATTTTAGATTATATCAGTTCCTGCTATTGGAAGTCTTGGAGGCTGCCAGTTCACACAGTGTTTTCAAATTTATAGGACAAAGCAATGAGAACATATGGGACCAAAGTTCTGTTTTTCATATTCTCCATTTTAACCTTTCCCTTTGAAATTTAATCAACATGAAAGGAAATAAACACTTTTTGTCTTCCTTGTACAATGGGAGTGATATCCTCCTCCATTTCCCCAGTGATAGTCAGATTCCAGATACCTGCCTTTAATGGCAAAATTTAAATCATGCTGACTCCTATGAGCAACTTGGTAAGTATTTTTACCAAGCACAGGACAGCCAAATGGCTAAATACTTCTCTAAGGCTAATCATAGGATTCACAATTCAACTTTAGAGTACAACAGCTGTGTCAAAAAAAAAGAACTGTTTGACATTTCACCTGCAATGTAACCCAGAAGAAAAAATTAATTACACACAGAAGATTGAAATTCGCAGAGCATTGTATAGATATCAAAAACTGGGATTTGCATTTCAGAATATTTTCTGAACAATTACGAGGATGTTAAGTTGGAAAGGGAAGTTGACAGAGAATTGTAAGAAGCCCACTAATTTTTCTGAGCCGTTTCTCTTGCTTCCTGGGAGAAAAAGAAAGAAGGACTTCTGAAAATCTATATATCTCAAAAAGTTGACTCATTTCTTTGATTTGTTAAAAAAAAAAAGCAAAAATCATTAAATATCTATTGCTCCATTCTGATTATGTGTGAAATGGTATTGTCTAGATATTTACTCCCTATAGTGTTTACACTTAATGGTTCTACATTTTATTGACATCAAAATTAAAAACAAAGGTTTTCATTCTTTAATCTTAGAGGGGAAAAACTATGCTAAATGTAAGAGAAGGAAGTTTTACCTTTCTATGATTCTATTCTTTTAGTGAGTAATCTCTTTTGAGTCTCTGTTTGTTTTTTGTTTTTTTTCCAACGAAGACTTGATCAATTTACATCAATTCCTAGTTCAATAAGTCTTAAGGCAGATACAATTATTGTTTTCCTCAATTATTTGTTGAGATACTTTCATTCTATCCAAATGTTTACACTTAATGGTTCTACATTTTATTGACATCAAAATTAAAAACAAAGGTTTTCATTCTTTAATCTTAGAGGGGAAAAACTATGCTAAATGTAAGAGAAGGAAGTTTTACCTTTCTATGATTCTATTCTTTTAGTGAGTAATCTCTTTTGAGTCTCTGTTTGTTTTTTGTTTTTTTTCCAACGAAGACTTGATCAATTTACATCAATTCCTAGTTCAATAAGTCTTAAGGCAGATACAATTATTGTTTTCCTCAATTATTTGTTGAGATACTTTCATTCTATCCAAATGTTTTGTCACTGTTCACATTCTCTTTCCAAATAATTTCAGCAATTAGATTATTGCATCGTTTAAGAAACTTTTCTTCCCTATATAATGTAAAATACATAGACATTAGACATTATTTTAAGTAGCAATTGTTCTTATTTATTGAGACCACTTGTGTATAAGTTACTATGCTAAGAACTTTGGATACGCTATCCTCAACTTAGAGTTTTCTCATATACAAAGGGGATAATAGAGGTATTTTCCTCATTATTTTGTTGTGTGAAATAAAGAAAGCATTTTGAATGGTACTGACTAGTAATTTCTATGCATTAAATATTACTTAAAATTACACATCAATATATTACTTAATAGAGTTGTCCTATGAGGTAGGTAATTCTTAACATTTAAATACTGAGGAAATTGAAGCTAAGCAGTTTAAGTAACTTGCTCAATTTTACGAAGTAAGTAGAGGAGCCAAAATTAGAAATCATGTCTCTCTAACTCCAAAGTCTAAGTTTGTAATCTGTGTCTCCTTTTGCTTTAGTATTCTCCACCCCACATACCATCTCCTAGCATATGTACAACATGAATGTGAGGAAGACACTACATCTTCACACATGAAGCACTTGTCTGAAGCACATCCCATCCACACATGGGATGTTTCATTCCATTTTGTGATTAGTGGATGCCGCTCCTCTTTTCAAGTCTCACTTGTTTCAGGTTTGTTGCTTTCTGACTCTCCTGCTCCATTCTCCTTACTATTGTGTCTTTCATCTGCAAGCTTAGAGGAAGAAGGATACTCTTTTAAAGTAAAGCCATTCGGTCTCTCATAGTGAAAACCAGAAAGTTTTCCCGCTACAGCTTCATAGGCATAGCACAGTGCTTGCTTCATGTAGTCTCAAAACCCCTTCTTAATTTAGTTTGCAATTTTAAGAGAGGTTGGGAATACCTCAAATGGCGCTTAAAAGATTTATATCTTTTTAAGACTTCTTTAAGCTACTGTGTAAATTTATATCGAAGAAATGAAACACTAAAGCATTTTTAGTGAATCTGGTGCTCAGAATCAAGCAACACATGATTACTATTGAGGAGAAAGGCCTCATTCCTCCCCAGGACAGCTGACAGAAAAGTATTTCATTTCACTGCTTGATGCATCACATGAACTTTGTAAAAGTAAAACCAGGCAGAAAGGTGTAATTTGTAGGCAAAACCCCACAAATCAGGGAGAGATTTTTTAAAACCCCGTTTGAGTATTAATTTTCATCTTCGATGGTATAGAAATATTTGCTCTCTAGGTCAAGAGAACTTTCTGCATCTTTAACGAACAGCTGAACAATTGTAAACATGTAATTACTGAGATAAAAATCAAGTGGAAAAGTCACTCTGCTACTTCCTGCCTTTCAATTAGGAATATAGAAAGACCTTCTGTTTCTCTTCCTGTTCTCTTAGAATTAGCCTTCATCCCACTGGCCCAGAGATAACCTTTCCTGATAATAAGTTTTTCCAGCAAGAATAATTCAGTAACAATTTCTCATATAAGGACTGAGTTGCTATGGAAATGGGGGCTACTGGTATTGATATTTCTCAAAATACTACTCTAAAATGCTGACTTTCAATAGTTTAATGCTTTAAATATGCTAAATAATCTATCAGGACATATAACTTATATTTATAATGTATAAGACATCCAAAAATCAATATGGTTCCATAATATAGTAAGAGATCTGTTTTTACTGCTGTTACCAACTCTGGGTCACAAATCCTTGAATAATTTTGTCAGGTCAAGCTGACAGTATGGCTAACTTGGGACTAATTCAAGGAGTCAATTAGTTCTTCAGGGTGACTGAACACTTAGTTTGAAATAAGCATTTTGTAGAACTTAGGAATAGTTTTCATGCAAACAAAAGTACAAAAATAAAGTTCTTTTTTTTTTTTTTTGAGACGGAGTCTCGCTCTGTCGCCCAGGCTGGAGTGCAGTGGCCGGATCTCAGCTCACTGCAAGCTCCGCCTCCCGGGTTTATGCCATTCTCCTGCCTCAGCGTCCCGAGTAACTGGGACTACAAAAATAAAGTTCTAATTCAACTTCAATACTTCTTCCATGGTAACTTTTATTTATGAGACCAAATGTATTCTTATATAACTTAGTAATTTATCTAAACACTGTTTTTCCTATCCATCCATGTCTCTTCTGTTCAATTTCCACATCTCCAATAAAAACTTTTCATTTTGCTCAATTTACCAAATTTTATGACCAATTCTCTGCATGTGACTCAGAGTCCTATGACATGCACATGTTGAAACATGTGATCTATGTGGCTTTGGAGTTTGAGGATATATAAATGTTGATTCCACTTGGCTGAAAATTCATATTCAAATCTCAATAGATACTTTTTGGATAACAAAATAATCTGCTAGGGAATAATGCTAACTGCCAAATTTTTTTCAATTCTCTAGAAATTTATCAATTCTCTAGAAAATTATCAAAAATTTGTAAAAATTTTTTATTTTTCTTTCCATTTTTTTCACTTGTTTCTCATGTCGAAAAATATTTTCTAATAGTGTTATGTTTTTGCTTTTCCTGTTGACTGATTTTGTTGTCGTTGTTGTTGTTTGTTTGTTTGTTTTTTGAGACAGAATCTTGTTCTGTTGCCAGGCTGGAGTGCAGTGGTGCAATCTTGGCTCGCTGCAACCTTCGCCTCCTGGGTTCAAGTGATTCTCCCACCTCAGCCTCCCGAGTAGCTGGGACTACAGGCGCCTGCCACCACACCTGGCCAATTTTTTGTATTTTTAGTAGAGATGGGGTTTCACCAGGTTGGCCAGGATGGTCTCAATCTCTTGACCTCATAATCCACCTCCCTCGGCCTCCCAAAGTGCTGGGATTACAGGCATGAGCCACCGCACCTGGCCTTTTTACTAATGTTTCTATTTAGCTTCACTAATTCTTTTTTTTCTTTTCATTATTTTATTTTATTTCTCTTTCAATAGCTTTAGGAGTGTGTGCCTGTTTTGTACCAGTACCATGCTGTTTTGGTTACTGTAGACCTGTAGTATAGTTTGAAGCTGGGTAGCATGATGCCTCCAGCTTTGTTCTTTTTGCTTAGGATTGCTTTGGCTATTCAGGCTTTTTATTCTCCATATGAATGTTAAAATAGCTTTTTCTAGTTCTGTGGAGTATGCCAATGGTAGTTTAATAGGCGTAGAGATCTTTCACCTCCCTAGGTTTTCTAGGTATTTTATTTTGTTTTTATGTGTGTGTGGCAGTTGTGACTGGGAGTTCATTCCTGATATGCCTGTCAGCTTGACTGTTTTTGGTGTATAGAAATGCTAATGATTTTTGCACATTTATTTTGTATCCTGAGATATTGCTGAAGTTGCTTATCAGCTTAAGAAGCTTTTGGGCTGAGACTATGGGCTTTTCTAGATATAGGATCATGTCATCTGCAAACAGAGATGGTTTGACTTCCTGTCTTCCTATTTGGATGTCTTTTTTTTGTTGCCTGATTGCCCTGGCCAGAACTTCCAACACTATGCTGAATAGGAGTGGTGAGAGAGGACATACTTGTCTTGTGACAGTTTTCAAGGGGAATGCTTCCAGTTTTTGCCCCTTCAGTATAATGTTGGCTGTGGCTTTGTCATATATTGCTCTTATTATTTTGAGGTATGTTCCTTTAATACCAAGTTTATTGAGAGTTTTTAACATGAATAGCTGTTGACTTTTATCAAAAGCCTTTTCCACATCTATTGAGACAATCAGGTGGTTTTTGTCTTCAGTTCTATTTCTGTGATGAATCACATTTATTGATTTATGTATGTTGAACCAACCTTACATCCCAGGGATAAAGCCTACTTGATTGTGGTAGATAAGCTTTTTGATGTGCAGCTGGATTTAGTTTGAAGCATTTTGATGAGGATTTTTACAATGATGTTCATCAAGGATATTAGCCTGAAGTTTTCTTTCTTTGTTGTATCTCTGCCAGCTCTTGGTTTCAGGATGATGCTGGCCTCACAGAATGAGTTAGGGAGAAGTCCTTCCTCCTCAATTTTTTGGAATAGTTTCAGTAAAACTGGTATCATCTCTTCTTTGCACATCTGAATTTATTAGCTGTGAATCTGTCTGGTCCTCAGCTTTTTTTGGTTGGTAGGTTATTTATTCATAGTACTTTATTGTTCTGTTCAAGTATTCAGTTTCTTCCTGGTTCCATCTTAGAAGGATGGATATATCCAGGAATTTATCTATTTCTTCTAAATTTTCTAGTTTATATACACAGAGGTGTTCGTAATATTCTCTGATGGCTGTTTGTATTTCCATGGGGTGAGTGGTAATATCCCCCTTGTTGTTTCTGATTGTGCTTATTTGAATCTTCTCTATCTTCTTCTTTTGTTAGTCTAGTTAGCAGTCTATTTTATTAATTTTTGCACCAAAAAAGCAGCCCCTGGATTCATTGATCTGTTGAGTGGTGTTTTTTGTGTCTCTGTATTCTTCAATTTAACTCTGATTTTGGTTATTTTTTGTCTCCTGCTAGCTTTGGGATTTGTTTGTTCATGGTTCTCTAGTTCTTTTAGTTGTGATATTAGATTGTTAACTTGAGATCTTTCTAACTTTTTGATATGGGCATTTAGTGCTATACATTTCCCTCTTAACACTGCCTTGGCTGTGTCCCAGAGATTCTGGTATGTTGTATCTTTGTCCTCATTTGTTTCAAAGAGCTTCTTGATTTCTGTCTTTATTTCATTATTTACCTAACAGTCATTCAGAATTAATTGGGCGTGGTGGCACATGCCTGTAATCCCAGCTACTCAGGAGGATGAGTCAGGAGGATTGCTTGAATCTAGGAGGTGAAGGTTACAGTGAGCTGAGATTGCACCACTGCACTCCAGCCTGGGGAACAGAGCAAGTCTCTGTCTCAAACAAACAAACAAAAACAAAAGTCTTTCAGAAACAGGTCATTTAATTTTCATGTAATTGTATGGTTTTGAGTGAATTTCTTAGTCTTGATTTCTAATTTGATTGTGTTGTCCAAGAGAGTGTTTGTTATGATTTCAGTTCTTTTACATTTGTTGAGGAGTGTTTTACTCTGACAATGTGATTGATTTTAAAGTATGTGCCACTGGCAATGAGAAGAATGTATATTCTGCTGTTTTTGGGTGGTGAGTTCTGTGTGTCCATAGGTCCATTTGATCCAGAGCTGAGTTCAGGTCCTGAATATCTTTGTTAATTTTCTCTGTCAGTGAAGTATCTAATATTGTCAATGTGGTGTTAAAATCTCCCACTATTATTAGGTGGAAGTTTAAGTCTTTTTGATGGTCTCAAAGAATTTGCTTTGTATATCTATGTGCTCCTGTGTGGGAGCATATATATTTAGGATAGTTAGATTTTCTTGTTGAATTGAACCCTTTACCATTACATAATGCCCTTGTCTTTTTTTTTTTTTTTTTTTAGCTTTTTTGGTTTAAAGTCTGTTTTGTCAGAAACTAGGATTGCAACCCTGCTTTTTTCTGTTTTTCATTTGCTTGGTAGATTTTTCTCCATCCCTTTATTTTGAACCTATGTGTGTCATTGCATGTGAGATGGTTCTCTTGAAGACAGCATACCAATGGGTCTTGGTTCTTTATTCAGCTTGCCACTTTGTGTCTTTTAATTGGGACATTTAGCCCATTTACATTTAAGGTTATTATTGATATGTGTGGATTTGAACCTGTCATAATGATATTAGCTGGTTATTTTTCAGACTTGTTTATGTGGTTGCTTTATAGTGTCACTGGTCTTTGTACTTCAATGTGTTTTTATAGTGGTCGGTAAAGGTCTTTCCTTTCCATGTTTAGTGCTTCCTTCATGAGCTCTTGCAAGGCAGGCCTGGTGATGAATTCCCTCAGCATTTGCTTGCCTGAAAAAAATCTTATTTCTTCTTCACTTATGAAGCTTAGCTTAGCCACATATAAAATTCTGGATTGGGATTTCTTTTCTTTAAGAATGTTGAATATTAGCCCCCAGTCTCTTCTGGCTTGTAGGGTTTCAGCTGAGAGGTCAGTCTGACAGGCCTACCTTTGTAGGCAACCTGGCCTTTCTCTCTAGCTGCCTTTTAACATTCTTTCCTTCATTTTGATCTTGGAGAATCTGACGATTATGTGTCTTGGGGATGATCTTCTCGTGGAGTATCTTACTGGGGATCTCTCCATTTCCTGAATTTGAATGTTGGTCTTTCTAGCTATGTTGGGGAAGATCTCATGGGTGATATCCTAAAATATGTTTTTCAAGTTGGTTCTATTCTCCCCATCTCTTTTAGGTACACCAATCAGTCATAGACTCAACCTCATTACATAATCCCATGTGTCTTGGAGGTTTTGTTCATTTTTTTTCACTCTTTTTCCCAATTTTTTTCTGCATGTCTTATTTCAGAAGGACAGTCTTCCAGCTCTGAGATTCTTTCCTCTGCTTGTTCTATTTGGCTATTAATACTTGTGATTGTGTTATGAAATTCTTGTAGTGTGTTTTTTCTGCTCTATCAGACTGGTTATTTTCTTCTCTATACTGGCTATTTGTCTGTCAGCTCCTGCAATGTTTTATTATATCTTTCACTTCCTTGCACTGGGTTATAGGGTACTTCTGTAGCTCAGTGAACTTTGTTCCTATCCATGTTCTAAATTCTACTTCTGTCATTTCAGCCATCTCATCCTCAGCCCAATTTTGAACCCTTACTGGAAAGGTGATATAGTCATTTGGAGGAAAGAAGGCACTCTAGCTTTATTAGTTTTCAGCATCCTTGTGCTGATTATTTCTCATCTCTGTGGGCTTATCTACCTTCAAACTTTGAGGTTGCTGACCTTTGGATGTTTTTTTTTTTTATCTTATCTGATGACCTTGAGGGTTTGATTGTGATATAAGGTGGATTCAGCTAACTGGCTTCGTTTCTGGAGGATTTTAGGGAGTGAACTTTCAGCTCCCAACTCCTGGACTGCATGCTGTAATTCTGAGGGACTTGTATTGAGCCCTGACTTTCTTTTCTGGCTCCTTGAGGTTTGAAGGTAAATTTCAAACCTCATGCTGGGAGGATCAAGGTGCAGCAGCTACAACCAAGTACTAGTGGGTGTAGGAGTGCCTGCCTCCCTGTGGGCATTCACCACAGTGGTAGACGCAAGGCAGTTAGAGGGGGAGCAGGTGGTGCCCCTGATGGAGACTGTGTGTGCTGTTGCACAGGATGTGGTGTTAGTTTGGGATGAGGTGCTGGCCACATGTGTGGGAGGATCCCCTGTTCTCTGTGCACCATTGGCACAAAAGCAGGGTGCTGGCAGGGATGGGGCTTGCTGGCTCTATGCCCACCATGCTCCATTTGCAATGGTGGTCCACAGGGGTCAGAGGAAATATTGCACTTACACGTACTGGTGGGACAATTAAAGCAAAACCCACTTGTGCAAACTTGTGCCAACAAAGTGATGTGCGGAAATGCCATAGGCACAGGGGAAGCTGCAGTATGGGAAGAAAATGTGAGGGCTGGTGTGTGGCCTTAGGGGTTGCGTTACTGGAACTCTTCACTGGTCAGGCATGGTCTACTGGCACAGAAGCTATGGTATGGGCCCCCAGGCCACCTAAGACTTCCTTGTAAACAGGTGTGGCCAGGCTGGGGCACCAAGAGAGGCCAGCAGACTAAGGAGTTCTCAGGTCAGACCAGCCCTATCTGATGTGCAAGACTTCCCTGCAGAGATCAGGTTTGATAACTCCCCAAGGGCTAATGTCTTTTATTGAGCAAGTCAAGCCTAGGGGGATGGCCGTTCCTGGCCACTTCCCAACTACAGACTCTCCTGCACGAAACCCTCTGGGCACAACATGAGCTGGCTTGCTGATCCATCACTTTACTTGTCTCCTGGGGGCTCAACCCCAGAAAGATGCGGGTTAGCAATCACTCAGTGTAATCAGCCCTGGGTTGTGCTGTGGGCCCAAGCCAGAGGTTCCCTGTCTGGTGACAAGAATTGTGGGTATGTGGGACCCTACTGTGGGAGATGGACTTGCCCCATCTCCTTGGTTCGACTGCAGCCTATTGGAGGTGTAGACAAGGTACTTAGGATCTTTGCTCCTTTATTAGTTCAAGAGTAGCAAGAATGTTTCCACTGCAGAGGCAGTGGCAGAGAGGCTTTCACTTGCCCCTAAAGGCTCTGTGTCTGGGGAGTTGCTGAGTTGCTACTGGCTAGATCACTCTGGCAGGAAGTGGCTAGAGGCCCAGACCTGGAGGACCTGCCTGGTGAGGAGACAGGGGAACAGGTATTCATGTAACAGTCTGGCCACTTCTCCTTAGGGCTGCTGTGCTATGCTGGGGGTCTACTCCCGTCCCTAGTCACCTCAGATTTTCTAGTACCTGGAGATATTACCAGTGAAGGCTGTGAAACAGGAAAGATGGCAGCCTGCCCTTCCCTCTGGGAGCTCTGTCCCAGGAAGGTATGGGCCTGTTGTCAGCCCAAACACACATGTAGGAGGTAGCTGGAGACCCGGGTTGGGAGGTCTCACCCATCAGGAGAAATGGGATCTGGGACCCACATTAAAAGGTAGCCTGGCCATGTTTTTGTAAAGCAGCTGAGTTGTGCTTAGGGTCCTCTTCAGCCCCCAGTCACCTCAGATACTCTGAAGCCTAAGGACTGGAACGGCTAATTCACCCAAACAGCAAAGATAGAGGCCCACCCTTCTCCCTGGGAGCTCTGTCCCAGGGGAGGCCTGAAACCTCTGTGAGCTGAAGACTGGTGGGGATAGCTGGAGACCCATTAAGAGGGTCCACTCAGTGATGAGGAATGGAATTGAGGCCTGCTTTAGAAAGCAGTCTGGCCACATTTTTGTAGGACAGCTGTGCTGTGCTAGGGTACCACTTCCAACCCTGGTCAACTTGGGCTCTCCAAAGCCTGAAGGCTGGAAAGGCTATGTTGCCCAAATAGCAAAGATGGTGGCCTGCCCCTCCCTCTGGGAGCTCTGTCCCAGGAGTTTTTAAATCTCTGTTGGCCAGAGAACACTGGTGGGGGTGGCTGGAGGCCCTGGTTGGGAGATCCCACCTAGTGAGGAGTAACGGGATTGGGGACCCACTTAAAGAAGCAGTCTGATCATGTTTTGGTAGAGCAGCTGTGCTGCGCTGGGGAAATCCCTTTTGTCCTCAGTTGGTTTGGACTGTCCAAAGCCCAAAGGCCATAATGGCTAAGTTACCCAAACAGCAGAGATGGTGGCCTGCCCCTGCCTCTGGGAGCTCAGTCCCAGGGAAGCACAAAGCTGTTACCAGTGGCTGGCTGGAATTCCAAGCCAACGTGTTATATATTGTGGAAGCAAAACCTACAAACCATCACTACTCAGCCCCTTGGATTCAGCCTCTTTCCTAGGGGTATGTACAGGGGTCTAACCTCCCACTTTGCCAAAGTTGCAGCTAATTTTGCTGGGATGCCCAGAAAGCCAGATTATCTAAAGCTCCCAGGTCCCCATGCATGCATAAGTGGCTCCTTTGCTGAGACAGATAGCTCTGTGTGTCAAACTGAAGCCCCTGGTGGGCGGGTTCATAGGGGCCCTCCTGACCTGAGGGTTGCAAAGATCCATGGGAGAAGCGTAGGTTTCCAGGGTTGCACATTCATTTACTGTTTCTCAGGGAAGGGGAGCTTCTCTTTGGCCCCCTGGGTGGGCCTTCACCCGGCCTTGCCTTTCTCCATTCTCCTTGGGCTGAATTGTTTCCTTGATTAGTTCCAATGTGAGTACCCGGATGTTTCAGTTGAAGGTGTTGGATTTACTTACCTCTTCCATTCCTCTCCATGACAGCCACACACATGAACTACTTCTAGTTGGCCTTCTTGGCCACTCTCCCCCAACCACACTATTATGATGTTGCTATCTATCTCTTTTCTTAGGTCTAGTGAATTTTCAAGAAATCACCTCATTAACATAAACTCAGATGTGGTTAAAAAGGGATTGTTATGAATAATAGAAAATGCTCCTTTACCTTTATTGCTCTTATCACTTAGGAAATTCTAAGTGTTTTAGAAACTCTGTGCCAGAAATGGGACAAAGACCAAATGTATATTTTTTTTTATTATAAATCACAATATCACTGTGTCTAATTAGTCTTAGAATACTTGTGCTTTATACTTACCTGGTCCAATTTGCGTAATGTTATATTCTCTTTCATTGTAGAAACAGAGTGACGTTCTGCAGAATGTAAAGATGATTATGCATCCTGTGTACTGTATTATGAAAGAGACAGAGAGCAACCAATTTAATATAGCCTGCTCCATGACCATGGGTGGTTACTGCTTCCCATGTAAGAGCATAATGATGTTTTGTATTGTCTTTATTGATGGGGATTGCCATATATATATAAATATATGCCAGATCAATAGATAAACACTAAGTACTATATGTTGTGTTGATGTGTTCAAATAAAACAACGCATTCACATTGCAGCTGCAATGGAGGCCACTTGGTTTAGTCTATAGTAGACCATTACCAGCCATAGAGTTTTTGCAAAAGCCATTCAAATGAATTTAATGGGAATGTCATGATAACCATCACACATAAATTATTGAGAAAGGTACTAATCCCTGCAATTCTACTCAGAATATGGTTTTGTTTCTGAAGTCTCAGAAGTGAGAAATTCTATGGGCATTATCTTGTTTTTTCTTACCCTATGCTAAGGACTCTTATTCCATAGGTGAAGAAACCAATACAAAAGTTTTGTCAGTTGCAAAACGTATCCACCCCCATTCAGCACTTAGAGATCGAGGAAACAACCACAGAGCGTTTTGGACTTGGGCTCTAGAGTCTTTTTATCACCTGGATCTACTTCAACCCACACCCTAACTGGGGAATCATCCTTCCTTTTATGTCTCCAGGGTATCCATGTCAAATTATATCTTGAGGCCCTAAAACGGTCTAGGTATTTCCCCCACCTTTTGTACAACTATTCTGGTAAATGGCTTGTGGTCCCCTTGGGGAAAGATTGGTGGAGTATTTTATTGTACGTGCTTGCTGCAGCATTGCAGGCTCTCCCTTAAACACGGCCACCTCAGAAAAATGTGTCACCATGTTCAGCCCCCACACCCAGGAGGAAAGGAATTAAGATCCACCTCTTGAAGGTAGAAGTATGAAAAACTTGGTAGGCAAACTTTAAACAAACTAAATGTCTGATTTTAGTTGTTTCAGAAAATATCCCAAAGGTACTCTTTAATATATGTACTCTCTATTATCCTGTTTGTTGTTTTATTTCTCCTAGAATTTATGGGAACAGCACAAATAAAGTAAACTCCTGACTTTTTTCTTTTTGGCTGGATATTACACTTTTTGTATGTTTGGAGTAGATATTATTTCCAGCAGGATCACCAGATTATTTCAGGTGGAAATCATCTATTTTAAAGTTAGGTACTCCAATAACCAGATCAATGTTTTAAAATTCTAGTTGTGAGGGTGTTTTTGTTATTGTTCATTTTATTTTTGTCAATCTCTCTGCAGCACACTTAGCCTACTAAACAGAGTCTCCAAGTAATGACCCAGCCATCTATATATATATTTTTTAAAACTTCATACTTAATTTTTGCTGTACTTGGTTGAAAACTGTTAGAGTTTATTAATTTTCTCCTTGTTTTAAACTATCACTTTCAAAGTGTTGTTTTGGTTATATTTTCCTGGTTCACTAAAACATGTGAATTATACATGGAGATGATGGCTTAGGGGTGATGTAAATAATACTAATTTCAATTTAAGTGATTATTGTTTGCGTTACATAATTATCATCTCTGGGACTCTGTGGCCTTCACACAGTGAGGTCATCAATTCCTGGTGTTGATTGCTTTACATAATGAACTTTTTTTTCTGTATTTTGTTCTTAGAATCTAAGTGTGTAGGGGAAAGGAGATAAATGTTACTGAGGATCTGAATTGTATATACTCACCGTAATTTTAAGTTACAGCTTTTTAGGCCTAAGCTTTTCATCCTATGAACACTTTTAAATATTACCCAGTGTAGTCATAGAAATATTTGAAGCTTAAAAATATGAGTCTGTTGATTTGTGGAGAATCATTTTGTATGTCTGTAAAAGTTTTTGTAAAATTTTTGAAATTAATCTTTATGAACCTAGAGTAGAAACTATGAAAAAGAGAGAAAACTTTTCATGTATTCTATATTAGGCCAATCTGACTACATTAATATTACTCAGTATTATTCAATGCTTGTAATATCCTGGGTTTTTAAAATTATATTTGTTTAAGTCTAAGGAATATTTGCAAATGTTTAAAAAATAAGATAGCATAAATTAATTAATTAATTTTAAAAAACAGCATAGACCCTTTAAAACAAAGGTACAAACTATGTCTTATTTCTGCCTGCTCCTACTCCCATCTCCCATAGCCTCCTTTAACTATTCCTAGTTTTATTTATTATTGTAGTTACCCTCACAATTATATGTACAGGTAGAATAATGCGATAGCTAATAGTGTGGAATCTGGAACTAAACTATTGGATTCAAATCCTGGCTTCCCCATTTATTAGCTTGACAACTCTGAGCATAACTTCTGGTGTCTCCATTTTGTCATCAAATAATAGAGATGAAAGTATCAATCTTAAAAGTTCTAGTACTTTAAAATATTTTAGAATAGTTTTGGCATGTAGAATAGGTATTAGCTAGTCTTATTACCTCCAGATTTCTAAATACTATAGTTATATCACTATTTTTTGAATTATATATTTAGAATATTTTCTACTGATAAATGAAGATTTAACTCACATAAATGAAGATTTAACCCAGCTTGTCTGGCTGCTCCCTGCAGTTATTTCTGTGTATATTCAGGGCATGATTCCCCAGGTTCTACTTTATTTTTCTGTCATTTCCTATCCCTTTATCGCTTTCCAGAAGTGTGTTGAAACCTTCCGTAAACTGAAGGTTCTTCTTTTGTTCATTTTGTTAGCTTTTAAATAATATGAAATATTGATAGATTATCCAGTATCTTGAGTTTACAAGCCATACTTTTTTTTTTAAAGAAATCAAGAGTACGATAGAAGGGTAAATGATGTGCTTTAATTTTTTTATTGATATATAATATTCACACATTTTTATGCATTTGTATGATTTTTTTACATGCATAGAATTTGTAATGATCAAGTCCGGGTATTTAGGGTATCCATCTTCTAGAACATTTATCATTTCTATACGTTGGGAACATTTCAAGTTCTCTCTTCTAGTCATTTCAAAATTGTTCGAATCGTTGTTAACTATAGTCATCCTACTCTGCTATGGAATATTAGAACGTATTTTTTCTATCTAACTGTATTTTCGTCCCCATTAACCAACCCTTCTTCATCCCATCTCCTCCAAAGCCCTTCCCAGCTTCTGGTAATTATTATTCTACTCTCTACTATTGTGAGGTCAATATTTTTAGCTTTGACATATGAGTGAAAACATGCAATATTTGTCTTTCTCTGCTTGGCTTATTTCACTTAACATAAAAACCTCCAGTTCTATCCATGTTGCTGCAAATGACAGGATTTTATTCTTTTTTATGACTGATTAGCATTCCATTATGAATCTATATCATATTTCCTTTATCCGTTCATCTATGGATGGACATTTAGGTTGATTCCGTATCTTTGCTACTGTGAATAGTGCTGCAATAAACAGAGGGAATGCAAGTATTTCTTTGATCTACTAATTACGTTTCCTTTGGATAAATACCCAGTAGTGGGATTGCTAGATCATATGGTAGTTCTATTTTTTCGTTTCGTGAGAAATATCTATACCTGTATCCATAATAGGGAACTAATTTACATTCCTACCAACAGTGTACAAGAGTTCCCTTTTCACTGCACCCTCTTCAGCATGTTATTTTTTGTCTTTTTAGTAATAGCCATTCTAACTGGGGTAAGATAATAGTTCATTGTGGTTTTGACCTGCATTTCCTTGATGATTAGTAATGTTGAGAATTTTTTCATATTCATGTTGTCCACTTGTATGATTTTTTATAAATGTCTATTCATGTTTTTTGCTCAATTTTTAAGGAGATTATTTATTGTTTTGCATTGAGTTGCTTGAGTTTCTTGTATATTGTTTCTTATGTTTGTTTGTTTGTTTTTGAGACAGAGTTTTACTCTTGTTACCCAGGCTGGAATCTAATGGTGCAATCCCGGCTCACTGTAACCTCTGCCTCCTGGGTTCAAGAGATACTCCTGCCTCAGCCTCAGCTGGGATTACAGGTGCCCACCACCATGTCTGGCTAAATTTTGTATTTTTACTAGAGATGGGATTTCACCATGTTGGCCAGGCTGGTCTCAAACTCCTGAACTCAGGTGATCCACCCTCCTTGGCCTCCCACAGTGCTGTGATTATAGGCATGAGCCACCACTCCCGGCCAGTTTCTTGTTTATCCTGGATGTGAGTCCTTTGTCATATGAATAGTTTGCAAATATTTTATTCCATTCAACTGGTTTTCTCTTTATTCTGTTGATTGTTTTCTTCATCATGCAGAAGCTTTTAGTTTAATATAGTCCCATTTGTCTATTTTTGTTTTTGTTACTTGTGCTTTTGAAATCTTAGCCATAAGATATACCTAGATCAATGTTGTGTAGTATGTTTTCCATCTTTTCTTCTGGTAGTTTTATAGTTTTGCCCATTTCGGGTTAATTTTTTTATATGATGAGAGATAGGGTCTAGTTTAAATTTTCAGCAAATGAGTATTTAGTTTCCCCAGCACCACTTATTGAAGAGAGTATCCTTTCCCCAATGTATGTTCCTGGTGCCTTTGTTGAAAATCAGTTGACCACAAACATGTGGATTGTTTTCTGCATTCTCCATTCTATTCTATTGGTCTATGTGTCCATTTTCATACCAATACCATGCTCTTTGGGTTATTATGGAGTTGTAATGTATTTTGAAGTCAAGTAGTGTGATGTCTCCAGCTTTGTTCATTTTGCTTAGGCTTGCTTTGGCTCTTTGGGCTCTTTTTTGGTTCCTACAAATTTTAGGGTATTTCTTCCTGTTTTTGTGAAAAGTGTTCATTGGCATTTTGATAGAGATTCTATTGAATCTGTAGAACTCTTTGGGCAGTGTGGTCATTTTAACAATATTAATTCCTTGGGTTCGTGAGCACAAGATGCCTTTCCACTTGTTTGTATCCTCTTTAATTTCTTTCATCAGTGTTTTATAGTTTTTCTTGCAGAGATCTTTAACGTCCTTGGTCATATTTATTACTAGTTATTTTATTATTTTTTATAGCTATTGTAAATAGGATTGTATTTTTATTTCTTTTTCAGTTTTATTATTACTAGTGTATAGAATGCTACAGATTTTTGTATATTGCTTTGTATCCTTAAACTTTACTAAATTTATCTGATTTAAGAGCTTTTTCATGGAGTCTTTAGCTTTTTCTAAATATAAGATTATCTCATATGCAAAGAGAGACAATTTGACTTCCTCTTTTCTAATTTGAATGCCTTTTATTTCTTTCTCCTTCTTGATTGTCCTGGCAAGAACTTCCAGTACTATGTTAAATAGGAGTAGTGGAAGTGGGCATCCTTGTCTTGGTCCAATTCTTAGAGGGAAAGCTTTCAGCTTTTGCCTATTCACTGTGATGTTAGCTGTGGGTTTTTCATGTATGGCCTTTATTATGTTAAAGTATGTTCCATCTCGACTTGATTCTTTGAGAGTTTTTATTATGAAAGGATGTCAAATTTTATGAAATCCTGCTTCTGCGTCTATTTTGAGGTGATCATGTGGTTTTTATCCTTCATTCTGTTGATGTGATGTATTATATTTATTGATTGCATGTGTTGAACCATCTTTGTACTCTTGGGATAGATCCCACTTGATGATGGTGTACCATTATTTTTTATGGGCTGTTGGATTCAGTTTGTTAGTATTTAGTTGAGGAATTTTGCATATATGTTCATCAGAGATATTGGCCTGTAGTTTCCTTTTTGTGTGTGTGTGTACTTGTCTGGTTTGGGTATCAGGGTAATGCAGGCCTTACAGAATGAGTTAGGAAGAATTTCCTCCTCTTCAATTTTTTGGAATAGTTTGAGAACTGGTGTTAGTTCTTCTTTACAAGTTTGGTAGAATTGGAAAGGAATCTAGTCCTGGGATCTCCTTTGTTCGGAGACATTTTGTTACTGATTCAATCTTTTTACTTATTATTGATCTGTTTACTTTTATCTTTCTTCCAGATTCAAAACTGGTAGGTTGTACATATCAAGGAATTTATGTGATTTCCCTAGTTTTTCCAATTTGTGAACATAGAGGTAGGTATTCAGAGTAGTTTTTGTTGATCGCTTGTTTTTCTGTCATACCAGTTATAATGTCCCCTTTTTCATTTCTGATTTTGTTTATTTAGATCTCTCTCTCTCTCTTTTTCTTGGCTAGTCTAGTCAGTGGTTTATCCATTTTGTTTATCTTTTCAAAATTCTAACTTCTCATTTTTTTAGACTCCATTTTGTTTAGCTCTGACCTTGTTTCTTCCTTCGATTTCTGAGTATGGCTTTTCTAGTTCTTTGAGGTGCGCCATTAGGTTGTTTACTTGAAACTTCTCTATTTATTTGATGTGAGCATTTATTACTATGTACTTTCCTTTCAGCGCTGCTTTTGCTATATCCTATAGGTTTGGGTATGTTGTATTTCCATTTTCATTTGTTTCAAATTTTATTTATTTTTTTCTTTATTTCTTCATTGGCCCAGTGGTCATTCAGGAACATGCTGTTTAATTTCCATGTATCTTTAATTTCCAAAGTTCCTGTTTTTTACTGATTTCTAGTTCTACTTCATTATGCTCTGAGAAGATTTGTGGTATAATTTTGATTTTTAAAAATTTGTTGAGACTTGCTCTGTGTTCTAACATATGGTCTACCCTGAAGAATGTTCCCTTTGCTGATGAAAAGAATGTATATTCTGCAGATATTGAATAAAATGTTCTATAGATGTATTTTATCTTCATTTAGTCTAAAGTACAGTTTAAATATAATGTTTATTCACTAATTTTCTATCTAGATAATCTATCTACTGCTGAGAGATCTCTCCCTTTAGAACTAATAATATTTGCTTTATATATCTAGGTGCTCCAGTGTTGGGTACATGTGTAATTAGAATTTTTATATCCTCTTTCTGAGCTTATCCCTTTATCGTTATATAATGATCTTCTTTGTCTCTTTTGACTCTTTTTAACCTATAATCTGTTTTACTTGATGTAATTATAGCTACTCCTCCTTGCTGTTTGCATGGAATATCATTTTTTCAAATCTCTTTACTTTGTCTATATATATCTTTACAGTTGAAGTGAGTATATTGTAAGCAGCATATAGTTGGGCCATTTTAAAAAATACATTCAGCCTATCTATAACTTTTAAGTGGCAAATGTAATCTATTTACATTCATGGTTATAACTGATATGTGAGGACTTATTCCTGTCATTTTATTCATTGTTTTCTGGTTGTTTTGTGTATCTTTGTTCCTTTCTTTCTGTTTTGTTGTTTATGATTGTGATTTGATGGTTTTCTGCAGTGGTAACAATTGGACCTTTCTTTTCCTCATTTGTGTGTCGTCTGTTCCATAGGCAGCATGCTCAGGCGTTGTGGTAAGTAGTGCCAGGCTGGGAGGGCCAGTCTTCAGAACTCCCAGTGGTGTGCACAGGTGGAGGCTGTGATATGCAGGGTGAAGTGATTCCCAGGACCCCAGCAGAGTGCTCAGGTGGTGGCAGCAGTGGTGGCAGTGGGTAGGGAGAGCCTTTCCTCGGGGTACATACAAGTAAACTCTGGCCCTGCTGCTGGGGTAGTGGGACAGGGTTGTTATTGGTGATAGCAACCATCAACAGGCAGTTCTCAAGTTTCAGGGAGCATGTGCTTCATCCTCTAGCAGTGGTGGAAATGGTGGCAACTGGGAGAGCAAGTTTCCAGGGTATATGCAAGTGCCCTGCAGCCCTGCTGATGGGGAGATAGGGTTTCCGTCAGGGGTACCAGTCCCGGGCAGGCAGCATACAGGCTCTGGAAGAGTATGCGCTTCGGTTCCCTTTCTCTAAGGGTCAGTATCCCAGTGTACTACACTGTTCATTACATGGAGTGCAGGACACTGTGTGTGCCAGAACACTAGAGACCCTCATGCTATGCTGGATCCAAACATCATTGCGCCACTGCATCCCTGTAGGTGGATGTGGGGAGGTGTTATTTGGGCTCCAGGGGAGTGAAGATGCAGAGGCTGTTGACCCCCATGGCAAGATGCAGCCTGGGGGAGGCTGGGCTTTCAAATGGTGTTGTGTTGCAGCTGCTTAAGAATCCAGAGGTGTGTGGGACCCAGCCTGTGCTCCATCTATGAAGCAATCCTGTTGCATGGTCTCCAGGAAGCTCCCTATGCTAGTCTCAGGGCCTGTGAGGGTCAGGGGCCTCTCTCACGTCTAGGGTTGCAGAATTCTGCAATAGGAGTGTGGACTGCTGCAGATCTCTCACTTATACTTTCCCCATACTAGGGAGCCTCTTTGAGCTCCCAGCCAGTCACAGGTAAGCTGGCTGTCTCACTTCCATCTCCTTCCATGTCTCACATATTTCTTGTCACTTCTCTGTTGAATTCCAGTGTCGCTATTAAATGCTCTATTCAAAGTACAATTGTCTTGTTGTTTTGGTTCTTCTTTGTGGAGGAGATGAATGCTAGATGCCTCTCTTCAGCCATCTTGAGGCCCTTTCAATGTGTAATTTTAAGTGAATAGGGAAAGATAGAAAAAGCTGTGCAAAATTATATTAAAAGTAATTTAAAGTAATTTTGATGCTCAGCTTCCATATGTAAAATGAAGTGGTTGAACAAGATGACTTCTAAGATCCTTCAAACTGGAACATTCCATCATTAGAAAATGGGGGTTATTTTTCTTATAAAACTCTACTTTTTTTCGTTAACTATGGTGGCCTAATCAGTTTCAATAAAGCACAGTCTATGCATACTGCTTTTCCTTTTGTTTCCTTACTAGTATTCATGTCTGTACACTAAATTTGAAAGATAACATAGCCTCCTACACTAGTATCTTAGCTGAGTCCCTTGCTTCCACTCTTTCTCTTATATTGTGCTACTTTGAAATTGCTTCCAAACACTCATTGGATAAAATCACAACTCTTACCATGGCCTACAAACCTTTTCTAATCTGACTTGTCTTTCTTCTATTTCATCTCCTATCAATCTCTTCTTCTTTACTACATCCTCATAATACCCATCGTCTTAGTATTTAATATCCAAAGCTTTTCCAAAGGTTTCCAAAGGCCTTCTCCTGCGTATTAACACTTGTAGTGTCCTCTGCCTAGAATGGTCTCCCAGATCTTTCTAATTGCCTTTTGAATCATGATGACTTACTAAGACAGATGATTTAGTTTGTATTAAAGAATATTCTTAAGATAATTCTAAAACCATGCTTAATGCTTTATATTATTCAGTAATGTTTATACAAATTAAATCAATTTGTATTTTATATTAACAAACCATACCTTCAGTGATGGTCACCACCCAACCATATCCACTTATGTACTACATACATATTAATTATTCCAACTGTGTTTTTACTTTTCTAATACTTCTATTCTTCTAGCCATTTTTAGTGGTTTCTCCTGAATTAAGTTATCCAGATTTTATTTAGTATAGAAGAACCCAAATTTCAAAGGCAGGACAATGAATATGATTAATAGTGTCCATAAAGAAGTTCCTTTATAAGACATTAATTTTCTGCTCACTAGTATTTGTTGCAACCTAAGTTTTTTAAAAATAACAAAACACTGGTGATATATAGTATGAGTTTTACCAGAAGCTGATTAGTTGGCAGAAATAAATGTGATAGGTTCCATATTATACTTAGGGAGATACACTTTACATTAGAACAAAAGTTAATAACAATATATTCTATCCTTGGAAATGCAAAAGAGTGGATATTAAGTGTTCTCACCATAAAATAATCATGTGAGACATGGTGCATGTTAATTAGCTAGACTGAGCCATTCCACTGTGTGTGTGTGTGTGTGTGTGTGTGCGTGTGCATGTGTGTATATATATATGCAACTTGATGTGCATCATATGCAATGTGATGTTTTGAAGTATATTGATATATATGATATATCAATATATATATTCATGTTGCACATAATAAATATATATAATATCTGTCATTTTAAAACAAACAAAATTGAGAAAATATTTAAAAGTAAAACCAACAAAACCCAAAAACCTATGCCACTATTATTGTTTCCTTTATATCATTAAATTGTTTTGGTTTTATAGTGTCATCTGTTCAGTTTAAAATGCTTCTATGTCACATCAAATAATAGTATCAGAATATTAGGAGGAGTGTTTATTCAGTTTTAGTTTCAAAGCTTAGAACAGAAGACACGCATTGTACTGCAGGTCAGTATCAGGGAGATCAGGTTGAATCAAGAGGACAATAATAGAAAAGGCTGGTGGAATTAAGGATCCAAATTGTAGGGCTCTCTGTAGGCATAAGGCAAGACGTGAAAATGGATATCGTGGAAGCAACTGAAATTTCAGGCTATCAATAATTGTAGAACGGACAGAAATGCACAAAGATTGAAGAAAATAGTGAAGCTCAGGAATGGGCAACGGGAGTTAGATCTTAATAAACATGACAGTGAGAAGTTTGGACCCCATTATCAAGAAAGAGGGGGACTCTTTATATTCATTGTGGAAAGGAGCCTGAGTTTACAAGGGGAAGAAAGAAGGAGCCCTTGAGTTATAGGTGATTGGTGAACATTGCATTACTCTCTGGGAGATTTACTAAGTCCTTATCTTCTAACCACCTGGCAGGAGTTAGCAGCAATAGGGCTCAGAGTAGGTGCCTTCAATGTCAGTGGGTATGTTTGTAGTAAATATGACCTTACAGTCACAAAACAAAGAGTGCAAAGGAGGCCCCATTTCTTTATATTAACTCTAATTATATTCTGAGTACCCACGCCCCTGGGCTGGAGGTTAATTCAATCTCTGTGATCGTGAAGGTTCTCTTCCTTCCTGTCCAAGTCATGGACAAGTCCTGAAGTTTAATCTACACTTAAGCCCCTGGAGGCTGCTCTAGTCTACATTTCTCACTGATGGTTATTAATTGTTCAATGACCAAGTCTTCTTGGTGCTCTTGAGTTTATGGAATTCTGTCGCTTCAAAAATCCTTTATTGAAACCAAGAATTTTGATGCTTCTCAAGGCTCAGCTTGAAACCATTTTGATCCTACCACTTCCCCAAGGGTAATGAAGCTAGAGGAAGGTTTTCTTTTGGGGCCTTTTGGAGTCCTGCCCCTCCACCCTCCACCAAAGTCAACTTCTCCCCTTTCTTCTTCATGATATCAGGAATGTTTTCTCTTTGAGAGACGGCAGTGCTCTTTTCTTGCTGAAGACTTTCTCAACCAAGTTTCTCATCTGATCCACAAAACAATTCTCCAAAAGACAGTGTAGTAGAAATACCATTCTAGATGTATAAGAAAGAAATTATTGCACATAATGGATGAAAACAAAGGCTTGATTTTCTCGTGCAACCTCAGGACACTGTGTGTGCCAGAGCACTAGAGATAAAACCTAATAGTCTTTTTCAGGTGAAAAAAGACTATCAGAGATCTGGTGGTTTTTTCCTTTACATCACACTATCTGCGCACGTCACAGGGCCACACATTGATGGAAGACCCAGGACAATGCTTTTCCATTTTAAATCAGTTTCCACCATCTTGGCAGCCTGCTTTCAGGGAGTCTGAAGTAGTGCCATCTCTCTGGCTTTCCAAAAGTCTTCAGCGGCATTCAGAGACTTAACTGTCCAACTGATAGACCTGAGGCTATGATTATAAAGTTGTTTCCATAAGTGCGAGACACCACTACCTGCTCCTGTGGTTCTTTTATCTTCTGTTCCTTCTGTAATGTGTCTCCCCTTATTAGCGGGAACCTGGGTCTTTGTCATCTTACCAGTCTCATGTCTCCTTCCTAGAAGCTGGAGATTGTCCCCACAATTCTCACTCTTAAAAATATTCCATACTTTTAACATTTTTCTCCAGGTCATTAGCATCACTTTTTCAGTGAGCATTAGCTTTTACAAAAGACAGTGAGAGCAGTTGGCCTCAGGCAGCTTCTGTTTTTATCCCCTAAAAATGAATGTTTTTGACAAGAAATTTCAAAGCTCTTAGCATCTACTTGGAAGAGGGATAAAAGGAGATACAGAAGGGACAGATACAAACTAATATCTCAGAAAATTCTTTTTCTACAAAATTTGGAGCTTCATACAGGCAAGGAAAAGAGAATATGCTATTCTGTGACTTAGTGGGGGACCAGGCCAGTAATGGGCCAGGATTTTTGAGCCTGTAGTGATAGCACAGAGAGTTCTTTGTCCTTCCGTCACTGTGCCTGATGCCAGAGGGCAAATGTTAGAAAATCAGCCAAGGTGATTTACAGGTCAAAGTATTATAGTGTGTCTGAGTCTAAGAATTAATGCTAGTGCTCCTAAGAGAAAAATTTGAGTTTAAGAACCAAGTAAAACAGATGTCAGAATATTAACAGTATGGTATAGTTGGTTGGAACAAAAAACTTCCAGAGATATAAGGTTAGTGCTGATGAGCGCAGCAATCCCATTTTCCATTTTTATTAGGGAAAAATTTTTGAAAAGCCCAAGGAGAAGGGAGCCTACTGTGCATTTGTGTCTTGATTTCATAGGGTTCAGAAAAGCAAGTTACTCCATTTGGTTGCAATGTAGGCCCCTGATACCGGGTATATCACAGTAGGTATCAAACATGTAGGTGTGAATGGAGTTGTGAATCCCAGGATGGGATGTACCAAAGAGTAAGGAAGATCTGACTGGTAGATACCAGTCTCTAGGCTTGCTGTCTTCTATGAGCCGAACAACAGTCCCTACCATCAACTCGCACAAGAAATACTCACGAGTATTTGGTTTGATTTGTATTCATTGGATTAAATAAAATATTCCAAATGAGGTGGTCTATGTAAAGCCTTCATATCTGGTGCAAACAGATAATCAATATTCTTATATTAGGCATAGAATGTATTAGAGAATGTGCAAAGCAGCTCTCTAAGACCTTGTTAGGAGAAAATAAGTTCAGGAACTTTAGTTCATTGAAAGTGATTTTTCTGGTACAGAATCTAATACCTAGAAGGATTTATGGAGACAAAATTATGGACCCCAGTACTCAAAACCAGAGTACCAAAGTAAAAGCAACATCAGCGGCAAGGCCTATTATAGAGGCAGCATAATTGCTCCTTGATCCAGAACATGAGATACTCCTGTGACCTAGAGGTGTGAGCCAGCCCAGTCCAGTATATTGGAAATGACTGAGCCTCTGATGAAATAAGTGGTCCCAGCTCCAAATGCTAGGGGGACACCGTGTGTGAGAACCTGGAGAACCAATCTAGTCAAATGCAGTTCTTTCAAGGAAGATGGAGAGTATCGTTTGGAGCTTAAGAGTGTTGATATGCCAATTTAAAAATAGGCTTGTCTTACACCAAAAATATCTGGATTCCAAAAGGAATGTGATTTTACTTCTAATCAGAAAAACTTGACGGTAAAGAGAAACACACATGTACTCATGCACAATGGCAGCTATGCTTCTGATAATAAAGTCCATAAAAACTTTTTTAACTGAGTTTTTTAATGTCGTTAACCAAGATAAGTGAACACAATGTCGAACTCTCAAAAGAATATGTTCTTACAAATTATCTTCCCAGACAGTTACATTGAATACATTTATCTTACACAAAAGTTGCTCAATAGAAATGTTGGGGCATATATAGAGGGCTGCATTAAAATGAGGAAGTAACAACCTCATCTTTAGAGTACTTTAACTTTTACACGGCCACGTTTGTTCATTTATACAGATGTGGAATCATGGATTGTCATCTAGCAAAAGAGACAATATTTTCATTTATCCATTTATTCTAGAAATACGCAGCACATTTTATATTCCAGGCATGGAGAGTACAAGAATTATAATCTATATTTTTGGCCTTTAAGAATTTCACAGTCTGGTGGAAAAAAACAGGCACAGAGAGAGAGCAGCATTAACACAAAATAGCATGACAACTGCAGGAACAGAAATACGCACAGGAAGCATTCAGGACAGGAAGGTCCCAGTTTTAGGGGTCCAGGAAGACACCTTTTAGGAAGTAACACTTGAGTCTAGAGGGCTAAGTAGGACTAAAGCTGGGAAACTAAAGACTCCTTTGCACATCAAAGCATTATTTATAGAAAACAGCAAAATAGCAAACATATTTGTATTGTTTTATTCAATATTAATATTACTAAACTGAAGTCTCTTCACACAACAAATATTCACAGGTGGTTATTACAGGCAATAAACCATGCTAAGTGATGTTTTAACTATTCCAAATTAAAACTGTTAAAACATATCAATTATTGCTTGGAAAACAGAGTCTCTAAGGGCTCAATCTAACACTAAAACTTGGTCATAAATATATAAAGTCACACACTTACTAGAATTACAGAATATTTAACATTGAAAAGAATATAGCAGAAGCAGCAATGAAATGTATGTATTTTGCCATCGTGTTCACTTATCCCAGTTAACCACATTAAGAAAAAATACACATACAATCTAAAGGGTTTGAAAGAGCCTCATCGAATAATGAAGTTTATGATGGCTTTAGCCAAACAAAATAAACCTACAGGTAACAATAAAATAATTTTCAAGTTCTTCCAAATAAATAGCAGAATACGTCAGCCACCCATGAAGAACATCTTAAAACCACATGGTTCCATTAAAACAGAAAACATTCCAAAATGTGTGGATCTCGATAATATGGGTTAAAATAGTTAAAATATAAGTGATATATTGCTCAAAATGTAACTGAATGTCTTAGTTAATAGAATGTAAGTAAAATCAAATTTA